>NC_142503.1:131700833-132365000 GCF_057876585.1 Rhinolophus sinicus
TGCATTTATGACACTTAGACTTTAAAAAGAACACATTTGCTCCTTGCCTCTTCAACTTGGTTATGAATTCCCAGAGAGTATTGAGATCTTGCTGCCTATGCTTCACAGAGCCTAGGACAATGCCTTGCATGTAGCAAGTACTCAACTTGTTCATTGGCTGAGAAATCCCTACAGAGCTCAATCTACACATATGGTGGAAACATGAAGAATAGCGATTGTTCGTATTACATGACAATTTTACAGAATGTATAGTAAGAATGGTACAAGGACAAAGCAGAAAGAAGGCTGTAGCCCTATTGCTTCAAGGCCTCCTGCTGGCAGCTTGAACCTACCTGACTGGTGTCTATGGGGCACGGGATGAAAGAGGCTTGGGAGAGGAACTGGGTGGTACCCAACAGATCTCTGATGCCTTCAGCATCGCGTTTATATTCTTTGACAGGCTCCAATCTCATCTTTTCTTTGGGAAGTAAGGCTTCATAGCAAGGGGCGTAGCCCGAGGGAGGCAGAAACTTGAATTCTCCATGACGTCCACCCATCAGGAAACGTATTCTGTGCCATTTGGAGAGACCAGGAAGAGAGAGGTTACAAAAATATCCTAGTCCACGTAGGTGAAAATTCAAGATTAGTTCTCACCACTCCAAAATCATTTTGTTGGGAAGTGACAATTTAGATTCAGCACAGCAAACATTCTAAAGTAGGCAACAAAGCAGTGGAGAGAGAATCGAGTATCAGTGTATGATCCTCAGTGGACTCACCTCAGCTAAGTTCTTACAAGCTAATTTGAATATTAATATCACTACATGTAAAAAAAAAAAAAGGTCCTTACTCTAGTAAGTAAATCATTCCTCTAGATATGATTACAAGAGTATTAAAAAGAATAACAGTGATGATGATAGCATTATTCTCTGAAAATATCACTGGAATTATAGCATGAGAACTTTAAGTCTTTTTATTTGAGGGAGATTACTCACACACCAATTAAAGAAAACATGATATAACGATGTGAGGGAAATTGGAACTTCTTATTTTAAGACGCAGGCAAAAGATTAAGTAACGCCAGAGTATTAACACACAAATGGTTTACAAGCCAAGAGACATGAATAGAAATGATACTCTCCAGAGGCTGCAGTTCCCCAAAGTAGCCATATGAGGGCGACCCTGAGGAAGCAGCAGCAGGTGGCCACCACCCTAAGGGGCCAAATGGGGGCAAAGTGTTTGCTCACTACCGGCTCAGTACCTTTCTCAGGGGTACTACTGACCTACTGGCCCCCACCCTGGCCCACTTCAGCAGTGCCCGCAGGGACCTCCCAAAGAAGGAAAGGACAGTTGGGGGCTCATAGTAATGGCCCGCACTAATTACCGATGCACTGAAGTCTTTCAATACTTGAATTTAGCATTCTGGCTGAATGTGAGCCCCATCTCTATAGGTTAGGTTAAGATTAGGGTTAGACCCCCAAGCTCCCCCTGCAAGAAGGACAGAGCGCAAGTGAACTATTTCAAAGTGATACTTCATGTGCTCCTACGTCTGTAACTAGAAATATCGCTTTTGCAAAATCAACTGCAACCACATTAAACTGATGAGGAAATATGACTGAAGTTTTACGTAATTAAAACATGCTAAGATATGCAGCCCAGCAGGGTCAACAATTTCACACAGAAAAAAAATCAGTACATACTTGTACACACAGTACCTGCACACAACTTTGAACAACTATTTACTGAGCCCATATGACTTGCGATGGCCTCTGCTCTAAGGATTCAGCAATGAACAAAGCATACAGCAGGCATCCAAGTAGACAAATAGGCCTAATTACTGATTGGGAGGCATTTGATGAGGGACTAAAGAGGGAGATGTAAAATAACTCAGGGAAGGGGGTCGCTCCTGTATTGGAGACAAGGAAGGCCTCTCTGAGGAGGAGAGGTGTGAGTTAACCCTGTGAGGGAGAAGGTGAAGCCAATGAGTTCAAAATCTGGAGGAGGAGCATTCTAGGCAGAAGAACGACACATGCAAAGGCCCTGAGGTAGGGAAGAGTTTGGGTGGAGGGTGGTGTGATGAGAACACGAGAACCGAGGGGCAGGAGATGAGGCTGGACCCTTCCAGGGCTAGGTCAGGCAGGGTCTGTGAGCCATGGCAAGGAGTTGGGATTTTCTTCCAGGTGGAAAGCTTCTGAGAGATTTTAAGGAGAAGAAATGTCATATTCTTCACGTTGTTCTATGTAGACAGGCCTGACAACTAATGAGGAAGCACTTGGAGGCACCTGACACCCATCTGGTCACAGTGAGAGATGAGGGTGGGTTGGATCAAGGTGATGATGGCTAAGGTGGGAAACAGCAGCCAGATCCCACTTGTGTTTTGGAATTAGTAATGTTAGGAATTGCTGATAGAGTGAGCATGTGTGTGGAGGGCGATGAGGTATGTGGAGGAAGGATTATGATCTAGCAAAGTTCTCACAGCAACACTCTCCACCAAACCTCACTTCCTTTAACTGAAATACCATGTTTCCCCGAAAATAAGACCTAACCGGAAAATAAGCCCTAGCACCCCCTGAACGTAAGCCCTAATGCATTTTTTGGAGCAAAAATTAATGTAAGACCCGGTTTTATTTTCGGGGAAACATAGTATTTTGGTAGGGTAGCTTTGCAAGAGAGTCTCAGTGTTGGCTGAGTAATTATGATTGTGGAAATGCCTAATTATGAAAATAGAAAATAAAAATCTTCTCAACTGAGAGCTATTAAGGTTTTTTTTCCCCCTCCCAATACAACTTCTTTATCCAAAGAGCATTTTATAAAATGCTGTTTTGAAATTAATTATAGAAATCATATGAAACCTCCCACTTTCCCGTTTTAAAGAACTAAACAACAATGATATACAATTAGAACCACAATAATCTCTTGTGAATGTTCCTGCATAAAATGCTCTGTAATAGGGCATAATCTATGTATATTGAAATATGGACAATGACATTACAACAAAATTGAATCATTGGCCTGCAATGTTACTAATTTCGTGAAACTTCAGGAAATAATGACTAAGCCTTGAAATTATTTGCTGAGAATTTCCCCATTCAACTGCAATATAACAGATTGTGTTACTGACATGTTGAAACTATGGGATAAAACTGGATCTTTTTGAGCAAAGAATGTGCGTGGGACGTTTTTTCCCCCTTCCTCTTCTGGTTGAACATCCTTCCTGGGAGAAGCTGAACTCAGAGCTTGTACAGCAAATGTAGTCTTTGTTCCTCACTAGTGTATGGCTTCCAAGAACAAGCCTACGAGGACTTCTAGACTTCATTATTCATGAGCTTTCCTGCCAGTTCTGTTTAGTTTCAAAATTTCTCTTACGTTTCAAAATCTGCTGTCATCTCTGGACAGATAACGAATCAAGAAAGGTAGAGTTCCATGTAGCACTTAAGGAGAACGACGCTTTCTGTTTTTATATTCAGTTATTAAAAGGAGAATGATAGTTTGGTTATAAATCTTAATCTTATCTCCTCTAATGGCCACACACACTGTAAAACAATGATGTAACATAGCCAGTAATCCATGCTGACTGCTGACTGAGGCATCATCGTCAAAGGCCTTATGCTGTGCTTCAGTGGGCAGAAGGAACAGTGCTGGGTTGCTTCCAAAGCTCTGCCAGACAGGAGCCCTGCTTCCCAGCAGCTGATGCCACGCACACCCACTGCCCTTGGCTCCTCCCCTCACTGCCCACGAGCAGCTGCCCAGAGACTGTGGTAAGGGCTCCAACAAACCACCACCAGCATTGGAGGTCCTGCTCGTAGTCCATTCTGGGAGAGCCAAACCGACCAGGTCAAAGGAGAGAACTAGGGAGAAAATATAAGTTTGCAGGGAACATCAAAAGAAAGAAATAAAAAATCTGAAATCCACTTTAGTTGAGGATATTAAAATGGGCTCCCCTCTGTCTTGGAGTTTTGAGCAGAATTCCCAAAGGTGGATAATTCAGTGAAGGCCAATATTTTCACACTGAAGTGAGGTGCTGGGTCAACTATGGAGGAGCTACCAAAAACTGTGAAAGCAGTTCTGTCAGCTTTAGCCCACCACACACCTCCACGAGGATAAGGAAGGTCAAGACATCATGTGGAGAGAACTGGCAGGGAGACAGGGAGTGGGAAGGTTCTCCTACCTGAAGTCAAAGAATGCAAGCTTCAAGGAACTATTCAGAGCAGAGATGAGAAACCCATAGGCCGAGGGAGGTGAAAGGCCTATGCAGGGAGAGGGGGAATGCAGAGGGAGGTGTGTGGTCAGCTAGGGGAGCAACCAGCACAGGTGGTCACGCTGGTGTCCAAGGAACTGCAGTCAGAGACTCCTAGTCTCTCCAAAAACAAACAAACAAAGAAACAAACAAACAAACACAAACAAACAAACAAAAAACTACAGAAGAGCCCCAGAAGAGAAAGAGGCAACCATTACACAAAGAGGCAGCAATTATGCAACTCCTACACAAAGATCTAATGCCACAAGACAGCTTCGCCAACTCCATAGAATGGGCCTTTCCAACAGTTGTCTCACCCCCTGGACTCCACTCTCGAGGCATCTGAGACAGGAGCTGGCTAACTGGGGCGAAGCTCCGCCAACAGGGACAAGAAACCAGCCTCAAAGCTGTAGGCTGAAGTGGGGCAAGGCTCAAACATCAACTGGATACAAATCTGGAGTTTTTATATTCAAATAGATGGAACTTTTAAATTACTGACAAGATTGCTCTTGTTCTTATTCTTAACAGGAGTAAGAACGGCTACGGAACCTGCCCAAGAATTTACCCAGAAGTCCAGAGCATGCATTTGAAGGAGTAGAAGGAGAAACCACAAAGTTACACCTACCTAGTCTGCTCCTTTCAACAAATCCGTTATCTAGTACAGTACTAGCCTTTTAAATCTTTTGCCTCATTCATAAATGGGAAATTTCCAAATAGAATATAATGCTCTCTCCTCTAGCTGTATTCTGCCCTGCTCCTCGGGTTCCACTGAATCTCCCAGCACCATAAAAAAAAGGTTCAATTTAAACAAAAAATTAAGAATTGAGTTCCTTAACATTAGTTCGTTATCCTCAGATTTTGCTCTATATTGATGGAGTTTAAAAATCAATTTCATTATTCAATTTAATCTCTTTCACTAAAGCACTTGTAATCATCTTCTGGGGTTCTTCCTATAACTCAGACATTCCACCAGCTCTCAAAGAAGGTATTTTTTTTTTGCTTCTTAAAACGATTACAGTGAGCAGCTGTGTCTTTAGATACCCCCACTTCAGAGTGAGCAACAACTTCAGGAATAGTCACCTGGGAGTAGTGAAGTTTTGGGATGTGCAGAGGAAATTTCTATTTACTTGACTAATATTTTGAAAACAGAGCAAATTGTACTGAAACATCCTCGCTAGCACTTTCAGTTTCATCTTTTGAAATATATGCATTTTTGCTTGCCCGTTTGCCGAAGAGATGAGAATACCTAGCGCAAATTCCTAGATTTGAAAGACTGACCCATGAATAAAAAAAGTACAGTAAAATCAAAGCTTTACTATGCTCAGAAAGGATGACTAGGTTCCTTTATTCAAACCTTATTAGCAAACATGTGAAGTCACTTTAGTCTTAGTTACTAGATGTCTCATTACTCTTATCTGCTATTGAGTTACCCACCTCCCCACCAGAGAGTTGGGATGGTGTCCCAAAGAACAAAAAGATACAGGCTGTGGTTAAGAAGACAAAGAATTAGCAAGCTTTTGCTGACCTGAATGTAACTTATAAGTCATGATTCATAATTGCGTCTTTAGCCCATATTGCTAAGATGGGAGAAGAATCTGAGTTATGTACGATCCCACATTCGTATTCTTTCTGGCCAGTGTTTGATGAAAGCTCAGGGCAATCCAGTCAGTGCTCATCATGTTCTTCACAGAAGTAGATTTATCTCAGCAATAATTTCCACAGCATCGACCACAGCAAGCTGGAAATAGCAAAGCTGTTGGTTCCCTGAATTTTAGCCAAGCCTGGTGGATACTAACAGAAAACAAACACCAACCGCAAACACCAACGATCCTTGGATATTGTTGTTTTTATAAATTAGAACGGGCTGGTAAAAGAGATATGTAAGATGAGAAAATAACCTATGGGGAAGTTCAACTATAGCTATAACATATATTCTACTACAGTGACTAATTCATCAATTTTCTGCAAACCAAAATGTAGCACCCAAATTTCACTAAATATTGCAGCTTCTGTGTAATGTTCTCCATGTGGTCCATGCCATAATGCCATTTTGCAGGGTGAGACCACCTTTCACAAAGAACTTCCTGGCTCCTGAGTAACTCAACCTTTTGGGTGGCCTCCAAGGTACATATGCCTCATCCAAAATTCTGTCGCAAAAGGGATAGGGCTGTTACATCAAAGCCCTGCTACATTAATCATACCGGTCATAAATCACAGTGAGAAGGAAACTGAGAAAGCATATTCATAATAGTTAGAAGAGAGTACATATTGATTTGTGGATTTTGTTAGTAATTACTCATGCTGCCTTTGACTTCACTGCGGGTAAATCTAATTGGAAAAGATTTCTGCTCTTTGATGACTGCTGGCAGGCATATCCTAATCAGGTGTTATTAACAACATAGTTTGTAATTATAAAATAACTGTGGGGTTGCAACGTCAAGACTACAACCTCAGTAAGTAGGAGGAAATGGGGCTGTAAAAGAGAAATCTAATTCAGAGGTCATACAGAAGTTAAAAATGAGAACATTTCTAAATGCTCCTATGACAGAGGAATCTTTCTCTCGATGGGCATAACCTTGTACCTTGCTGGGAAGGACATTATAGACCAGGCAAAGATTCTACTATATTGGGTTTAAACAATAATTTCTTTTCAATTTTATTATTACACACTTTTATTTTCAATAAGATACTTTAATTAACTTGGAATTAGGTTTCTCGTTTCCCTTTCTAGTTTTTTTGCACAACTGAACTAAAGTAGTAGACAGAGGAACTGCTAGGTTTTGGCACCAAATCATATTTGACCAGTTGATGTAAGAGTAAGTATTGGTTTATCAATCCCATTTACTCCTAAGGGAAAAGAAACAAACTGGTTACTCTCCAACATGGAACCAGCACTGACTGACCAATGACATCCTGTGACAGACCGGACGTACTTTAATCAAGTCTTATTTCTCAAGTATGCAGGCCAACTGCAATTCCATCTCTCCTCAGATCATATCCTGTTCTGAGAACCAAAGACAGGGACATCTCAGAGGTGATATTTTCCTGACAGAGAGGAGGCTTGAGAGACATCAAGCTTCCGGCACCAAGCTCTCAGGTTTGCTGGTTCAGTTGCGCTAAGCAAGAATCTCTCACATCTATGGTGTTAACTTTTTGAGTTAACACATGTGGACAGTTCAGTTTCTTAAATTCTCTCAGCAGTTGTGCCTTAGAAATGGGTTAGACATCTCATTTTTATTATCTTGGAACTTTGCTTCTCTTTCTCCCATGCACTGAGAAGGCTGCATGATCTGTTGACCTAGAGACAAGATGCTAGAAACATCCTCCACATGTGGATGCATTTCAGTCACCTATTTCTTCATTTGCTACCTGCAGTTCTTTCCAAGAGAAGATTTGAGAAAAATCCCCACCCAAACCACCAAGACAACAAAACAAAACAAAAAACCCCACACACTCAAAAGTCCTACCTCACAGCTCTGAGGAAGATTGGATGGATGAGTTAATGATTAAAAATCATTATGCAACTTGCAAGATTGGATGTACTATTCTCTAAACACATAATACTCAGAAAAGCCCATTAGGAAGCAGACTGGAAAAGACCTCTCTTCAGAGATTTGACTTCTAGCTAAGTACTTTTCTCAGATGAGAAGTAAAATCCAGTGAGCAGGATGTGGTCAAAACAAACAAGGAAGGGAAAGGCACTGATTCTGGGTGGCAAAGGCCATTAACTATCCAGGCAAATGTGGTCCTGGGAACTGGCTGCTCAGAGTGAGCAGTTTCTCCAGAAGAAAGGCCTTAAGTCATCAGGTGGATGACCCAAATGCTGTTACATTGTGTTTCGATTTTTATTCATTGTCTTTATTCCCAGGGAATGGAGTGGGGAAGATGTAGAACTGGGCTTACTCTGGTTTCCCACCCTGATTGCCAGAGAGACGGTCTTTGTTTCAATCAGTTTTCTCTGTGCTTATAACACCTCTGTCTTTCTATAATTCTTGTTTTCTACATACTCCTTGTGGATATCAACGAGGAATATGTTACACCACACTTAAAAAGGGAGAATTGGGATGAAATTCTCATGGAAATATCCTCTTAACAGAGAAACACAGGTAAAGAACTGCCAACTCTTTAGAATATAGTCCATGGGGGCTGATGTAAAATTCTCTGGCATGAATTTGTGATGAGTAGATTTGCAACCCTAGTAAAGTTTTACAGTGGTGGTTCTCCATTTCTTACAAGACTCTCCAACAACGATGTTTAATTTCAATATGCTATATCCACCTATGTGAGTATGCTTATAAATATGCATGTGTGGATTTGTGTATATGGATGTGTATGCTGTGTCACGATGCACGTTTGCAAACATCAATTACTGTGTGCTATGTATGTTTGCATATCTGTGTCAAATTCTAAAGGTCGAATATCATTTACAAAGGATGATTCTTTGTTCCTAAATAGTTTATTTAAACAGAACTTTTATCCTCTATTAGAAAATATGGGACATGTCTTGGTTTATCCATCTACTGAGGTACTGAGGCCTATTGCAGTGGTGTCACTCTGGAAATCTCTTGGATGTTTGGAGCTCCGAGGTCATTTCTTTGTGGTCCCAGCTCTAAGCCCTGCTCTCCACAACTCTCCTCCTTTTCAGGCTCTGTCCAATGGTTTCCATGGAAACCAGAGAGATCCTAACTGTGTTGAATGTCGTTTCCCACTCCATTGACTGTGATCTCTTTAATGGGCAGAGATTAAGAATGGCTAAGAAAGTTTTGGAAAAGGCGAGTTATAATAAGGTCTTGCCTTGTAGATGTTAAAATGTACTGTCAGATTAAAATAGTTAATATAGTTAATACAGCATCCAACTGATATAAGGAAAGACGACAGAGCAGTAAATGCAAGAAAAACAGCATGCAGAGTAGAAGCCCAATTTAAGGTAAAAATATTGAGATGCATAAATAAAAAGGCAATATGATTATCTCTGGGTGGTACGATTATAAGTTCTTGTTATTTTCTTTGACTTGCATTACTTTGGTAAAAGGGAAAAAAATAGAAAAAACCTAAGTACAAAAAGGTAAATCACAAACAGAAATACATTTAAAACCAATAATAGTTCAAACCTTAATATATTAAAACAAATTGACCCAAAAAATTAATACCAGAAAGGAAGAAAACACAAAATTTACAAAAAATATTGGGTTAAAATAATATGTAAAAACAGTAAGCCTAAAAAAATGCTTAACTACATCTGTAGTCAAATAGAAAATTAAAACTTTAAGATGTAATTTCCTCAAATTAGCACAGATGAAAAATAACTAATAATAGTAAAAGTTCATGAGTACCCAATCAGTTGTGTATTCCCATTCACAATGAGAGTGGAAGCCAAAATCCTTTATCTGAAATTTTTGGAGTTGTGTTTCAGACATCAGAATTCTTTAGATTTTAAAAAAGAAAGAAGGTACATATAATATATATTAAATAGACACTCCAGTCAGGGGTTGTATTCCATAATCAAACTCATTAATATTTCTACAGTTAAACACGTAAATATTCACAAGAAGTGGAATAAGTAAAAGACTAAAAATAGCCTCATTTCTGTTCATGGCAGTTTTAACACAAAATGAGTTTAGGTCAGATTTTGTGATGAAATAAATTATGCAAGAATTTATATTTCTCAGAGCTTTTGAGGTTTCAGAATTATCAATAATGAGTTCTGAACTGTTCATACAATCTTACTGAAAATCTATTCGGCCGTGTAATTTTAAACTTAAACTTTAAAAAGTTCGTATCTTTCGACCTACTTTTATGAGGAACTAAACAGCAATGCAGACAAAAAGTTATGCTGAAGGATAACTTTTTCATAGTAATTTATAACAAAATGGAATCAGCATGCCAGTCTAACAACAAAGTAATGGCTATATTATGGGAAGGCCAAATAAAAGGATACGATATGGCCATTTGAATCATTTGGAGGAGGATACTTAATGACTCAGGAAAAGACTTACTACCTGTTCCTGAATGAAAAATAATTGAGACATAAAACTTCTTATTTAGTGTGATATCAATTAAAAAAGAAATATATATATTTGTAGAATAAAAGACTTGAAGAAAATACACCAAAATACCAATAGAGATTATAACTAAATGTTGGGATCATGGGTGATATTTATTGTCTTATTGATAACTGTATCTTTCAAATTTTTTATAATGAGCATGTAATACTTTTTGTAATTATCGATGTTATTTTCTACACAGGACTTATTATCTAAAGATATTATGTAACCACTGGCAGGAGGTATGTGCTCAACAAGTCTGTACGGAGTGAATGACCCTGCCCTGCTCTCCGCTTTTCACCATCACTTTCTTGGTGGAGTTGGGCTGATGGCGCTGAAGCCCTGAGGGGATAATCACAGTCCCTAGCTCATGGGAGTGGTGGGGGTTGGGGTCACGGCTACTCTCCATGAGATCACAGCCATAACTTACTTGACACCTGCTGAAAAGCTCACCACAGGGAAGAAGAGCCCATCTGTGCTGAAGTTCTCAAACATCCCCTGCACAGGCTGCCCGTTGATGCGGAAAGAGATGCTGGGCACTCCGAGGTCGAGGCAACAGCTAACTACGTCGTCCGATTTCAGGAGGTGCTGGTTGATGGAGGCCACGGCTCTGGGAATGCGGCCTAGTGAGCAAAGAACAACAAGAAGGAATGTGGGCCTGTGGAAGAAATGCTCACAGTCCACCAGTGGGAGGTGAGAGGTATGAGGGCACACAGGAGGTCTGGACAGGCTACTACCTTTGAAATGCAAGTGCGCTTTCTGAAACTGTGTGAGAGGAGCAATGAGAAATGATTTCCTAAGATGGTGAGAGGGCTGTCTGAGACGACATGAGTCTCAGAGGAAACTTGCAAGCTGTCAGAAATGAGAACAAACAAGAATTCGACCTGTTTAAAGTGCGCCCAGATTCTGGCCTGGTGTTTAAAATAACGGACAGACTGCCTTTGCTCTCTTCTGTTTCCTCTCCATGATGTTCTGGCAGGCTTACCTACTGTTAGCCTAGTAATTAGTTTCTGAAGTTACGGAAACAAAAACAATAATAATCGCATTTCTTGTGGCTTACAATGTGTTAGGCACTCTTCTAACCAATCTACACGGAATAAATTCATTCAGAACTCACAACAACCTGACAACATTATTTTCATTTGCTAGATGAGGAAACTTGAGTCCACAAAGGTAAGTGACTTGCCCAAGGTTACAGAGTTTGTAAGTGACGGAACCAAGACTCAAGGCCAGGGGGTCTGGTTCTAGATATGCCCCTTAACTGTTACGCGCTATTACCTCTTGTGTGGTATATAGCACATCAGTCATTCACTTCATCAAAAGCATAGGAATAATAATGGTACCTTACAAACCATGCTTGATAGCATCAATGTACCCATTTTACAGATGTAGAAACTGAACCTCTAGTAAAATCACAGGTTCAGGTTCATGTAGCAGGTAAAGATTTGCAATTTGAATTCAGCCCTCTATGACTTCAAGACCCGTTCCACGCCCACTCTGTGCCATCTTATTACAGCACAATTGAAAGGACAAAGCAGGACTCGTCTGAATCATTTGGAGCCTTGAAAACCCTCACAGGGGTAGAGATGTGGCCACGTGAGCACTGGATGCAGGAGCCGTCACCGTAAAGAACAGCAAGGCCATCTAGGTATTAAACTTTGCAGCAGCAGTTTGCTTGTTTGTCTTAAAGAATTTTATTACTTAAGATAGGCAGGGAAACACATAGTCACTTATACTCTGTATTGGTGACCTCTTTCGCTATTGTTGCATATCTCCTTCATAAGATGGTTTGTCATTTCCTGATATAACATAAAATAGTGAAAAAATCACCTCTCTCTTTTCTATGTCACACCATTCCATTCTGAAATTTCTAAAACTAAATTATCATAACTACACCCCCACCCCCTAACAGGTTTACAGTTCTACTGGGAAGAGAGTAATGAAGAGGCAAAAGTTAGGTATTAACATGGGGTTTCAGGAAAAAAAAATTAATATATCTTGTTCCTTGATTATAGAAATAATACACATTCATTATAAATGTTCATTATACTCATATATATATATATATATATATATATATATATAGAGAGAGAGAGAGAGAGAGAGAGAGAGAGAGAAGTATGAACAAGGAAAAAATGTTACTCAATAGTAAATAGTTCTCTTTCATACACACACACACACACACACACACACACACACTTTTAATCCAAACAGGGATAGGATTTAATAACTTGATTTTTAAACTTACCATATTATGAACATTTTATTGTATAATGAAATAGTCATTAGAAACTGGATTTTAATGACTTTATGCCATGAAAAGTTAATTTAAAAAAAAAACCCTTATGATGGGTGAGTTGTTTATAAATTTTGTACATATATCTATTCTATTCCAGCTTAGAATTATTTAAAGTATTTATTATTTAATGTTTTCAGTGGTTACTGCTATTCTAGTAATAGTTTCTAAATGAAAGAGTGGATTTTAAAATAGTGAAAATTACTACACTCTCAATAATGATAATAATTAATAATAATAATAATTTTAGATGCCCCCTTCTGGTGATTGACAAAACCATATTGTATTAATACTCCCCACTCCTGCCCCCGGCATGCTTCCGCAAACAGTAATGAGGTTCAACATTGCCAGACAGTGTGCTTGGGGCTGGAATCAAAGACAGAAGACCTAGTTCCTGCCCTTAAGAAGTCCATAGTCTGGTGGGAAACACACATTCAAATAAAGAATCACAATTCAGTATAAGTATTGGAATGAAGGAGATGCTTTCTAGAGGTAGAGGATAGCAAGTTGGCTTGGGAGTATGGGACAAGTTGACTTGAAGAATGAAAGTTTCCCTAGATAAACGAGAAAGAAAAGAGCATTCCAGACAGAAGGAACAGCTTATGCAAAAGGAGTGTATGACATACATTAAGCTCTCAATAACATGGTTGATAGGTTTTTGGAAATTCCAACTTCAAATAAAATGACATATAAGGAAGCCAATTTTATTATAGGCTAACTGATACAAAGAAGAGTTAAATTTCTGTGGCATATTTCTGATCACAAAAACATCACCAAACTTCTAAATAAAGACCCAACACACTTCCAATATTAAACACTGAAATAAATGTGAGCTATACATACATTTATGAAAGATTAATAAAAACAAGTAAGACGATGATTTTCCAACTGGTTTATTCCAGTGTGGGGTTGCAGGTGGCCAGAGCTTCCTCCGGAAGCTCAGGGAGAAAGGTGGGATCCACCCTGGTCAGGACACCCTTCCCTTGCAAGGCGCCCTCACACTCACACCCATACTCCCTCAGACGGGACAATTTAGGCATGTCAGTTCACCTAATGCTCACAACTTTAGGATATGGACAGAAACTGGAGTGCCCGGAGAAAACCCACACAGACGTGGAGAGAACGTGTAAACTGAACACAGACAGTGGCCCCAGCCGAGAACCAATTTTTTTTCTCATCAACATTATGATAAAGTGATGTTGAACCAAACAATGTTATTTGAAGACCTGCTGTGTAGGCAAATGCTCTATTGGTGAGGCAGGAATGTGGGGACTGATGTGGGCTTCATGACAAGACGCGGTGAGGAAGTAAAGCTGGACCAGAACACAGAACCTGGATTCTCGGCAATGCAACAGCACACAACACACTCAACGCATGTTGGCAAATCAGCCTGCAGTGGCCCCAGACTCGGGTTTTATAACTGTATACCTTGTTTCATTACGAAGAATGAGGAGCAAATTCCTCATTGGAGAACCTATAGTCAACCTTATTTAAAACAGAACAAATCTAAGCCAAACTTGAAGAGTGTGTGGGTTTGACACATTTCCAATTTCTCCGTTTGAGGAGACTGAGTACTTTCAGCTCCTTTCATGGAGTTTAGGCATCCCAGATTCCAGCGTCTTTTTTTCCTTGCCATATGCAAGTCTGTTATGAAAGGAACCTGTGATATTAAAGCTCAGTAAATCTTGTATTGTCTCACTCTTAAGATTGCTCATTTTCCCATTAAACACCAATCCTTCCTGCTTCAATTGTTTCTTTGTCAATTAGTTTAAGTTCTGGAAAATATCGCTGCAATCAAAATCACAGATTTCTGTGAATTTGAGAAAATGAGAAACTAACTGAAACCCTAGGTTGGACAACTGCCTTTAAAAGTATCCAGATCCTTACAAATACCAATTAGAAGGACCTGTACCTTTCTGAGATCATATCAACTTGATAAAACTAACAGTGCTGAATTGTAAGCCCAGGGCCCTCCTTCCTACACTTCAGGGCTCACCGTGGGCTTCTACGCCAGTCCAAGCCTTGGCCCATAAAGATGAAGAGCAGCTTTCGTGGGCGATGCTCTCCATCGATAGCCGTGCCTCGATGCCATCAGAGGCTGAGCTCCGAGCTTTATTTCTTTAGCCTTCAATAGGCCATACTGGCCAAGCGTCTTTCTGAGAAACAATGGCTGGAAGAATCTCTTCTATCTGGTCTTGCTTTCTTGGTCGAAAACAACCACCAGGAAGAGCAATTGAGTCCTTGTGGTAAATGACACTGCCTTGTACCTCTTTTTTCCTAAGAGACTGGGTGCCAAGGAGAAGTTGCTATTGGAACACTTGCTAAGATCATCCACAAGCAAACTAAAATCATAATATGAACCTATTGTTAAAACATATGCAGTAGAGACCACAGAGTTGAGACCAACATTATCTGGAAACTAAAGGGAGACTGTTGATAATCCCTGGATAGGAAGCATACTCTTAGCAAGCACTTAGGGCAACATAATGGGATGTCTCTGAATAAAAAAAGAGTCCATTTCATATAATACTCATGTGATAAAAGGTCGTCTGATAAAGTATATCTAGTTTTAAAATACGAATAGTGTGAAGATTCTGAAACTAGAAAATTAGGGAATTGCGAGATTGCTTTTGAATAGGCTGCTTTATAAATCCATTGTCATTTATAGGAAGTAACCGCTACTCCTGTGAGGGCTTTTAAGGCTCTAAACGGTTTGGAAAGTCCTGTAGCTCACATTTAAATAAAATACGTGTTCTTCCAGTTGCTCTGTAATGAGATGGCATGGGGGGTAGGGTTGGGAAGTGGTTTTGAAGACACGAGGGCTGAGTTCAAATCACAAGTCTTTATCTGCTACAAGAAACTAGACCTGTGATCTTACTAAAAAATCAGCTTCTACATCTGTAAAATGGGTACAGTGATGTCCACATGATACTGTCAATAACTGTAAGGTACCACTATTATTCTCAAGCTTTTGATGAAATGAATGACTAATGTCCTGTATACCACTCAAGAGGCAGTAACGTGTACCAGTTAAGAGATGTTTTTAGAACCAGATTCCCTGGGCTTGAGTCCTGGCTCTGTCAGTTACTAACTGTGTGACCTTGGGCAATTCACTTACCTATGTGGACTCAAGTTTCCTCATTTGTCAAATAAAAATAATAATGTGTGAACTTCGAATAAATCATTCCATGTAAAGTGATTAGAAGAGTGCCTGAGACATTGTAAGCTAAAATAGATGCTATTATTATTGTATTTACAACTCCAGAAACTTTATTACTAGGCTAATAGTAGATAAGCCTGCCAGAACATTATAGGAATATTATGTCTCTTGCAATATTAGGAAAAAAACCAATATGGAGAACATAGTATTGAGTCCAGGAAGTGATTTTAAAAATCACTTATTGAGTTATTGAAATCAATAAGTCCCTTTATTGAAAAATAGTGCTCAAAAATAGTCACTTTCAAATATGTTTAAAAATCAGCTTCTGATCCCTTTCAAACAACTGACAGAAATGGGATGCTCTAGCAAGGAAAAGCAAAGTTGCTGCAGAAAGTGTTTCAAAGTCACCTGAACTGCTTTTCAAGATATTAGGGACTCTGAGTCATCCTAGAGACCCCCATTGAGACAGGAGGGGGAGTCCCATGGCTAGTCAGAGGAAACCTCCCCTGACTTAGAGGCTCGGGCCCATCTAACGGCCTCTGGAAGCTCGGAAAGGCCTTTCCCAGCCTAGCATTTTAAGATCAAGGAAACAGCTTTTTCATTGGCTGCACATCTTCAAAATTAGTCAAGAATATTTTACCATGGGAGCTAGTCTATTCTGATGAGTAATGTAGGCAACTGGAAAGACTGATGCTCAGCATTTCCATCACCCCAGGCACCGCAGAGCTTGGCATTATAACAAACACAAATACTTAGGCCTCTGGAAAGAGAGAGGAGCCAAACACGTAAAGATGCTGACGTCCTACAGACCTCGGAGCCTCTCCACACAGCAGTGGGGCTGAAAAGGTCCGAGTCACAGTGGGGTGTGTTTCGATAGATCTAGCAATACCCTGGGATCCATCTTAGGAGGGAGACAGGTAAAGACCCTCTTATACAAATTTGACTATAGAGATAAATTATCTTCATGAGTCAGAAGCCATAACAAATCAGGAGGCACAATTTTACTCCATTCATTCGCTTCCTGTATCACTGATCTCTTGGGAAGGTAAATGCCTCTGCTTATGCCCATTTTGCAAGGGAAAAAGTTGTTAAACGGGAAGAATAGGTGTGATTTCTCCCATGGAAATGCTCCGTAGCCAGTAACATACTATAGGCTGCCCTGCTCTCCAATCACCTCCAACTTCAGATCTGAAAGGCTGCATGAAGGCCATGTCTGGAGAGGGAAAGTGATGCCATGACAAGAAAAGAGCCCTTCTTCCGAAAGGAAAATCACAGTGGCTGAGCTGACTCAGGATTCTGTAGAGAAGGTTGGGCAGGGTCGAGAAGGGGGATGTTTCTACAGCTGATGTTTGAAAGTGAATTCATAGGCTTTGGTGGTTAAACAGACCTATGAAGGCTACGCTCCTGCTATACAGCAAAAGCTCACTGATGCTCTTAGGATGTCACTTCGAAACTTCATTTCCCACCTAGCATGAGACTTGGGTTATCCCCTTAGGATGGGGCTACTCTCATGGTCGCGAGTGAGGTACCCAGAACTCTGGACTTCGTCTATGATTTTAGTGGACTTCATGGACAATGAGGGAAGAGAAAATCATGTTTACTGGGTATCAAGTGTGTGTCAAGAACTTCGTGTCCCTTATCGCATTTAAATTTTATAAGAGCTATAGAGCATATCTTCATTTTATCTGAGGAAAACAAGTAATCCTGAGAGGTTAAGTAATCTTCCCAATGTTAAAACACCTGTAAAGTGGAGGAGTGGGGATTCGAACCCAGGCATAACTCAAAAGCCATGATGTTTCTTCTTGGTTCTTTCCAATTACAAATGTTAGGGACCCTGCAATTCTTCCCAATGACTACCACATCTGTGCTTTAATAAGCACATTAAAGACCAGTTCAAGGCAGTGGCTTAATTTATGCACAGAGATAAGTTTAAAGTTAATGGACCAGGGCATTTATATCTCAAGGAAAGGAAAAAAAACTGTCACAACCAGTTTCCAATCTCTCTCTCAAGCCACCCTCCATTCTCTCTTACAACGGGTAAGCTGGAGTGTCACTCTCATTTCATTTCATCAGATAATTGCCCTTTCATCAGATAGTCTGAAATTCACTGCTGCCCTGGTGGGAGTCATTAAGGGAAATCTTATTTCTTCAGCTGGAGCACATGCTGACATAGTTACCTGCACTGTCTTGTGCAAGATATATGTTCCCTGGGTGCTGGTT
Organism: Rhinolophus sinicus; assembly: GCF_057876585.1. Taxonomy (NCBI): domain Eukaryota; kingdom Metazoa; phylum Chordata; class Mammalia; order Chiroptera; family Rhinolophidae; genus Rhinolophus; species Rhinolophus sinicus. The sequence goes on from NC_142503.1 coordinate 131,718,767, forward strand.
GGAGAATTCAGAATAAGGCCCAGATCCAAGGGAGCTGTGTGTTTCAGTGAGCATGAAAGCTATAAATCTTACAGTCACTGGCTTCTCCCCTGAATACACAGGTGTGACATTCTATTACTAAGTGTGGGTAATGTAGAGACAGTCAGCTTTGGAAAAGCTGAGTCCCAAGCCTCCTTCGCCTGAGTGCAGTCATAAGAGCCACTGTTAGTGACAATTGGTGTGGGCTTGGCACAGTCACCGTCCTGGCCTTCAGAGCAGGCAGCACAAGAGGGGTGAGGGGGGCACTGCCAACACCTGTGCACTGTGCACTCCCGGAATGACAGACAATTAGACGGATGTTCAGATCCTGAAATGCACAGACAGCAACCCTTTCTGGATGCATGATGAGTGGCTTCTCTGCCTCCTGACAGATTGGTGCATTCATTCTGCAATTTTCACAAAAGGACATGCTAAGTGCCCCATGCAGTGCTGCAAAGTCTGGAAAAGATTGAGGAATATTTTTTTTCTTTGAGGATGGTTAATTAATCTTTGAAATGAGAGTTCCATTTGTTTCATCCAAGGGCCCGGGTGTGCTTCATATTTCCTTAACCAGTCCCCACATGGAGTTCTCTTCAGGTGTGGACTGGGACCCAGAAAATAATCTTGCGATATAGTGATAAGATGGCAGGAGATGAGCAGCAATCAGCACACAGTGGGGTAAAAATCTTCTCAGGTAAATCCCTTTCATTCCTTTACAGATTTAATCCTACCAGATTCAGGAGGTGCGGATGTGAGCACGGCAACTCTTTCTTCTCAAATCGCTTCCCGAGAGACAACTTTCTGAGAACCTTATAACATCTGATGATAACCTAAGCTAAAGGTTACTACTGTACAGCCACAGATTTGGTGGCCCCCATGATGGGATTCTGAGAAGATCCACCCCTGTCCTCCTTGAAGACAGAACAAGGGAACATTAAATTGTGAGGATAAGAGAACAACAAGATTTGCACTTACTCTAACCCATCATCCTGCCATTTTGCATCTGCTTTTGTTTGTACCACGCTGTCCTTTGGACACACAAAACATGGTCAGAGACTTTCTTTTTCTTCCCTCAAATGACCCCAGGACCAATAAGTATGTAACTAAGTTTACACCATTTCTAAAAGTTTTAAAATGTTTCAAATGACACGCGCGCACACACACACACACACACACACACCCATACTGACCAATTAAAAATAAAGACCAACTGCAAGAAGCATGTCATCAGGGCTTGAGCTAACAGCTTTAGCCTGAAAGCTAAGGGAAGAAGGAAAACGTGAGGGCTTCCCAGTTACAAACGAAAAATATACAGTTTTGTCTTTTAGAAACAAAGTTTTCCCTCGTATTGGATTTAAGGGAAAATGTGTGTCATGGTTCCTTATGCAAGAGGCACGCAGCACAATGCTTATATAAGGGATTTCTATATGGGACACAATGTCTCCAATTGCAGTTTTGTAAAAGATGCAGGTAAGACATGCTGTGGACAGCAGGGGTAGAGCTCTGATTCTGGGATGAAAGCATGAGTGTTCTTCTTGCATTTTCACCTAGGCAGAAGCCAAGCCATTCCTCCCCAGGCACAAGCATGGTCGTGCTTAGGGGAAAACATTAATGTGCATGTTAGAAAAGGAAGCTTTGGATTCTTTTTAAGAGACTAGCACCTATTATGTGTCAGGTACAGATCCAGACATTTTATAGTGTATCATGAAGCAACATGCTGCACTGACAAGATGATGGACTTGTAGTCCGGTCCAGGTCCTTTCCAGAATGACTGTGAATAAATTCCTTAACTATTTTTGGGCCTCAGTTTCCACATATGTAACATGAGGTCAGTATCATCTATCTTAAGGGGCCATTGTAAAGATAAAAATGAGAGAAAAAAATGTTCAAAAGGTATATTGCTCACTGTCCAGTAAATAAATGAAATAAATGCTGAGTTTCTTTCTCCTTCCCTGTTTGCCCATATAGTCCTGAAATCCCATGTGATTAGGATTGTACAGATATAGACACTGAATTTGAGAAAAGTGATCTGTACTAGATGATGCCGCTGGTCGTGTCAGTGCCATGGTTTAAAATCAGGACAATCTCCTTTCAATCTGACGTTCTTCTCACCTAACCATCTATTTAGTTGAGACTCTTAAATCTATTATCATTTAAAGAGAAAGGAACCATTTCCACTAGCACAATTCAAGCCTCAGTCATCCCCGGTAAAAGGGGCCAAAGCCTTGGCAAGGTACTCACCTGACCAAAGGTGAAGTCCATCAAAACCATAGGAGTAGAGGTCATCACCAACGCCATTTCCTCCCCACCCTTCTCCGCCTCCGGGGTATGGAGCATAGCCTGAGGAAGAGGCCCAGCCCACCCGCAGGTGTGTGGGCTCTGCCGTTAGGAAGGGGTCCACCTGGTCGATAATAAGCTCGAAGTACCACTTCTTGTACTGCGCTGAGCCCTCAGCAACTCCCAGGAAGATATTCGGCCGGATACTGAAATTAAACAAGGGACAGGTGGCCTTTATCGACTCTTAAGAACTGAGAAAGCAAATTGAACCAGACCATGAGGCACTGGCCCAGTGAAACCCCATTGCAAGAGCAATTTTGTGTTTTTCATATTGTTCTAAAGAATGATAAGTTTTGAGCCTCCAACATTTACTCAAGTTCTTAGTGGGAGGTGTCAGGACAACATTAATTCCATGGTAAAATATAAAAATTCTCTCTGTATTTAAATGTTCCATTCAAGGCAACCAACATTTACTGAGTGGCAACCATAGATAAAGATGTTGAAAACGTCACGTAGAATTGCATGCTTACAAACCCTTCTTTCTTATTGCAAGTGAAAGAAATGACTTACTCAAGTTCTAGCTTCTGGTAAATTGGTTTAATCACCCCAATTTTCATATCAGCAGCTTTGTCACCCAAGCATTATTAATAACAATGGCCTCTTAAAAGCATTAAGAAGTCCCATTAGAAATAAGCCAGTTAGAGAAGACAAATAATGCATGGTATCACTTATTTGTGGAACCTCTCCCCCCAAAAAAAGTTCAACTCATAGAAACAGAGTAGAAAAGTGGTTGCCAGGGACTGGGAGGGGGGAATTGTTGGAAATAGAGAGACATTGCTAAAAGGGTACAATCTTTCAGTTATAAAATGGATAAGGTCTGAGGAAGAATCTAATGTTAAACCCTGGTGACTATACTTGGTAACCCTATATTGCATAATTGAAATTTGCTAAGAGAGTAGAACTTAAATGTCCCCCTGCAAAAAAAAGAAAAAGAAAAAAAGAAAAACAGAAAGAAGAAAGGAAAAAGGTAAACAATTAGTGAGGTGATGACTATCTTAATGAACTTTTTGGGGAGAATTCTTTCATAATGTGTATGCGTATCAAATCATCACATTATACACTTCAAACATCTTACCATATTGTTGGTCAATTTTACTTCAATAAAGCTGAAAAAAATAAAAGTCAACCTAAATGACAGAAAAAGGTATGAAAGAAGAAGTCACTCTTAGGCAACTTTGTCAAGGGCTGGAGGTTTTAATGTATCCAACAAAAGGGTTAAGAGCTCGTGACGAAACACTTGGAGTTTTTCTGAGACATCTACGGTTTCGGTTGGGGGCGATGTCCCAGTATGGGTTGGCAGGGAAAAATCAGGCTGGTATTAAGAAGAAGAAAGTCTGTATGGATGGCTCAGGTCTTCTGACTGCTCTACCCTTCAGAGGGGGAGGTTCTTCTTTCACTATTGTAAATTAGGAAGTGGGTCTAGGTGGAAAGTTGCTGAAGAACCTTAGGCCGGCTGAGTCCAGGCCCAGTGAGTTCACGACTCACATGCGACTGCATGAATGGGACAGCAGCCTAGGGTTCTGCCTGGGCCTGCCCTTTTCACACTGACCTTCACAGATATTCCTGGGTAGGTGGCCATGTGCCAGAGGATATAAGAAACCACAGTATCAACATGGGACATCATTCTATAAGAGATTTTTAAAGAAAAAAGTTGGTATATCAAAATAAAAATGAGTATGTTATGAAGAAGGTACAAGATCTGCATTAATGTTTAAAATAAAACACGGTAAATTTTTCAGCCTACGGGTGAGACATGTACTCCACTATTGGCCGTTTCAGGAGAAAGGGTTGAGAAACTCTGCTGAAAGGGTTGGAGTACAAACACACATTTTCCTGCTCTCATCTTATGTGTTCAAATCATCATGGAAATGATGGGTGGGTGGCTTTGGAGTTTAGATCAGCCCTCTTCCTTCCCTGTCTGGAGACAAGACGGCCGTTTCGGCATAATGGTGGTGGCCTTACCTTGTCACGTCGTTAATCAGCCGTGTCTGCAGGAGCAGGTTTCTCCGGGGGAGCAAATTGTCACAGATCAGATTCTGGTTGGCTCTCACTGCGACTCCATTGCAGAGACAGAGGGAGCACAGCACATCCAGAACCTGCAGCAGGGGACACCCCCAAACCTCAGGCTCTCCAGAGGGGAACTGTAGGCATGACTTGACTGACAGGATACATGAAGCAGGCCTGGTACAGGGTCAGGGCTAGGTGACAGGTGGGAGGACCCGCTCAGCATCAATGAAGCCTCACCTCCATCACCAGGCATGAGAGAGTGATGCCCCAGAGCATTCTGCCTCTTAGGGAAATGAGGCTGGGCTTCCTTCCAGCCCTCTGCCCTAATCATGTGCTCCTTTCATCCATACTGTGCAGGTCACCTGTGGTTACTGTTTTTCAAAGTGGGTAAGAGTCTGGGCTCTGAAGACGAACTGCCTAGATTAATAGCCCACCCAGGGACAAAACTAGGATGAGGGGAGGCGCCTAGCATACAAAATCCAGGCATCATTCCCTCTCGTTGTAGTACGAGAGCAGGGGTATGGGCTGGAAAGCTTCCCACTGACCACAAACTGAAGCCCATGCTCCCACTGAGCCTGGATAGCCCTCTGCACCACCATCCGCAGGCACTCGTGCCTTCACAGAAGGCACTCGATTGCCATTTGGCTTAGGTCCCTCGCATGTGGCAGGCTTGGGAGCCTCATGTGGGTGGGGTAGAGGTGATACCATGTTTCCCCGAAAATAAGAACAGATCTTATATTAATTTTTGCTCCAAAAGACGGATTAGGGCTTATGTTCAGGGAATGTCATCCTGAAAAATCATGCTAGGGCTTATTTTCCGGTGAGGTCTTATTTTCGGGGGAAACACGGTAGGAGGGCAGATTCCGGTCTGTGGGTCTCTCGCTGTGATATTATCAAAACTCATTAAGATACCCTTAGGTTCCTAAAAATCTGTATTCAAAAACATTTCACCTGTTCTCCTTCTCCCCTCTAGAGTGAGGGCAAACCTGCAAGAGCACAGGTGGCCCCTGAATCGATGAGACCAGCCACCAAGCCTGTCCTGTTCCTTTTTGTTTCCCAGCTGCCTGGGAAGTGGGAATAGCCCCAGGTGCCTCCACCATATGCTGGCCTCTCATACACCCTGTCTCTTTGTGCAGCAAGCATCCTCTTTCATTCATATTTTGTGCTGCTATTGTGGCTGGGCCAGGCACTGCTGTTCCCTCTTTCCCCAACAGGGAGGAATGTGCGAACAGCAGAGTATAAGTAACAGCCAGGACTGTAGCAGGCTGCACCCACGGGGAGGGGGTGGCTGCATTTCAGTCTTTCCAAGTAGCCATTGCAGTCTCAATGCTTAGTGGGGTTGGATGGCTGCAGGTTGTTGGTGGCATCTGTATCCATAATTCTCCCAAACCAATTTTCTACCTGACTTTCCCAATGTCAATTTTGTTTCACATACATACATAGCACATTTATGGGACAACCAGAAACGAATCCCAAAGGCGGTTTTATGAACTCTTCCCATCAGCATTGCATGAATCATACGGGCAGTGGAACTGGAAATCCAGAGGATAATTTCTTACTCTAAGAAAAGTGCCACAGACGACCAGGACATTAAATACTTATCCAGCCTATTACGTGTTTTCATCTGTTTTGCCTTGGAGTGACAGCCACAGAGCCGTGCTGTCACAGCCTGAGGAAGAACAGAGCTTAATCCACATATAATAAGACTCACAAATAGAAAAAGGGCTCTGTGAAAAGCATACAGCCTAACAGAGTGGTGCCTCACCTATAAATAAATGGTGCCATAAAGAACTGTGGCTGACATTGCTTAGGCTGTGTTTTAGAAGGCATATCTTTGGGTGAAATGGGGAATGGGGACACAGCTCCTTTTCTAACAAGTTTAAATGGGTTCTATTAAAAGTGAAAGACGTGTAGGAGCCCCAGGCCACCATGGGAGTACAGGCGCTGTGCCTGTAGGTCATCTGTACTTCCTCATGGAGAGGGAACATCTCAGCAACCTCTGGCACGTGTGGCTTGTTGTGGTAGGTACTGCTGAGTGGCCACCAGACTCCATTTCCTTCGCATCCTGAGCACACAAGCGCCTCCGTTCCCCGGCCTCCCCAGCAGTGATGTGAGGTCATGTGACTGAGTTCTGGCCAATGAAAAGTGGGCACTTTGCGTTAGTGATGTACTGGTCCCTAAAAACCCACACAGTCTTCCATGCACTGTCTCTTCTCCCAGCTGGATGTAGAGACCTAAGGAAGGATGACAAATCCCAAGGGTCTCCTTACTCCAAGTGTGATCCAGCAGCCCTGGCATCACCGAGAAGCTTGCCAGAAATACCAAAGCTCAGACATCACCCTTCCTTCCCTAGGCTTACCACATCAGAGACTTCATTTTAACATGATCCCCAGGAGATTCATAAGCCCATTAAGCCTATCAAGCCCTGTCTTAGGGGGTGGGGGAGCTGCTGGATGGAAGGAACCCATGTTTCTGAATGACCAGAGAATGGAGCCCTCCCACTGATAGGTCTCAGACTGAGACGAGGCCTGTGTGTGTGTGTGTGTGTGTGTGTGTGTACGTGTGTGTATCTAGATCTATATATGTACATGAGCTTCCATCCGTGCAAGGTGAGATGGGAGTGTATTTTGGCTCTACTAATTCATTCCTTTTACTCATTTATTACACCTTCAACAAATGTGTACTAAATGCCTGCCGTGTTTAACATGTGAGCTTGGCATTATGGAGATTACAAAGAGGATCCCTGCTGAGAAGGAACTTAGAGTCTGTGAGAGAAATGTGTGTGGAAACATAACTACAATAAAAGGCAGAGTGGAAGCATCACAGAACAGAGTGCAAGTTGTACAAGGATCGACGAGAAGAGACTATGTCCAACTGGAATAAGAAAAAGCTTCATAGACAAAGTGGCATTTGAACTAAGTTGGGAAGATAGAATTTTGATGTGTCTTGGAAAAGTAGGAGGTGAGGAGATGTTGAGGGATTGAGAGGCAGAGTGCATTCAGAAAATCTGGAGTGGGCAGTGGGCCCCATTCCTGCCAGAAATATTTCTCATTGCAAAGATTGTGTTTCTCTCTAACCTGTTGACCTCAAATGTGATCATGCTTTAAGATGAGTGGCAATCCTTTCCATGGCGGGGACAGAGCTAGCACCTGAAAACTCTTAGAGATGTAGGCGAATATAATAATTGCCGCTATCATAAATACTCTCCATTCCAAGCCTGTGATTGCAGGAAGCATGGTACAGAAAGGGGTTGCTCAATCCCATGAGATGTACAAACATTTTAAAAGGAAAAATGTCATGACCCTGAAGACCACCTTCATGGACCCTCAAACGCCAGTCTTAGAAGCATGAACTTCTCATATGAAAATGCCCTCTAATTGTGAATTCTTCACTGCAAAGAGTTTTGTACTTAGATAACTATAAAAATAACACAAAAAGAAACATATTCTCACAGAACACGTGGACCCTGAAGAACACTGTCACAGACTTCAGCCTGAGATCCCTGCAAGGAACACTGGAGTTGGAGTTAGGCGACCTCGATTCTGGTCCTAGTCTATCACTAACTAGCCCTGTGGCCTCTGGAAGTGGCTTAACATCGCAAAGCCATGTCTCAGCCTTGTTTCTGCCTCTGTCAAGTGGAAATACTATTAGGTTGGTGCAAATGTAATTGTGGTTTAAAAGGTTAAGAATACTTGCAAAAACCGCAGTTACTTTTGCATCAACCTAAGAACAATGCTACTTCGTGGCATCGTAACAAGGACTAAAGAAAATACATGTGAACGCTGAGAACAGTACCTGGAATTTGTCAAATGGAAAATAAATGTGAGCCATCATCGTCCTCATTACTGTCAGTATCGGTGGAGGAGTTGGGAGGTGCTTTGTGGCTCTCAACTTCTGTATATATTTAGTCACTGTCTTCATGGAAGACTGAGTGAATGGGTCAGAGACACCTGAAAACCTAGGACTGGAGAAAAAGAGCAGCCTGGATAGAAAAACATCACCTTGGCATTTTCCCAGCAAAGATAAAGTGTTGCACTGGAAGTCTGGCCTGCACTCAGCACATGCCTTGCAAATACCCCTGCTGATGATCTGAGACCGGGCTTCTTTTTGAAAATAAAAGTTATCCAATCTAAGGGAGGAGGAACTGCATTCATGGCAAGTCAGCCTTCATCCAAAAATCTATCAAAAGACAAAAAGGGGACCTCCTTGAGGAGACTCTCTATGTACTAAGACCACATTGCCTGAATGTTGACAACACTGCCAGAATTTCGCAGTGTCTTGGCTCTCGAAGGTAAAAGAGTACTCTGCTAGCGCACTCAGGTAACATATCAGGCCAGGTATTGATTCCTAGCAAACTACTGAACTTATTAGGCCTCAGTTTTCTCAACAGAAGAATGGGCAGAATGGAATCAACTTGCCTCCAAGCAACAACCATTAAATGCTTTATGGCTAAAAGATGCCCCGACAAAGCTGGTTATTAAGTGCAGGATGTGGTGTGATCATAAAGAAACCCCGGAACAACGATGTAACAGCAGCTTTCCACTTGACACCTGCATGTAGCTCATGGCTCAGGCCATGTGTTACTTGGGTACTTATCAATTATTCTCCTTACACTTTGCAGATGGGAAGAAACATGTTGGAACATACAGACGCTGCACTGAAGCTGGAGCCTCATGCCTGCTTTTGATTTACTACATTTGGGAAAGCAATTACAGAGACCACATATTTCTTTCTATCGTTTGCCAAGCAATTTCATGATGCTGAGGACCATGAATTTTTTGCTTCCTAAGGGTGATACATATCATCTAAGTGAGCAATACTGCAGAGGCTCGTTCTCCTGGATCCCCTGAGATGTGTCTCAAATGCGCAGTGCCCCAAACCATGGGGAGCAGGGAGGGACAGTGATCAAGTTGAGTTCTCTCCACTCTGCAGAAGCCCAACTGCTGTCTCTCATGTCCAGTCATACCCTCTGTTCTTGAAATACACTCCCTCAGCCTTTGAGTACTTGCCTAATTAGTCCGTGCAGCACTGTCATGTATGAGGGGCAGATGTTGAAGGGTCAGGATAAGACATATTTTAATAGACTTCTCCCAAAGATCATGGTGTCTTTCAAAATATAATTCCATAAAAAGAGAGATGTTAGAGCTGTAAGCGACCTCAAGAAATTGATACAGCAGGTGGAAACCTTAGGAAGTGAATTGTAGTCATCTCCATCTTACAGATGAAATAACTGAGACCCAAAGTCACACAGCTTCCTTGCATGAAAGGAAGAGACACACAGCTTCAGTCCTCTTCCTGGCTTATGCTTTACTTGGTTTGACTCATGGTAAATCTAATTTCACTTAATAACGTGACTTTCTGCACTATTTTTATCTGAGTTTTGTACATCTCCTTACTATACAATTTTTATCTGACGTTTGTATACCTTCTCTATATGGCTTGGTGTTAACTGTTTCACTACTACTCTCCCAGACCCTACGATGGGAGCGAATCCTGCAGCTGGCCTTGCATGGACTCCAGCCCAGCGTCTCACACAGTCAGCTGTGTGCTGAGGGCTAATGATATGATCAAGACTTGGGAAAGTGGTGGAAATAAAGGGAGACCATCCAAGATCCAGTGTGACTGGCTTCCAGTGTGTTCCTAGACAAGGAAGGTCTTTCAGAACTTCGGTTTCCCAAGGGTTTATTTGTTTGTTTGTTTGTTTGTTTTTTATCAAAGCCAAGAAAGAGAGCAGTCAGCGCACTCCCCCTAACACACAATGGTTACTAAGTAGCAGGAAGGGAAAAGACAGGTAAAGTCAATCACCATCTGGGTTCTTTTTTTTCATACTCACCTTGTGATTCCGCCCGTGCTTATCCAATAGGGAGATGATGGACTTGATGTGGCCCTCTGCTATCAGATTTAAGGCTTCTGGGCTTTCAATCAGGATGCAGTGCAAAACTTCCAAGATACCTGCAAGAATGCCACAAAAGTCATCGGGACATTAAATAACCTGCCAAATTGACCATAAGTTAAAAAGCTGAGAATGAAAAGACCGTTCTCAGGGGACAGAATATTATCAATTCTCTGAATCTGTTAAATATTTCCAGCCAGAAAAAAGATGCAGTCATCGCTGGTAAACCCCAGGAGCCTCTGGGACCACACTATCTGTAATTAGAGGTACATTTTATTCAGCACTAACCCCATTTCCCTCTTCCTGGACGAAGACACGATCTTCTGTGTCAAAATAGAGAGAAGCAGCTATAAAATGGAATTCTTACGTTGACCGAACCATGCACTATTTAATTTAAAAATAGACAGAAAAGTAGATGCCCTGTGTACTATAAATTCTAAAGGTCATTCAGGCTATTTTGACAATATTTAGAGTGTTCCTCATAAAAAGTGTATCTAGGAATCGTCTCGGAATTTATTTTTATTTTAGATGCCCTGGAGTAGCAAATAAATTGTAAGCTCACTAAATAAAGACTATTTGGCTTTGCGCCCTTTTCTAGGCACACTGGATGGTTTTCTGTATTAAGTGAAGGCTTAAGGAAAACTAATGGATGCCCCTGCAGCCTGGCTTCTAGAAGGGTCACACCATGATGAAAATGCAGAAGTAGTTGGCCAATATTTTCATTGGTTTCATTGAGAAAGTTCCTCTTCATTCTGTTTTTTCAAGGTTTTCATAAATTACCCTGAAGGTAGCCTGGGCCAAAGGAGCTGTTACTGAAGAAAACAGAGGCTTAGGAAGACATGTGTAGGTGGACGGTGTAGGTGGATGGTCCTGGCGAAACCTTCCCTGGGCCTGTCTTGTCCAAGCTCCTGACAATGGAGATAATGGAGATAATGGAAAAAAGCATCAAAACCTTTCAGCTTGCCAGAGTGGGGCTGACACCTGTCATGTTCACTCATCTCCAAGGAAGCCAACTGGTGAGCCTCATGGCATGGTCACTTGGTCACTTAACAACGGTGACTACTCTCTTGGCTCAAATTCCCTGTGAGTCATGAAGGGCTCTAGATATGATGTCAAGGGTGACTCAGGAGGTGGGAGGATCCTTTCCTCTGATTCCACAGTCATCCTTCAGTCTTGCTTCTAACCCAAAGTGTGAGCTGGACCACGTCCAGAGAGGGTTTGGAAACCCAGAGAAAGAGAGTCCAAGTAGAAGAAGTAGGAGACCACGACCCTGAGTGGGAGGCGATTAAAGGACCCGGGGGATGAAGATGAAAACACAGAGTGAAAAACGAGAGAAGAGACTCTTGAAGTCTGGTGAGAGTTGTTAAATAGCTCTAACCTCAGGGGTGCCAGGAAGACTTGGCACCATTTTGTTGTCGTTGCTGAAGTCATTATTTGCAATTCAGTGGAGAAAAGAAGTGTTCAGAGATTCACCCTTGTTTTCTTTTTCACAGAAAGAAAAGAAGGCCACCTTGTCCACCGGTTTCCTTTCAATGCTTACCTGAGGAAGATTCTAGTCTGTCCAATTTGCTGATTAGCCAATCCAGGTTGTTGGAGAATTGAGTGCAATTGTTTCTATTTCCACGAATGAGGGCAGCTGCAAACAAGGAAACGTTTGATCATGCAGGTTAAAGGATACAAGGGTGATTGGCGTAAGAACTCGGGAAGCTGTTAAATATACTTCATATACTTAGCAACTAAAAGGAACTGAATGGCAATCTTCCCCTCCCTAGCCCTTTGACACAATCCTGTTTCTATATTTAGAAAACTAAAAATCTAGCATTCACTCAAATATTTCCAGAGCATCTGCTGTGTGCCAGGCACCTGTCTAGTTGCAGGGGAAAGAGAAGTGGGAACAGGACAGCAGAATTCTCACATTCATGAAGTAGGAGAAAGAAACAATAAACACACAAATTAATAAAATTCCTTCAAATAGTGATAAACAAGAAAATAATATTTGCTTGATCAGTGGCTTAAGAACTCAATTCTTTGCAATGGCTTCTTAAACCACACTGGAAATTCATTTCTCAGTGCTAAAGGAAGGCACCCAAATGAACACAGCTGGAAAGGTTGGTTAAACTAATAGGTAAGTAACAATTAAACACGAAACTCCAAAATATCTCAAACCCATCAGTCTATGGCAGGGGTTCCCTAAGTCTGCTCCCCTGGACCAGAATGTCCGTGTCAGCTGAGAATGTTAGAAATGAAAATTCTCTCGCCTTATCCCAGATCTAATGAATGAGAAACTCTGGGGATGGGACCCATCATCTGTGTTTTAACCAGCCCTCCAGTTGATTCTGATGCCTGCTCATGTTTGAGAACCACTGGCAGATGATATTGCTAAGGGAAGGAGAGAATATGCTGTCATTCGATTTTCATCCATCCAGACCAAGAAATAACCTTCCCTCCACAGGCCAACGTGACAGATGCAACTTTGGAACAAGTCCATGTAAACTGGTCAGTCCCAAGTACCGTACTCTTCACGTTGCAGATTTTGAAAGATGGGGGTTTAAAAGATGCTTATAAGGTATTTGGATAAGGAACGGTTTGCTTCCAGACCCCTGCTTTGCACTTACCCAGTTAGTGGAGGGCAGAATTTGGTCTGAGCTGCTAAACTGCTTTTCAGGTCAGCTTAAGCTTAGGGAGTCGGTCTGCCTGGGATCAAGCCTGAGTTTCTACCACTTGCAACGTGTGTGACCCTGAGCATGTCTGAGCATCAGTTTCTTCATCAATAAAAAGGGGATAAGAGTAGTCCCTACACCTCAAAGTGCTGCTCTGAGGATCAAGAAGAGATGTTCCACTGCTTGGCATACAGAGCTCAGTAAATGTGAGCTATTATTGTTATAATAATTACTACTGAGTCTGAGCTATATAATTACAAAACATTAGGGTCACACAGTACAGGGGCAGTCCAGTCAGACTAACTCTTGACATTGAGAATGGGTCCAGCCTGATTTCTCTGGGCTCCTCTCTGGCCTGCTGAACTTTTTATGGATTTCCTCTAATGGGACATAGACTTCAGAGCAAAGCCCTACAATGCTGCATCGTCACCATGCCTGAGCCACCACTGGTGGCCACCTTACTGTCCACCACTGTCCTCCCATGACCTGGCTGTCTGTGCCCATGTGGTGGCACTGGTTATAGCAAGCACCAGGACATCACCATATGCTCAGTGTCGTGAGAAGAACGGCTGGGTGCTGGATCATCCTTCTTTACCACCTTCTTTCCTCCACCACAATAAAATAAGCAGGAGTTATGACTGACCAATAAGCGGACAGTGGGAGGACACAGTTTAAGAAAGTAGCCACCCTTAAAGTGGGCGTGTCAGAAGTCTAGAACTTGAGGGCGCCGTACACATGTTTCAGTTTTCAGTTCCCTCATGTTAAAGATGAGGAATTGAGATTCAGAGAGTGGTAAGTGTTTCACAGGTAGTGTTGGCAACACTGAGCACCATCTGCTTCCACTTATTGCTGACTTCTTGCTCTAAGTTTGGAAAGTACAATAAGTTACTTAAGTTAACTGAATGAATGGCTAGGTTAGCAAAAGGCTTCCGAAGAATGAGGCTAGATGACCATCTTGGTTTGTGAAGTGGAGATCCCATAGAGACCACCCTTGGAAATCTTCCCAGGAAGAGGCTGTGTGGATACTTACCCAGCAATTTGTACAGGAGGTTCAGGATTTCTTTCCAGGCCATGCCATTCTCTTCCCTGGCAATTCCTGCAAAGTGTGCTACGCTGTTGTAGATATTTAAGCGATCAATGCAATTTAACACAAGGGCCAACATTCCCTGTGAAGGCAAGTTGGGGGAAAAAGGAAAAATTCCTGATGAAGAAAGCAGATCCCTTTTGTTCTTTCCCCTCCCATATCATTCACTTTTTAAGACTGATCATGCTAACATGCAAATAGATCTTTAGGTTTTGTGTTTTACCTCCTAAGAACAAAATATGCATTTTTATGTCTCGGATACCTAAATAGCATCAGTTTGGGAGTGAGTCAGCAGTCTCCTCTGACAGGCTTGCCCCCACGTGTTTACCTCAAACCAAGGACATACTGAGGAAGAGGGAGCGGAAATGAGTCTCACAAATGCCTGCTCTGTGCGGGGTGTGAAATGACTGACTCACCCAGAAACAGCCCTGGATATAGTCCCTATTCTTCTCTTAAATCTCAAACAAGTTCAAGTAATTCCATTCAGATACAGAAGAAAACCTTGCTTGCTTTCTCCCTCTCACCCCCACAAAAAAAGTGGGATTTAGGGACAATAAGACAAAAAGAGTACTTTTAATCACAGTTTCATCTAAATTACAATACTATGCCACCCAGTAAAAACATCTGTGCCTAGCTATTCTTAAAGCAACGTAGTTCCAGTAGCCTGTAAGGAATAATGTCCCCAGCGCCAGCCTGCTCAGATCAGAACTCCGCTGGGATGGGTCTATATCTCATGTCACTAACTTCGGAAATTCCCAAGGGACAGGACCTAGGATGGAGCCAGAACGAGGGCCCCGTGCGTTCCAAGGTAGTGTTTCCTGCATGTCCAACCTCATCCCTAGGGACCCAGATTTCACCTAAGACCTAGTATCACCTGCAGCTTTAAAAGCAGCTCCTTCGTTATTTCTGATGTGGTGGCACCGGGCATTTATATTTTTCAAACAGGTGTCCTAGGTAATTCTGACACCTTCCAAAACTTGGGAATCACAGCCAGTGCCACGGTCTAATAGCTGAGATGTATTGAAAATGGATTTTGAATACACATGTGGCACGGAAGCTTTCAAATACAACCTGGTTAGAATGTGCCACTGTACACAGTGACCACACACACTGCCAGTGTCACCAGAGGCGGCTGACAGTGAAGGTCAGCTTCCAGTTCGTCTTTTTCTTCCTGGCCTCCTCGCTTTCTTGTTCTCTGTCATTTCATACACATGTGCAGGCATGGAGACAAGGCTAATGGCGCCTGGGATATATAGGGGTATTTCAGCTCAGGACAAAAAGAGAATCTCAATTTCTAATCATTTGGACTTACCTCTTCCTTGAAAAGATTCTGTCTGTTTTTGAGTGAGCGGAGCTTGTTCTGCTTGTCTTCATGCTGCATCTCTTCCTCTGGGGGCTGGAAGTAGGCGATCAAGTCCTGTAGGGTCTGCAGGACCTCTTCTATTGGCAGGGTGACGGGGGCAGCTGTGCGATTGTTTCCACTAAAAAACACAAGGTGGACACGGCTAGGGCACCAGGCCTCCAGTGGGGACCCTGACAAGTACCCACCAGATCCTGGTTCCCACTCGCCCCACACCGGGCACAATGCACTGCTCCTGGGGTGGTCTTTGTATGAAAGACCACAAATCGATGTTGGCCAACTAACGGAGCAACAGAAGGCCATTGATCTGATTTGATTTTAAAGCCATTTCATAAATAAAGAGGAGTGACCCCTGGCTGTCTGCCACACTTTCCCCTTTTTAATAAAAAACACTTTTTAAAAATAATAAACTTATTAACCCATAATTCTTTTGTATTATTACATGTTCTTCTTGAAATAGGTTAAACATAAGGCTGGGAGGGTTTCTGTCACTGGCCTGCCCCTCCACCTATATCTTCATCTTCTGTCTCGCTCCATGTGTCTTTTTGATACCTCAGCATGTGTTTTTCTCTTTAAGTTTCTATGGTGTGCAGACACACACCTGTTTCCCCATCCCAAATGTGGATGTCTTTCTCCTTCACTCTCCTGTCTCTTTCTCCTTCCTTTGTGTGCTCTCCCTCTGTATCTCCCTTCCTCTTTCTCAGCACCCCCCATCTGTCCACATCCTTCTCTCTGTCTCAATGTCTCCTTCTGTGCACCTCCTGCCGTCTCTCGCTCTCTCTGTTGTGTTCCTCCTTATCCTGAATGGGTCTCTGTCTCACTGACTCTGTCATAATTTCCCCCCAAATCTTGGAATTAATCCTGTGAACACAGAGAGATCAAAAACCTCCATGGCAAAACGAGCCTTCATTTTCCCGTTGCCTTGAGGATAAAGGCTAAGAAGAGGAAGGGGAAAACGAACCCAGCCGCTGTGGAACTGAATCATTGGCCTGGGGGACTGAGAATAAGCTGAATGTGTAAATAATATCAAGGCTTTCCTTGGGTCAATTTCTAATGAGTTTTCCTTTGCATTTACGGGGTATCTGGTTATATATTAAACTGGACACATGTTAAGAAAAGATTGTTATCTAAGCCTAAAGCAAAGGCTGAACAAGTCCTAAAAACACTCAGTTTATGAGGTGGCAATAATTCCAAATCTGCGTAAATGCATGCCAAGTGCATACAATGAGGGCAGGGAAGTCCTTCTCACTAGTGTGTACTTTGACCCATGGTAGGTGCTCGGGAAATGTTTGTTAATAACTAGCTGAGATATTCTTGGACACAAAGAGGGTGGCAAAGAGAGTGCCCTGAGGCCATGAGGTGACAATTTGGGACTACAGAACCCAATCAGAAATGACTTCCAAATGTTAGATTCAGTGAAGGGATGAATACATTTTCCTCAATATTTTTGGTTTAGTTGCAGAGTTTGTGTCTCTCTCTCTTTCTCTCTCCCTCTCCCTCCGTTCTGAGTTTACTGGAGACATTGATGCCAGTTAAGTACACAGTGTTTCTTCGTGTGTTAAAATGAAAAGTGAAAAGGAGAGGTTTGTTGGCATTTTTTGTGGCTTGAAAGGACAACGACATAGAGGGTTGGGAAACCCAGGGTACAGTCCCTGCATTAACCACAGGATATCTGGAGTGCCTTTGAGCCGCCGGTCGTTTACTTTTACACCTGGAAAATAGGAAAGGTACACTCTTTGATCGACAGGGTCCTTCTGGGTCTAATTTTGTTGTTGTTGTTGTTCTGTGTGTTTTCACTTCTGGGTCACTTCATCTTGCCCCCGGAAAAAACATCAGTATAACAGTCCTCCACTAGACTGAGGTAAATGCCTCTCTTCCTTCAAAATAGAACACATCCCACGTGCTTGGTGCTGGAGACAGTAGTGAAAATAGACATGACCTCTGAATGGCTTCATGGTGCTCACATTCCACTTGAGAATCTTAGAGAGGAGACCCCGAGGGACAGGAACAAGATAATATCGCAATTCAGAACTAACTGCAATCGGAACCTATCTCGTCCCAACCTTTCCCACTCCCTACAGCCACTGTCCCACTACATTCCCAACCTTTGCCAAGGATTTCTTTTGTTCAATTCAAGTAAGACCTCTGGTGATGCTGAATATTTACCACACCATCGCCATAAAACCACTATTTATATTGTTTGCCCCCTAAGGTGAAACTCAGAGGTCAGATGGCAAGCATCTTCTCCTCAGTAGGATTTCTGAAACCCCCTCGTCTCTTGCATTGTTCATCTGTTGTATTGGCTAGCTCCCAGCAACTGTACAGAGTATGAAACAGCACATGCAAACATTAACTTTTTCTTCTTCACTGTTTTTTCTTGCCCTTTCCCTACTCATTTAACTTTAATTTGCTCTCCCAGGAGGCCACCCTCTTCTTCTGGTTTCCATTTGTACACAGTATGCACTGTTGGTTTCTCAAAAGAGATGGGAGGGGAGGATGTATTTCCAAATTATTATTTTTTTTTACCTTTCCCTTCCCAGCTCTTGCAAAATTCAAGTACTATGGCTTTTGTAGCCCCTACCTTTGCTGCACTGGGTTTTCATTATTCCTCCTTTCTTCTAAAACATCCTGGTGGCTGGGAGAATCAAGAATTTCTCCATTGAGGGTGGAACTTCCAGAATAGCTGAATGAGGAGTTCAGCAAATCTCTCCCATAAAATAATGATAAAATTGGACAAAATCATCCAAAATGACGTTGTGGGACTTTGGAAATTGACCAAAGGCATACAACAAATTGAGAGGTATGCATTAAAAAAAATATGAAGCCTGGTAAGAACAGTGGGAGTCTATGGTGTTTCGGGTGGAGGCTGTTCCCATGCCCTCCCCCAGCTTCTTAGCAAAGTTTAAACAGGGTGCGGAAGACCATGTGCGAGGCTGCTCAGGAAGGACCAGAAAGGGACCTGGCTATCTACTTATCTCTGGCTGAACATCAGGCCTTCCTTGTGAAACAGAAAGTAAAATCTTGGACAGATTTAAAACTGCCTGAACTTGAACATGTTATCCAACACACCTGGGTAGCACACTTGCCTTCTAAGCAATACTAAGGGAAATCCTTCAGGCTGAAAGAAAATGACACCAAACAGTAACTAGAATCAACATGAAGAAATAGAGAGCACTGATAAAGGAAATTATGTAGGTAAATATAGCAGACAGAGTATAAGTATATGTATTATTTCTCTTTTGTTTCTGTAACTCTTTAAAAAAACAAATGCATAAGATGATAATTATAAAACTGTATTGCTGGACTTATAACACTTGAAGATGTAATATACTTAATATCTCAAAGGAGCAGGGAAATAATAAAACAATATTGGAGCAAAGTTGCTTTATTTTACTTGTTAAGTTTGTATTAATTTCTTTCAAGTTAAATACATACTGAGTTCCCTAGAGTATCCCCTAGGAACACAACTCAAAAAAGTAGTTAAGAAAAACTCAACAAAGGAATTAAAATGATACACTAGAAAATATTTAACACAAAAGAAGGCAATAGGAAGGAACAGAGGAACAAAAAGGACATGAGACATAAAAGACAAATAGCAGAATTTCAGACATAAATCCAACCATTTGAATGATTACATTATCTATAAATAGATTACACACACCAATAAAAGGAAAAGATTGTCAAACTACATCAAAAAAATCCAGTGTATGGTATCTATAAGACATACTTTGTAGTTTCAAAGACACAAATAGGTTGAAAGTAAAAAGAGCCATCCAAATGGTAACCATAATCTGCACGCAGACATTTGGAGTGGCTCTAAAAACATACTTTAAGACAAAAAATGTTCATAGAGAAAAAAGGGAGACATTTTATAATTATAAAAGGGTCAATTTATCAGGGAGATACCTATTATAAACATACAAGCACCCCAAAACAGAGCTCAAAACATGTGAAGCAAAAATTGACAGAGTTAGGCGAGAAATAGGCAACTTAATAATAACAGAGATTTCAATACCTATTCTCAATCAGTTAATGTAATGAACTATATTAATAAAGGAGAAAACCACATGTTAATCTCCATAGACAAAGAAAAAGAATTTGACACAATCTAACACTCATTCAACAACAACAACAATAATAATAATACTAAAATCTCTCAACACACCAGGAATAGAAGAGAACTTCCTCAGCCTGATAAAGGGCATCTATAACAATCCCATAACTAACACTATATTTACTGGTCAAAGAATGAATGTTTTCCTGCTAAGATACGGAACAAGACAAGGATGTCTGTTCTCTCTACTTTTATTCCGTATTGTAGTACATGTAGCCAGTACAATCATAAAAAGTTAAACATCCCCAAATGTCCACTGATGGATGAATGGATAAACAAAATGTGGTGTTTAGATACAATGTAATAATATTCAACCTTGAAAAGGAATTAAATTCTGGCACATGCTACAATATAAATGAAACTTGAAGATATTTTTATTAAGTTAAATAAGCCAGACACAAAAATACAAATATTCTATGATTTCACTTATACGTGGTACCTAAAATAGTTAAATTCATAGAAATTGAATGTCGAAGGGTGGTTACCAGGGGCTGGAGGGAGGGGAGAAGAGGGAGTTATTGTTCAATTGATATGGAATTTCAGTTTGAGATCATGTAAAAGTTCTGGAGCTGGAGAGTGGTGGTGGTTGCACAACAATTTGAATGCACTTAATGTCACTGAATTGTACACTTAAAAATGGTTAAAATGGTAAATTTTATGTTATGTATATTTTACCGCAAAAATATTAAAAAGTTAAACAAATTCACATATGACTCAGTAATTCCACTCCTAAGTATTTACCCAAGAGAAATGAAAACATACACTAATATCTATAGAATTACAGAGAATAACCAAAAATAGAAACAACCCACTGTTCCTCAATTGACAAATACACAGAATGTGAAGTGTGTGTTTGTATCTGTCTTTCTCTATAGAGATATCTACATGTATAGATCTCTTCTGTGTATAGACGCACACACACACAATCATACATATAAACATACATTTATGTGTGTATATGTGTATCTGTAGCAATACCTGGTAGACATACATGAAGAATACTCTTAAGCAATGAAAAGGAACTGAACACCATTATGAGCTGTAACAGGGATGCACCTTAAAAATATAATATTAAGTAAAAAGGCCCAATTCAAAAGACATATATTGTATGATTTAATTTATCAATTTAATGTATTAAGACCATAGACAATTAGTTGTCTGCCTAAGGTTGGGGTGGCAACTAGTATAAACTGCAATGGGTATAAGGATTTGTTTTGGGGTGATGGAAATGTTTGGAACTGAATTGTGGTGACAGTTGTACAGTTCTTTAAATTTATTGAAATTCACGGTTTCGTACACTCAAAAGGATAAATTTTATGATATGTAAATTATTACCCGATAAAGCTGTTTAAAAAGAATTTTCTCATTTTCAGGCATTTAACTCCTACTTACTTTTTTAAAATAACAGCTTTGTTGAAACATAATTCACATATCTATATACAATAATCTATTTAAAGGGTACAATTCAATGGTTTAATGGTTTTTAGTATATTTACAGAGTTGTGCAATCATTACCTCAATCAATTTAGAACTTTTTCATCAGCTTCCCCCCAAAATTTCACACTCATTAATAGTCACTCCCCTTTTCCCTGCTTCTACACAACCACAAACCTTCTCTCTTTCTCTATAGATTTGCCTATTTTGGACATTTCCTATAAGTGGGATTATACAATGTGATCATTTGTGACTGGCTTTTTTTCACTTAAAACAATGTTTTCAAAGATCATCCATGTTGTAGTATGTATCAGAACTCCATTCCTTTTTATGGACAAATCATATCGCATTATTTGAATATGGCACATTTTATTTACCCATTCATCAGTTGAATGTTTGGGTTGTTTCCACCTTTCGGTTATTATGAATAATGCTACTTTGAACATCTGTGGACAACTTTATGCGTGGACCTATGTTTTGTATCTCTTGGGCATACACCTAGGAGTGAAATTGCTGGGTCATATAGTAACTCTATGTTTAATGTTTTGAGGAATTTCCATACTATATTCCAAAGTGGCTGTGACAGTTTATATTCCCACCAGCATTGCATTAGGGTTCTACTTTCTCCACATCCTGTCCCACATTCTTATTAATAGTTTTTTTGATTATAGCCATCCTTGTGGGAATAAAGCGCTGTTATCTCACTGTAGTTTTGATTTGCAATTTCCTGATGGCTAATGGTGCTGAACATCTTTTCATATGCTTATCGGCCACTTGTATATCTTCTTCAGAGAGATGTCTATTCAGATCCTTTGCTCATTTTTTAAATTGGTCCATTTGTCTTTTTAATGTTGAGTTGTGACTGTACTTTGTTCTAGATACAAGTCCCTTATCAGATATATGATTTGCAAATATCCTCTCCCATTATGTGAGTTGTTTTTTTTACTTTCTTGATGGTGCCCTTTGCAGCAAAAAAAGTTTTCAATTTTGATGAAGTCCAATTTATTTACTTTTTCTTTTGTTGCTTTTATTTTTGGTATCATACTGAAGAAACCACTACCTAATCCAAGGTCATTAATATTTAAGCCTATGTTTTCTTTACCAGGTTTCATTGTTATAGGTCTTCTAATTAGGTCTTTGATCCATTTTGAATTAATTTTTGTATATGTGTGAGGTAAGGGCCACTGTCTTTTAAGAAAGATATAGGGGCATAGGTTGAGAGAACAGGGGGGCAGATAAATAAACTGTCCACCTCTAAAATGATGCTTCTAGTAACAGTCTAGACTACATGAAACACTCATGTTTGTATGTAGCTATCTTTTTCTGTCTATATCAAGCCTTTCATTCTTATAACTTTTCTTTGAAGAAGAAGGGCATGTCTGGATGTAATGAGGCACAGAAAGGAAGAAATACTTTGCTCAGGAATCACACACAGGAAACCAGTGGCAGAGCCAAAAGCAGACACAGGATGGTTGACTTGCTTCAGTTCCATCCCCTGGCAGACATATTTCTATTGCTACTTTCTCCAGTTTAGTAACAGAACCCCTGATTTGTGCTGGGTACATAAGCCAACCAACCAGAGATTATATTTCTCAGCCTCCTCACACCTAGGTGTGGCTGTGTGACTAAATTTTAGCCAATAGAATTCTAGATAAAATGACCCACTTCTGGATCATAGCTCTCAAAAAAGAAATCGTTGTCCTCTACTTTCTCTTTCTTCCCCCTTTTGCAGGACAGACCTCAGACTTGGTACCAATAGGCTATTCTTTATCATGTGGGTAAAGAAAACATAGCAGGACAGTGGTTATCAACTGTGGCTGAATATTAGAATCACCTGGGGAGCTTTAAAAGCTGGTGTTTGTTAATTCGAAAAGATACGTGCAGCCCTATGTTCACTGCAGCGTTATTTACAATAGCCAAGATATGGGTGTCCATCAATAGATGAATGGATAAAGAAGATGTGGTACATATATATAATGGACTATTACTCAGCCATAAAAAAATGAAATCTTCCCATTTGCGATAACATAGAAGGCACTAGAGCAAGGGTGTCAAAACTGCGGCCTGCGGGCCAACTGCGGTCCGCAATCCATTGTTAATTGGCCCACAGCAAACTCTAAAAATATATTTAGTTTATTTAAATAAATCAGGTGAGGCAACACGTACTTCACCTCAAGTGAGTGGCCCGGCTGTTTGTGTATTTTACTGCATATGGTCCTTGGTGAAAAATGTTGAAAAAAGTTTGGACACCCCTGCACTAGAGAGTATTATGCTAAGTGAAATCAGTTAGACTGAGAAAGACAAATACCACATGATTTCACTTACATGTGGAATCTAAAGAACAAATGAATAAACAAAACAGCACAAACTCATAAATACAGAGAACTAATGGGTGGGTGAGGGGATGGCCAAAAAAGGTGAAAGGGACTAAGAAATACAAATGGTCATTTATAAAAATCGTCACGGGGATGTCAAGTACAGCATAGGGAATATAATCAGTAATATTGTAGTAACTATGTATGATGTCAGGTGGGTATTAGACTTGTCAGGGTGATCACTAAGTTATACTAATGTCTAATCACTATGTTGTACACCTGAAACTATGTAACATTGTATGTCAACTATAATGGAAAAATAACGTTTAGAAAAAAAATCTTAAAAAAAAAATGCTGGGGTTCAGATTTCACCCCAGGGATTTTAATGTAATTGGTTTGAGGTGCCACCTGGGTATCAGGGTATTAATAACTCCCAAGATGAATCTAACATGGGCCAAAATTAAGACCTCTCTATTCCAGGGCAGTGGCTTGTAAACTTAGCATGTATCAGCACCAACTGGAAGGCTTATTAATACATGATTTTCTGGGGTGCCATTCCCAGGTGTCTGATTCAGTAGGTTTGGGGAAAAACTGGAGAATTTGTATTTCACAACTATAAAAACCTGTAGGAGATCTCAAAGCAGCAACACAGAAGGAACGTAAGCCCCAGTGGCCAGAGTATTTTCATTAAAACATTCATCTACCCTATAATTTTACTTTAAAGAAAAAGAAAAGTTTATCCTGAACTGCAATAGCAACTTAGCTTATATCTTAACTAACACACATTCCTTGGCTCATAGTGTTTCAACAAGAAGAAAAGTAAAAAAACAAACTTTTTTTTTCCCTCATTTCATGTAAATTCCCATAAGAAATTTACACCCTCTTGGCTTTGGAGACATTTTCCCACAAGAGAAGGATGGCTTGGAACATTGCACTGTTTACAACAGAATCCATTCCTCATGCTAATTGGTGAACACAAACCACAGAGTTTGGTTCTGGCAGCATGGCTAAGGCTGGGGGGTGGGGGTGGGGTTTATGATACAAGCAGGCAGTTCAGTTACTTTAAGTCTCAGCCATAGTTGGGTAACTCAAGGCTTCCAGTGCAAATTAACTTAGATGCAAGCTGATTCTGAGTGATGTGGAAAGCCTTTCTCAATAGCAGAGAGGGAGTGGATCTGTTTCTTTTCTCTCCTACCCTCCCTTCCCGTCTTCACACTACTACAAAAGGGACTTGAAGCACTCCAGCTGTCCTCACTTAATTTTCCTGAGACGACCTCGGGTGTTCATGACACCAAGCTGAATAACCAATGGGGCTTGACCATTTGTTGGGCAGAGAGAGAGGGTAGTAGGAGGTCACCATGTGGGAAATAGATTTCAGTCCCAAGTCCTCTCCGATGAAACTCTTTGCTGGTGTTTAATTATTTTCTGAAAACACTCACAGTATTAAAAGGGGATGGGTAGGTGGGATTGCAAGGCCACAGAGTAGAAACTGCCAGGTACAGCAAGGGAAGGAACTCACGTACCTTACAAACTGGCTGAATAAGGCTGTTGTGTTCCGGATGATCCGAGCAGCCTGGGACTCCTCACGCTGGCATCTCTGCAGTGTTAATCCATCATCCATGTGGCCTTCCTGATGGAGTATGACCTACAGAGCAAGCACACCAGGTCCAGGTTACACGTGACTCCACAGCTGGGCAGACAACATGTCTTATAGTTTCCCCCAACCCTGGCACACCTCCTCCGTGACCAAGTTCCCCTGGGTCCATTCTGAAAATGGGACATTAACAAAGTTATTTTGCCCATATGCCCTATTACTGACATATGAATCATTCTTGAGACATGATGCTTTGATGAAAATAAAATTTTATGTGCCACCGTGGTATGAATTACAATAAATTCCTTGGGACTAGATGGCCAATTCGAAAGGGTGAAAACATACTTTATAATAGATTTTTCTCTCAAAGTGAACACAAAACCTTACTCTTGGCGATGAAAACAGTCATTTTGTTAGAGCCTTTGCCTTCAGAGATAAATTGAGGAAGAGAAAGACACGTTAAAGCAAAACCCTCTGCTGGGATCAGACGTGGATTTCTCTCCTTAAGAACAGCCACACGGGGTTAACTTACTGTAAAAGTGGGGAAGCAGCTGAACACGACTGCTTCTTAAGGGGGCTAGAAAGAAGGTTTGAAAACCTTCAGGTATCAGCAACCTGAGTTCTAGTCCTGCTATGCGCTTCCCCTGTGTGACCTTGTGCAAATTACTTAACCTCTCTTTGCTTCAACTACACCATTGACAAATGGACTTAGAGGGTTGTTTGGAAGATTAGATGATTTGCATGTAAATCATTTAGCATGTTTCCTAGAATACAAGAGATACCCAATGAATGTTATAAGAAGCAGTATTTTATTGATCTCAGATCAATTATTTGGAAGCTAAGCATGTGAGGACTGACAATTAAGTTCGTGAACTTGTTGCAATAATGTTGCTAACCTTTTTTTGATATCAGAGGGGTTATTCATTATGAATTTGTAACAAATGGAAAAACAGTTAACCAAGTTTACTATTTGAAAGTGCTGAAAAAGCTGCATGAAAAAGTTAGACAACCTGAACTTTTTGCTAACCATTCATGGCTCTTATATCATCACAATGCACCAGCTCACACAGCACTGTCTGTGAGGGAGTTTTTAGCCAGTAAACAAATAACTGTATTGGAACACCCTCCCTACTCACCTGATCTGGCCCCCAGTGACTTCTTTCTTTACCCGAAGATAAAGGAAATATTGAAAGGAAGACATTTGGATGACATTCAGGACATCAAGGGTAATATGACGACAACTCTGAGGGCCAGTCCAGAAAAAGAGTTCCAAAATTGCTTTGAAGGGTGGACTAGACGCTGGCGTCGGTGCATAGCTTCCCAAGGGGAGTACTTCGAAGGTGACCATAGTGATATTCAGTAATGAGGTATGTAGCACTTTTTCTAGGATGAGCTCGTGAACTTAATTGTCCAAACTCATACTTATTGATCACCTTTTTGGGTGGAGCTAGCAGCTTTTGGTATAGAGGTCAGTAATTTTTCCCTCCAAAGAGTCAAATATGTGCAGATGTTAACTGGGATGGTTTGACTCTAGTGTAAGTCAGGGTCAAATCTTGATTCAAGTACCCGGCATGGCTTCCTCTTGATGTGAGTAAATTAAAGAAGACCATTTGTAGGTTCTGGGTGATTGGGGAGGGGGCTGATGGTCAGTCTATATCAAATAAATAAGGCATATGGCTTCACAAAATATTTTTAAAATAAGGATTTTTGGTCTTTCTCATTTTTAGCACAAAGAAACAACTTATTTTCCTTTCCATGTGAAAATCTCTTTGTTATTATTTATTATTATTACTATTACTATTATTATTATTATTTTCTTCTGAAGGTATGTTCTGATATAATGAATCCACACAGGAAGTAGAATACTGGCTTGCAAAAACATATATTCATTTTTGAAAAAAGACTTTGCATCCCATCTGTACACGACAGCTTAAACGTTCCAAAGGATGCCCTTACCATTGGAGTCACCATTTCAAAATGTTACTTAGCCACGACATTCCAGCAACTGGTTAACAATGTTGCATTTAGGTTGGGCAATACTTTGCCAGTAGGTTTACTTTGATCTTAGCCCCAGCTTTCTGGTTCAAGACCAAAATCCTTAGGTTTTGCTTGTACTGACAACACATTCAAACTGGTCAGCCAAATAAGCAAGTAATGAGAAATGGGGGGAGATGCAGCTGATGGAATACTGTTGTGATGTGCCCTGCTGATCGCTGCAGACAGGTTTCTAAGGTCCTGCTTCTCTTGGAGGAATTACATAGCCCAATAGCCGAGAGCGGAAGCCCGAGGTATGAATAGAAAGAGGGCACGTCCTTTAAGGTGAGTTACCGCTTATCAGGTTTTTCATTGCATCTGTTCTTCATTGGTTTTTCTAGGTTCCCAGTTTGTTTCATAAAATATTTAACACAGACTTGGGCATCCTTTGTAGTTTTAGAGGAGAACTTAACCTGCTCCTCACGAAACGGAGAAGGGCAGCCCTATTAAGGGCAACACATTTAAACAGAGTTTCGGAAAGCACCCTCCAAATTCAAATGCCCATTCCACCAGTTAAATGGATCTAGGGATGATGGTCCTGGAACAGAAAAGCAGGGACAGGCACCATAAATCAACATCACAAACTGGGGTCTCCACTAGTAGACAGGATCTTTTGAGTATGTCTCCTCCCATCCAGAGTTATAGCCGATGTCCACAAATTTCACTCTCTTTAAATGTCATCAATACCTTAGTAGGTGTGAAAAGTTGTGAAGGCTCCACATGGTATTATTATAATCTATAGAGGATTTAACTTTCTTCTGATAGGCTGGTAGGGTAAATGATGGCTTGTTGGCATTTATTTTCAATCTGCCCTTATTTCCAGGATACAGTACTTACTCGTGGGGTAGAGCCCTTTTGGGATTTATTGAAAGCCTACTGTATTTTCAAGAGTCATTCCAACTTGAGGGGCTCTGACCCCCAACCTTTGTCTCCCTAGTACTGTCATACTGTTCATGTCTCTGTTTCGCTCTTCTCCCTCACAGGTGCCATTATCTGTTTGCTATCTTAGCGTCACACCCCGTCCATGGTCAGCTGAAGATTCCATTCACGGGAAATTGCATATAGAATTTCAGGTTCATGTTTCTACGGCTCCCTTCACTCTGGAATCTTGGCCCCTCGAGTTGCAGGAACTTTGGCTGACCTTACTCTAATGTGTCTCTCTAGCCCAGTCAAGCTAACACAAGACCCTATTCCTTGGTGCTACACTCAGTAAATACGCTGAGGGGAAAGTGGTAACAAAGATGCAACTCATTTTAGTGCACTTACATTCTATGTGGGATTTATAGCGTTCATGTCCTGGGTGCCCTGGGTGCCCTGGGTGCTGAAACCTTCAAATGATTCTTTTGTTTTGTTTTGTTTTTGTATTTTATCCAGTCTTTATAAATGTTTGCAGAGGAAGCATTGGGCTCATACAAGCTAGTCTGTGTGGCCTCTTATTTTTTCTATTTTCTATCTCTTCTTCATAATTTTAGTTTCCCTTTTCTGGATGTTTTCCTGGTATGTTTTACTTTAATAGTATTACCCTTATGGTTCGCTCCCAACCTCCTTGCTTATAATCACCAGCATTCTGGGAACCTTCACCATCTCCACATTAGGCCGATATACCCAAACTCCAATGTACAATGCCTCCTAGAACCTCATTTTGGGACTCCTTCACTGCCCAAACTTGTGTTTTGCAAGGGTTCTTCAAGAAAAAAAAAAAAAAAAAAAGCACCATGCCTTTGGCATCTATTTTCTTGGTTCTTAAGAAAAGAAACACTCTTATGGCAATATCTTTGCTGGTAAAAATTATTCTGGTAAAAAGATGCTGTGTGTATCTAAGCCAGTTTCCCATTGTAGCAGGCTGCTAGAGACCACTCAAATCTGGATGCATTCTCTGTGGAGACAGCAACATTCCACAATCTCTCATTTTTCTGCATGTCGGTTCCTGTGGGCTTGCTGCCATGCGATTTGCTTTTTCTCTGTAGATATTCTATTTAGTTTGTATTATGAAAACTGCACAGTAACTCAATTATCCACAGAAATGGAGGGAGCAATGATGTGGTTAATCCCCAAATACCACAGCACCAAGTTATTTAGTGCAGGTTTTAGAGTCCACTGAACAAATTCTACCCCCTCCTCACAAATTTGCCGCCTACTGAACTTTTGTTTTGCATTGAATATGAGGTCAAAGTAACCACATTTGGCTGTACAATCTGTCAGACAGAAAAACTCTTTAGAATAGTAACCGAACATACATCACATCCATCCAGTTCTGAGGATCACCTGCCCAGTTGCTTCCAACTGTATACAACAGTTCTGGACAGGCTTTCTGACCCCTCACCTTTCTCTTCAGAGGTCCAAGGCGGGATGTCTTGGCATCCTGTGCTTTGTAGGTCACCCACAGACCACTGGCTATGTGCTGGACAAAGCAGACAGAATCTCCATACTTGATTTCTGGAACTCCCATGCCATCTATATCTCGCTTGTGATT
Organism: Rhinolophus sinicus; assembly: GCF_057876585.1. Taxonomy (NCBI): domain Eukaryota; kingdom Metazoa; phylum Chordata; class Mammalia; order Chiroptera; family Rhinolophidae; genus Rhinolophus; species Rhinolophus sinicus. Next base: position 131,748,090 of record NC_142503.1, read on the forward strand.
AGAATCCAATTTCTCCTTGATTTCCTATTTCACAGAAAATGAAACAAACCAAACATAGGCATGTCTGATCAAACAGAAACATAACATATAAAACAAATCACCTACACTGAATTTGTAAGCCAGGGGACTGATTACCAAAATACTCATGATGTGTCTGTCCAAGCCAAGATTTCTGAAAGGTTTCTTCCCTTACTTGTTAATTGTAAAATCAATGGATTTCAAGTTTCGGTTACTTTAGTGATATTTAAATCTATGGCAAAAATTGGAAGCTGGTAGATTTCTGTTTCTGATTTTGTAGAATTCTTCATTATATTTTCTACTTTCCTTGTCCTGACTTAGATACCTGAATAACTAACACTGTACTGGCCAATTAACTTATTTTCAGCAAGTTGTACCTGCCATAATTTTATTGGTTATCTTATATAACTGATCTGGCTCAGGGGTTTTAAATAAATCTTTAAAATATCTTTTATAGAAGTCAGCAGAGAAACTGACTGAGCTGGTAGGGGCTACTGTGCCTTAAGTCTAATGTAGTAACCGGCATATTAGTCTCTTATGGCTGCCTCAGTTGTGTGTTGCAGTTAAAGGGTTTCATTCTTTAATTGACACTTTCACTAAACTTATTCTCGAGTATGGAAAAAAGGAGTTATGGGCAGTAGGAGTCCCCTTGGTGAAAACCTGAGGTGCCTGTCACAGGGTGATTCCGGTAGTAGACCCGTGGTGCACGGTAACTCTGTCCCTTTGTCATCAATCAGGGCCTCTCAATGGTTCTACCCAATTTCCATTTCTTCTCCGCATCTTGTATTAAGTTGCTCATTTGTAAAAGCCATTAGCAAGGCAGCATTTTGAATATTTTATAGAATAAAAAATGTAGATGCTGTTCCCTCTGCTTGTGACAACTTTTATTCTTAATGATGGAACAAGAGTAGCACACATACTGAGCTGCTTCCCATGGACAAGGCAGCGTTCTAAGTTATTTGCGCGTATTAACTGCTCATAGCAGTCTCTGTTGGGGCTACAAATATTATCCCAGTTATACAGAGGACAAAATAAAGGTACAGAAAAATAAGTAATTTGCCCAAAGTACTCACTAAGTAGTGAAAGAGCCAAGATTTAAACCCGGAAGTCCAGCTCTCCACTGCTCAAATTCCTACTCACCCTTCAATACCCTGCTCAGGTGTCACCTTCTCTGTGAAGGCAGTTAGTCCTCTTGCTGCATTTCCCCAGCACAGTCTCATTCCTCTACTGAACAATTAACAACTCAAATTGCAAATGTGCTTGTTTATCTGACACTCTCCTTTCGCCAGACTATAAAAAAATCAAGGGATTCTTTGTGTCACGCACCCATGGAGTCTCTTGCATTATAACTTTTCTCTCCACCTTTCTTTCTTCTACGTCTCTGCTAAATGTTACTTAAGGAAATCTCGCCCTATTTGGAAACCAAAAGAGCTCCTAATTATGGTTACACACTAAGAGCAGTACTGGGGGTACTGTGTCCTTAAAGAAAGGCAAATCCAAAGTTTGGGAGTGAAATTAGACATAGAAAAATAAAAGGCCATTTCCACCTAAGAGTCACGTAATGTAGTCTCCTTAGAAAAGAATTCCATTTATTTCCTCATTCTTCTCTAATGAATCAAGGGCAGGGGCCGAATTTAAGTTAATTTTGGATTCCTAATACAGTTTTTCCAGCACCTATCAATTGCTTAATAAACATATATTAAAGGAATATATATGTATGTGTGTGTGTGTGTGTATGTATATACACACACACACACACATATATATGTTTTTTCTTTCAAATACATTTTGAATTTTAGTTCTTATTTCTTTTTCTTCAAACTTTCATAAAAGCAAAATGAGTTATTTTGCACACATTTGATCATTTTGAGCAATGTTAACACTTTACTGGAAATTCTTATTTAAAATGTATGTTGAAACATCGACTGGATTGTTAAATATGACTTATTTTTCAAGGTGAACATTTCCAAAAGAAACTATTTCTGGTTTTATAACAAAAGCCAGTGGGAAAATAGAATTTGTTATATTAGGATGTTTTTTAATAGGCAAGTGGTTAAGAATGCATTTGTTCTACAAGATAATATATATTTGCTTTTCATTTCAGAAATATCCATAATTCTGTAGACATTCAGACCAGTAACAGACTTAAATATGTCAAAGTTTTCATCTCCAGCCTGTTCTCTAACCGTAGGCAATGCAGCAAAATAAAAATAATATACACTACAACAGTTAAATATAAATAATTATGGTAATTGTGAAGAGCTCACAATTAGAATATTGCATGTTCCCAAATTATCAATGATGATGGTCATTTCATTTATTTTTTTCACTTTTCATCGATTTAAAAATGACTTCGCCGAAAGAAAATAAATTCTAGGGTCGGTTTTTCTAGAGTCTCTGAGATAAATGGATCATTACTGTTTACAGATGGAGTGTCTCTCTGTGTCTTTGCTTTTACAAAATAGCATCAACACCCAAGGTTCTACGGTAACCACTGTAGTGGCTGCTTCTAATTAGAAAGAACAGGAGCAACAACAACAAAATCTAAGACATACAAACTGACACTAAAACCAAATCAACCTAAATCTAAACAACAACAATGATACATTATCATGAAAATGAGAGTGCTGTATGATAGAGAAGTCTGATTTGGCTGAAAGCAGGTTGGTGATCTCCCTCTGATTTGAGCATCAACTAATACTTTCCTCTCTGTTTACACTTCAAGATAGCCCCAAATGTATCCGCTCGACTGCTGGAAATGGAACCTTTCTAAAGGATAGAGCTAATCCAATCACTCCCTTTCAATAACTGCCTCGTTCATACAGAATATAATTCTTATTTCTGAAGTTCTCATACACCATATCCTTTAACCAAATTGGATTATGTTCCTTTGATATATCAAGTGTTCCCTTCCTCTCGGTCTTTACTAACATGATGCTTTCTGCTTGGAATTCCCCTGCCTCATATCTGCATCTTTACATCTTATCCATCAAGTCTTCTGAAATCCACCTTTGCTTTTTCTCTAATCTTATGACATTTTCCTTCACCCCTCTCAAGGTTCTGCAATATGAATCCTTTGCTGATATACTTCCTGTCCCCTGCAGGTTGAAAACTCTCCAAGTGCGAGACTGGTATTTCCTTGTCTTTGTATCCCAAACAATGCTCTGCTTAAAATAAGGTGCAAATAATATGTTTTTGTTTTATTGGTCTGTGGGCATCAATTTGTCTGTTTACCTGCACAATATTCCCTACGTTAGATGACATGCTAATTCCAAAAAGGAACAGGTTACTTGTCCTAATATGTGTTGAAGTGTAGTATAGAAACACAAAAGACCCTGAATAGCCAAAGCAATCCTAAGAAAAAAGAATAATGCAGGAAGTATCACACTCCGTGACTTCAGTTTGTACTACAGAGCAACAATACTCAAAACAGTATGGTATTGGCAGAAAAACAGACACATAGACCAATGGAATAGAATTGAAAACCAAGAAATAAACTCACATAAATATGGACAGATAATTTTTGACAAAGGAGACAAAGACATACTACAGAGAAAAGAAAGCCTCTTCAATAAATGGTGCTGGAAGAATTGGAAAGTCACATGCAAAAGAATGAAACTAGACTGCTATCTGTCACCATGTACCAAAATTAACACAAAATGGATCAAAGACCTAAACATAAGACCTGAAACAATAAACTGCATAGAAGAAAACATAGGTACTAAACTTATGGACCTTGGGTTCAAAGAGCATTTTATGAACTTGACTCCAAAGGCAATGGAAGTAAAAGCTAAAATAAATGAATGCGATTAAAGCAAACTGAAAATCTTCTGCACAGCAAAAGAAACCATTAACAAGATAAAGAGGCAACCAACTGAAAGGGAGAAGATATCTGCAAACAAGTCCTCTGATAAGGGGCTAATATCCAAAATACATAAGGAACTCATACAACTCAACAACCAAAAAACAAACAATTCAATTGAAAAAACGGGCAGAGGACCTGAACAGACATTTCTCCAAAGAGAACATACAGATGGCCAATAGACATATGAAAAGATGCTCAATATCACTAATCATCAGGGAAATGCAAATAAAAACCACAATGAGATATCACCTCACACCAGTTAGAATGGCTATAATCAACAAGATAAATAATAAGTGTTGGAGAGGCTGTGGAGAAAAAGGAACCCTCATACACTGTTGGTGGGAATGCAGATTGGTGCAGCTGTTATGAAAGGCAGTGTGGAGGTTCCTTAAAAAATTAAGAATACAATTACCATATGACCCAGCAATCCCTTTCCTAGGTATTTCCCCAAAAACCCAAAAGCATTTATCTATAAAGATATATGTGCTCTGATGTTCACTGCCGCTTTATTTATGGTGGCAAAGACATGGAAACAACCAGTGTCCTTCGACAGATGATTGGATAAAGAAGATGTGGTATATATACACAATGGAATACTATTCGGAGGTAAGAAAAGATGAAATACTGTCATTTGCGACAACATGGATGGATCTTGAGATTATTATGCCAAGCGAAATAAGTCAGACAGAAAAAGTTGAAAACCATGTGATAGACACAGACAATAGATTAGTGGTTACCAGAGGGTAAGGGGGGAGGAGGGTGGCAGATGAGGGTAAAGGGGATCCAATATATGGTGATGGAAGGAGAACTGACTCTGGGTGGTGAACACACAATGTGATATATAAGATGATATATTACAAAATTGTACTTGAAACCTATGTAACTTTACTAACTGTTGTCATCCCAATACACTTTAATTAAAAGAAAAAAAAGAAAAGAAGCAAGGGGAGATGGGTGAGTTATCAGCTATAGCATTAGTATCTACGTAGCATATCTGGACAGAGTAGGTCCTAATTCATGTTTACTAATTAGAGTTCGATTTGTTGTTATTTGACACAAGTAAACTATCTGTGCCCACAGAGGACAAGGAAGTTTCTTTTCAATAGACTGTAAGCACACAAAAATATTTCATAAGAAAAATAGATGTGGAAAGATGGAGCCCATTTATGGATGCCAGAGTAAGTCATCAGGAAAGCCCTAGGTAGCCCACTCTTTCCTAGGTATCTCTGGAGAAACTTGAAAAATCACCTTTGGATTCACTTCCTCACCAATATAGTCGCCTTCTGAATTCATGACCTTGAATATGAGGTCTTAAAAAAAAAATCACACATTGCAAGACACTGCTGGAGCTTGGGTAGCTGCAAAGCCTCTGCCATTTATAGTGTGCTGAGACAGGAAGGACCTCTGCCATTTATAGTGTGCTGAGAAAGTGGATTTGTCTGCCTCATTAGGGAATTCCTGAGTAGAAGTCACTGGACCGGGCTCTTTCCACCATCTTCCTCATTTAATCCCCACACCATCATCTTTAGGTAGGCATTTCATGGACAAGGGAACAGATTCCCAGATAATCTTCCTGGTCTCTTTGAATCCTCACAACAATCTCTCAAGACATACTTCTTCACCCCCATTTTTTGTATAACAAAGGACATTAAAGCTGAACAACAAATGACAGAGCCAGGATTCTACTTCCAAGTCCATGGTTTTCCTTGACTGCTTATGTGAATAACAAAGACGGCTTTATTAGAATAATAAAGACTTGGGAAATGATCAATTCAAATTTTAAAAATTCTTTGTAGATTTATTAAAATGAAACTGCAGGAAGTGATGCTATCTCTAGACGACTGAATCTTAAGTTACATGTTTTCTCCTTTCTCCCACCTTCCTTTGCTCCATACCCTCTCTTTCCACAACTGATAACTTGGTGAGGAAATAGAGCGAGGAGACTGGCACAAACAGCACTTTGTCAGCACCAATCTTTTCATAGAGGGATGGACCATGAGGCCAGCTGCCATCTTGTTCTGGGCCACTGAGGTTAAAGGGCACATGAGGATACAGTCTGAGCATCTGTGCACACACAGAGAGCAGTGGGTACTTCCCAATAGAAGGCAGGGAAGTCATGTTTGGCCAAGAACATAGCACTTAGCACATAGGAGATATTCGATAAATGTTGACAAAACGGAGTTTAATGTTTATATACAATGAGGAAACATTTCCTCTAATGGGGAACAGTGATAGCTCTATCGCCTTATGCGACAAAATAAGCAACATTTGGATTCTATTTCAGTCATTCAAGACTTATGTTATATTCATTCACTATAGATAAAAAATAAATGGCTACATGTTACAAGGCTTGCTTTGAGGGTAATTCACTCTTCTCTGAAATGAATTCAGTGTTGTAAACTGATGTTGAGACATGACATCTAAATAGACAGTATTGCTATGCCAGAGTAAATATTAAATCACATTATCTGACAATCCTTGGGGAATGGCCTTGCAATGTCAAGACCATAGGAAGATGATGTGAAATTAAATTCATAGTTTGACTTAGATGTTTAAAATAAAATATCTCTCTCCTTGAATGTTTACAGGGATAGTGTTACGATCCAAAATCATTACACAATAACAGAACACTTTTATAAAGATGATGGGGGTAAAAATGAAATGGATTTCACTCTGTATTTAGTGAATGACCACATTTATATATCCTGTCAATAAGCAAATTTCAAACATACTACCTGCTACACACTGTGCTAGGTGCCAGGGTGCAAAATAAGGGGAGAGGTATGTGTGGTTCTTGTCAGCCAGGGGCTCCCTGTCAAACTAGTGATGGCTATAATGAAATCACGGACAGGGGCCTACTGGAGGATAGTGGAAGAGCTTTCCTCCTGTAAGGGGCATTTGACACTTGTCTGGAAGGATAAGAAGGAGTTCAGTAATGGTGGTGTGTGGAGGGGTAAAAGGTGTTCTACCAGGTCAGACAATTGAGTTAGCGAACTCATCCTAGAAAAAGTGCTACATTCCTCACTGCTGAATATCACTATGGTCACCTTCGAAGTACTCCCCTTGGGAAGCTATGCATTGATGCCAGCGCCTAGTCCACCCTTCAAAGCAATTCTGGAACTCTTTTTCTGAAATGGCCATAGAACTGATGTCATTATTGCCCGTGATGTCCTGAATGTCAACAAAATGTCTTCTTTTCAATATTTCCTTTATCTTCGGGTAAAGAAAGACGTCATTGGGGGCCAGATCAGGTGAGTAGGGAGGGTGTTCCAATACAGTTATTTGTTTACTGGCTAAAAACTCCCTCACAGACAGTGTCCTGTGAGCTGGTGCATTGTGGTGATGCAAGAGCCATGAATTGTTTGTGAAAAGTTCATCTAACTTCTTTATGCAGACTTTTTAGCACTTCCAAAGAGTAAACTTGGTTAACTGTTTTTCCAGTTGTTATAAATTCATAATGAATAATCCCTCTGCTACCAAAAATGTTATCAACATTGTTGCAACTAGTTCACGAACTTAAATGTCTGACCTCGTATGTATAGGTTTAACAGTGAGAAATGAATAACATGTTTGAAGACTGATAATTAATATGCTAGAGCTCAAGCAAACAGTGAGTAAGTGGTGATAGAAGGGCAGGAAGGGGTCAAATAGTAATCTTCTATGACAAACTTCCAGTGAGTAGCAGCTAGATTAAGAACTGTGTTCAAGGTCTCACAGAGAATAGATGAGACTCAAGGCCAGATCTAGGTGACCTGGATGTCACACTCTCTCTTATACCACACCCCTTCCAGAGTACAGGAATAACATAAGATGCTATAGTTTAGAGGCAACAATTCTTTCCAGACCTCCAGTTGGATTTCGATCATCTCGCTAAAAGACGGGGGAAAAATCTTGACCAGGATCACATTCTGCTCGTTATTCTGCATGTTTCCCACAGCTTGCTCCAAGACCTCCGTTTGGTTCGCTCTGAGCCAGGCCAGGCCAATGACTGCAGCACATGTTTGGCCTCGGCCATCTTCCGTTAAGGCTCAGTCACAACCCTGTTTTAGCTGCGTACAAGGTTCTCCTGCCATCTTCTTCCTAAGCACCGTTGGCTAAGGATGTGAACACTCACTGGCAGCGGTTCCATGGCCCCTGACTTAGTTGTCATAGTTGTCAAAGCCTAATGCAACCTGCCAGGAAACATGGAGCGGGAAGCCCATTGTTGCCAAATGAGTCAGCTAGTCCAGTGTCCTCCCTGAACACATGAGCCTAAACAGTGCTCCTCGGGGAGACTCTTTGCTGTTTCCTAGATTCTCCAACATAGAGAGAGGCTCAGATGAATACCCTACCCAACCTCATTCACAAAGGCACAAACAAACACACAATCTCCACCTCCCAGCACGCTTGCTGAGTCTCCCTGACCCCCTGCACCTCCACCGAGATCCAGAACTGCTATCTCAGACCATGGTGTGCTGTCTGCTCTATCACATAACACCTAGAACAGGCAAGAACGGGCAAGATGTCTCCATGCCCTCACCCTGTTGAAAAATGTAGCCATAGCTTCTGTCTGCTGGGGAACTCACTATTCCCCAGTGAGGGGAAGCGTGTTGGAGAGCCCATTTAAGGAGAAGAGCCTGTACTAAGTGAGGCAAAACTACATTTACTAAGGAAGAATCTGGAGTCCCAGAGAAATCAAGGCATCTCTAGCATTCTTTCCCAAGAGCTCTTTGTTGGGCATTGCAGAACTGCATTCCCCACACGTTGTTTTTGCAGTTTCACAGTTAAGATGCCAAACGGCCTGCTCACACAATGTCCCAAGGGAGCCCTGATCTCTTGTGGGAACACAGCCATATCTTGGCCTGTCACAGAGCCTAGGTCCTTTTACTTTCAGTTTCTTTCAAATTAATGAAGGTAGCTGGGATGCATACTGCTGCACTGAGTTATTTAAAACTTCCGACATAGTGACTTCAATGAAATGTAACCACATTGCCAAGGACATAGGACAATGCGACTCCTGAGTGACTTTTACATCCAGCTCCGCTATGCTGGCAGCCCCATGATACCTTGATGACTTTCAGCCATCAGCTGCTGCATAGAAATGGAGGGACTTGGGATGATAAGAATGGGCTTTTTTTGAGGGTAAAATGTGCCCACAGGCCAGAAGTGATGCCAAGTGGAAGGAGTGTTATGAGGACTCTCTATGCTGCTCTGAGCTTTTCCCGCTTTCTCCAGAGACCGGCGCACAGTCTGAGCCATGCTTCACAAGGCTGAGCCAAGAAAGAAATGGAATGGAAGAGTCCCTTTGGAATAAAATCCTGCCAGCTGCCTGGAGGGCCGCCTGATTGTCTGCTGTCATAAGAGGAGTCCCTTTTGGAAATGGTAAAGAGCTCAGTGTCATGGTTCTGTCCCAGGGCAGGACACCTAGAATGGTCTGAGGAAGCCAGCGTAGAGCTTCCTACGGGGTAGAGCTCAAATACGGAAAAGACCAAGCTGCCATTCCTAGGAAGGCATTTACTCGGTCATCAGCCACGATGAGTCTTTTCTTGTTTTCCATTTCCTCCTCTCCCCACACCTGCTCTCCCACTGCAGCGATCCCAGTATCAAGTTGTCTCTCAGAGAAAAACGTGATCTTGCTTGCCTCTGTTCTTAGGACGTTTCCGTTTCTTTCGTGGATTCTTTTCGCAAGTTGCACTGCCCTAAACCACCTCCTGGAGGCCACAGTGTTTTATTATGTGACATCGATTTGAATTTTAAATCTTTCTTGTGCTGGGAATCTTAAAAAATAAAAGGGAGAGGAGCACGAGGGAGATGCACTCGGAAAACCAAACCAGGAAGACGTCAAGGCTCCAACGTGCCGCTGGGAGAGAAGCAGCACGTAAAAGTGATGTCTGAGGGGAACTTAGGGGAGGACGCTGCCACCTTTCAATGTTTAAAATATGCTGTGGGGAAAATCTAACTTTGATATAGGCAATTTGGTGGAGAAACATGTATATGCCAAAGAAATGTGCTGCCTAAAAAGAATGAAGGACTGTAAAAGGAGTGGGGAGAAAGGAGTCAGAGCCGCCTGCACAAAAACGGGCAGTGCTGAAAGGTCCTCTGATTCAAACAGCAGAGATGCCCCATAGAAAATTCAGCATCAGCTTCACACGGAGTCCTATGTGAATAGAATCATCAACAACCCTTTACTGAAATTGTGTTGAGAACACAAATCAAGATCTATTTCTGGAAAAGCGCAAAGAGGAAGGAAGCCATAGAGGAAACTCCCAAAGGAGATGTTGTGCTGTCCTCTCAGGAGGTGCCAACTCCCTGACAGCCAGGCACATATCTGAGTGGAGCCTTTCTTATGCATGGATGATCTTTCTAGAAGAACCATGAAGCGACAGAGCACCCCACTGTGCATCAGAAGTTAGCTCAGCATGCAGTCCCGACCATCCGATTAGATCCAGCTCTGACTTATGAGGAGTCAAAACCTGCCTGAATGTTAAAGATAAGGGTTTAAAAAAATAGCTGTCCATATACATGTCAAATGGCAAAACTACACATTTGGAGTTAACCTAACGAAAACAGGATTGTGAGTGAAGGTTGGGGATGGATAGGTGAGAACTAAGGGATCTGGAAAGAACAGGTGACCTAGGAAAAGGATGAGGAAGGTAACTGTATAATACAAATAACTACAAGAAGATGTCATATCCAGAATTATGCCTTCTTTGCATCTTTCTGAAAGAAATCACTTCCTGATTCAAACAAATGTAGCACTGACACCTCCTGTTTCCATGATGCTTTATAGGCATCAAGCATATGACTTAAAAGTCTTGAAAACAACTTAGAATGTATTAAACAACAACAACATTTTCCATTAGCCTCTGAGCAACAATGTCCAGTCCTGTGATCCTTTTGTTTTCCCTAGAGCTTCCCACTCTCCTTCAAAGTCTCTCTTAAGACATCATCCTTCATCTAATGTATACATTCCTGTATGAACTCAATTCAAAAGATACAAGAAGAAAGTGATTATTGTAGGTCCAATTTCCAGTTCCATTTTGCTCCAGCCTATTTTCTTTTCAGTCATAGTTCTACCTGGAGGTTTTAGAGCTTTTGCTTTTAGGACAAGGTCAAAGTCCACCTCATCAGACCTTACCTTTGATGCCCTGAAAGAGAAGGCGGTGGACTTGGTGTCTGACTTTCCCCGGTCTTGCAGTATAAGGCCTTGGTCCTCTGTCAAGGCCAGGTAATGGCCAGTGGTGAGATGCCGCAGTCGGAAAGCCTGGCCCCATCTTATGTTACTGCCACTCCAGCTGCACATAGGAAACAGACAAGAAATTCATTTACATGAAAATAAGTCCTTTTCAATATTTATCCTGTGCTTGCTGACACATGGTAGAAGACTTATAATTTTCTGTGTTTCATCCCCGAAAGGAAAAAGCACCAGTCTCCTGGTTTGCTCTAGGATTTCCTGTCTGCTTACAACTCAGCATGGTACTTTCTTATGAGCTCCCTCAAGAATACCAATAAGGAACATGATCCCGGGGGCAGGGCAATGGTTAATGTAATTGGAAGTCTTAAGCTTCCAATTTTTCCTTCACTCTACTGAATTGTCTTAATGTAAAAAGAAAAACAAATCAAAAACCTACAAAAAGAATGGGAAGCTTGCTTTTTAAGGGGAACTTGTTTCTGGGAAAGCAAATCCTTTCCAAATGTGCTATCTGAACTCAAACATTTTACTACCACAAAGAGAAATTTACTATCATCAAGAGAAATAGTAAAAATATTTGTGCAGCTTGCACTTGCCAGAAACAGGCAAAACAAAACAAAACAAAACAAAAAAACAAAGAAAACAAGTCACCTCTCTTCCTGTAAGCAGCCTGTGGTGACCTCTGAAAATGGTTCGCCAGAGAACCCTACAAAATCATATAAATCGAGAGGTTCAAATCTTTGTGTTCATTTTAAGAACACTCGTGAAACTGCCCAGGCCATCAAGGGTAAGCACACCTGAAAAGCCACCCGGTATCTAAAGGATGTCACTTTACAAAAGCAATGTGTGCCATTCCGTCGTTACAATGGTGGAGCTGGGAGGTGTGCCCAGGCCGAACAGTGTGGTTGGACCCATGGTCGGTGGCCCAAAATGAGTGCTGCACATATTTAAAAATGCAGAGTAATGCTGAGCTTAAGGGTTTAGATGTAGATTCTCTGGTCACTGAGCACAACCAGGTGAGCAAAGTTCCCAGGATGAGGCACAGAACTTACAGAGCCTACGGGCAGATCAACCCACACATGAGCTCCCCCTGCCACCGTGAGATGATCCTGAGAAAAAGCAGATTGTTATTGTTCCTAAACTAGAAGAGGAGGTTGCAGAGAAGAAAAAAGATCTCCCAGAAGAAACTGAAGAAACAAAAACTTATGGCCCGGGAGTAAATTCAGCATCAAATTGATGCTAATAAAAGTTAAACAAACAAACAAACAAATAAAAACAAGCCAAATAGGGGCTGGCCTGGTGGCTCAGGCGGTTAGGGCTCCATGCTCCTAACTCCGAAGGCTGCCGGTTTGATTCCCACATGGGCCAGTGGGCTCTCAACCACAAGGTTGCCAGTTCGATTCCTCGACTCCAGCAAGGGATGGTGGGCTCTGCCCCCTGCAACTAAGATTCAACACGGCACCTTGAGCTGAGCTGCCGCTGAGCTCCCGGATGGCTCAGTTGGTTGGAGCATGTCCTCTCAACCACAAAGTTGCCGGTTTGACTCCCACAAGGGATGGTGGGCTGCGCCCCCTGCAACTAGCATTATGAGACACAAATAAATAAGAAACCCAATGCTCAGTTAAATTACCCTTTACCATGCTTTCAGTTATCAAGAGCTTCAAAAGCAAATATTAAAAATGTACAAATAAATACCCATAAATAAAACTCTGTGGGCAAAGATTTTTTTTAATTAAAAGATATCCATGGGGACCGAACCGGTGGCTCAGGCAGTTAGATCTCCATGCTCCTAACTCCGAAGGCTGCCAGTTCGATTCCCACATGGGCCAGTGGGCTCTCAACCACAAGATTGCTGGTTCAATTCCTCGAGTCCCGCAAGGGATGGTGGGCTCCGCCACCTGCAACCAAGACTGAACTCTGCACCTTGAGCTGAGCTGCCGCTGAGCTCCTGGATGGCTCAGTTGGTTGGAGTGCATCCTCTCAACCACAAGGTTGCCTGTTCGACTCCCACAAGGGATGGTGGGCTGAACCCCCTGCAACTAGAAAACAGCAACTGGACCTGGAGCTGAGCTGCGCCCTCCACAACTAAGATTGAAAGGACAACAACTTGACTTGGAAAAAAGGCCTGGAAGTACACACTGTTCCCCAGTAAAGTCCTGTTCCTCTTCCCCAATAAAATCTTTAAAACAAAACAAAAACAAGCAAACCAAAAAACACACAAGCCAAATAAATAAGTAAGTAAATAAATAAATAAATGTTGTGATGTTACAAGGCAATAAATTCTATGGCAAAAAGTAAAGCAGGATAAGATGATTATGAGAAGGGAGAGCTCATGTAGAATGCCAACGTTTTTACGGTCCTACATCAGAAGGTCGGCATTCAACAAGTTATGATAAATGTCAGGGAGAAATTATCCACTGAATAACCTGTAATGCATTTACCTTTTATGTTTGAATTAAACATTTAAGAGATATATGTGCCAAATTTTAAAATAACTCTTCTTTTGATTCAACTCTTTGGAGAACCAATGAATCCAAAGTACGTCATTAAAAGGCTTAAATTCTTCATGTTTAGGATGCTAGGTAACTAGAACTATATACACATATTTATTTTGACTTTTATACAATAAAAGTCCATTAAGCAAGAACCCAGCCTAATATCCTGAGAATAATAGTACGATTTTTAACAAGGTTGGAAAAAGAATATAAATGCTCCAAGCCAGCTAACAAGCGGGTGCTCCTAAAACCAGCATTCTTTAAACCAGCAGTCTCCAGAGTTTCTCAGAAAAAATTTAAATGTACATGTGTGTCTGTAAGAGCAGTTGTAATATTTTTCTCCTGATCTCTAATGGATAATTTTGAGAAGCCCCTCGGGGAATACACCCTTCACGAGAGAGACTTTTACTTTGAACATGTGTTCAGGGAGAGACAGAGCAGAAAGCCAGAGAGAAAGGCAGAGACGGAAAACTAAGATGGTCACACTTGACACTTCTCTCTCATCCTAAGCCATTTAACTCTATCCTAACTTGAATCCCTCTCAGCAAAATAAAGGTCCAGAGCTTAACTGCATCCCCTATTTAGTAGTTTGATGTTGAGAGACCACCTGTTTTTACTCAAGCATATGGCTCCCAAGTCTCAGCCTCCTGCTCCATCCATGCAGGTACAGCACTGCTTCTGACAAGTTCTAGTAAATACTGGTTCTTCATACCTGTGTTTCCAATGATGTTTTAGTCTTTCCTACCTCATGCCATCAAAAGCACCACTCTGTCATTTTAGCTAACTGTCCACTGGAGCCAACAAAGCTACTGAGAAGGAAAAGGCTTACCTGGGTTCTAGAGAATCTGTTTAAGACAACAAATGTGAGAAGAACAGTGATGGCTTTTAGTAGCTACGTCTGAACTTGCCCTTTTTAACCCACCCACTGCCAAGGGCTGGGTTCAGGGCAGCAGAGCTCTCTGGCTTCAGAATCAAAACAGAGGTCTTAGAAATTGTGTGTGTGTGTGTGTGTGTGTGTGTGTGTGTTTCTTTAAAAACAAAGTTACAGACATTTCAGAATTTAGCTATGTGCCAAGGAACTTTTGAGAGTTTGCCAGGTGCTAGGGAACAAATGAAATATTTAAGAGAATGGATGGCAATAGGAAAGAAAACAATTTTGAAAAAGAGCACCACCCTGACCCTCCTACCTTATCCGAAGGGGTTCCACTCTCCACAGAGATCTGGCTCGCGTCCCAGCTCCCCCAGCTTCATAGAATATCCTCCTGTGTGAGTAGAGGTCAAGATTAGCTCCTGTGTGTGTGTGTGTGTGTGTGTGTGTGTGTGTGTGTGTGACACGGATCAGCACCGGGCAGCGGACAGCTCCCTGCGGAGGCTGCTCAGATGCCCGTTTTCCTAAGCCCTCCAGGAGTCAGCAAAGCGAAAAGGAAGAGTCAAAGCGAGCCACACTTACCCCTTTTCTCTTACAAGGGAAAAACGTGCCAAAGGTGAGGGAACTGCTTGCCATGTACATGTCATGGTGACTCACAGATCATCAGGTATAAAATGAAAAGGATCCTCTCCATATCCACATCAGGAGTCCAAACAGCCCCGTCACACAGGGTCAAACCAGACACTGACTGCTCCAATTCTCTCAGACTAAGTGCCTCGATGGTTTACAGCTTTTAAAATGCATTTGTACTGTTCAGACATATATGCAGTACAGTGTGATTTCATTTCCACGGTTCTAGGAAGCTTGGAGTAAGAAGCTTTATGTTCAGGGGCTCAGTAGTGTGCATGACTGTTTTACTGTACTGTCATCTCCTTGCCTGAAATAAGGATAATCTCTTAATGTGTTTTTAAATAAATAAAATGTTTAGTTTGGAATAATTTGAGATTTACAAACATGTTGCAAAGGTAGCACAGAGAGCTTCCACATAGTCTCACTCAGTTTTCCCTAACGCTATCATCTTACATTACAATGGCACAGTTGTCAAAACTAAGAAACCGACATCAGTATAGCATTACCAGCTAAACTCAAGACTTTATTTGGATTTTACCAGTTTTTCCAGTTTTCTTTTTCCTGTTCCAGGATACCACAAGGCATTTAGCTGCCATGTCTCCCCTGTTTCCTCTGGTCTGTTATAATTTCTTATAGCTCCTTTTTCCCCCACGACTGACAGTTCTAAAGAGTACTGGTCAGGTATTCTGTAAAATGCCCCTTGACTTGGGTTTGCCTGATGTTTATCTGATGATTAGCAAAGTCTGTTTTTTAAATCCATATAATAGTGTCCAACCTACCTATATCACAGATTGTGAGGAATTAAATGAACTATTCTAGTCTAAGAGTATGTCTCATGAACAGTGATCCCTGAATTACCTGATATTCTGAATCCAAACACTTTTTCAGAATCTTCAGACCTTCAATCAAGACTGATTATTTCACTGCATTTAAATTCACTAATTTAAGTTGTTCCCCTACCATAGAGGATTTGTACATATCACAATGGAATTACTCAGGCCCCAGCAGAACCTTGATCTAGATTTTTGAGATAATTGGTGAAGAGGAAATGTGTAATTATTTTTTTTCTCTGAATAAGTATAATTATGAGGTAGCTGAAATATGGGCTTGGGAGTAAGGCAGACTTGATTTGAACCTGTTAGCTGTGTGATCTTGGTCAAGTCCCTTAAATTCTCTGTGCCTCAGTTTCCTCATCTGTAAAGTCCATCTAATGAGGGTACGTATATCACAGAATAGTTGTGAGACTTCAATGTGTTTTTTAATAGCAATTAACAATCACAAAGATGCACCCTGATGTACAAAATACAATGTATCATATATTAATCCAAATTTTGTTTAAATACAGATGTTTGTAAACATGCATAGAAAAATACATTGAATGGCACAGAAATTCAATGAAAAACCATAATAATAGCAGTTACCTCTGGGTGGTGGGATTATAGAAGACATTCTAAATATTTTCAAATGTTCACATTATTGGGAACTATGTAGTAAATATTAGGAAGAAATCCCACATTGCTTTAGAGCTCACACACCCAAGGTGTCTCTGTGCCAGGCCCAGAATAGTAATGATACTGCACTAACCTCCTAGCCATGCAGAAAAATGTGCTGAGATTTTCACTAATGCTTCTCGCTCCTCAGTGAGGGCTGGAGGGATCTCTAGGGTGGAGAGGCTCACCCTAAGTGGCAGGATTAGAGAACTCTCTCCCTCTGATATCTGAAGAATTCTGGAAGGTTAGTCCTTCCCACTTAGGAAATGCAGTGGTTTGCTCTGTTCATTCTCACAAGGTTACAGAAGTTGAAACAACCTGTTCCCGTTCTCTCAAATAATCACCCTAGGAGAATAGTCGAGTGGGTGGTGAGCTGAGGCACTTTTGAAAGGCTGGCTGACAGCTTAGCCTTGACTTCAATAGGTTAAGTGACTTATCCCCGGGTGCTTGACAAGCTAGAGGCAGAGCCGAGGTTCAGAGCTCAGGATGCTAGGTTATTGACTTTGGGTTTGCACCCTAGACAGTCAGCTTTTCTATCTAGCATCACTGCTCTCAGACTTTAGAAAGAGTAGCAATGATTTCTTCCTGAAAGTCAGCCCCATTATAGTGGAATCATTTGCATGGGCTATTTTAGTGTGTTCTCTATTTCCTATTCCTTTGTGCTCTCCCAGTTTCAGTATTCCTGGCCATCCTTTCCAGTTCTGAGCATTTACCTGATGATACAAGACAGCGATAAGCCTTATCATTCACCTTATCTAGACATCAAATAACGCCAAGGCACCCTGCTTTAAGAGACCAATTGACACAAAAATTCAAGTGCCAGTATAGTGAATAGCTGCTTATTCACCCCTTCATGATGCCTTACAAAGGAAAGGATTAAACATTCTTATTTTTAACTCTGATTTTCTTCCCCCCCACCCCAAATACAAATCAGATCTCATGGGATCCTCCTTAGCTAAGGGAAGACTACCTTCATTCTTATTTCAATGATGGCATGCAAGCCTGCTTCATGGTACCCATTTTGGGAATTGCTTTCTATCTGTTTCACTCTCCCCAGTACTTCTGTTCAAATACTTGTCCAGCATTTCCTTTTAGTCAGGATCTTGTTGAACCATTCAACAGGAAAGCCCACCAAATGACAAGCCTCTCCAAGCAGTGTAGTTTCTGCCCTGGCTGCTTCTAATATGACTCTAAATTTAATGACAGGTGTGGGTGGGTGGGGATGGGGTGGTGTAAAAAGGCCCTACACAAGGTTAGTATTTCATTTTCTCCAAATTTCTGTCCTTAAAGAAGAATAGGAATGGGAAGAAGGAATTAGTGAGTTTTGATATGTTCCATCTTATATGTAGAGAACTCTGCCAAAGTCACTCCTAAAAAACTCAATTCTTTATCCCCCTGAAAACTTTCCCCTGACACTAAAAAGATACTAAAAAGGAAGCATGTAGTAGGCTTTTGCATAATTTTACTGTTAGAAAAAGGAAAAGAAAATCACAACTGAATAGGATCACATAACATTATTTAGAGTAAGGAATCCTTAATTCTAAGGAAAGCCAGGTTTTCCTAACTTCCCTAGTCAGACGTAACGGTCAACCATTGGACCAGTGGCAGGGAGGCAGTGAGTGAAGTAATCAGCCACTTGCCATAGGTCTGTTCTTTGTGTCCTAGACACTGCTCTGGGTCACATCTCATTCCCATGAAGGATATTTAGAGGACAGAACAAGTGGGAAAAGACTCAGAATAAGGGATACATATTGCTAATGGATAGTTTCTCAGTTGTGCAATTATTTGTTCAAGCTCATTGTTCCTGGGAGTCCTTCAGTACATCAAATAAGGAACCAGCCCTGGATGAAGAGTCAGCAGCTCTGGCTTTTAGGCTCCCATCTGAAATCAGCCCATGTGCAACTCTGGGTAGGAGCTGACTTAGATTTTCTAAATTGTGTGGATGTGGTCCCATGTTTCTGATATAGTAGAAGAAACCATTAACAAGGTGCTCATAGGCATGGCACAAACACAATGTATTCCCTCCAGGAAATCAGACTCACTGTTGTCCCAAATTCAGTCTAATTTGGATCTAAGATTTTTACAAATATATATAAGATTTCTATCGCTGTAAGGGCCAAGCTTTTTTATGCTCTGTTCCTTTGATGACAGACAGAATACTAAAGCACACTTCAGTATGAATTTAAGACTTATATTAATATCTTCCATCTTCTGGTTTTGAATTTCTGAAAAACATTCACTGAGGGGTCAACTAGAGGACCAAAGAAAGCAGCACCCTCTAAATGTTGACCTTGGCACTATCCCCTGTGCTAAATCCAGCTCCAGTTGGATACTGCCATTGGGCTTTTCCAGTCCTATTTGGTGATAAGCAAAAGGAAATCACCAGACTCCACCTTAACTACCAAGCACATGAAAGGGGAATAATAGAGGGGATTTGCCTGTGAAGAGCCTAGTGGATAATTTGTGTAAGTGCACAGACCTACTACAATGATTAGCTTGATTTCCATCACCAAAATGGTGCTTCAGTCTACAATTAATGCTACCTGAAACTCCTCAGACACAGGAGCAACCAAAGAAAATGAAGAGATTTGGAGAGCATTACAGACTCACTTGCTAAAGAAGCAGCACGTGTATATAGCGATTCCTGTGAGCCAACTCTAGAGTCCTGCCATTCCTGTTTATAAACTGCAACCCTTGGCTGGAGTGGGGTTTGCCATTGGCCACCACTTACAGAATTCATCTGTGGCCACCTCCAAATGCAAACTCTTTAGTCTGTATCACCTGAGACTGGAGATATGTAGGAGAAGGATGAAGCTATGGGCTTACCTGTACTGGGAATCATTCTGGTCTGTAGATGGTATCGTCAAACACTCATCGTGACCATGGAAAAGACGTACTACATGCCCACCAAGTAGGTATCCTATAAGAGAATTAGATTCTACCATGAACTGATGGCAAGGTTAATAAAGAGAATACCATGTTTAAAAGGGGAAATTCGTGCAGGTATGAGTCAATTATGAAAAACACCAAGAGAGAAGTATTTGGGAAATTATAGATTCCATGAATTCAGGCCTCAGGCAGAAAAGACAAGAATATGAAAAAATAATTCTAACATTGAAAGTTAAATAGAGTTTCAGAAATGAGCATGTCCAACATCAAAAGATAAGGTGAAAACAGTGTCAATTCATATCATTAAAAACCAAAAGTAAAATTAAGTTGCTACTGCATGGAGGTTCCTCAAAAAATTAAACATGGAACTACCTTATGACCCAGCAATTCCACTTCTGAGTATTTATCCGAAGAAATTCAAAACACTAATTCAAAAAGATATATGTACCCCTATGTTCACTGCAGAGTTATTTACAACAGCCAAGATATGGAAGCAACCTACGTATCCATCAATGATTGGATAAAGATGTGGTACATTTATACCATGGAGTTTTACTCTGCCATAAAAAATAATGAAATCTTACCATTTGCAACAGCATGGATGAACCTAGAGGATATTATGCTAAGTCAAATAAGTCAAAAAGACAAATACCATATAATCTCTTTTATATGTGGAATCTAAAGAAAAAATAAACAAAGAAAACAGAAACAGACTCATAGATACTGATGGTTGCCAGATGGCAGGGGGTTGGGGGGCTGAGTGGAAAAAAAAAGAAGATAAGGATTTTCCAAATGCTTATGATGCAAATACATCTGACACCAGATTCCTAGATAAGTTCTTACAATCTCACTGTGTGTACTTTGTGGCAAAATCCAAATCAGATTGCAATCATGCCAAGAACGAAAGTGCTGGGAAGGGGGCTAGCAAACTCTTATTAAGAGTTGTCTTAGGAGAAGCTAGCTTTAAAATGCATTTGACAAACACAGATCAAACCTGGGCACTATTCTCACAGCATCAAGGGAAAGGCAGAAAGACGTTCCAGTACTCCTAAGTGGACAAACATAGATGCCATTATCAGTAAGCTCTTAGCTTTTAGAATAAGGAAAGGAATCTCAATAGCCATAGAGTTCAAAGATAGATAGGAAGCAATGAGATTCCAGGACATGACGACCAACTAAGTTGTCATAAATTCTGAGCCTTAATTCAAAGAGCATAGTAGCAGGAGGGGGACCAGTCTGAGCTTCACCTTGCACAAAAACATGGTGGTTTTTTTTTGGGGGGTTTTTTTTTTTTTTTTATCCCATTGCATTAAAAAAATTCTCTGGGCTATTCTTTTCTCAGGGAACATGTGGACTTAATATGCTCAATGTCTGTGTTAAGATTTTTTTTAAATTACATAATTAGATCACTTTAGGGGCTGTCAAACTATTTCAGGTGTTGGTTGAAAACAATAGGAATGAGAAGTCATGCCAGGGAAGAAAAGGGTGCGATCAGTGTATCTTGTGCAGGGACAGTCTGATATGCCCTCGTTCATTTTTCCTTTTTTTCATCCAGGTAAGGCAAGTTTTTCTTAAACTTCCCCCAAATGTTCAGAAGTCTTTTTCCAATTTCCCTCTTACTGTACTAATATTTCCAGTTGCATCTTGTTTGTTTTTTTCCATTCAAGTAATTCATGACATACTGCAGGGCAATTCTTAACAGCCAATTTATTTAGGAAATTGGAACCCTCCACGATCATACTCTTGATTAAACTCTCTAGCATCTCATGATGGTGAGGTCACGCCCCAGTTCAAGTTCATCACTGACAGTGCTCAGGCTCTTCCAATCGATATTCTGTTCACACAGAGAAAACTACCAAGTGCTGGTGCATCACAGCGTTTCTTAATTGAAATATATCAGGGCAACAGTCAGGAAAGAAGGGTCATAGTGAGGATCACTTACGCTCTCAAGGGCTAAAGTGGGTTTCTCACCAGTGGGTGCTGAAAGGCCGTTGCCGACAGGGCTCATGACTCAAGTGATGAGCTGCCGGGTTATATTACAAGGGCCCTCAACACTTCCATAAGGATCTTTCTGACCTAATTTGCAAACACGTCTTAAGGAATCTCCACAAGCCCTCTGTTGGGACTGGGAAATAATTTTATTCCTACAGTGACAACGAAAAATTTAACATGGAAAAGATTCAGTTATAATTTCCTCGGGAAAGATGTAAACCCAGATTTAATTTCTCATAGAAAGGGAAGGATGGACAGTAGACATCATTAGGTAGTAACCTACCTGATGATTGTAGGTTAATTTTGTCATCAAAGAAGAGGCCTAAACATATCCTGCCCTTTTAAAGCCTTTCACGAATTGCCAAAAGACTTAAAAATCTGTTGTTTCTTGATTATTCAGTTTACTTATGATACCTTCTGAAACTGGGGTATCACCTTGACACTCTCAGTTTGCCATTTCCAAATATCATATCACAGGATGGCATTCCCAGTTTGAACCCACTAGGCTTGGGATTAAAAATAGGCTTACACCCTGTGATATGAGTATTTAAAAATGTTTTTGATCCTGCTACAAAGCGCTAGAATGTAATGCAATGACCCACAGGTCACTGACATTTGATTATTCTGCTTAGTTGTGATCGTACCCCTGAGTAAGCTAAGGCCAGTATATTTATTACATAACTTGAAAGGTGCACTGACTTTGCCTGGCTCCAAGAAATAGGATACGTCAAACACACTCTGATGAGCTTACTTAGAGGGAAAAATAAAATACTAAGAATATCTCACTTATTATTTTTAAGTGGTTTTCTATAAGTAGAAACAAACGGCAAAACGTATGTTAGTATAGAGAAAATCCTTCTCCCTCCTATATGGAGAGATACATTGGAGAGAAACATTAACAATATCACCTTCTTGGCAAATAATCTCCTCTAAAATGGAAGTTGCTGTACCCTTATAACTAGTAACCATAAATAAAAATGGAAAGTCAGTGGGTGAGGCAAAGTGCATATTCCAGGTCTAAATGCATGTAGTGCTAAAGTAATAGTAAGCACTAAAGGATTAAAAGTAATTCCAGGAATGCTCATGTAATCAGAAATCAGGACAGAAAATAATGCACACCAACATCAGAGAAAGGATGAACTAAAATCATGCTAACCGCGTATGAAGACATGCTGGTGGGAGCTGGGAAGCAGCAGAACATGTCAAGGTATACAGCACACGACAGACTGGCAGGCTGGGGGCTGCATGCATATAAAAAAGCACACCTTCTTCGATGCCACTTCCTGAGCACGTAGGATGTACATTCCAGAGTGTTTGCATAAAGGAGGCATCCACTTGTATGTTAGCATTTGATACTGAGAGATGCTGTGGCAGAAACAGAAATGAGACAGCCTTTCCATCACTTGGCCGGTTCTGACGGAAGCAGCTTACCTAGAACTTCGAGGACTGAATTAAACAGCCGTACTGTCGTCTGGCTCTTTTCACATGGCTCTGGGAGATTTCTCCACCCAATCTAATAGAGGCTTCAACGGGGGACACTTTATTCAGGGAAGAGGAAGTATTTAGCTACAGAGGTGACAGACAAATGTTGACTTCATCTTCTCAGGTGGATCCCTGATTCAACAGGAAATTATGAAATGTCTATCCTTGGTAGGAAAAAGGAACTCACAAGTGGGAAAAATTACTCCGGACTTCAGCCTAGGCAATGTAAAATCTGTCAACAGGATTGGTGCTAAGAAGCTTAAAAACTTAGCCCTGACAGTTCTGATCTTCAGGCATTACACACACACACACGCACACACACACACACACACACACACACTCACACACACCAACCAAAGGCTTGGTGTCAGTGATGCTTGCATAGTTACTCATTCATCCCCAGGTACAAAATCTCACCTGCATCTTCCCACCACTACCGTGTTTCCCTGAAAATAAAAGCGGGTCTTATATTAATTTTTGCTCCAGAAGACGCATTAGGGTTTATGTTCAGGGGATGTCATCCTGAAAAACCATGCTAGGGTTTATTTTCCAGTTAGGTCTTATTTTCGGGGAAACATGGTATGACATCCCACATGCTGAAACATTTAAAATGTTCTATCTCCTATGTAAGTTTATTTTCCTATGTGCCATTCTTTCGGGCTTGTTCCTCACTGGACAAGAGCTAAACAATGTGATGAATTCACAGTAGTGGTAGCTAATGTGTAAATAGTTGGCTTTCTCTGGAAGAACCTATGGCATTTTAGGAGAGTTTGTTGGGCATACTGTGTTTCCCTGAAAATAAGACAGCCAGACAGTCAGCTCTAATGCGTCTTTTGGAGTAAAAATTAATATAAGACCCAGTATTATATTATATTATATTATATTATATTATATTATATTATATTATATTATATTATATTATATTATATTATATATTATATTATACCCGGTCTTATAGTAAAATAAGACTGGATCTTATATTAACTTTTGCTCTAAAGGACACATTAGAACTAATTGTCCGGCTTAGTCTTATTTTTGGGGAAACATGGTAGTACCTTAATCTGAAAGGGTAACTCACAGTTAAATTCCAGGCCCCATGACCACCTGGCAGGGTAAAGGATTTAATCACCGCTTAAGGACACTGTCCTATGCATCCTGTCAGCCTTGGCCAACCACTCCTAATGGGAAATATTCTGAAAATGAAAGATGCCTGTGTTAGGAGGTACTTACAAGGTATCTTTCAGAGGACACACTGACGAGGATGAGGTCATCTCCAATTCGAACTTTTTCTCCCTCAGACCGCTGTTTGGAAGCAGGATGGATGGTCCACCAACAGGCTTCTCCTACATGAAATCTCCTTGAGTTAGTCATTGCACCATAGAAGCCAGTGTCCCTTATTCACCTTCCTTCTGATGATAATCTCTCTCTCTCTCTCTCCCTCCCTCCCTCCTTCCCTCCCCCCCCCACACACGTGCAAACGTCCACACATACTCTAGACCTCAATTTCTATTTAACTATAAGCATTCTAATTAGCTCCACATCTGCTCTTGTCTCTGTGTATTATTTTCATTTTCTCTCGAGACAGAAAGACAATATTGGGAAAGACTATTGTAGGCGGCAAAATATAAAAACCTTTGAGTATTTTTAATACATATAGAAAAAATGTTTTCTTCACAGACACAAATCTTTAAGAATTGACTTCACTGGTTGACTGACCACTTATAGACTTTTATCTTTGCCTCCAACCCCATGAAATTCTACTAAAACACCAGTACTTCTACTAAAAATAATCAGAGATTTTTCACAAGGCCTAAATCCACAAAGACTAAGACAGCAGGTGTGAAATTGACAGTAATGAAGTGAATTTGACATCTTGGAAAAAGGAAAGCAGATAGGTGCTTTTAGCCAAGAAAAAGCTAAAACTCAAGGCTTTGGGTAAGAGAATGGAGGAGAAGCCACTCTCAAGAAGTCAGGACATTCCTGCTGCGTATTTCCTGTAAAGTCTTTGGAACTGGAGTTAACAGTTACTTGTGATGGTAACAGTAGAGGATGGGGTTGAAAACAGGAGGACTGGCTGAGAGTTTTAAAGGAACATTTAACCCTCTGCATCCTTTTCTCTGTCTTGTATCATCAGATAGGTAACTCTTCCTTTTCCATCCTACAGAAGATTAGAAGTTAAATCCATGGGATGAAAAACCATCAGAGGTCTGGTTTTGGAAACACCAGGCACTGTCAAACAAGGAAGGAAAGAGTATTGTTGAAAATAGACAATAACTCATATTCGACATCCTGATTTGTAAAACCCAAGCTCCCTTTTCTTTGCTTCCTTCCCTCAGCTTCCAGAATGCCAGCTGCGATATTGAACCTCCCTCCTCACTCCCCCCCCCCCCCAGTTTGAGGATTATTCTTTAGGGAAGCCACATACCCAAGTTAAAAGATACTGCTGTTTGGGTGTCTCCAATGAAATGCCTAGGTCTCTGCCAGATTGCGTGAAAGTGAGGTTTAGCAGACAGGCAAGCCATAGCCACACACACAGAGCTTCTAGCCTTGATCTAAACCTGAATGAAGACAAAGGATCACCTGACATCTGAAGAAAGTCTAACATAAATAACAGGAACAAAACAAAAACAGGAGGAAGGGCCTTTGAGAAAACAAAGATTACAGATCCAAAGAAAAAATTTTAAGAGATCATAATTCATCATCTCAGAGATAAGAAAAAGTTACAGTCATGAAGCAGCTGTAAAAGTATCCATAAAAGATTCCTTCAGAGAAAAAGAAAAACTCTTTGATCCTGAAAAAGAGAGAAAGAAAAGAGAGAGTTATAGCATCAAGTTGAAAAATTTCCCAAAAAAGAAGAATGAAAAAAAAAAGTTTAGAAATAGAAGCAAAAAGAAAATTAGAAAACCAATCTAGAGACTTTCCTGGAAGCAAGAACAGAAAAAGGGAGGAAATTAACAAAGAAAGAATGTTAAAGTTTTCCCAATGCTAAAAGACAATCATTTTCAGATTGAAAATCCCTACAGAGTGTCTGGCACAGTGGAGAAGAGAGATTCACACCAGGACCCATTCCCGTGAGACTTAGAACAGAAAGGATCCATGTCCAGACGTACCACTGTGGAATTACAGACATCGGGGAAAAACAGATCTAAGTAGCTCTCAGAAAAATATGAAAAGGTCACGCACAAAGGATCAGGAATCAGAGTACAGATATCTCAACAGCCAAACCATAAGCTAGGAGAAAACAGAAGAGGAGAAAATAGAAGAAAATCTTAGGCTTGCTGAGAAAAAAAAAAAGTTTTCGAACGTAGAATACTGTGACTTAATTGTGAAGATGGAATTAAGAAACTTTCCCATGAATCCTTTCTGTAAAAGCTACTGAAGTGAGGTGTAAAACCAAGAAGGGAGAAAAACATGAGCTCTAGGAAACATAGAATCTAGGAAAGCGGTAAAGGGAATTTCCTGGATGATGGTGGATGTTTCTGAGAAGATGAAACTGCTAGAACAGCTAATGTGATTGAATCTAATCAGGGGAAAGTTTCAGAGTTTAGAAATGAATAAATGTATAGGTCACAGAAAATAAAACAAATAAGGCAATTATTAACTACTGGAAAACTCAAAAGTAATACAGCAAAGTGAACTGATCATTGTATTTCATGAGTCTCATTTGCAAATAAAAGTCATAGTTATACCAGTGTAAGTAGTTAATATTGATTTGGTAGTTACATAAAATACAGATGTAAATATATTGGGAGGGTGGAAAGAGAAGACAGGGAAGAGTGGGGACCATAAGCACTAAATTTTTATTATACACTTAGGACCAGCAATAGATAATACCTAATATGGAAAGAATAACTAAAGACCAATGTATTATATTATTCATAAACAAGTGGCAAACAATACTAGAGCAGCTGACAGGAGATGCCCCAGAGAGAGGCAGCCATCTAGAACAGCGAAGGGCAGGGCAGGAGACTGATCTTTTCAACAAGCCTAGGAACGCTATTTCTTTAAACTATGTACAGGCATTATTTTGACTAAATACTGATGATTATTTTGCTTAAATTTTGATTACATTAAAATTTTCATGACAAGACATCTGAAGGGGGAAAAGGTATTTAAATGCATTATGTACTCTGGACCACCAAGGCATTTGGGATAAAGTGGGTCCTAAAGAGGCACACGGAGAACCTATTTGTTCTCCTGCCCTCTCCTGGGAACAGCACTGTTACCAGAATCAACAGAATGTGGACCAGTTGATGACCTTAAAACCCATAATAGCGCTATCAGTGTTTTTATTTTTTTCATATTTCTTTCCTCCTAAGTCTAATTCTAAAGCTATGTCTGCATGCTAAAAACGACACCACCACCACAAAATACCTTTAAAGGGAGAAAAGAAAGAACTCAGTAACCAAAATCAAGGCAAAATGATCACCGGTTCTGTTAAGTAAATCAAACCATTTATTATCCACTATGCAGGGGGAATTCCAGAATTGTTCAAGAAACTGCCTCCAAACTTCTCCTCACATTCTCCTAGAGATTCAACTCAGCTATTGAGCATTTCGCTTGTTTTCAACTCAGGAAGAAGTTTCTGACCTGAGCGTGCACTGATAAAATGACCTGGTAGGAAAACAGAATGCTACTCCGTTGGCTTCTGAGTGAATCTCCTGAAGTAAGAAGACCCATTCCAGGCAATACTGAAACTTATCTGAGCTATACATGCATTCTCCTTCTCCCTCACAAATACCAAGTTAGCCTCCTTTAAGGAGAATATGAAATGCGTTGGGGGTGAGGGAGGTAAAATAAATTATTTTAGGCTTTAGGTTTTCATGAACACCTGGTCAACTCTTGCTACCTTTCTTCTGCCAGAGTCAGCTTCTGATCAGCCAAGTTGAACTTGGGTTGGCTCATGTGTTTCTCTAGTCTGTCAGCAGAATTCATACCAAATGTGATTTTTAGGTATTTAGAAAAGAGCGCTGGAAAGAGTAACATTCTCTGCTGTAATTTTCCCTCTGTTTTTCCTGGAGGCTCTAATAATTAAATGAAACATATTTCCTGAACGCATGACTTGAAAGTGGTATTTCTCAATTTCTCCCCAACTCTCAAAAAGTCTAAAGTCATTTTATTGATGCAAATAGAATGACCACATATGACTTTTCTGATTATGTGCTCCAAGACAGACGGCCGATTTATATTTAGAGGCCAATTTACAGAGAGTGTGGTACTTCACTCATTTCGTAATTTTCAGAAAATGTTGACAACAACTTAAAGTGATATTTTAAGAATAACGCTTTAGCTGAAAACAAAGCAACCTCAAATCAAATTTAACTGTAATCTTATTGTAGGAGGAAAAAAAACCATAGTGGGCAGAGGCAGATCTGCCTTTGTACAAAGAAGGGGAGGAGAGAAAGGGTTTCTCCTCAGGCATTCTCAGACACCACTGCACATGCTGCAGAAACAGCAGGTACATATGGTTTAAACTGCAGAGTTCTTTCTCCACATCCTCTGTAAAATCAGCCAATGTGGATCATTCCCGTATGAACTGACACAGTTTTAGAACATCCACACGGACTTCTGTCCTTCTATGGCTGCCCAACAATGAAATCTCCTCCTATTCTGGGGAAAATGTTAAGACATTAAAGACTGCATCCAAGTTAGACTCTTCCTGCAGTAAGACCTAGGCTGTTTTCCCTTCCCTGCCCTCACTTTGCTCCTGCCCCCTTTCCAAGCCTGGGGCTTCAGCTTTAGAGCAGGGTCCACCCAACACCCTTCCAGTAAAATGATCATTTGGCTTGAGTTAACCTGAATACGTTTCTGCTGTGTGCCACCAAGAAACCTGACCAGTGCATAGCCCAACCTCTAAACTGAGCGGAGATTCCATATGGAATGCCCTTGACAGATGGTCAGATTGCCTATGAATAGTTCCAGGCACGGGGAGCACCCTATATCCTAAGGCCACCTGTTCCTCTGCTGGATAATTGCAGAGATGACAAAGTGGTGTCCTTCACTGAGGTGAAATGTTTATGTCCTTTCAACTTCTACTCACTGATTCATTGGTCTTTGGAATAACCAACAGCAAATCGGTCCCTTCTTTGAGACTGTAACTATAAATAGAACTATATGTGAGTATAACTATGTATAGAACTATAGTTATCTTGAGTGTCAATATTTTTGATTACACTAAAAAAAGTATATGATATATAGCACTGGTGGTAAAAGACAACAAATGACATTAAATCATATGTGAGAACTGTATTTTCTTTTTACGAGTATTACTCTTTTAAGCCTTCTAATTCTATCAGAGAAAGTTTTAAGGTTGGAGCTTGTGTATCATTAACACTTTTCTAACATTTGCCAACATCTCTTCAGTTATTTAATTTCATGGGTTTCTTTTACTTTTATGGCAAGCAATACCAGTTTTCGACTTATAGCAATGTTATATATTCTGTCTCTAAAATTTTAAGTATGAAAGTAAGTAAATTTAAAGAAAAATATAAAGTAAATGAGAGTAAAGGCAATGCATTGGAAGGGCAAAAACCATGGCGGTGGATGTCACCGACGAACACTGGAAACGCTGCTTTAGAAACAGCTGGTTCACTGAGAATAAAATGGGGCTACTCCTCTATGTCTCTGAGAAGGTAAAAGGATTGAAAAATACAAATTAGTAACCACAATATTGCCACGGGGAGGTGAAAGACAGTTTGGGGAATATAATCAATAATGTGAAGATTTTGTGGGGTATCAGATGGGCACACGTCTTATTAGGGAGACCACTTCATGGATGGTGTAGGTGTCTGACCACTGTGCTGCACACCTGAAGCTGAATACTATTGAATGTATATATATATATGGTCACAGGATGTGGAGTATAGCTTAAGAAATACAGTCAATGGAATTGTAACAGCTATATACGATGTCAGAGGAGTAGTAGATTGGGGGATAGGGGTTATCACTTTTTGAGGAGTGTAAATGTCTAACTATTACATTGTTTTGTACATCTGAAACTAATTTAAAAAAATAGGTAAAAAAAAAATTGGGACTACTCCTTTGAGCTAGTCACTATGCTTCATTAATGTCAGCACTTATTATGCTATCTTTGTTTGCTTAGCAGTTATGCATGACCATTGGTTATATCAGGAATAAGTTCTCTACTTACTTTCAGTACTTAACCCTAAAAAACTATTTTTCTTTGAGACTGGCAGACTGCGGTTAAAGCATTATGTTCTCTTATTCTTAGTTTCTGTTTCCATCATGCATTCTTTCTTTATCATTCTCCAAAAGTTTTTCAGACCTATTTCTTGACCCCACTGATTAGTTGGTTCGGAATCCCCAATGAATCACATATTCAGGGTCCTTCTCAAAAGTCCTTCTCCCAAGACCCCATTGAGGAGATCTGGGAATGTTGACTCACCTGAGGCATGTTCCCGTAGACCTACGTCAAAGGCAAGTTTATCTGTCTGCGATCTTGATGTAGTCAAACATGTTAGATACTGTGAAACAAGAGCAGATGCTGGTGAAGTCATACTCTTCTGTTCGTTCTTGGCATCTCACCACCCTTTGGCTTCCAGTTGTCAATGTCAACATTGAGTGACTGGGACGAGGACTTATCTTGTTCATCATTATAATGGTTGGGGATATACTTTTATAATATACTTAAAACCTCAAAGATGTTCTTACCTGATAACCCAGTGACTTAACTTATGGGGCTGTATGTTATAGAAATAAGTTTGAAATATTAAATATGCTTTAGTTCAAAGATACTCTGAGAAAGTTTTAAATTGGGAACAATATAAATGGAACATAAATTACCAATAATAACGGAAGGATTGATAAACTTCGGTACTTCATTTTATGGAATATTACATTATCTTTAATTGTGTTTATCAAGAGTGGGTTAGAGCATGGAATACAAAATAGTGTGTTTGTGTAGTTAACATGTATGCAAAATTTAAATGCCTAGCAACCCGGCTAAAAGAAATTACACCAAACTGATAACAGAAGTTATCTTTGGACAGGGGGGAAGACCCTGATGATGCCTCCATTTCTGTTTATTCTGTTTTTCAAATTTTCTATGAGCTTTAAAACTTCTCAAATAATATGTTTTTTTCCAATTATAAAAATACATGTGTATGCAAAACTTAACAGTGATTTTTAAAACAGCATAATAAAGAAGAATAAGAAGAAAAAAAACCCCATGGCTTGTTCTCTGTCTCCTCTAGTGACAGGCACAGCCACTGACCTTGGAATTATTCTGGGAGGCAGATATGCACTTGAAACGTGCTTTCTGGGTTATATTCCTTGTTCTCTGCAGCAGGAAAATGGAAAATCATTGCATTGTACGGAGTCATATCACACAGGCTTTATCCTCAGTGCTGCTCCTAAAAGGAACTAGCCAATATAGAGTTTATGTTAACTGTGACGGGACTCTTTGTGGGTGGGGAGGCGTGGGACAGTAAATCTAATGATAAACAATGTAAGCTTTCATATCTCTACCACAGTGTTAGCCTGAGTTTTCAAGGCCAGGAGAAGCGTGCTGTCTGAGGCTTTGTGTATTCTATTTTGGTAGAAACAAAGAGATACTAAGGTTTCACTACACTATGGATAAGCACCAGATTCTGAAAGACAAATGATTGCCCCTCAGTTTTGAGACTGGCAGGGTACAAAGTCTCCCCACGCTAAACGTCCCTCCCCATCTCCTCCTCGGATAATCTTCCATTTGGTCATTTTTGTTCTCTGTCCTTTGTCATGACGGACTACAACAGATGAATGTTCATGCTGAAAAGGTCAACATCTTACCAGCACTCAGGAGAAGAAATGCTGCAATAAATAAATAATTTACGAGGCAGCCACGGCTCCCGCTGCCAATTTGATAGCTCAGGCTTTGAGACGAACTTTGCAGCACGCTGCAGGTGTCAGTGTGTGAAAACAAAGTCTTGAATGAATGGAACAGTTTTCCACTAGTGCCAGAGAAAGAAGGCAAACCTTCCTTACACTGACAGCAAGTGAGGAGGATACGTGTAGCGACTGGAAGTAAATGTTACTAGAGTCGGCATATATTTTAGTTGATTGCGATCACAGTATTCTCCTTAATTCTCCCTGCCACAGATCTGCAATACCTGCATTTTACACATTTATTTAAAACTTGAAAAAAGCTTTTCAAGTGACACTGAGTTATCATCATTTGGGTTAATGCTGGTTCTAGATCTCTAATTAGTTATAGTCTGGCTCAGCTTTCTCCTGCCTCTGGATTGACATAATAGAATACCTTCAAATTCTTCCAGGACTGAAAACAACAGGTACCATCCCATTTCCTTTAGCTAGTAAAAGAGGAGAAATTTCACCAAAAAATCCCATTTGATTGATGTTTTTCTTCTCTCCTGCTTATCCTTGTGTATTCAAGAAATCAGTTATCCCATAGTTTATTTGATCATCAACTCAACAAATCTTTATTGAGCATCTAGTATGTCAAGGTACTGCACTTGGTGGGATTAGGTTTCAAATTTTAAAAAAAGGAGCGAGAGACATGGTCCCTTTCCTCATGGAGTGGGGAAGAGAGTGGTCAGACATTATGCAAATGCAAACACATCTGCAAATGGAGGTAAGTTATAAGAAGGAAATGCTAAGACAATAATGTGCTATAATTATTTACATTCCGTATTACTCCCGCTGTTAACTTGACCTAGACCTTGTTGGTTTCCTGTACTTGCTCCCCTCTCCATCTTCCCCCTCCTCCTTGAATGGATGTGCTTACCATTCCGCTGAAAGAGTGCCGTAGGAGAATCGCGTGGCCATACAGCAGGGTCCTGTGGCCACCCCCTTGCGCTGCCTGTGGGAAAGGAGGAAAAATGTCAGGCTGGGCTGGGCCAGCTGTGTCTTCTCTGAGAGCCAAGCAGCACAAGAATTCTAGAAGACAAACTACCAAGAAAAGACGTATTGCAAAGCTCCCAAGGATTCATTCTAAAAGCGAGTGGCCCGCCTATGGGAGGTGGTAGACTCATGACCACAGCCATGCAACATCCTGGGAGAGAGTGCTGGGAGAGGGCCAAACCTCTTCCCCAAAATGGCCCCTGCCTGGGATCAGCAGAAACCCAGGGCTGTTCTATCAGAGAAGCATGGAAATGAGATAGGTACTGCTTACCTTCCTTTGAAACTTCTCAGGAGCATTCAGAGGAAGAGAGAGAAACAAATGTGTTGTAACTACAGCCTAGCAATGGAAAGGCAGCTGGGGCAGGCATCTGATCAATTCTGCCTTGCAGTCTTTTCCCTTCAAAACTCTGTCTTATGCCTTCTGCCCACTCACTTAAATGAGTCCTATTTATCCAGCTCTCACCAATGAGAAAGGGCTCTGAAATCGGGACTTTAAAAGGGCGTTATGCAGAAATAGATAATTCAGTCAAGTGACTACTTTAAGTACCTTTACATCCTCATTGGGCAGCTCCACTTTGGTCATTCACTCAGTGGCAGCCCAACCAGGAGAGGGACACACACGACAAGAGATGCCCACCATAAAGCCACTGATGTCTGCTTCCTACTTTTTCCCTTAGTCTGATTCACGTATCACTTATCACGTATCACGTATCATCTTAACTGAACAGTCCATGATATGAGACAAAACTATTATTTATTCTAGTTATAGGTGAGTAGGTAACATGGAAAACTAAAATCTACATAAAACTCTAGAAGTTTTTTGGCATTGACATTTTCAACCTTTTACCTAAATCTCTTCCTGTCACGTTAACCTGCCCTCAGAGACTGAATTTTTTTGACCACACACCCCTTGTAGGAAAAAAATATTAGCACACAGGCCCCCATCCCCAAACACACACAAAAAGAGAATCCAAAGCCTGAGATTAAAATTAATCATAAAGAAACATTCTAACATTTTCCTTCTGTATGCCAAGGGCACCTTTTATGTATCGCATCTTATTCAGAGCTACGGACCCACATCCCAAGGGGCTGGTCTGAGGCGCTGCCCTTCTCCTGTGTTTGCCCTCCATCACAACCATGAGCAATGAATTAAGAGAATCCCTCCATCAAGGAGATGATTTTTTATGTCATACAACGAGCCTAGAGAAAAGAAAAAAGAGAAACGTGGCATCATGTTAAAAAAGAAAGCTGATAATTATATACAACTGTGGCTGTGCTTTTTCCACAGCTATGGAGGTACTTAAGTGCTCTCCAGACTTTAATACTATGAAAGAATTAAACGTTCTTCACAATATTTCTGAATTTCTTGAAATCATTTGAACTAACTATAGTTGCTATATTTACAAATGTGTCAACAGCTTACATTAAAATTAGCCATACTAAATAATTTTCACATCTCGTCAGTCTAGCTGAAGTTTTCCCTGTACATTTGTGTTATTACAAGTGAATTGATAGCTTGCGAAGGCTTATGTTGTAGGTGTATGCTCCCAAATTAGTCCTATGTCTCAAACTGAACTACAGACTAAATTATATCTCCTGGTGTTGACCATGGGTCACCCTTTCGTTTCTATCAATGCTGTGAATAATCATAAGTAAACAGTCAAGAGTTGCTGACCCCAAAAAGTGGCACTGAAGAGCCTGTGCTCTCCCCCTTCTCTGGCACTACTGGAAAGATCTGGCCCTCGTGTCCTTTACGATGGTGACAACAGGAAAGCAGCACGACTTCAGTACCCCACTGGGACTGAGTGGGACATCACTGTGCAGAACCCTGGTGGAGTCACAGCAAAACTCGTTCCTCTGCTACTGCAGTGGTGCTCAGAAGCCAGTGTGTATCAGCTGGTTACAACACAGGCTGCTGACCCCCCTCCACGGTGTTTGTGTCACTAGGCTTGCAGGGGACCCTGACAACCTGCATTTCTAACAAGTTCCAGGGGAAATGACACCGATGTTGCCGGTCCAGCAACCACATTTTGAGAACGGCTGCTTTAAGGAATGATCAAGCTTCAGCGCTACAAGGGCAAGGAGCTCTTTCTGCAGAAGCTTTGAGAATCATCACGCTGGCGAGAGCTACCGTTGGGCACATCCTATGAATCAGGTGCTTTCCATCCCATCATGGCTCATTCTCATAACTTTTTGAGGTAGAAATGGCTTCCCCCCATTTCAGATGTGAGGAATTTGGAGCTCAAAGTGGGTATCTCGCTGCATGTCAGACAGCTGAATAGGGTGGTGCTGGGAATTGAACTCCGCGTTAACTCCAGAACTGGAGCTCATTTCACGCTACTTTTCATAATATATTCATTAGCCTACTGCATACAGAACCACTGTACAAAGCACCAAAGAATAGGACACAAAGATATTTTCTCAGCTCCTTAATGAAGGGGAATTGATATAGCTGGTATTAAATGAGCTCTAATTATCACGGCAGGCACAGAGCTACACTAAGTGTTGTACATGAATCAACTCATTTTATCTTCGTAATTAGTCCTATGAAGTAACTATGGTAATTATCTCCATTTTACAGCCAACACAAACTGAGGCTTAAAGAGATTAAGTCATTTACTTAAAGTCATCCAGGTTCCAAGTGCAGCATTGGGATTTAACAAAGACGAGGGACTTAACCATATGTTATACTGGCTCCTGTGTCATCTCGTGGGGGAGATAAGACTTGTGTATCAAAACATGTTACAGATAGAAATGATATTTCTGTTAAAAGAGTTGCAGACACAACGCACTGGAATAGACCAGGAGGGTAAAGAGGGCGTTAAGGAATAGCCTTATCGAAAAGGTAGGCCGTAACAGTCTGCCAGGACTGCTGACATGTAACGATTGCAGAAAGAGGAACCCACTTGGGGGAAGACCTGGAGGTGGAAAGTATGACGTGCATGTGGGGACTAGCAGATATTTCAGTGATTAGTGTTGGGGTCCATGAATGGGACCAGCCGGCCGTAAGTCAGGACACAGGTGCAGGGAAGACAGATGATGAAGGGCTATGACTCTTCCACAGCTAAGGGGACACTGGTGTAGGTGTTGGAAAGGAGAGTGTCACTATCACAACAGTCTTAGGAAGATAACCCTATTGCAAAATGGTGGGGAAACTGGATGTCTCAAACCCTAGAGGCAGAAAAGGTTATTCTCTCAGTTTCCACGACAACATAAGAAGAGCGTGTATACCAAAAATCTTGGCATCATCCTTTACTCCGTTCTCCCTCTCAAACTCCACAGTCAATCCAAAGCCCCCCTGGTGCCTCCTTCTAAATATATTCTGTATCCCATTACTCAGCACCCTGCTGTTACCAGTCTAGTCCATCCTACTGCCCCGCCTCACCTGGACTATGAAAACAGCTCCTAACTGTATTTCTTCCTGTGCCCTCCCCCTTTTGTAGTCTGAGTTAACACAGCAGCCAGAGCTGTCTTTTTGAGACTGTCAATGTCAATCACATCATGGTGCTTTCTTGCTTGACCACGCCCACCCCCATGACTTCTTTTCATACTCAGAGGTACCGTCCTCATCATGGCCTCTAAGGCTCTGCAATCGGGAGTTGGCAAATTTTCTCCATAAAAGACCAGGTAGTCAATATTTTAGGCTTGGCAGGATGCATGTGGTCTCTGTTACAGTCTTCTTTATTTTAAACAACGTTTTCAAAATGTAAAAGCCATTTTTACCCTACAGGGCTATATAATAAAACACGCCATCGGCTGGACTTGGTCTGCTGGTTGTCCTTGCAAATCCCTGCCCTACTGATCTGATTCCCTTCTATCTCTCCGCCTCCATTATTTACCAGGAGCATGCTCCCCATCGCTCCCTCTGCTCCAGCCACATGGGCTCTCCTCTATTCATCAGACAAGCACGCTTCCTCTGCAGGGCCTCTGCACATGCGTTCCCCTCTGCCCGGGATGCTCTTCCTTCAATATTCTCACAGCTCATCCCCACCCTTTTATGAGGGCTGTGCTCAGATCTCATTAGAGAAATCTTCTCTTATCACGACTTCTAAAAGAACAATCACCTTTACTCTACCACATTTTTCTGCTTTATTGTTCTCATGGCATTCATTATTAGCTGATATGAATTTATATGTTGTTTTTGATGTGTCTTTACCCTCCCTCCCCCTAGGGCATGAGCGCCAGGGGTTTCTGTTGTGTTCTCTGCCACATCAACATCCCTTTTATCAGTGCCTGGCAAATAAGAGGCACTCATTTTCATATTTCATATTCACATGTCCCGAATGAATGAGGAATCATGGGAGAACATGGTCCTTTTGTCTCCCTTTCACAAATGTGAAAAAAGAAACTTTCCCATGGTCATCTTGTAAGCAGTGAGCTTGGATTTGAATTTGGGTCTAACTACAAATTCTACTAACCCTTTTTACTATTTGATGCTAATTCTAGAATAACATTCCAGGAAAGATGGGATGTGTTAAACAGAAGACTGCACAGATCAGTTCACGAGGGGGTATCCAGACCTCAAGACCATGAGACTTTACTGGGATGGCATTTGTGTCCCTGCCACAAGCGACCTTGGCTGTCACAACTGGCAGCAGGAGAATATACAGAACCACTTCACAGGACGGCGTGGGGCAGGGTAAATCTGGTGGTGTGTCCTGATGCCATGTCCAGAGGGAAAATGTTCCACTACATCATTAATTCAATCTTGCCTGTAATTTCAAAGTTCTGTCACTGATATTTCTTTTGGTGGTTCCCAGGGGACACTGCCTCACAGTAAGACAATCCTGATATAGTAGCAAAGGAAGGGGCACTACTCTGTTTCTCTTCAGACATACGTAAGTGTTTCAAGACTATGAGATCTCTAAACCACCCTCTTTTATAATCTGGAACCCCAAATTCCACATTGGGGGTCCCAGGCTCTAGGAAGGCTCCTTGTTGAATTTATCCTTGTTGAATTTATCCGTGAATCCATGAAAGTTTCACGGGCCACCTTCCTGGGAGGACTTGTAGGGCATGTCGTCATTTTCTGGATATGTGCTTTCATTCTCCTTTCCCTCCCTACCCCATTTCTGTTCTACTCCTTTAGGTTATCAAAAAAAGAAGCCTTTCTAGAAGGTCACAGAGCAACATTTCTTGAACATGTTGGAGGCCATTTCCATTGCCCAGGATGTTTAGTTTGACACAAGTGACAACTAAATAATAATGACGCCATATAAGAAAAGACAACAATAACACCTAATAATAGAAACAAAAACAAGTAACCCAGTATTTTCAGTTAGAATACATAATGAAAGATTCTATTTGCCACTGCTAGAAAGTATCACATTTTTAGGAATTTACTTAATGAGCTAACCCTTCAAAATGAAACCATAAACCTTTATTCTATAAAATCAAATTTGATTTGGTGAAATGGAAAGGTGTACTTTATTACAGAATGAGAATACTAGTATTATTTATAAATGATTATTCTTCTAAACTTAACTTACAGATTTAATGCAGTTGTAATAAAAATTCCAATAGGGTATTTTGGAATTCAACAAAATTAATCTGGAAATGTAAACAGTAAGAAGTGTTTATTCTAAAAAGGAACCAAATTTCAGTAAATGGAGCAAAATTAATTCATTCTGATAATACTTCAAAAAGATTGTGGCACAATATAAGCAGTCCACAAACAAATGTGAAACGTAGCATATGATAAAGCAGATTTTTAGTACAATGGGTGGAAGGCAAGATTATTGAGCAAACATCTCTATGATATGTGGATAGCAAATCAGAAAAGCATTCAGTAAGATCTACAGGAAATATAAAAGCTAGATTCTGAATGAATAATAGAGTTAGATATTTCAGTTTAAAATTAAATTCTAAAACAACTATCATGTAATAAATAGTCCACATTCCTTTACAGAACTAATACTTATCCATGCTTTGAAGTGACAGATGAACTCAAGAAAACAAAAGACAGATTGTGCCAAGATTACTAAACTTCAGAACAATGGAAACACCAACATTTAATAGACTACAGATATTCTTTGTATTACTTTGACAAAAGGGTTGACATCTCACTGAAATGTAGGGGGAAGAAACCCAATAATCATCAAATAAAGAAATAGGCAAAGGATATGAATAAGTGATTCATATCAGGAATAAAACTAAAACATATGGAAGAGATTTTATCTCTTTCAGTAATGAAAGGAATGACAATTAAAGCAACTTTGATATCATTTTACATCAACTAAACTTGCAAAAAATGTGTGTGTGGGGGAACCCTAATGCTGTCAGAGTTGCAAGTTAGCCAGTGCGATCTAATATAAGATGGCACTGAGTAAAACTCTTGTAAAGCAATATAGTAATTATAAAAGAGTCGTAAGAAGTACCTAATCTTACTTTAGTAATTCTACTTCTGGGAATAATTTAAAAGAAGTAAAAAAAAAAAAATGTGCACACTGCTGTGATAAGAGAATTATAATGGGGACCAACAAAAAACCTGGAAAAAACCTAAACATCATCTAGTGACTCACGAGCCTTCTTCAGGAGGTTCCATCCTGCAACCATTAGACAATTACAAAGGCTAATGGAAATACACACAGAAGATGTTTGATATACACCACTGTGAAGAAGGCAGAATGCAAAACGCCTCCAACGATTTTGTATATGCAAGAATGACAGATGCAAGAACGATAAGAAAACCTATACAAATGAAATAGCCATTTGGCTGGACTTTTCCAAAGTTTTAACACTATCGTCACATGATCATGTCAACAAAAAGTGTGTGCGTGGAGGCAACAACATGCTGTGTGTATTTATGGGAGTGGGGTGCTATGAAAGTGAGACTAGTCATGAAAACTTCAGTTGTGCAAGGTGTCAATCATTTGTTAGAATCCTCAGTAAATGACTTCACCTGCCTGAAAGATGGCTGGCAATGCGTATCTTGCGTGTCTGCTTTTACGCAGTGAATCCAGAATCCAGCCCTATGCTGGTGTTGAATGGTAACCTTTATCCAAGAGGTAGCTTTTATCCAGGACACCTCTGATCCCATCCTAGTTCCCTGAGGCCCAGCTCTGGACTCCATAGGGAAAAAATCTCTTGCCGCAGGGGGTCATTCCTGCTTGGATCCCAAACGTTCTGGCTCTTCTGAGTGACCTTTGCATACCTTTCATCTTGGATCCCATCCTTGTTCCTGGATACTTGGTTTCTACACTATTCCATGCTTCTCAAGGCTGCCTCCTTCAGATGTCAGACTCTAGCTCTAGTTTCTCCTGATGCTACAGCCCAACACCCCCCTCTGGCTAAATTCAGGATGCCACGCTCAGGCACCCCACTTTTCTAGGAGGGGTAAACAGATGGGACTCCCCAGCTCAAATGGCACTGGAGGAACTTATGGAACATTTTCTAAGCAACGGTGGATTGTAAACTCATAGTAACAGGGACACTTTTCCCTCTTTAATGATCATTCAAGTGGCACACTGGAACTTAGAAAGTGTCATCCAGGGATGGGTGGGAGGGCGCATGCACAGGTTAGCTGGACTTGTGATCTGGAAATAGAACCAGGCAGTATGACAACAGAAATCCGGTAAGCACATTCTAGCCATTCTAATTCCCTTACGACATGGGAAATTCTGACGAGCCCAACTCAGGACACTACATCCTTATCTTCAGCACCTTTTCCAGATCAGATACCCTACTCTTCAGCTAGGCCATTGCCAAGTTCGGCTTTTCCTGGGCTCTCCACCTTGGGATATAAAAATGCTATGCAAGTACAAGGCATCATTCTTTAAATTTGACACCTCAACTTTCCACTTGCAATGGGATGGTTAATATGGATCTAAATCTCTTATTCAGAAATGCCTGAGCCATCGGCTACAGAAACCCACGCCATTGGGATGGGACCTCATGAAGAAGTTCCCCTGTAAGAAACCCTTCAAGTGAGTTTCAGGCAACCCAACCACGACAGTAGAGGCCCTTAAGATAAACGCATGTTAAAAAAAAAAATAAAAAAATTGAGGCTGCGTTCTTGGAATCCCTCACAGGCCTCTTAGGATATTGTCAAAAGCTGAAATCACAAAATAGAATTTTAATAAAGTTCAGAAAAAAAGAGGAAGGTGTGGCATCTGACACCCTACTTCCCCAAATTCAGTGATCATGGCAGTGTCCCCAGTTGCCTGACTGAAAAGAAGGCCCACATATCAGAGGCTGTGAAGTACAGTAGGACCCCAAGGAGAAAGGCTGAACCTGGTGGGCAGAGGGCCCATGGCAGTCACTGCTCCCTCTACTGCCATGCTCTGGCTGCAAGGTCAGCAGGGTGACCATGACTCAGGGAAGGAGCCCCCACCTCTCATCCCCTCAGCACTGCCCACGCCCCACCACTGCCTATCACAGGATCAAAGCAGGGAATGCTCCACAAGCGGTACCCAAAGACAAAGGATCTTCTCCTTTCTTTCTTTCATTTTTTAAAGCAGGGAACTATAAACCAAACAATCCATCCCCCATTCACCTACCACCAAAGGCCAAATTTACCATTCCCACGGTTTGTAATTCACTGAATTCAGCCAACAAACCCTCTTGGAAGCATCCAGGAATTCTTTTTCCTGGGTGAGAAGATTCTGTCCATCTCATTTATGTTCATGTCATTAATTTCACAGCCACCTAGAAGTATTTCAGGACAATAGGATGCAAGGCCAGACAGAGCCTGATTTAAGACACTGGAAGTTCTGGGCCCTGAGCATCATCTTTAGCAAGAACCTGCATAGCACGAAGGTGTTCACTCCCAGGAAAATGCCCGCATGGCTTGTTGTTTGCACAGATTTGGTCCACGGGGTAAATAAAACCTGAGAGATGGCTCAGATGAATTAGGGATCATAGCAGAGCCCCTGTGGTGACCCTGAGTTCATTATTTCCTGTGAATACGCAAAGCCATGAGAAGCAAAAGACCCTGGATGGTGCAGACCTTAACCTTGAACGCATAACTGAACACAACTGAGGAATCTCCTGCGTTTAAAGTCTTGAAAAATAAGAGTTTTTGATCTATGAGAATGGCAGACTTACGCAACCATTTTCCCTCCCCTCTTTCCCAATGCACAGTGTTTGGGGAATGAATTAAATGACTTTTGCAGGTTCCCCACTAGGCCTGGAATTTTACAAACACTGATTCTGAAACAGGAGGATAAGTGTTCTCCATTGAAGGAGAAGAGGTGGCTATTGGGATGCCTCCAAATTGAACACAGGGTCATTCTAGACGCGTCTGTGCTTTTCTTTGAACAGAGATGCCACAGGGAAACCAGGCAGCCAGAATGGCAGCTCTAACACATGTTTTTTATTACAGTGTCTTTTAAGAGAGCAAGTTGGCAGGAGATATTTGTCAGGGTATTAATGACATTTAGATTGATGAGAAGTATACTTTGAGAAGAGGTGAATTATTTTCTTCTCTGAATTAATTTTCCCCCCTTTCTCCCACAGCTAACAGCGTTCTAAGAAACTGACATTGCCAAATTCATTTTTTACATAAAAGGACCCTGTCAGCCAGATTTGTTTTCCAGTCACTGCTCTAGTTTTTATTTGGACCAGCCGTACTTATCAGGACTCTGATGACACGGTGGACCCCTGGCCACAGAGTGTCAATCATTTTCTTTCACCGAAGGTAAAAATATAATGAACAATTCCTACAAAGAGTTTGAAAGGTCTGAGTACCTTGATCTGAAAACTCAGACATTGCCTCTAATTTATGATGTCTCTAGGAAAAAAATTCACTGTTCACCCTGGGGATAGTAAAATAGGAGAAAGTTTTAAAAACAAAATCACTGTTAAGTCCTATTGGTTGCAAACATGTTTACCCATGTGGGCTATAAAGAAGATGAACTCGATTACATTTTGTTGTTTGATCTGCCTCCCTCTCTCCTGCACTCCTTAACCTATTTTTTCTCTCTGGATATCCTTTATCAACACAACTTCTATTTGCTTCCATCCTCTAACCCCCTTTGCACGGTTCCCAACCATGATCTTGCTGGATAGTGTCTGTGTTCCCTGCCCTTAAGGGGACACTTCAGCACTGTGTACTCCTACTTACAACATTCTACTTTTCTCTCTGTCTGCAAGGTTACTGTCTCTTAGAATTGTTATGAATCATCTAACACGTGGGCAGTGCTATTCACACGGCTGCTTTAAAAAGCCTACCTCTCTGAGCCAGGGCAGCTATAAAAATTCCTGGTAGCTTATTACCGT
Organism: Rhinolophus sinicus; assembly: GCF_057876585.1. Lineage (NCBI taxonomy): Eukaryota > Metazoa > Chordata > Mammalia > Chiroptera > Rhinolophidae > Rhinolophus > Rhinolophus sinicus. Next base: position 131,791,069 of record NC_142503.1, read on the forward strand.
CTAGTAATTAATATGTATCTATCGCTGTTTATGCAGCTTGAGAAATAAGGAAGATCTTCCTTAACACATTAGAAAACTGTGCCGTGAAACCAGAGGATGGAAAGGACATACTCCATAGTGCCTATAAATAAATAGGCACTCCATAAGTGCTTTTGAAATAAAGAAAGGACAGCACAATGTAACTGCTGACCACAGAAAGTGTGTTCCCATAAAGAGTAAAAAAGTTTAATAAGTGTTCATACTTAAGTAAGGCAGGAAAACAGAAGTGAGGCTAGAAGTATATTGGAGTTATTGTGAATTTAAATTCATATTCTTCATAAAAATAAGGTCTCTATTACTAACAGCTTTACGTAATCTCTCTTTTGGTATCATGCGAATATCTCCTCCCCCCAGTCACAGGAGGGTCAATGCACTGTACATCCCTGTCACCAGAGTTTGGCCTCTGACATTACTCTCCATGAAGTGGACCCAGGGATATTTGAAGAGATGTTCAATTTCATATCTGTGACAGAAACATTAAGATGGGCCTGGGCTGCCTTGTTGCTGCAAGGAAGTAAGGATGGTCTCCAAGACATCAGCAGTAATTCCAAAGAGGCTAACGTCCTTCCTTCTGACCAAGCAGAGGGGTTCTGAGCATCACAGAGAAAATGATGACTGTATTTTGGAATACGTTGGGTATCTAAAGAGAGATGTGAGTCTAAGATGATACCAAAGCAGGAATGGGGTGACACAGTATGTGAAAAGGTCATTGTAATGACACATGAGTTTCCAATAGTCTTAAAGCAGTGATTCTTAGTTCAAATTATCATAGTCCTATATTGACGTTATTTTTTAAACACTAGATTATTAAATAAGGACATAAATTAGGAAGGCTATTTAGAAGGTGAAAGAACACTGGTCATGGGCTTGGATCTTGCCACCAATTTTGATAACATGGTAACTCAGGTTGTCCGTTAATGGTGAACTACCATGGGGATCGCTTTTAAAAAAAAATCAATTATGAAAAATTGTAGGAGCTCGATCTGGGACAGAACGCTAGGTGACGTCTCACGGGATGCAAACTGGACTGCCTGGATCCAGGTGGCCCTAGCTTCAGTGAGGCTGGGGACACGAGGAGTGAGGTGTTGTCTCAGCCTCCCCTCTGATTTGTCAGGGAAAGCTGGATTCAGCCACGGACTCCTTTCCCAGACCAAATGAGTACGTTTAAAATAGATCTTATAGATATTCAAGTCTTTGATTTGGAGGTATACACATATGTATGCATGTTAAAAACAGGATCTGGGGCTGGGTATACCTGTGCTTTGTGCTAGAACCTGAGGATAAAGTAGCCCTTATTGGATAGGTCATGGGTGAATGTTGAATATGGAAATCTCAATTATGCTGGCACATTTCGCAAGATACAGCAATTGGGACATTACTCTTCAAAAGAAGGGATCAGAGCTGCTGAGATTTTTTTTTAACATAGTTTAATACAAGAAACTAAAATAGAGGCTGTTTTTCTTCTATTAGAAGTGTATTTTAGTAGCAGAGCACCATAGGGGAAAAAGAAATGAAATAAAAAGGATCAACACAAATAGATTCCTTTTATATTGGGGGATAAGTTTGGAAAGACAACTAAGTGTGGGGAAATATTGAGCGATATTTATTATTCACAAGAAAGAAAAATGCCAAGGTTTATTAATAGGATTAAAATTAAATATATATGTGTGTGTGTGTGTGTGTGTGTGTGTGTGTGTATATATATATATATATATATATATATATATATATATAGTATATATATATGTATATTTTAAGTGCACAAGTCAATGAGTCCACAGGGACAGACAGACGGGGGGAGGAATGGCAGAGCTGAGGAGAATTTTTCATTCCTGCAAGCACAGAAAAATCAGGTGAGACAAGAATTCAGTTGGAACCGGACCTATTAGCACCAGCATTCAGCATGTTAACTTATCACTTCTGGTTGCCTTGGGAACAGCTCAATCTAATAAGAAGACTGGAAATAAAGTAAATAGTGTTAGAGGTGAAGCAATTATGGCCTAGGTAGCTCCACCTGGGAGAGACACCGTAAAGAGTTTAAACGGGATTTGTGCCACAGGAAAAGACTGAGGCTATGAGACAAGGAATTGGAGTTGCATAGACAGGTAACTTGAGGCTGCATTCTTGAGCAAGCCTGGGAAGTTCTATTGTTTCTCCCACCGAAATCAGTGTAGCTAATAAATTACGGACGTCTATCCCTTTTGCCTGCACATCCAAGTAGCTGCCCAGAGGAACAATGAACTGGGAAGCAGCAGTTGCTCATTCTCCTGGTGACCAGGGTCAATTGTCTGGGGTCAGAGGACCGCGGGTCCTACTGCTTAGACTGCTCCCCAGGTCCTTAGCGTTACCCTGGGGGTGAGGCCCGCAGGGGAGGGGTGGGGGAGTAAAACTGGGAGTGGACACCGTCACAGAGTTTACAGCCCTGAGAGGAGACGAGATTCTGAAATGCTAGCGTCTTGTTAAATAGTCACACTCCATTTTCCCCACTACTGGAACTCTCTGGACTAAACTGGTGTAGAAACATGTAACTGGACTCATTTAAAGGCTGAGAGAAAAAATGTGATTTTGAGATATTATACTATGTAAGGTCATTATTTCCCAAATTTGTATAAATCCTAATGTTGGATCAGGGTTTGCCAACAGTTCCTTTACCAAGCTGGCATGAGAAAATCCCCGTGGGGGCAGGGCATAAAGTCCCCAGGGTTGTATCATGGGCAGACAGTTCTACAGATGTGCTTTGGGGCAAAGCACATCTGTCGCTGTGTCCCAAACGGGAAGTGCAGAGTGCTGCACTGAGTTTTACAGAATCAGCACCATAGCTCTCTCTGCTTGACTGGTTAAGGAGGCCTCAGTAATTACAATTCAGTTACTTGTACCCACTCATAAGATAAAATCTGGAAATTTTTGTACCTCAGCAGCAGTTCTGAAAATTTCGAATACCAAGTCACAAACTTTAGGGAAAAACACACACCAAAAAAAAAAAACAACCAAAACCCACCTAAAGACGTACTCATTATTAAAAACAAAACAAACAAAAAGTAATGCATTCAACTTACCTATCTAATATCTCACCAAAGACATGAAAACAGGTATTTTCAGGAGTGCTCACACCATGGGTTTCCATCAACCCCGCCTCAGCCAGACTCAGTGGAGTCAGGAGCGGAGCGGGAGCACCTTCTCAAGCACATTCCTACTCTGCTCCTCAGCAGAAATCCCGTGCCGGCTGCACTGACACTGGGACAGCTTTGTGTTCCTTCTTTAGAACAACATCCCAGTTCTCGTGCCCACCGCCCACATCCTATAAAAGCCTAAGACCTGCAGGAAAATGGGCGCGGGAGCCCCGCTTCATGTCATTTATGAGATGGCAGCAGGTGGTTCTTATTAACGTGCTGGTTCCACTTTTCTCTCTGCCACAAAAACAGGAGGAGGCACAACTGGCACCTAGAGACTCAGAGAGAGATTCGATCACCAAGAAAGACGTGAATAATTACAACAAACCAGAGTGCTGACTTGTATCTGAGTTTCATAAAAAAATTTTTATTTTATTTTTTTTAAAGCAACAGTTTTTAAACCAAACCATGTGTCTGGTATTTGGGTAAAACTACTTAAAACATGGAGTCCACACGGCCCCAAACAGGCCTCAGGGGCCAACAAGTTCAAGAACTGGTGCAATTTCAATAACAGGAACAAAACTGATGATCAACATAGTTGCCAATTTTACCTTCTTCTCAAAAAGGGCATTAAAAAAAACATGAAAGAAGGCTGTTACCTACACTGTCACTATAATTTCTGAAAAGAAAATAACCTAACTTTATTACTATTATATGATAAAACTACCAAAAATGGCAATCACAGAAAAAAGGGAGATCTTTCCATTTATAAAGTTTGCTCAGTGAAATAATTCCTAAATTGTTTTTATTTTCCTTATTTCCCTGATGACTTAGGAATCCTTCCCCAAGGACAGATACTGGGCCTGGGACAGCGTCCTAAGAGCTGTGGGAGCCACTTGTGTAATTCCGAGCCCACATTTTGTAGATGGGCAGGACAAGGCCTAGAGAGTGGCAATGCTCAGGCCAGAATGCCCAGCCCTCACTGGTCCAGCACTTTCTTCCCTCCCATCCGGGGAAGCAGCTTGGGACTGGGGAACAGGCTTCTTCCCCTCGCCCACCTCAGTACCAGCCTAAGAATCAGCCATAGGACACCAGGTAAAAACCAAAAGCATTCTCTGGTAGCCTTCCCCCTCTTCCTCTGCAGGGGGCTATTCTAAGCAGGAGGCCTTCTTACCCCACAGACCCCTAAATCTTCTGGTTCTTATTCTTGCTTTCTCTCTATTTATGTCACTTGGTCATTCCAGGTCCTTCCATTCTAAAGCCAGACGGTAGTTATCATAGAGTTGTGGTCTGGCTACAGGGTTTTTACTCCAGTGAAGAGTAGAATGCCAGTGGAGATCAGGGTTTCTCTGGCACCAAGTTCATTTTTCTTTACCAGAATATCCAAATAGGTGCTTTCATTAAACTTTCATGAAATGGAGATAAGTTGGCATTTTTTTCCTAAGTTCATTCAATTTTCCCTACAAATATGCAATTTAAATTCTGGTAGCTATTAAAAGTAAATTATATGATCAAAAGAAAAGTCTAATAAACAAACTGAAAAGTTTCTATTCTCCCAGGATTTCTTGAATTCCAAATGGACTTCCTTTGTTAAAAACAAAAGATTTCCCCTAAATCCAAATATCTTACGATTTAGGATAATATATTTCTAAAAATGCAGCTGAAATCCATTTTTACAACCCATATCTGCCCCTGCTCCCCAGCTGAAGTTATTTTTTCTAAAAAAATTCAGCAAAATCTCTCATCAAAATATGCCCCCTAGAACTATTTACCTACTTAGTATCTACTGGGGAAAGCACAGACGCCCCAATCCCTCCTCACAACTCTAAGATACTTTAATAAAAATTCAAGTATTCACATTTTTTTGGTAACTAAAATGTAAAACAAAATGAAACAACAAAAACAAACATACAAAAAAACCCCATTTTTGTAGAGCCATGGGGAAAACAACTCAAGCTTTCTAAGATGACTGACGTCATTATGACATAATTACACTAACAGAGCATGTGATGTTCACAGCAAGAATGAAAAGAACTTCAGGGTTTGTGTAATGTTAGTGAAGCTCTACGCTATCACATTTGTCAAACAACACCAGAATCACACAGCCATATTGATTTTGAACATGAGGCAATGACTTCAGAATGAAAAAAAATCCACCAAAGAAAAGGCAATTCCACAAAAGCTGAAGCATTATATTCAGAAAGCAGGGGAACCTGATACAGTCTTGAGGTTTAAAAAAAAATTTGTGGCTTCTTTTCACTTGAAGATGCTTCTACTCAGGAAATGAAGAAATGCAAAAAGCTATGTAAACTTAATAGTTTTATTAAGGTTATTCTTCACTGTTGAAATTAACATTTGATTCTTTGGCTGGTTCACTTTGGGGATGTTGCCTGAGAAACGGAAAATATCAAACTAGCTTTTTCCATTTTTATTATGAATTCCAGCCTCACGGAAGAGCAGAGCTGGAGTTGCATAATATTAAGCTCTGGGAGACGTTGGAAGCACTGAGAGCTTGGATTCAGGCAAAGCCACACACTCGTCATCTGACCAAGTGGAAACCTACGGCCACAGGCCACCTAGACCATATTCAGACAAAAAAAGACTTTTACAACAATTTTCAATGTCCGAAAGGAAAAAAAAAGAAATTACCGGCAAGCTATTCTCCTAATTGCAGAGCAGCGGTTCAACATAAGCTTCTTGGCAATGGATTTCTAAGTGTGCAACCATCTCTAATTCCATAAGATTGACGTGTATGGGGCAGTGGTGTTGTCTTAAACTGAAGAGGCACAAAGGATGGAAATTGCCCTGAACACTTACAAGTGAAAGGCCCAGTTTATTCAAATACAGCTGGAGTCAGTTGTCCATGCAAAGTACACGTACATTAAAAGAGTGAATAACATACATATTCCGAGAGGTCACTGAACTAGCAAAATCAGAAACAAAACAGTCAAGGGATATTTTAGTGACTGCAAGTCTTGCTGAAAACTTTCAAGGAAGTTGAGGAATTTATTAATACTACACAGAAAAAGAACTTAATGAGAATAAATACAGTGGATTTCCTACCTGGTGTTTTATTTTAGCTAGAAGCTAGCAGTGGCATTAGATGCAAAAGTTTGTTTCTTTTTTTTTCCCCCCAGTACAGTGCTGATGTCATCAAGAAACTTGCAAGCCACCAATGTGCTAGAGTCTAAATTTGTCGGTAGCACTTTTTCTTAATTATATTTATGCAAGAAAGTCCATGCAAAGGAAATGGTCAGTACCTACATCAGGCAATTTGGGATTTCTTTTTCTTAGAAATACTGCAGTCAATGGGATTTTCCTTATATCGAAGAGGTGCTTTCCTACCACAAAGTATGGTCTTCCAGATGGCATATTAGATATTGATTAAGTATCATGTTATCAAAAGGCCAGTTCAAAATAAAACATGAGGTATTTGCATACATTTTTAATAAGTATCAACTTATCAGAGGAACATTAAAATCCATTATAACAGGTTAAAATCCTAAAACCACAGCACAGCATAGAAGGAAATGTAAGGAAGGGAAAAACAGGGGCAAGAGAAGAGACGTATGTTTAATGACAATTTGGTCTGTGAAAAAACACACTAAAAACCTTAGTTTGGAGGCCTCTCATTATTTAATTTCTGAAAATAATGTCTGGCTCTTTGAAGAAAAATTCTGTAACACTACAGAATACATCCTATATTCTTTCACGAGAAAATTTATAGAGGATTCATGTCTCAAAACAATTAGAATTAAATAGTCATCACTCAGTGCTTTAGGGTTGCTCTCCTAGATGGAGTTCGGAAAATTCTCTTTGCACACACCAAGACAGAAAAAGAATAAACACACTGATTCATTCTACCTAAAATTATGGGAGCCAGGGTCTCAAGAATAATGGCTAATACGAACAGGCTAACATTTCCATAGCTAAGCGGTGATCGGCTATCGTCAGTGGGACACTCCAGAGGAAGTGGGGACATGTTTCCATTTTCACTTGGTGCAATGCGAACTTCACAGGAGAAAGTACATTTGCATGGAAGTCATGTCCTCATTTAAAGATGGTGACACCAAAGCCCAGAGGGGGAAAAGCTTTGCCCACAGTCAAATTTCCAGTTGGTGAAAGTGCTAGGACTAAACCTAAACATCCTGACCCGCAGCTTTGTCACAGAACAGCCTGTCTCCCACGAGCAAATCTGCAAGGTGAACTTGAACACAGGACAGCTTTTGAAGGGTAGTTTTTGACATAGAACTGCCTTAAGCTTTTCCTTTTTAAGAGCTTGTAAAACAAACTTGGTTGTTATATTGTAAATACAAAAGTGTTATTTTTGTAGCAGGTGTAGATGACCAGCCATAGATTAAAAAAAGAAAGGGAAGCATCCAATATCAGAATACTTTTCTCCCTTTCAAAAGAAAAAGCAGCATCAAGTAAGTTAATACCGTTGCATCCAGCTCTCACCGACTAGGCAGTATGGGGGGTAATCCCCCCCGGGGATGAGCAAACAACCTGCTGGGTGCTGGCACTGGGTGGGGAAGTCCCGAGTGGGGCACCAGGGAGGTACACGGAGAGCTTGGTGCAGTGGCTTTCTACCAACTGGTGCAAAGGAAGTTCAGACTTGAACACCTAATGGGGTGATTTTGCTGCATCCTGGCTACCCTGGCATTAAAGCACATATTAGCAGGTTCTGGAACTTAATGTCATGGTACATGCAGACGTGACTGGGTACTTTTTCTCCAAAGGAAATCTTATGTCCTATTCTAAAAGTAATTGGTGCCTACTGTTAGACTTGAATCACTCAATGATTTCTCTTTTAAAAAAATGTAGTTAAAAAAACTCAACGGGGATGAGGTTTATTTAGAATTATGTGCATAGTTTCTCCATCAGTTTTGTTCCTTCCCCCCACACATACCAAAATAAGTTCTCATCTGGGCCCTTTTCGGACAGTTTTGAAGGGAAGGCAGAAACCTCAGGTTAAGAGGCTGAATCTGGATGATGGGGGTGTCCCTTCTCTTCCATCACATAGAACTGACAGTGGGAGCTCAAGGCCCCAGGAATAGAGGGAGGGATCCGAACAGCCTTCTGCATTCCCGATGAGTTCGCACAAGGCTCTAAATCTGGGCAGGCCAGAGTTCAAACTTTAGACAAAGCCTCTAATCCCCCTCATCATCATCTGTTTCGATTTGTTCATTACCTAACAATGTCAGGGTCGATGTGTCTTTAGCAAATTCATTTTTAATGGTGTTAAAGTCACCTTTTCTGTGACTTGATAAGATGGATGAATGTCCTGAACTTATTTCACTGCAAAGTATCTCATGACATGTCCTTGAAGGACCTCTACATGAATACAGTGTATATGACTCACTGACCATTTACAAGGTCACATGACGCCAGGAGACAAACCCTACCTTCTCCGAAGGCATGGCACAAGCCCATCGTCCTCAGGCATAACAAATGTGCCACACCGTACGTGTACATTTCTCTAACAACTGTGCTGTGTCGAATGTTCCCCACCTTCAACACAGGGGCAAATCAAAGGAACCCAAAGCTCTTTTTAGGGTTTATGGGACTTTCACAGAAATACAGGGAATTGAAGAACCACCTCTCAGCAAGGATATCTGTGAGCAAGATTCTTGCAGAAATAACATCTTTCCAGGTTACATTTCCCAGTCAAGTTTAGAAGGCAGATTATGTTTTACCAGTCTAGATATTTTAGCATCTTAAGTCAAACGTGATCCTATGGGTTCATGATATTACATAAAGTGTAACGTAAATGTGACAGCCATAACATTAATTAGTTTTACACGTATATTTAATTTCATTTTTTTAGTGATAAAAGTCTGACAATGATTAAGCCTACTGATACAGAAAACCAGAGCCCTTATCAGTGAGAATGCAGCTGGTAATTGTGTTAATCAAGGCCTTTCTTTTTTTTTCAGCAGCAGTATGCCCATTCATGTAAAAACCCATTTGTAGTTATACAGCTCGAGATTTAATATGCACCTGGCCATACAGTATGGACATCTCCTTCCTTTGAGGCATCTGTAAATGCCTGAAGGATCTGTGACAGGTGGAAGTGGACCAGAGAAGAAAAGAGGAACCAATATTCATTTCTGCCCCTCCAGGCACTTGTAGGCACTTATTGAATTCTCACCCAAACAGATGAGGTAGGTTGCATTCTGAAGGTATGAAAAGTAGGGTACAGAAAGAAGAAATAATTTGCCCCACAGGTCACCTGGTCTGGTATATCCTGGACTGAAAACACATCTGCCAGACTCCAAAGACTGACCTTTTTTCACTACAAATGCTGCTTGCTCTCTATTCAAAGTTATTTATATGGGATAATGGGGATTGAGAGCTCAGCGGGAGATGGTGACATCTCCTTTAGCCCCATGTCCTGCTGAAGGTGGCTGGGTATACCACATACTGTAAGTCCAATCAATCAAAAATATAAAGCTACTTCAATATTTGCAAGCAGGGATTTTACTTCAAACTTCAGCCATTTAATTGGCCACAGTACCAAGCATCTATCTCTTGGCAATTTCCCCCAGAATAAAGCAGATAACGTTGAATCCGAGGTAAAGTGACCCAAGGATGCATTTAGCTAGGCTGGACTCTGCGGGACCCCAAAAGTTCTCTGTCCCCAGGTTCTCGTCATTATTTATTCTCCTTTTCAACATAAGGCTGGGTCGCACATTTCAATAATAAACTCTCTGTTGTGAAACTAAGCTGTTTTCCTTGTTAGCGAGAAGGATTGCTGTGGAATTGTAAACCCTCAAAAAAGGACTTGTGTACACTCATCACGTGAATAAACAAACTGAAGTCATTTTTAAAAAATGTTCAGTTGCTGCACAGCAGTGAGCAGACACACCACACAAGGACAAATTTATGGCTAGAAGGAAAAATTACACTCTTTAAAGCATCCCGTTTGGGGGCAGTCACGATCATTAGTGACCATAATACCTATTTAAAAGCAGTAAATGCCTATTTTCAAACGGAATGGACTGGCATACAAAGGAGGCATCATCCCATTCAAACATACACAGGCTCTCCAGAGAATCATTATGGTCTGTCATTTTAACTCGCTTCCTTTATTTTTCCTCTTTTTCTTCTTTCTTCCCTGCTGAATACTATCATCTAAAATCAAATTAAGTACTAATAGTAAATGTGCAGAGCAATCAGTTCAGAAAGGCAAAACAATGAAACTCAAGAGGTTGTATAAAAATATTATTTCTTTTCTCTCTTTTTTTTTTTTTAAGGAGGGCGCAGCTCACAGTGGTCCATGCAGGGATAGAATTGGCAACCTTGGTGTTATTAGCACCACGCTCTAACCAACTGAGCTAACCGGCCATCCCTAAAAAACATTATTTCTTATGATAAAGATGGAGAGCCCAGATGGAATTGTGAGAGAGGGTTATATGTAGTAAGTGAAACTGCTGTTTAGGTAACTAATTTATGGAGTCACCAATTCATAATAAAATCTTACTAATTTAAATTGGTCCCAATCTCACAGATGTGACTAATTTACTGTCCCATCTGTACTCCAGCTCTCTTTTCTAGTCCCTTCCTTCTAGCTCTAAGGTCTCTAGTTAATAATCATAATAACAAATGTATCAAGATGGGAAATAATTATTAGATTTCTCTTTTCTTCGTTTGGCAAAATAGCACAAAAAGGCAATATTGCACAGGAAATTTCAGAGTCTGGCCCAATATTGTGATTGTTGTTATCCAAAGAATATTTAATAATAAAAATGTCATGGATCATTTATTTGGGACTTAAGCCTTCAAAGAGAATGGATCCCCAATAAGATTTAATGGTTTGTTTTTAAAATATTATAAATTAAAGATGGTCCCTGAAATAAATAACTGTAACTTGTGATTTAACATGGCTGGTAATTAAGGGAGGTCTTATTCTATGTTCCAAAATAAAGTATTCAGTCTTAAGTTGGTCTTTGCATTCTATTTATAAAATGAATTATTATTTATTCTTTTTAAAGACAAACCAAGTTAAGGCTATTACTTAAGTTCTTAGCAACAAAGAACAGCAAGGATTTTAACCAGAACTTTTGAATGTACTTTGTCATCTACAGACTCCTTGAACCACTCAAGCTAAACGATAAAGAAAAAAGTCCTTTGAAATGCACTTTTTGAACAAAACAGAATGCCCAAGAGATAATTCTCCAGTTAACGTAACTTCTGTCTTCCCAATTTCTACCTGACGGCCATAAGTAGGCAGGGTCTAGCTGATCTTGGTTGACATTGAAAGTGATATTCCAAATCAACCTGGTCTCTCTCACCAAAGACATCTGTAAATGATGAGTTCTTAGTTTTGGAAAAAGAGTGAGCAATTAAAAATAAATTTGTTCCACTGAACTGGAAAGGTTTGAGGGTGTGTGCCTACGGAGGAAAGCATGGGGTACTGAGGTCCATGCCAGGGGGGAGTGGACACAGCCTTCAGTGAACACCAAAAGAACAAAAACTCACCGGTGTTAATGCTCTACGGAAGAAAACAAAGCTATTCTCAGTTGGCTGACAAAGTCTTTTATTCTAATCTAAAAGAGTGAAGAATGACAAATGTTGGTATTAAGGACCCTAGAAAACGAATTAAATATCCTAATTTTATAGATGAGAACACACTGGCCTCAAGAGATTAGAAGACTTTTATGAGTTCCCATAAAGAGTTAGAAGATGGCCTAAATATAAACATTGGTTCTGTCGAGCCCATGGTCATTGCCTCTTCTACCATCAATGAAACACTTCTTTATTATGTATGAGTTCATCAGAGTCAAGTTAAGAATAATCTGTGATAGGTATAGCACATAGTTCCTACCCGCATGTAGTGTACTCTCCAATACAAGATGCAAAAAATTAGACTTGCAGAACAGAATTAGACTTGAGTACAGAATAGAAATTATTTACTGACTTTTGCTCAAGCAAGGGCACCAAACCCAGACTTGCAGGGTCAGCAAGGCTTCTCAGCAGATCTAATATCTAAACTGGCTCCTTGAAGGAGAAGTAGAGATTACCTTACCTAAGGGAAGAGAGGAGTACAAAGCAGTTCTAAATGGAGGGTTAGCTAACACACATGATCAGAGACAAAAGAGAACTGTCCTGTTTGAGGAAGTGAAAGGAATTCAGTGTGGTTGGGGCACTGAGTGCCTGGGGGGATGTGGGGAGAGATGGGGCAGGAAAGGTGAGCAGGGCTCACCAAATCCTGAAGGGCGTTATGTCTAGTTAAGGAATTTGGAATTTTTCTCAAGGTAATAGATGACAAAGGGTTTTAAAACAGTTCAGTATAATGACTGGATCTGAATTTTATCTGAATTTTTCTCTGAATTTTGTCACCGCTGAGTGAACAAAAAATGGTGGTGGGGGGCTAATACCGAAGGAATCAAAGCAGTTAGTAGGCTGCAGCAGTAACCTGGTAGAGGACAGTCATCTAATGCAGTGCTTATGGGAGATGGAAAGAGGTGTTTATATTTGAGATATTCAGGCTATAGAATTAAAATACTTGATGATAAATGGCTTTAGGTAGATGTGGGTCATTAAGGAAAGAGAGAGTCGAAAATTTTTCTGAAGTCTCTGGCCAAAGAACTTTTGACACAGGAGATATGGTACATCATCCCTCAGCTGAATACTTAGGGACGATTTTACTGACAATAGAAACACAAGACAGCTCTGTATTTGCTCATCATGAGTGAAACTGGAGTTCTGGGCACATGTCAAAGACTGAATTCTACAGTAAATCCTTTCCAAACTGTTGTAATCTGGTTGTGCTCCACTGGGGCAATCACAAATCTCTAATGAGACTTTCCCAAGAAAAAAGGACCTGCCTAACCGGCATCTTCCATCTCTCGGCCCTCTCAGACTCCCCACATTTCCTGGTGGTTTATGGGTTAGGAAATGGAGTAGGGAAGGTGGTGGAAGTTGGTTAATCCAAAGGAAGCAGAATTAGACTTGCTAAATAAGAGTCAGAATTAAACGCAGGGTGAAAGAGTTACTATCTTTATACAGGGGTCATCTCAGGGACCTGAAGGTTTTGTAGTTCCAAGCCAGAGGAACAACATGAAGTGTGTACTTTAGGGCTGTGGTGTGTCCTAGTCCCCACCTAGGTCATGATTCAGGTACTCACCCCTTCGCTGCCATTTTCTCCCGTACAGGCGAGCATTTCCTGCAGGGCTCTGACAGACAGGGACTGTTCCAGCACAAAATTGCAGACGCAGAGATCTGGCGGAACGTACTGTGGAAATAAAACCAGAATGAGGATACCTACTCATATCAGTGGGGGGTCAGTCATGCAATAACATCTCAAGGACAAAGAGCCTAGACTCAAAATGACAGTTACATGAACGCATAAATGAGGTTATAAACGGTAGATTTATTCAAGTTAAGATGACTTTCAAGTTGGATTCTAAAGGATGAGATAAAAATCCCCAAGTTGCAAGAGAACAGGGACCAAGATGTCAGGATCATTTGAGTGAGGGCTGGTGGCGCATTTAGAAGAGAAGGTAGGAAGGATAGGCTGACCTACACAGGTGACTGGGTGGGACCAAAGGAAGAAAGCCACTGGGATCGCATCACCAGTAAATCCGTAAGAGGTCAGTGGATAGACCAGAACATGGCTCTAGACAACGGTGACCAGAACAAGAAATCCATTTACTTGTTAAAAAAACCTGGATACCACAGTGTAAAACGAGGCAATAAAAGAAACTAAGAGCTATATTAGTGCTAAACAAAGAAATGTCTAGAACTATAAGAATTGATGACCCCTACAACAATCATTCTAATTATGTGCTCAGGTAATATTATGATATTCAATGCCCGTTCTGGAACATTTGTCAACAACAGTTAAAGACAGCCTTCTCTGCATACTGACTCGTAATAGCTAACGCTCGTTAAGTACTTTCTCTACCAGGCACTGTTTTAAGTGCTTTGCATATACCATGTTTCCCTGAAAATAAGACTGGGTCTTACATTAAGGCTTTGCTCCAAAAGATGCATTAGGGCTTATGTTCAGGGGATGTCATCCTGAAAAATCATGCTAGGGCTTATTTTCCGGTTAGGTCTTATTTTGGGGGAAACACGGTATTAATTCATTTAATCCTCACAACATCCCTATAATGTAAGGAATGATTGATATTCTATCCAAGGAACCCAAAGCATAGAGAAGTTGGGTCACCTGCCCAAGGTCACGGATTATACTTGGCTGAGTTTCAAATCCAGGCAGTCTGTCTCCAAAGTCCACATACTTAAATGCACACTGTTTCTGCTGTTGATAAAATATTAAAGATATTTCCCACAATTAAAATATTTTTAATCAGCAACTATTTAAGTGTTACATTGATGTAAAACACAGTGCTTGGCACTGAGAAAGATACAAAGACACACAAACCAAAAATCATTGCTCTAGGAGTTTACAATCCAGTTTCACGATACACCGTTTTTTTGGGGACCAAAGCTTGTCATCAATCGTGTTGCATACCAAGCCTTTGTTTCCCACATATTGGCAGAACATTGACACCAGGAAAATAACAGGATGAGGAACGAGGGACAGAAGCCGCCAACAGCTGTGTCTAACACTCGGAGCTGGGTGAAGCTGTTTCTATGGAGCTCCAATTTAAAAGCTAAAGCACGCCTGCTCCTAAGGCACCGACAACCTCTTCGGCATCAACGTCATCATTTTTAACATACAGATGATGGCGCTGGCGATCTTTAAGCTCCCTTTAATTTCCAAGTGTTTGTACATTCTTCATTCTACATCCCCAACCTCAATGGCCTCAAAAATAAAATGTCTCGCTTGCTGGACCTGCCTACTATTTCCCTTCATTAAAGTTTTAAGACCCCGTAAGCTAAGAATGGACAATCCTATTGCAAAGGTTACTGGCCTGTGGGTGACTCACATTTTAAGTACTTTCTACTTAAATAACTTTTCTACTCATGGTCTCTACTGTCAGAAATTCTGAAAAAACCGAGTCCTCCCAGAATTCTGGTATTACAGGAAGTTGCCCAGTTCTCTTTATGAAAATGATGTAACCAAGGAGAAACTGTAACATGAGGAGACAACAGCCTTTATGATTTTGCTTTGTTTTCAAAGTCTATTCTTGCTGCAGGTAATTAACTCATTTGTCTGGGACTTGAGTGAAGACAGCTGGTGATGCAGGACCGAGCTTCATATCCAGGGGAAAAAAAAAATTATATATATATATATATTTTTTTTTTTTTAATTTCTTGGGGTGACACTGGTTAATAAAATTATATAGGTTTCAAGTGTACAATGCTACAATACATCATCTATACATTGCATTGTGTGCTCACCACCCAGAGTCAGTTCTCCTTCCATCACCATATGTTTAACCCTCTTTATTCTCTTCTAAAATTCCCCCTCCCCACCTTACCCTCTAGTACCTACTAAACTATTGTCTGTGTCTATGAGTTTTTGCTTGTTGGTTTGTTGTTTTCAGTGTTACATCCCATGTATAAGTGAAGTCATATGGTGCTTAGACTTTTTCTGTCTGACTGATTTTGCTTAGCATAATAATGTCAAGATCCAGCCATGTTGTCACAAATGGCAATATTTCATCTTTTCTTATGGCAGAGTATTCTAATGTGTATATATACCACATCTTTTTTATCCAATCATTTATCTAAGGACATTTTGGTTGTTTCCATGTCTTGGCCACTATGAATAATACTGAAAAGGACATAGGGGTACCTTCGAGGTATGACAATTAAGTTCATGAACTCATCCTAGAAAAAGTGCTACATACCTCATTGCTGAATATCACTACGGTCACCTTCGAAGTACTCCCCTTGGGAAGCTATGCACCGATGCCAGCACCTAGTCCACCCTTCAAAGCAATTTTGGAACTCATTTTCTGAAATGGCCATAGAGCTGTCATCGTATTACCCTTGATGTCCTGAATGCCATCAAAATGTCTTCCTTTCAATATTTCCTTTATCTTCGGGTAAAGAAAGAAGTCACTGGGGGCCAAATCAGGTGAGTAGGGAGGGTGTTCCAATACAGTTATTTGTTTACTGGCTAAAAACTCCCTCACAGACAGTGCTGTGTGAGCTGGTGCATTGTCGTGATGCAAGAGCCATGAATTGTTGGTGAAAAGTTCAGGTCGTCTAACTTTTTGACGCAGCCTTTTCAGACTTCCAAATAGTAAACTTGGTTAACTGTTTGTCTAATTGTTACAAATTCATAATGAATAATCCCTCTGATATCAAAAAAGCAACATCGTTGCAACAAGTTTGTGAACTTAATTGTCCGACCTCATATATCTTTATGGATACATTTCAAACTTGTGGGGTAGATACCCAGGAGAGGGATTCCTGGGTCATATGGTAGCTCTATTCTTAATTTTTTTAGGAACTTCCATACTGTTTTCCATAGTGGCTACACCAATTTACATTCCCACCAGCAGTGTATGAAGGTTCATTTTCTCCACCACCTCTCCAACACTTGTTATTACTTGTCCTGTTGATAACAGGTGTGAGGTGGTATCTCATTGTGGTTTTGATTTGCATTTCCCTGATAGCTACTGAAATTGGGCATTTTTTCATGTATCTGTTAGCCATTTATTTGTCTTCTTGGGAGAAGTGTCTGTTCAGGTACTCTGATCAGTTTTTAACTGGATTATTTTGTTGTTGTTGTTGAATTGTATGAGTTCTTTATATATTTTGGATATTAGCCCTTTATCAGAGGTGTTGTTTGCAAGTATCTTCTCCCATTCAGTTCGTTGCCTCTTTGTTTCACTGATGGTTTCTTTTCACTGTGCAGAAGCTTTTTAGTGGGATATAGTCCCAGTCATTTCTTTTAGCTTTTACTTCCCGTCTTTGAGGTCAAATTCATAAAATCCTCTGTAAGATCAAGGTCCATAAGTTCAATACCTATGTTTTCTTCTATGTATTTTATTATTTCAGGTCTTGTAGTTACTATATTTCCCTGAAAATAAGACCTAGCTGGACAATCAGCTCTAATGGTCTTTTGGAGCAAAAATTAATATAAGACCCAATCTTATATTATAGTAAAATAAGACCGGGTCTTATATTAATTTTTGCTCCAAAAGGCGCATTAGAGCTGATTGTCTGGGTAGGTCTTATTTTTGGGGAAACATGGCAAGTCTGGCATTCTTTTTGAGTTAATTTTGGTGTATGGTGGCAGATAGCAGTCTGGTTTCTTATTTTGCACATGGCTTTCCAATTTTTCCAGCACCATTTATTGAAAAGGCTTTTTCTCCATTGTATATTTTCTGCTCCTTTGCCGAAAATGATTTGCCCATATCATGTGGGTTTATTTCTGGGTTCTCAATTCTGTTTCATTGGTCTTGGTGTCTGTTATTCTGCCAGTACCATGATGCTTTGATTATTGTTGCTTTGTAGTACAAACGGAAGTCAGGAAGTGTGATACCTCCAGCGTTGTTCTTTTTTCTTAGGATTGCTTTGGCTATTTGAGGTCTTTTGTGATTCCATAAAATCTGATGATTTTTTGTTCTATTTGTTTAAAAAATGCCATTGGGATTTTGATGGGATTACATTAAATCTCAGTATTGTTTTGGGCAATATGGCCCATTTTAACTATGCTGATTCTTCCAATCTATGAACATGGAATATCTTTCCATTTCTTTGTGTTTTCAATTTCTTTTAATAATGTTTTCCAGTTCTCACTGTATAGATTCTTCACATCCTTTATTAAGTTTATTCCTAGGTATTTTATTCTTTTAGTTGCAATTGAAAAAAGGAATTGTTTTTTCTAATTCTTTTTCTGAAATTTCATTTTTAGTATATAGGAACACAATGGATTTCTGTACATTGATTTTATATCCTGCAACTTTACCGTATTTGTTTATTGTTTCTAATAGTTTTTTTGTGGATTGTTTAGGGTTTTTCTATATAAAGAATTATGTTGTCTGTAACAAGTGACAATTTGGACAGATGGGGTAAAGAGAATGAGGAAGTCACCTTTAGAACCTGGAGCAGTCTCCATAGGAAGTGTTTTTAGAGCACATATAGCATGTAGGTTACAAGTAGCATACAATAATATGATAAAGCATTTCCCTAAAGACCTTAGGCCACAGACATATATCATACGTTGTCTCGCAAAATATGATGCTATCTCAGATTTTGCAGAGGTGTTTCCCACCACTTCTTAGTCTACCTAGATCTCACGTCACCAGAATAGGAAACCAAAAAAGCCTGGGTCTGAGTGTTTTCTTCCTCCACTTCACTAGAGCATGTGATTTGGAGATTTTATATTCAGCAATGTCTGCACTATGGTTGTTTTTTTCTACTCCAGAATGTCTGCAGTAAAGGGTGCCTTTTGGCTAATCAAATGATTTCAACATTCATGCTCACTGTTACAGAAATCATATTTAGTTTATTATCTTTAAGACAGAAACTTTCACAGTTCCAAGTGTTCAAGATCCTGCCCTTCCATGAGACTGTGTGATGCGTAGTCAGCTTTCACTCCTCCCTGTGTCTGGTTGGCTTGAACAGAAGACAGGAGCTCTCCCTCGACACTGCCCTCACCCATCCTGATGGAGGACCACTGACAACAGGGACACCAGGCATGAGCCAGTGATATTTTTCTTTTCCCTCCAGCTATGAAAAGTCTCAAGGTCATGATGTAATTACTGGTACAAATGTGTACATTTAAACAGGGGATAGTGAGCAGGGGGAACAAGAATCTCATATGGGAGCACTGGGTCTGCCACTCATTTGCATAGTTTCCTTATAGTTTAGTTTTTCTACCTGTAGAGTGTGATTCCTGCCTGGACTTTCTATGCTTGGGGAGAAGGGCATATCACTTCAACTGCATGCAGAAAAAACATATGGGCAGTGGCAAGGGAGGGAACAGGGCAACAGGGATATCTGGAGAAAAACAAAATGCAACTAGCAATTTGTGACATCAATGGAGTACAGAGCACAGAGCCATCTGACCTGCTATGCCAGCTGCCATCCTTAATTAAACTCCACACCAACCTGAGCTCCCTCCTCCACGTTCCCCAAGAATGAGCAAAGGCCACTCGTCCATCACAGCTAATTTGTTTTCAGTGTGAGAGTCCCCAGGAGGCCAGCTCATTGTCTCCATGCTCTGGAGCCGGTGCCTCAGTCACTCTGCCTGGAAGGCACGGGGCATGTGTTTGATGATTCTCAGCACGGAGAGAACTGCTCTGTTGACATCTGTTCTGAAGTTGCTCCTCGTCACTCTCCCCAGCCCCGTCTTTAGCTTAGAGAAGCACTACATACATTTCAAAATGTCCTACAGAAAACCTTGAAAAGCCAAGGCCCCAGGAAAGCCAGGAACTAGGTATTCATTTAACTCCACTATATAAAGAACAGTGGAAGGAAAGACCTTTCATGTTCCATAAGTATATGTAACATCTTCCTCACTGCAATGAAATTATTTTTCTGGGACTTATTAAATCCAAGATGGTGGGAATCTGATACTTCTATTACTGGATTCATTTAGCATTTTTCTATCTAGCATCCCACAATAAGCACCCAGGGCTGTACTGGTCAAGCCATCAGGGAAATGGAGAGGGAAGTTAATTACAAGGAAGGGGATTGATATCCCTCTATTACACTGTTAATCACAGTCTGTTTTGTCTTAGATAGTTCTTCATGCAATGAAGTCTGTTTCACTAGACTGTGGGTACCTTGAAAACTCTATGTCTTAGTCTACTTTTGGTATCCCCAATACATAGAACAGCAAGTGCCAAATTCAAGTCTTCTTGAACTGATTCTCTGTGTCCTAGAACACTATCTGAGAATATATGGCTGATGGTAGCTGTGGTTGCAGAAAGATTGCACTGAGCACTCACCTGCCTGGCTATGTCCTTTCCCCAAATCTCCTGCTTATGATTCAAGAGACCCTTCTTTTCTCATTATCATGGGTCTTGTCCTGCTTCTGTCAATCCCTGTGGCTCTCACCCAACCATGCCTGAGTGATACATCGTGTAAGTGCATCAGTGGCACTTAATTAAAAGCAATATAGGGTATATTGGTTAAGAGTTAACTTTATAGTGCAGGACTGCCTGAGATCCTATCTGTTTAACTAGTTATTAGCTGAATGAAGTTAGGCAGGTAACTTAGTCTCTTTGTGCCTCAGTTTCCTCATGTGTAAAATAAAGATTTGATAACACCTATTTCTCAGAATAAACTACATTTTTATGTTTAAAGAGTTCAAAATAGAGTCTGGTGCATAGTAAATACTCATGAATGTCAGATTTTATCCCACACAGAGCCGTAAAATCAAAACATCAATAACTCACTTAAATTTTCATTATATATCTAATATTTTTGAAATTCTTATTTTGTATAAGGATAGGCAAAATCCCTGCCTTTCAGAGTTGTATGGTCTAGTGGAATGTTGGGGAAGCAAATGGTCAATTTCCAAGCTATGATTCCATATGACAAGAGGTGAGGAGTGAGAACACATATAAAGAAGCACACAGAGTTGAACATAGCTGGGGTGGAGGGAGGGAGATCAGGAGGAGGAAAGGGAAGGAAGCAAGCAAAGGGAGGTGACAAGTGAGGTTGAGAAGAAGTAGGTGTTCAATTGAGAAGAGTCTAGAGTCTCCTTGTCAAGGAGCTTGGACTTTATCTTTAGAGCAATGGGGCACCATTAAAAGAAGCTATGCAGGAAGTGACGTAACCAAATTTGCATCTTTGAAAGATCATGTAGGTCCAGTGTGAAGGGGGTTAGACCCAGGCAGAGAAACAAATCAGGACCTTGTTGCAATCAACTAGTTAAGAGGTGACAATGGCATGAATTAAAGTAATGGCAGTGGAGATGAATATAAAGGAATGAATTTGAAATGTCTTGAGAAGTCAGGAGGGATAAGACCTGGTGA
Source organism: Rhinolophus sinicus (assembly GCF_057876585.1). Taxonomy (NCBI): domain Eukaryota; kingdom Metazoa; phylum Chordata; class Mammalia; order Chiroptera; family Rhinolophidae; genus Rhinolophus; species Rhinolophus sinicus. The sequence continues at coordinate 131,812,073 of NC_142503.1, forward strand.
TTAACTGGACATGGGAGAAGATGAGGAAGGAGTGGAAGATGATCAGTGTTTCTACTGGATGGGAAACAGTGCAAAAAAGATAGGGTTCATCAGGAAAAAGCCACACTAAATGTCAGAAGGAACACAGAGACAGTAATTACACTTGGCAAATTGTCCACTGGAATCTCCTATTCAGGCCAACAAAATGATGATGGGAGAGTGGGGAAGTCTCTGTGACTACGTTTGGGTATCCCTGCAGAAGTCAGCGAGGTAGGCTCATCCGGGAGAAGAAGAAGAATCTGAGAGAATGACACATATTCACCATAAAAGGAGAATTCGTGGAGACCTAGCAACCAATGCCAGCTCAATTAACCTCACTTTCTTTTCCCCTGTCCATCAAGCTGTCAGCCTGTATTTAGAGAACAATATGCATTCAGTACTATACTAATGTCTGTGGGGAACAAAAGAGAACAGTAAGACATGTTTTCTATCCTTTAAGGAATTTTTAACCTATTTGAAGAGATAGCTTTTCTGTACATGAGACTTTAGGAAACAATGCAAAAGAGTTGATTCGATGCTGAATTGAGGTGTATGAATTATACATCCTACAGGACCCAGATTCCTCTCAAGGATGTTATGACTAGGAAAGGCCAGCCTTGGCCTGAACATGATTTATGTGGGCAGGGAGTTCCTGGCACAGAGCCAGAACTTGGATTTTTGTTTAATGAATGAACAAGATGCAATAGTTACTCTTTCCATTTTCTTGGGTGCATCTTCCCTTTTGTTTAAAATTCAATTAGTTGAAACAGCATTACAGAACCGCTTTCCTTACTTTTCTTTGCTTTTTCACCCAACTCCCCAAAGAAAAAGGTCAAGTGTTAAGTCTGTAAAGAAAATGTGCAAAGGAAAGAGAAAGTAGTGGATAAGTCCTGCTTACTAATTTTTCTATCTATACCTCCCACTCCAGTCCCAGGACTGAGCAGGTAGATGAATGCCATTGATGTTGTATCATACTTGTGGGCTGATGGGTATACATGGACTCAGCCCTACTGCCATGGTAGGCTGCAGTCTTACTTGCAAGGTGAATTTCTAATGTCAATCACCTGGGGGAAAGGAAGTGACTATGAGAAGAGAGGCCAGAGCTAAGGAAGCAGAACTGACGTAGCTGGGAGAAGGGAATCTCACATTCTTGAATCCACATTATGGAGAGTCAACACAGCCTGTGGGGTATTCTTGGACAGTGGATGTTACAGAAGCATCCAAACAATGACAGGCCTGAAGGTAGGAAATAAGGTCCTTGGCAGGTCATCCTTTCATCTGGGGTTTCATGTAAATAGGGACAAGAGCAGTGAGCATGTTAATTGTGTAAGAATCTGAAAATTGAAGCCAGAATGTTGGAACACCTTGGCTCTTCCATCTTTACTGTTCTTGTGCTAATCCTTAGTGATTAACCAAAAAAAGAAAAAAAAAAAGAAGAAAACTAATTTGAAGTTCTAGCCTGTTTTGGTTGGATTATGTACAGTGAGGAAGAAATTTTGGTCTACAGGTGAGCCGAAACATTAAACAGAGTGAAGTGCTCCCCTGTGACCAACAAGATGGGAACGGGGGTAATTAAACAGGAGAACCACAAGACAGCAGCAAAACTCAGGGGGCAAAGCTGGGTGTCCTTGACTAGCCAACCCTCACCAACAGGTTACCTCTATTCAGGGCTAAGCCTTGAAACTTCTGAATTTTATTAAGGAAGGCAATATTGTAATTGTCCCACCTTCATGCTCTATTATTAATGCTGCTTGAGACTGCCTAATCTGGGAAGAAATATGGCTGGTGTTCATTCTCATGGCTCTCGATTTCAAGTTGGGTGTACAAAGGGAACTTGTTTTTCCAAGGTCACTATGTCTGCTGGTAACAGGCAGAGAGGGACTCAGTCTCCAGGGGCCGGATTTCTCCATGCATTGTGTTTGTTCCATTTCATCTCACTGCCCCAAACAGGACTGATAACCATTTCCCTATGATGGCTCGGTATAATCCAACTCAGAGACCATGGATGAGAAGACTTTCCATTTCCAAGCACTCGGGGGCAGAAAACCATTCTCTCCTCCAGACAACGTTCCAGGTCAAACAGGCCCCCTTGTGTACAGTGTGGCGTTGGCTAAGATCCATTTCCTATGGCAGAGCACCAGGAGAGCCAGAGATGGCCCATGTAATTGGTATTTCAGGAGCTTTAAGAACTTGATAGACATTATCTCATCCACCTACAGCAGACATGAGCTCATTTACAGACTTCCTATCTATTACTGATAATACATAATTATTTGTATTGTGTTTATACTTCAATGGCTGAGCACCTCCTTAACCAAACTAATACCCACATCCCATCCCAACCAGGGTTTATTTAAGTATTTACACAGTTAAATGTTTTTTAAACCTACCACTTCCTCCTCTGCTAAAGTGTTGCTAGATTATAATGAAGGAAGTTATATAGTGAATGTTTAAATCTCAAGCTGTTGCCCAGTCTCTGGATTTCTACTAAAATAGATGATGGCTTTAAAACCATTTTAGAGGTGGCTCAACCGAGATGCCAAGGAATTAGGTAAAACTTATATGGGCACATGGAGAAACAATAGAATCCATATACACATTTGAAATGTATCTATTTACCTATCCATATAATTGTACCAGGTATTGTGCTAAACACTTTTTAAATATTATCTCATTTGACCCTTACCTCAACCCTGCTAGGGAAGAGATTATAGCCATTTTACAGATGAGAAAACAGAGACTCAGAAAGCTTGAAACACTTCTCTAGAATCACATGCTCTGAATAGCATTTAAATCCTGAATTTCAATCTCAACTCTTTCTGACTCATACTGCGTCAATATGCCTGCAGAGAAGGTTCCTGGCCCCATAACAAGGCTGCAGAATTCTCATCCTACTAGGCTATGTCCTCTCCCAACTCATACTTTAATAAAAACTTAAGGACTTTATATTAGGTTCTTGACTATTTCAGAAAGAGTTCTGTATTTTGGAATGGTCACTGGGAGTGCAAAGACGGCAGACTCAAGTTAGTGCGATTATCAGGGATCAAGAGCTTTATAAAAATAGAGATTTCTATCAGGTGAGATCATTTCTATCCTTTTATGCACTTCTAAAATTTGAGGTTGACGTACCATGTAAGCTTTCCCTTCTAAAAAGCAATTTGACTCTGGGTATGATGGGGCAAGTGTCTGCCAAGGACTTACATGTGTAGATTTTAAACATGTGTATATCCAGATTTTAACTATTTTGAGGGAAATGACTTTACCTATCTGTGTTCAGAGCTGTCATCATGGAAAAGGTTCAAATGTATACAACCTTGCCTCAGTTTTTTATTTTTTAATATTTTTCTATAGGAAAGGATAGAGGGTCTTTCTGAAAATATATATGGAAACTATTCAAAAGAGGTGAACTCCAATTTTCGCTTGGACTTAGCTAACAAAAGTCATTATAGGTAAACAGTAAAGTACAGAAAATCGAAACTTATAGTTGGAAAACATTCTTTTTTGGGGAGAAGAGGAAGAAGATGTCAATATCTTTTAAAAGAATCAAGTAAAAAGGTCCCTTCTGAGGCCAGAGGAATCAACCACAGGGATGTGATGCTCTCAGCATGAGCAGTCTCTCAGCAGTTGCTTTAAAAAAAAAAAAAAAAAAAAAAAAAAAAAAAAAAAACTAAACGTATTGGGATGACATTGGTTAATAAAATTATACAGGTTTCAAGTATACATTTCTATAATACATCATCTGTAAATTGCATTGTGTGATCCCCACCCAGAGTCGAATCTCCTTCAGTCACCATATAGTTGACCCACTTGACCCTTTCCTACCTCCTCCCTAACACCCCTTCCCTCTGGTAACCATCATACTGTTGCATCATAGAGCAAGGAGACTTACTAAGCAGAAATACAGCTACGAACAGAGAGATTACAGCATCAGATGCTATGCTGGTCTGAGGTGTACTCCAAGATAAGAGCCAGTATTCAGAAGGAAAGGGACGGATGAAAGGAGTTGATGACGCACAGGAAGAGGGGGAGGTTATCAAGTCGTAGAAAAGTGTTGGTATTTAAAAAAAATAAAATAAAAGGCCTCTATTAGGGAATTAAATATTTACTTAAGAGGAACACTTGCGGAAACATTTTCTATATAAGTAAGGGATGTACCACTGCCACCTAGAAGCAGGAAATCCAAATTGCAGGACAAATTGTCCTTTGGCAAAAGTCTTGCTGAGAAACGCCAACCCAAAATGGTAAAGAACTAGAAACACCGACAATCACTGTTCCTTTGCCCCATCTCTTAAATGCCCAGATACTGTCTGTTTAATTAACACTGATCAACAGATCCATTACAGTGTAGCCCCTCCTAGAGAGAATGTTTATTTATACAACTGAGAGCAACATTTGCAACATCAATAATCCTTTTAATGATGCTCAGAGATTACTCACAAGCTTTTTGTGGAAGCATTAATGCGGTAACACGGTGGGGCTCAAGAATCTCCTGGGTAAGACTGCTAACATTTCAAATTCCTGGGACCCTTCTCCAGATGGGTACTTTAAAAGAATATTCCAGATGATTCTAAAATAGGAGGTCTCTGAACCCTCTTTAGGAGACATTGCAGGGCAACTGGACCAAACAAAGAAAATCAGTTCCATGGAGAGTAACTGATTCTTACTCTAGAGCTTTCATTAAAGAGTTCATTAAGATGTAAGAATCTCTCTCAAATGAGTAGTCCACTAATTTGAAATGCACACAATTGTTGTTTTTATGACCTTGACTGATATGACCCCAACCAAAAATAACACTAAGGCGCCCCAGAAACCTATTTTCTGCCAGGCATCCATTATTTCTGGCAAATTAAAAACAATGAATCCCTCAAAAAATATGAAAATATTTATCCATAAAGATATATGTACCCTAACCATAAAGATATATGTTTACTAACAATTGTCACCCAATAAATTTTAATTAAAAAAAGAGAGATATGTACCCTGATGTTCACTGCAGCATTACTTACAATGGCCAAGACATGGAAACAAACAAAGTGCCCTTCGATAGATGATTGAATAAAGAAGATGTGGTATATATACACAGTGGAATACTACTCGGCCATAAGAAAAGACGAAATACTGCTATTTGCAACATGAATGGATCTGTAAATTATTATGCTAAGCGAAATAAGTCAGACAGAAAAAGTCAAGAACTCTATGACTTCATTCATATATGGGATATAAAGCAACAAAGGAACAAGACAAACAAAGAAACAAAACTCACAGACAAGTTTAGTGGTTACCAGAGGGTAAAGAGGCAGGGAGGTAGAAGAGGGAAAAGGGGATCAAATATATGGTGATGGAATGAGAACTGACTCTGGGTGGTGAACACATGATACTATATCTAGATGTATTATAGAAATGTACACTTGAAACTTACATACTTTTACTAGCCATGTCACCCCCATAAATTTAATAAAAAATAAATACAAATGGAAAGAAAAAAAGAAGAAGAAGAAGTTACCAAGAACCTGGCAAAAATTAGTGCTGCGAAGCATGTGTTCTGTAAAATAAGGAAGAAGGGGCAGCCAAAAAAAAAAAAAAAGAGACAAAACTCTGGGCAGCTGGCTTGTCAAACTGCCTGCTGGGAAAAAGAGTAACTAACAGGCTGGATGGTAGATTTGGTTCTTAATTGAGCCAAGCTTTTCTCCCTGCCTGGTATGGTCAGCTTGTTAAATAACAAAGGTGCCCAAAGGTGGAAACTTGGAACACTTGTACCTGGAAAAATAAGCTATACAGAGGGGCAGCAAATAATACCTACTGTTTCTGGGAAGAGGGACAATGCCTCTTGACATTGTCCTAAAAATATGGCCATAAACAAATCTCTAGCTTAACAAGTAGCACAGGCAATATAACAAGCTCTGTGGATAAGTAATGGGACCCCCAAATCCCCAGTTTTCAATGGGAGTAGCCCTGAGAAACTGTGAAAAGTTGTTATTCTGAAGAGCTTGCGTATTAGAAAAACAGCAGAGATGGGGCAAGAGGAAAGGCAGCATGTCAGAAAGGCAATGAAATCAGCAGTGGTCCATGTTCATGGATAAGGCAGGGGTATAGCGTCAGCTAGTGGGAGAGCACAGGATCCAGGATGGCAGAGTGAGAGGAGGTGTGGTGGGCAGAGATATCAAGAGATGAGGTAGAAGCTGACTGGGGTGGGCCGGTAGGAAAGTCTAGTCTCAAAGTTGATGTTTGAGTTTTGAGCTTGGTTTACTTTAGTTGTGGTGGAAGGAACTCTGATCAGCATGTATCTCCCACATACTCCTTTCTATCTCACTTACTCTCTCCTCCCTGTTCACCAATGATGTGGTTGTCAGAGAATTTGGAAACCATGGTGAGGCTTTTCTGTGTTTCCAAGGCAGTGGCATCCAGCAGCTGCAGGATGGGCGAATGTGTGACTCTTGGCCTTTTCATTGCATAACAGGAAGGGGAAGATGGAGGAAAGCTTATGAGGCACCCACGAGAGCTGAGCAAAGGCCAAGCTGGAACTGAAGGCTGACAGAGAGAACAGAGACACTGGGTGCCCAAAGGCGGTACTGTCCCCTTCGGTGCAACTGTCATCTGCATCACTTCTTTGGGAGAACCTCCAGTGTACTCGGTCCTCTGTGACTGCAGCACCAGTTCCACGAGGCTCATAGACTCAGGATGTGACGTGGGCACACAGCTCAGAGCGACAAAGAGCAAGGACAACAGCCTGGCCTCCAAACGGTTTAATATTTTTTCCCAAGTATCTCCTTCCCACGGTCAGATTGAATCCAACTTCGACAGTGGAAATGCAGTGTTTATTTATTGCCCCCTATATGGAATTCTTGCTTTGATAGAAATAAGCATATCACTATAAAATAAGTTCTGGATTTAAAAAACAATGGGGGCAGGAATACATGATAGAGAGGTTCACAAAATTTGCACTTTTGAAAGTCTTTGTGGAAATAAATAACAGGTGTAAATATTTTTCTCCAATATGAAAAAGTCCTCCTAGAGAACTACACCCCATCCCCTCCAACTGCCTCACAACGTATGAGCTAAACTTTCACCACTAGATGTTTACATTTGCAAAGATTAGTATTACATGCCTCCTTGCAAATGGGGGCATGTTGTACTCATCACAGCTATTTTAAAATATCTACATAAAGCAGAGATTTAGCACTGCTTAAAACATTCACTTAATAATAAGCACTGCTTCAGTGGCGTGGTAATAGAGAGACCCATCCCCTCCTGAGGCTGTATCGTCTTCAATAGCATTGCCCTTACCAGGAAGCACGCTCAGTATGGAGGATGGCCAATCATGAAAACGCTCCCTGACCTGTGGAGATCTGTTGGATACCACTCACTTCAAACCTTCTCCCACTGAAGTCACTGATACCTTTCACTCAGGGCATGAGTCAGCTCTGATCGACACAAGAAAACCATTAAGAAATTCAGTCTCTTCCTACTTGAATCGAGCCTACCACTCAGCGTCTGGTGAAGCTGGCCAGGAAATACCATGTCAAGTATTTCCTGTGCTCAACCATCCAAGTTCACACGACTGGGCCTTCACCTGAATTCCTTTCTTCAGCTCTGCTTAGAAACTAACCCAGGTTTTGAGGTTCCCCATCCACGATGAGGTCAGGGCATAGTGTTACAGGATAGATTACGACCTTTCCTTTCCTCTCCCCTCCTGGATAACCAGGAGTTAACTTGGTTAACTATGCATGAGTTCACTTGGCACCATGAGAGAAAATGAACACATTGATAGAAACTGATGGAGAAACGCCATACCTCAGAAAGGAAAGTCCTTGCTTTTGGTGACTTTAGCAAAGGCTGTCAGATCCTATGAAGATGAATGCTTCACATTAGCCACTTTCTCTCCAGCGGCATTTGTCCTTATGGTCTCATTGAACAAGATGGAGGGGAAAGCCATGTTTGGTTTCCTATTAAACTTACACATTTTGGGAAAGAAGCAAGTTCATTCACTACTATAGCAATTGAAAACTTTCCATGGCATTCCGTGGGTAAGTGAAAGTGATGCTAATGAAGACAAGGGTGGAGCTTTGCTTCCTTTTGTGATGACTTCTGCACACCCAAACTGGCTAGCTACTTTGTCATTACTCGTCAGACAAGGAAACACGTAAGGCCAATGACTACAAATTCAGCTCCGACACAACTTCTGAAAGTGTGTCTGAGAGCTGCCTGCAGAAGAATCATGCAGAAGTTTGTTTCAAGAAATAAAGGCAGATTTCTGGCCCCACCTGAGGTATGGATGGGGATTAAAGGATATGCTTGCTCAAGTCTGAGAACCACTGGCCTTCTGGGTAAGCTCCATGCCACATGCCTGCCAGCCCATGCTGGCAGGTGTATCCACTTTAAGGAAAAAGCATTCTTGATATAGTTTACCTGGGAAATCAAGTAGTGAGCAAAACCACAGTGCTCAATTTCCAACTTGAAGGGGGATCACAGGAGGTTGTGGAAACTTTCTCACGAACATCAAAAAGTTCTCATCTTTGTTGGCTGTATTTTTCACCAAAAAAGGAACATTCTGTAGCTATTTACAACAGAGGTTGATAACATTAGACTTTCTTGTGTTCACTGAGTCTCAGAGCTAGAATTAAATTCTAAAAACTCTCATCTTTAGGTAAAAGAAGTGAAATTGTTTGAACCTAGATTTCACAGGTTATCAGGGTAATAATTCAAATTTCAAATCTCCAGTGACTGCTATTGGGATGGAAGAGGTGGGGTAGAGATCAATTATTCCACCCTCTGTGCTGCGAAGCAGTAGTGTAGCTGAGCTATCCTGAACACGTGGTAAGCTGTTCCATTTTGAAGTAGAAATATCTTGGGATGTACGGTGAAGTGCCAAAGTAGGAATTGAGGCAGACTTCCTTAATGAAAGTGCTCCAGTAAGAAACGAATCATTGGGTCAAGGGTTTTTTTGTTTTGTTTTGTTTTTAATTTTGTCAACCACTCCATAGCTGAGGAACAGCTGTACGACAGGGAGTCTTACAAACAGCTTTCTTGTACAAGTTGTGCTCATCTTCTGCAGGCTTTGGATAAAGGTCAGCTGAGTTTAGGTGAAATGGAAGAAACATGATTTGAAAATGTCCAAAGAGAGAAAGCAGCTAAATCCTGGAATGACAGCATTAGGAACACTTTGTAATCATTCTCTGAAATCATTTGGATGGAGGAAAAAAAAAATTAGTCCTCTACCGTGTTTTGAAATATTTAAAATCACCTATTTGCTGCACATCGGGAAATCAAGAACAGACAAGATATTGTTTATAAATAATTCATAAAATGTTTCCGTTCATATAGTTTGTTCAGGTCACTTTTTAAAAAGAATAAAATAACTGAATGAAATACTGAAAAGGAGAAATAAAGTTGTCAACTGAAATGTCTGAAAATCTTAGCTTCTAAAAAAAATTATAAGCATTTCCTTTACAAAACTGTTGTTATGTGTGGATAGGCAAGTCAGACCTGAGAGGCAATTTAGCATAACGATTTATTGCAAGTTAGAGGGAGAACAAAATCAGATCTCTTGAATCATTATCCAGTGTGTTCTTTGTAAACAATAGTTTGATCTCTGAATTATGACTATTTACATAACTTCAAAAGATCACATAAAAGGTCATAACCGTGCCTTAAGTTTCATCCGTAGGTTTTAAGATACTCAGGAGGAATAAAAATGAGAGGTGACATGGTTTTGGTCCTTAATATTCAAGTTCTGAAACAAAGGCAATGCAGCATTTTTCTTCCATGGAAAAGCAACAACTGGAAAAGAGATGCTCTCCTAATCACAGGGAAAAAGGGCAAATCTTTGTGATCTAATTAGCAAGTTCAGGAGTTGGTGGAGGAAGAAAAAATACTGCTAACAGAGACAAAAATAGCAGCTATTAGGTCTGAAGAGCAAAGCACTACGCCTGCAGAGGAGGAGGGTGTGAATACTACCTACTCATGATTCACCTGGGGCCATTTGCCTGCTGTGAGCAAGTAAATGACAAGGGAACAGGGGAGCGATGGTGCCTCTTCACTCACTGAATAAATTCTTTGTGAAGATTCCCACCATGAAGGTACAGACTGTCTTTAAATAAAAAGAGGGGACTGATACTGCCTCAAGCAGATAAGTTGTCATGACAGTATTAAATAACTCAAGCAGGAAGGAGGGCAATATAGATGAGGAGAGATCACGGGGTTAAAAGGCTGGACTTTACATTTTCTCTTTAACTAGGTCCTCGGATCCAGCAAATGACAAATGCATTAATAAACTTGACTTGTGATGCACTTGACTTTTATGCTATTTCTTTAGATATTTGTTTCCCTTCTCATCTCTTGACTGCTAGAAATAACAGAGCATGAGGCTCAATGTGGATATAGAAATGGGAATACAACGTGTGGAAAGAAAACCGTTTAACTGCTAATTGGGAAGAAACGGAATGTGCAGCCATGTTTTTCAGAATCTGAGCAGTAGGATTTGTGTTCCAACCCTTCAGCTTGATCAATTCATCTACAGACCAACATAAAATGAGCCTTTTTGTCATGTTTGCACAAAACAGTAATAATCGCTGGCCCAGTTTGAACAATAACCCATTGCTGCTCCATGCACAGAGGCTATCCTGGTCGCCAGGACACCACCAGAGGGTCAACCCACCACACATGAGGGACTGTACAGAACACTTTCAGCCACCTCGGGTCACCCCCACATGTTGGACAGCAAGGCCTGAACTTGCAAACAGGTACTCCGGCAGCTAAGAGAAAAAGAATGTCTGGTCCAACAGAATGACCGCCCAGCCTCCACTTTCTGCATGCCACTGCATGGCCACCATCCTCGGGAAAACTGCAGGACTAAATCCACAAATGCTGGTACCTTTGTTTTCTTTAGACAACTAACAATGTGTAAATTCTCTGCGGTTTCATTTGTCCTCTTTTGTAATCTCATTTCTGTAATGCACTCACCCTCCAGTCTCCTGACCCATCCCTGCCCCTGTCCAAATCTGCCGGAACACCTACTCCACCATCAACGCTCTCCATCATCCACCCCCTGCCTTCTCCCTGAAAACTGCTTGAACAGATGAAACCTGGCTCCTCCCAAAGAACCCTGCTTCCCTTAGGGAATCTCCCAGCTACAGGACGCTCATTTTCTCACACCTCAGGTAACTTGGCCTCCTCCTCCCACCCAGAAGTATTTCAAGATCATCTCTCTTCCACAAGTTAGCTCCTTTCTTTAAGTTTCCTATACCTGGTAACATCACCTTCCACTCCCTCTCTTTGTGCTGTGTATTTCCATGACCTTCCCACCTTCATTGAAATCTCTGGCTCCTTTTTATTTCTGCTCTCGGTGATTTGAATATTCACATTGTTATTTGTTGCACTATATGCCCCCCACCTGCCCCAAATATATGTTGAAGTCTTAACCCTGGTACCTGAATATGACCTTATTTAGAAATAGGGTCTTCACAGATGTAATCAAGTCAAGATGAGGTCATTAGGGTAGAGCCTAATTTAATATAACCGATCTCCTTATTAGGAGAGAAAACTACCACGTGAAGACAGAGAAAAAGGGCCATGTGGAGATGGCAAAGAGATTGGGGTTATGCTGCCACAAACCAAGGAACACCAGGGGCCACCAAAAACTGAAATGAATGGACGAGGAGAGATCCTCCCCTACAGGTTCTGGAAGGAACATGGCTCTGCCAACACCTTGATTGCACGTTCCACCACGCAGAACTGTAATAGAATATGCTTCTGTTGTGTGAAGCCACCTAGTTTGTGGGAATTCATTACAGGTTCTGTAGGAAAGTAATGTGCTGTATGAATGACTAACCTATCGTACTATGGCCTCTCAGTTATTTTACTTCCTCTTTATCAGTGATATTCTACTCTCCAGTTCAGCCACTCTTTCATGGTCATACACTGAGGACTATTTTCAGCCAAAATGCTCTACTCTGAAAACTCTGACACACTCCACTGTCTACCCATCCACTCATCTTCTAGCTTGTTTGCTCATTCGACTACTCTCATCACTATTTTTACATGCTTATACCTTGTCACCACCAGTCCCCTCCTAACTTTAGTTCTCTCCCCATTCGGTTTATGTTCCAAGATTTCATGGTCCAATCTCCTAAACAATCTTATCCCTTTGTTGGTTATCACACTCGCCTGGCAACATTTTGACCCTGACTGTATTTAACTATCCACTTTCTTCATGCCTGTGCTGGGACTGTGAGGGCTGCTGCAGAAAACGGGACATTCAGAAAATTGGTAGCACTAAAAATTCATGGTTACCAACCTCAACTGGTTCTCAATGCTGGGCCTTTATACAGCTCAACAATTCTACACTATTCTCAAGGCAGCTCGCTCCCCAAAGCTTTCTGCACAAAACCTGCAGGTCTTCTCCCATCCTTGCCTTCTTCCTCCTATTCAATGGAATGTGAGTTCCTCCTTTACTTATCTTCCTCATCTCTGTTCTTAATACCAATCCTTTCCTCTATATTAGCAATTTTCACTCTAAACCATCTCTTCCCTCATCTGTATCTCTTTCTTTTCTTTCCCCACTTGTACATTCCCATCAACACTTAAACATGCTTAAGTCTTTCCTGCCACAAAAATCCTTCCATCCTCAGACCCTCTGCAGCTATCCCTCTCACTTCCAGAGATGTCTGCACTGGTTGTCTTTATCTTCTTACTTTCCTCTTACTCTCCACGTCCACTAAATTGGCTTCGGCCCTCATTATCCCATTGAAAGAGCTCTCACCAAGGTTGCCATTGGCCTCAATCTCACTACATCTAATAGACACATTCCATCCTATTACTTGACCTCCAAGTGACATTCTACGCTACTGACTATGCTCCTTCTGGACACTCTTCCCTTTCTCTCTGTGACTTCTATGACATCACACATGTTTCTATTTTCCCTCTGATCTCTCTTCCTCTACTAATTTTAAAATATTGACATCTTCTAGGCCCTCCTCTCTTCTTAATCCGTATTTCCCCCACTCATTCGTATAGCACGATTAATATCCTTAAGCCAACAGCTTCTCCACCCCAACCTCTTTCTCTAAACTCCTGATCCATATATCCAAATGTCTATCAAAATTTCCTCTTAGATGTCTTCTAGGCCTTTTGAATTCACTATGTCCATAATTCAGTTCACAAGCATCACCACCACCCTCTGTTGTAACTTATTCCTTCTTCAATATACCCTATTTTGCTAAATAATATGCGTTCTACAGCAGCTAAAGCTCATAAGTCTAGAGTCGCACTTGACTTCTCCTATCTTAATCCCTTCACCATCCGATGCATTCCATTAACTGTGCTAAATTAAATTTAATTCCAGTCCATTCATCTTCTTTTACATATGAGGAACCTATGCAGCTTCTACAAGTTCATGTTTTCTTCAGACAATAAGCCCCTGTTTGTGTTCATCTCCCATCCTTGCCATTTCAAATCTGTACGCTCAACTCCTCTTTTTTCTGTTGCATGTTCCCAAGCTGCACTCAATTTAATCCCTTCATTAATAGTGCCATCTATTATTTCTCTTTCACAACCTCAATATCTCCTCGAGACCCTCCTACCTCTCTTCCTAGAAATATGCTTGTGTCTCTCATCATCAAAAGCCCTTTATAACTGAAATTCTGCTTCAAAATTTTCTCTTCTTCCTTTTATCACTTAACTCCTTCAAAGAGTAGTGAACACTCACTGATGAGGTTCTGGTTCAGGTAATGATGGGGATGCTTACAACAGAATAACCCTTCTGATAATAATAATTACCAACTCCAGAAAAATATTTTGAAAAATAACTGTTTGAAGGCAGTGAGGACCAACCAAAAGCTGAGGAACTATGACTCTTGAAAGATGAGAAGCCAACTAGGTGATAACCACACTTAATTAAATTTCCCGAGAGCATTCCTCTATTCATGGGGTCCATGGCGGACAGATCTCAAGAAAAAAAATAAACAAAAACAAAACTTCTGTGGAGTCAGAGGCCTGAGTTTAGGGCTGTCAGCATGTCTAGAAATTATAGGGGAGAAGGCTGAAAAGAAGGGAACCACTACAGATAATGAAAACCTCAAATCAGCATACAAATTCCCCTCGAATTTTTAGCGAACTCACCAGTTGTAAAGGGCAACATTCCAGATACCCAATAGACACCAATAGCTGGAATGCTAAAAATGAGCAAAAATTTCAGCAGCTACCAGTTCTGGAATGTCAGAATTTGGTGTTCAAATCTTGCTATCTAGAGGGGGTTAGGAAGCACTACAGGATTTTCATTAAAACCCAGGAAGGCTATATCCCCAGACCAATGACTATACCTTAGAACTAAAGGCAAAACCATTATAGAATAGACCAAGCTGCTAGAACAAAATACAATATTCTTCAGGAGACGATAAAACAAACCAGAATAACTATCAAGTATCACCTCCAAGGTTCAGTATACAATTGCTAGATATTCAAATAAATAGAAAAACGTGACTTATAAGCACGAGAAAAACTAGTCATTATATCAGACTCACAGACAATTCAAATATTTGTATTCATAGTAAAAAAGTTAAAACTATTATAAATGTGTTAACGGATTTTTCTGAAAAAAAAGAAAGGAAATAATGGGAGAAGAGAATAAGAATTTGAGAATATGTAAAAGCTTAGGAATAAACTAGTAGAAATTTTGTAAGGTAAAAATATAATATCTGAGTCAATGGAGGGAGTTAATAGTACATTTACGTTAAAGAAAATCAGTAAACATAAAAATAAGTCAATAGGAATTATTCAAACTAAAGAAAAAAGAGAAAAATAGTTGAAGAAAAAATGACATTTTAACGACCTATGAAACAATATAAAATAGTTTAATATATCAGTAATTGAGGTTCTAGAAGGAGAGAATAAATGTGGCAGATAAAATACTTTAAGAGATGTGGCCCCAAAATTTCTAAACTTGATAAAAAAAAGAAGTACTAAAAACCAAGAGATCCATAAAATTCAGCAACATCCAAGCTAGGTAAAGTCAAGGAAAATTACCCTGAAAAATATCGTTTAAACTGCTGAGAATAAAAGATAAAGCAAAAATTCTTAATACCTTCCAGAGAAAAAGCCTTATGTGCAGAGAAACAAGAAGACAACAGCTAATTCTCACTAACCTTCCCCCCGCAAATAAAACAAACGAAAAAACCCCACAAGGCTGAAAGACAACAAAATACCACCTTTAAAGTGCTGAAAGAAAAAAAAGTCAAACCAGGATTTTATATAGACAAAATATCCTTCAAAAATAAAGAAAAAATAAGGACATTCTCAGTGAAACAAAATCTGGGAGAATTAGTCTCAAGTAGACCTGCACTACAAGAAATACTAAAGGATATGATTCAGACTGAAGGAAAATGCTGCCAGATGGAAATCTAGATACACAGGAAAGAATGAAAAGCACTGAAGACGGTAAACATGTGGATATTATGAAAAACTATTTTTCCTTTTCTTAATTTTTAAGAGACAATTGACTCTTTGAAACAAAAATAATAAAGTATTGCACATTAGATAACATCGAAATAAAATACATGCCGTTACAGCACAAAGGATATAAGGAAAGTAGTATAATATCACTTCAAGGGAGATTGTGTTAAGGATTTATATTGTAATACCTAAAGAAATTACTAAAAAAAATTACTAAAATTACTAAATACAAAGAAGTAGAACTATAAAGCCAACAGAGGAGATAAAATGGAATACTTAAAAAATATTTGACTTAAAGAAGGCAGAAAAGGAAAAACAGAGGAACAAAAACCAGAGAGACAAACAAAAAATAACAAGAAGGTGGACTAAAACCCAACAGCATCAATTATGACAATAAATGCAAATGGACTGAACACTCCAATAAAACATCAGAGGTTAATGAGGGCAAAAAAGGAACACCTAACTATATGCTGTTTACAAGGGACATACTTTAAATATAAAGATAAACAACATCTTAAATATAAGACATAAATGAATTGAAAACAAAAAGATGAAAGAAGACATACCACACAAATAGTAACTTTAGAAAGCTGTGGCTATGTTAACATCCGTCAACGTATACTATAAGACTGAGGATAAATAGGGACATTTGATGACGACAAAAGAATCAATTCATCAAGAAAACACACAAAAAAATCTTATTAGCTCAAAAATTATATAAGCTCAAATATATAAACTCAGATTATATAAGCTCAAAACAGAGCTTTAAAATGCATGGAATAAAACTGATAGAGCTAAAGGGATTTATAGGTAAATTTTCAATCATACTTAACACCTCTCTCTCAGTAACTGATAGAACAAGTAGGTATAACTCCCTAAGGATATATAAGATTTCAATAGCACTATCAACCATCTCGACAGTCATAAAAACTACATTCAACAACTACAGAATAGTTTTGGATTTTTTTTTTAAGTACACATGGAACATTCACCCAGATAGACCATATGCTGTACCATAAAATAAGACTCAATAAATTGCAAAGGAATGAAATCATTCAGAGTGTGTTCTTTCACCATATTAAAGTTAAATTAGAAATCAATAACAAAAATCTACATCTCACTGATTCACTTTATTTTTTGAAAACCATTCACTCACTGCTTAACCCTTTTCATTGAACTTACTCTCTCTGATTCTCCTTTTCATTTCACTTTTAAAGGTCACAAACGTCCTCCTGATCTTCAAATCAGGCTTTAAACTATTTAATTCATGAATTCAGTACATGGGAAACGTAACTGAAGTCAAGCAACAGTTCCTGAGTTCCCGAGGCCCTAACATCTATCTGGCCCTCTGCTGGTGACAATAAAGGCTATTGCTTAAATATTAATAGTACTTTGGGTGTGTCAGGCACTGGCGTAAATACTTTACAGTTGGCCCTTGAATAACACAGGTTTGAACTGGGTACATGCATATTTTTCTCAATAAATATATTGGAAGTTTTTTTTGGAGATTTGCAACAATTTGAAAAAACTTGCAGATCAACCTTATGAATTTCCTGGCGTTTTCTTTTCTTTAGCTTACTTTATTGCAAGAATATAGTATATAATACATATACATACAAAATATTTACCAGTTGACTATGTTATCGGTAAGGTTCCCAGTCGACAGTAAAGTTTTTGAGGGAGTCAAAAGTTATATGTGGATTTTTGACTCTGTGGGGGTGAGGGGCCAGCGCCCTTAACCCTCACGTTGCTCAAGGGTCAACTGTACAATTATGAATTCTTGTAATTGAATCTTCATAATGATCCTATGGGATGGGTACTTCAGTGCAGATGTTTTGACTCCCTGTTTACAGTATTTCCATGCCTTATATTCCAATAGAGGCATTTAGTAATCTGCATTATACCCTTTTATAAACTACTCTCTAGAAAATATATGATAATTTCATTTATACCACAGAAAATTAGCTATAACATTTTAACACTGCTTTCTGTTCTCTCTCTGAGCATTTGCATTGTAATTGTTTAAGCAACATACATATTTTTAACTTTGGAATGTCAGGCATTCAGAGGACAGATGAGGGAAGGTTGTGAAAGGAGGTATGGAGATAAGCCCAAGTATTCTTAAAATCTAATCACATGGAGAAATATGTCTTCTTTATCCTTAAGTAAGTTGGATCCATGATAGTTTTATTGCTGAGTATTATAGACATTAGACAGGAATTCAAGTTTGGAATGAATAATCAAAAAGTCACTTAACTAAACTCTTGTCCCCTTCTCTGTAAATGAGCACAGTGTTTGCTTTACAGGGTTGTAAAAATTACGCAAGACGATGTATTAGGTTGGTACAAAAGTAACTGAAATTTTTGCAATTTTTAACCTTTTAAACCATAATTACTTTTGCACCAACTTAATAAGAACCCACTGTTGTACATCGCATACTGCACATATGTTCGATAAATGTGGGAAAAAAAAAAGTTCAAAATTTCAACTTAAAAAGTTGAAGTTCAAGTTTAAAAGTCTCTTTATATTCCATGACCAGGGAGTTTTTTGAAATACGTTTTATACTAGTTTGGCTTTTACTAAGATCTCAAGTCCATAGAAAATAATACACACTAAAACATCCATCAGAAGCTCAAAGGAGAGTATACAACCTCAGGCTAAGCCTCTGTCTCTGCAAATTTGTACAGGCTTAGTTTTTTAGGAGTGAATAGTAAATAAATCTATTTCCGTGCAAAAGATAATAATAATAGAAAATAGATTATTTTTAGCCTAAAATACTATCTTAATTTATGTCATCTACATAATTATGTTTGAACAATTACAGATGTTTAATACTGGGTCTCAAGAGCCTATACAACTGTTCAGAAACCACAGCAGACTATTTTTCATTTTCAGAAGAGGAGGTGAAACAACAGGAATGAAATTTCCCCTGGAAATTTGCAGTTTGAAAATTGGATTTGAAACTGTAATTTTTACTTCGAATAAACAATAATCAGTAAGACAAAGTGTTCCCCAAGAGAGGGCAGAACTTCATTCCGTGACTCCTGGAGCCAGACTTTACACGTGCCCTTGACCTTTGAAGGGCACTAGGGTAAGCTGTTTCACTTCTCCAAGTTCAGTTTCATCATCATTAAAATCAGTGAAACAAAGGAATCTTGGTCTGTTGAACTGATTTTAAACAAAATGTTCCTACATTCTTCCTACTTTTTGATGATGACCTATAATTAAAGAGATGGAAGTCAGGATTTGGAAAGGTACTGGGCTTCCACAAACATCTGACAAGGCTACAGTAGTTAAAGAGCTGTTATCAGTGAAGATTACTGTGGGATACAGGCTTACGAAATTCTTTTCTCCTTCTGCATGAGAATTTGACCTTCGGTTAGCTGCTCAGTTTTGTTTTGGGGACAGCCTGATAAAATCGATACGTTAATTATGCTATTAGTGAGCACTGCTTATGGCAAAAATGAACCCTGATGAGTATCCTGCATCTGGACTGGAAAGACTACCGACACCTGACAGGAAGCCATATCTTTGCAATTCCCAAGTGTGGAGACTTGTAGCTGCAGTGGTCCTTTGTGGGGAGCCCCAAAGCTATGACTGTAGAGCTGTTAAAAGAGACATTGGCTCCCGTGGGACACGAGGCTTTTAAGTCAGGGTGACTATTACACCTGCCTGACGTGGACCTCGTCTCTTTGCATCTGACCCGTCATCTGGGGTGGGGGATTCAGAAGCCAACCCCTGCACCACTATAAGGATTCCTGCAGGACTGCCTGACACCTCCCAGCAGGCAAGCCACGGTTCCCATCCTACTGAGCAGACTGTGCCACGTGGTCGATGAGAGTCATGAGTCTGGATGTTAAGGGGAACTCAAGATGCCTGATGGGCACTGCAGATACAAAACAGACGATACACACATATGCGAGGCAGGACAACTAAGTTCGCGAACTCACCCTAGAAAAAGTGCTACATACCTCACTGCTGAATATCACTACGATCACCTTTGAAGTGCTCCCCTTGGGAAGCTATGCACCTATGCCAGTGCCTAGTCCACCCTTCAAAGCAATTTTGGAACTCTTTTTCTGGAATGGCCATTAGACCTCTTGTTGTATTGCCCTTGATGTCCTGAATGTCATCAAAATGTCTTCCTTTCAATATTTCCTTTATCTTCGGGTAAAGAAACGAGTCATTGGGGGCCAGATCAGGTGAGTAGGGAGGGTGTTCCAATAGTTATTTGTTTACTGGCCAAAAACGCCCTCACAGACAGTGCTGTGTTGCTGTGTGAGCTGGTACATTGCCGTGATTCAAGAGCCATGAACTGTTGACAAAAAGTTCAGGTCATCTAACTTTTTCTTGCAGCCTTTTCAGCACTTCCAAATAATAAAGTTGGTTAACTGTCCAGTTGGTACAAATTCGTAATGAGTAATCCCTCTGATATCACAAAAGGTTAGCAACATCGTTGCAACAAATTCGTGAACTTAATTGTCAGACCTCGTACGTGTATATACATGTGTATAATACATATGTGTATAATATATATGTTTATAATATATATGTATCATATATATGTGTATGATATATGTGTATAATATGTGTTTTATATATATGTGTGTATATATATGTGTGTATATATGTATGTATATATATATTTATGTGTGTATATATATATATATATACATATATATATAGAGAGAGAAAGAACTAGAGGAAAATTAGAAAAGTTGTAAATTATGGTTCCTGGGAACACACTTTCTACTTAAAAATGACAGTAAATAAACATATGCTGCTATTATAAATAAAGACACAATGTTTCTTCTCCATGTTTCCTGGTCCCTGGTTGTAATTCTGAGTCTTTCAGACAAAACAGGATGCCTTTCAATTCCTGTGCTAAGCTGTGCTTAGTTGAAAGGGATGCTGAATAATGGTGCTTCCATTAGCTAATATCTGCAGTTTTAGGAGACCTTCAAAGAAGGGTAGGCCATGGCATGCAGGAACCAAAGTCCTAAGAGCTCTCCAAAGTTCTAAAGAGTACCCCTGTCTACAGCAAGTGTTGATAGTCTTATACTTTTGCTTCTTATTCTTCTACCCTCACTTCAATATGACTTCCTTTCCTCAGGGCTTGTACACTAAAAATATATTTTGAGTACCTTATGTCATATCTTCTTTCTCTAAGGTCTGTCCTCTCCTTAGAGTGCATCTCAATTCTATCTCTGTGTCTCATCTAGCTTGAAATACACTTGATAAGGAAACTCCAAAGGCACCGTTTGGCTCTATAGCTGCCTGGTAAGAGTGGTATTTGATGCCTGTGCCTCATGTCCAGTTCCAGGCTTGGGAATACATCTTCTTACTCCCTTGCATGATTTATGTTAGCTTCAAAGAATCTAAGAACAGCACAACTAGCTGTGAAATTGGATAGTAGAAAATTTGGTGAAATATTTAGGGAAAAGTGAGGGGACAGGCCAGAAGGGATGTGTGCATAGCTATAGCTGACTGCAGGAAATGCTGAAGCCACAGAAAATGGGTTCATCTAGCGGTCTGCTCCCAGGAATGGCAACAGGAAATTTTGAATACCTACCCTAGCCTTTCTTTGAACTTGACCCTGTTTCTCTGTGAAGAGCTCTTATGGTGCGCTTTCCTCATACTACGCAGAAAAGAGACATATGCTCATGAAATTATAGTGGGCACACCACCTGTATCCTTTTGGGAAAGCAGTTGAATGCGCTTTATGCTCCTACAAAGATGGCACCAAGAGCGAAGAAGGAAGCCCCTGCCCTCCCAAAGCTGAAGCCAAAGCAAAGGCTTTGAAGGCAAAGAAAGCAGTCCTGAAGGGCGTCCACAGCCACAAAAAAAGAAAAAGAAAAAGATCTGGACGTCACCCACCTTCCGAATGCCCAAGACACTGCGCTCCCAAGGCAGCCCAGATATCCTGGGAAGGGCGCCCCCAGGAAAAACAAGCTTCACCACTGTGCCATCAGCGCGTTCCCCCTGACTACCCAGTCAGCCATGAAGATGATAGAAGACAACATACGCTTGTGTTCATTGTGGATGTCAAGGCCAAAACAAGCACCAGATCAAACAGGCTGGGAAGAAGCTCTATGACATTGACACAGCCAAGGTCAACACCCTCATCAGGCCTGATGATGAAAAGAAGGCACTTGTTCGACTGGCTCCTGACTATGATGCTTTAGATATTGCCAACAAAATTGGGATCATCTAAACTGTGTCCAGCTGGCTAATTCCAAACATAAAAATTTTTCACTGTAAATTAAAAAAATACCCTTCATATTCCTAACACCATTACTTCTACTCCTGAACATTTACTCCAGGAAGCAAAAGTCCACCAACAGAACCACATATATGAAATTTTTTAATAACCATGACCGATTATTTTTATAACTCGGGGATACAAAGCATTCTTAAGTTATGATATATAGTTGTTTTTGATCTGTTTTAGGTGATCTAGTTTAGGTAAGATTAAATCATCATGGCCCATGGTTATATAGCGTTTACAATGTGCTAGGCAACTGACAAGTGCTATGCACTTCACATGTATTAACTCATTTAATACTATGACAATCTAGGTAGTAAAGGTGAGGTACCTTGCTCAAGCTTCTGGCTTAGCAGGTGAGTGGTGGATACAGGATTCAAACTCTGACAGTCTGGCCCCAGAGCCTGTGCCCTAAATCACTGTCGCATGTCCCACTCAATGAATGACTAGAAAATGGTACCACTGGTTTCTAATTCAGGTCAACACTCTTTCTACTGCATCAGGCTACACGTCATCTTGCAGATGAGAAAACTGAAGACGAGGCTGAGTGACTTGCTCATGGCCACATGACAAGCTAATGGTTGAGAATTAACTTCTTGACTTCTAATCTAATGATCTTCCTATTAACCCAGACTGCTGGGAATGAAAAGAAAAATACCCAGCGAAGAACAAAAGCAAATGAGAAAGGACCTCAGGGAAATCAAGTCTAAGACCTTTAAAAAGATAAAAGCCTTCCTTGTCTCTTTGCCCTGCCATTTATTTTAATGTGACTCTGTCCTACTGGTACTGGCCCTATGTGCCACTGACGGATGTTTGTACTCATGGATCAGTGCCTTACATGAGAGGGTGAGTGATGAGAGGAGAGGGCCTTCTGGGAGATGCGGCCATCACATGGTGTGTGCACATATGGTGTTCTAGGATTGCATCAAACTCTGCATGTGTGTTTGTGGTGGGATGCTCATGCAGCGAAATGACATGCCAATCAGCTGGTCCCATTGGAAAATGTTTTCTGATTGATTAACAAAAAGGTTCCGTGAGAAAAATTGAGCTTGGAGGGTGTAATGGTTAGTTATGTGTTATCTTGGCTCGATTACAGTACTCAGTTGTTTAATCAAATAACAATCTAGGTTTTGATGTGAAGATACTTTGTAGATGTTATTAACATCTACAATCAGTTGACTTTAAAGATGATGACACCTTTGATAATATGGTGGGCCTCACCCAATCAGTTGAAGGCCTTAAGAATAAAAACTGAGGGGGGGGAATCTGCCTCAAGATACCATTACCTCCTGCCTGAACTTCCAGCTGATCTGACCTACAGATTTCAGACATACCAGCCCCTGTAACTGCATGAATGAATTCCTTAAAATAAATAAACATGAATCTATCCATCCATCCGCCCGCCTGCCCTCCCATCTCTATCTATCAAGAGGGAGAGATCCTATTCGTTGTGTTTCTCTGGAGAACTCTGACTGATACAAGCATCTTGCCAGGACTGCTAAGAACTTTGAGAAGGCTGAGCACACAGATCCACTTGACATACAGATCATGAAAAGCAGAAACCGTCCGATAATGAAGGAAGAAAAGTTTGGCTGAAGAGATACGCCATTCCATGTCATCACATAGGCAGAGAACGTGCAAATATTCCTCTCTATCCCCAGGTCACAGCAGGCAGATAGTTCCAATAACCTCAGCACAGTTGGAACTCAAAACGGTGTGCTCGCTGCGAAATAAGCCCAAGCACATGAGTCCCGGAGCAATAAATGACAGCTGGGCATTAAGGACATGCACTCAGATTTCTAGGAATGAACAATAAGAAAAGGTGCTCTGAGAGTATTAAAAGAACCTTCTGCATGAAGGCTGGCCGTGACCTCCATGCTGGCCCTGTGTCCTGGTGAACACTGACAGGCAAGCCCCTCTACCTCTTCACACGGCTCTGGGTTCCCTGGGCTGGGGAGAATGATGTTTTAAATCTGATCTGCTTCCTATTTTAAAACTAAGTAGATCCTCCTTGTTTTTTTGTTTTTTTGTGTGTTTTTTTTTTAAATGAACAAACAAAACAGAAACCAACTCATAGATACAGAGAACAGATCAGTGGTCACCAGAGGGGAAGGGGGCTGGGGGCTGGACAAAAGGGGTGAAAGGGGTCAGTTGGACAGTGATGGAGAGAAACTCAACTTTTGGAGGTGCCACTTGGCAGTGTACATAGATGTCGAATTATAATGTTGTTCGCCTGAAAGTCATATAATAAAAATAAATATATCCTTCCAGATTGCTCACTCATCACCTTCCTCACCATCGTCCAACAGCCCCGTCCCCTAAATGACTGTTTGGGAGGCCGAGGGGGACAGGGCAGGGCAGGCAATCCATCTCACCTTGGCTTCTGACGTGGGTTCCAGGAAGCACAGGCGATTCCCAAGCCCTTCGGCTGCCAGGCAGAACTTCCTCTGTTCCTTGTGGACGTTCGCGATGCATTGGAGAACCACTTCATCTTCCTGCCAGGGAAACAGAGACACAAATGTGAGCAGCCAGGGCCTGCCTCCACATGCAGAACCAGGTCCCGGAGTCACCTTGCTGTACCTTTACCGGGTACGTGGAGAGGCACGTGCTTTTGAATATTATACAGATAAAGGAGACATTTTTATTCACACGCCTGTATGCATATTCACGTGACATAACAGAGCTCCTCCCTGGAGGTAGAGTCTGAATATGGGGCTCCTGGGAACAAGTATATGGCGTGGACACACTGCATACACGTACGGCATGGGCCTCACTTCAGAGATGTATGCAATGCACACAACCCAGGTGAGCAGATAATGATAACACTGAATGAACATGAAAGCAAACCTTAGCAATCTCTCCAGCTATGAAATAAAACAATAAGGTGTGATTGAGGGAACAGAGAACACAACAGACCACAGGGAGGCAGGAGGCGTGGAAAGAAAGACCATTTAGGGTTGGGGAGTGGAGGAGGCAAAAGCCATGTTTTGTCCGGGGAGGGGTATATGTAGCACATTTACCAGCGACGACAGAAGGAACCCGGAGGGTAACAGGAGATGAGTTTTAGACACATGGGAAAGGAAGATGGAAAGACACCTAGAGGATTCAGATCGGAAGGAAGAGTTGGAAGTGAAGTAGAAGAGTCATTCTGAATTCCCAAGGAGGGGGAAGCTGTCCTATGCATCATCCCCAAAAGCAGCCTCCTAACATTTCAGAGACTTTGTTGGAATGACAATCCTCTTGTTGATAGTACAGATACGAGGCTGATTTCCATTTACACTAATATGCTCACCTCTGGCACAACCCTGCCTGAGGCTGGGAGGAGAACACTTTCCTCACCAACTCCTCCCTCCTTGTTCCTCCAGTCTCTCAGTACATGCCCTCTATCCACCATCACTTGACTCTGGGCGTCAAACACCAGAAAGATTTCCAGGTGCATTTAAGTTAAAGGAGAAGAGCCAGTTGGGCTTCCTCCTTAGCAATCACTCTCCTGCTCCCGTCTGATGCCCATGTCCCCTGGTGTTAGTGTTTGTCCCAGAGTATTGAAAAGGTAGATTAAATAAAAATGGGGTTTTTCTTAAATGGTGTCTGCAGTGTACCTAGCCATATGGAAAAATAAAACCCTTCCACCTGGTGGGAAGTTTAAAAGATTCAGTAGCAACAGACTCCACCAAAGATGTCTGCCGCTGCCCTGAGATTGGTCAGCGGCTACAGGGAAATGTGAGAAGCCACCAATCACAGACGGAAAAAGAAGACCGAGAGGAAGAAGAAAAGCTCCACACTTTTACTAGCATTGAAATGTCACTGTTCACCATTAAATTGAGTTAGTAATAAATTCCAAAGGCTCTGCTTAGAGTAAAGTCAGAATTCATGGTCTTCATTAGAATTGAGACCGACGGAAACTCCAGAATAGCACTGCTTTCAAAACATGAGCTCAGCGAAATCTCTGAATGGAATGAAGTTTTTCCCCAGGTGGAGTCTCCACCAGATCCTGTAGGGGCACAGGCAGGGTTGGGGGGCACTCCCAGTTATCAGAATGAGTGAGGGGTGCTACATAACATTGCAAAACCAGGGCCTCACAAGTTAAATGGACTGTATGGCAAGAGGCAGGCTTCCAAACATAATTTTTCGGTCCCAACTGTCAAGAGGACCCCCTATTGAGAAATATTACATGTCTTCCACCTACATAGAATTCACCAGTGAAAAACAGGTATTTGGAAATCATGGGAGAATGATTATGAACCAGACTTTTCATGATCTGGTGAAAGTCAAAAAAGTTTTCCATGTTTGTCTTGGAGTCTCTTTCCATGATCGCATTTCCCAGCCCTTACCCCCGAAAGGTGCCCAGGGCTTGACCTTGCACTAGCTGCCTCCGAGTCTCTGTCTTCTGAAATTTTCCTGTCCTATAATTCACCTCCTCATGACCTAGGCTGCCAATCAACTAATGCCATAAATGAACCGCCCCTTGCCCAATAACCACGTGCTGAAGGGCAGCCCAGCACAAGCGCTTTCCTAGGCCAGCACTCTGAGTGACACACAGAAGGGTGTGGGACTCGGAGCCAGATTTACCCTCTCCAGACACTTGCACTTTTTTCCACCTGCTGTCTGGAACTGTATGCTCCATGCTGACCTGGCTGCAGACACCACCTGGAGTGGCAGCTTGTACTTGCCTTCACTCCAGACAGCAGCTATGATCTCCACAAACCTTCAACAGACAGACATCTGGAGCCTTCGACTGCTTGACACTGAAATCTTTGCACTGAAGTTCCATATGGAATCATGAGATGAGTTAATTCAACCCGTCTCATTACTTCTCACTCCCTAGAAAACACAGAACACAAGCTCCTCCAGTTACCAGCCCTACCTCGTTTGCTCATTCCTGTATTGATGTGCTTTTTCTTCCCTCCTTATCTCTTTTCCTTCCTCTCTTTGCTTTAAATCAAGCCTGGGAATTCCAGAGAATACCATTTCCAAGGGAGCCCCTTTAATTGGAGGTTGCAAACGCTGCCACATTTAGTATCTCCTCTCCCCACAAGCTCGCGTTCTCCCCACGTATTCCAGTGCCATATTCAGACTATTCCTCTTTTACTCTGGTGCAAAAACTCTTATATTTTGAGCTAGGTGACAGTCAATCTCCACATTTTCTTTGGCAGCTTATCAACAGCCTAGATACATCTCCCACCCCTTATCTGACATTTAATGACAATCAAAAAATCTGATAAAAATTTTGGTGTGACTTGAACACACATTTATTGACCACCTGCTAATGACAAAGCATTCTGCCAGGATACTACTGAGTACACCAGGTTTTATAAGATCTGTAAATAGGGTGAGAATGGAGCTGATGGCTGAAAGGCCAGCTCATGGCCTTTCTCCACTCCACTTTCGCCATCATCTTGAGCAACTTCAAGGCTTATGTGGAATGTGGACAAGCTATTCAAAGCAAACACCTTGACCTAATTACTTCCACTCTACTATGGTAACACACTATCACGAACATTGTCTAGAACAATTCTAATTCTAAATTCCCAAACTAGACCATCTTACTCTGTGAACCCAATCTTCACTT
Source organism: Rhinolophus sinicus (assembly GCF_057876585.1). Lineage (NCBI taxonomy): Eukaryota > Metazoa > Chordata > Mammalia > Chiroptera > Rhinolophidae > Rhinolophus > Rhinolophus sinicus. The sequence goes on from NC_142503.1 coordinate 131,839,369, forward strand.
TCTTGCTTTCTCATTCTCTTTCTATCGATATTCTCGCTCTCCATCAAGACTACCAGTTCCTTCATGGGGATGTAAAGTACAGCATTAGGAATACAGTCAATAATATTATAATAACTATGGATGGTATCAGATGGGTATAAGACTTATTGGGGGATCACTTTGTAAGGTATATAAATGTCTAATCACTATTTTGTACACCTAAAACTAATAAAAAAACATTGTATATTAACCGTAATTGAAAATTGTTAAAAATATATATAAAAAAATAATTTCAATTTGGGGGCGCCAAGGGACTGTCTTCATGTCAGAAGTCATTTAAAAAAAAAAAAAAAAAAAAAAAAGATTTCCAGTTCCTAGAAGGCACTGCCATCTCCATTATTTCCTAGAGAAAATAACATAACTGAGGTTTTATTCCACTAAAAATTTATGTCTTTTTTTATAATCCATTTTTAGCTCATTTGAACAAGACCATAAAATTTTCCTTTTTTTATAGGGCTCACAGCAGATTCAACTCAGTCAATATCAAATAACCACACTTCCCATCAACATGAAAAGAGAGACAAACTAAAGAGAAGAAAGTGCTAGGTTGGAAGGCACAATAATCAGTAATGGTCAGATCTTTGAGATCTGTCTTCTTCCGTCCTTAACAGTGAGGCATGCGAATTGCTTAAGTCCCCAGGAAATAATATCTGTAAGATCACAAAGGCTTTCTACCTGCCTGACTTTTAAAGCACCCCCCACCCAGCTGAGTTCTCTCCTCCAACTCTAGGCTGCTCTCTCCTTCATTCCTATTACCTTACTGTCCAGCCTCCATAAAATGCTCCCTCGTGAACCCCCCCTATTCCTTTATTCAACATTGTAGTCTCCTAGTTTTCCTGCATTTATGATGGAGCTTTGTCATGTTCTCTGTCTCCTGCCGTCTGTAAATATAAGATTGCCCAAGGGTAGGGTTTGGTTCTTTTTCTTTAGCAATCTCATCCATTCTTGAGGCTTCCAGTTGTATTCTCAGAAGTTGTTATGCCATCTTCACCTCCAACCTGGTGGTACTCCAGGGTTCCAGACCTCCACCTATTCCTAATTTTATCCATAGACTTCTCAACACCTCAACACGCCCCAAATGCACCAAAAGGCTTCCTTTTCAATCTGCTTTTATGGTCCCGAGGTTTGTTAATGACACAGCCAACCTCTTGGCAACACAGGCTCAGAAATCATCATCTCCTGTCTCTGAGTCTTCACCCCCCTCATCCTATAGCAAATGGGCCAGAGGAAGGAGAGACTGGCGGTCTAGAGACCAAGACCAGAGGGTTACAGCACCAGAGTATTATTCCTCTGGTCTGTTACCAGAGGCCCAGCTCTGACCTTATCATTTGCGTGCTGAAAATCCACAATGGCTCTCCCACCACTGTCTACATAACAAATACAAATTTCTTAAGCTAGCATCAGAGCACCTTCCTTCCCAACTTATTTCCCCATCTTCCCTGCAGAGTTCCTGGGCCTCCTCCACCTCCATGCATTTACTCATGCTGTCTCTCATTCTAAAGCTGCCCCGATTTGCCCTATTTTTCCATATTCATGTATTACCTCTCTTCCAAAACTTATCTCAAATACCACATTCTTTAATGAAGCCCAAGTAATCTCCCTTCTCCCTGAACTTTCATAGCACTATCACCATACTTTTGCACGATGGTTATTTATAGGCATGCCTTACCCCCACCATATTACATAATTTGAAAAGGCTACCACTTACTGACCTCTGCCTGACAGGCACTGTACTTTATGTACAATAACCCCTTTAAGCTTCATATCAGCACTATGATGTAGGTGCTATTGTTATGACCATGGGACAAATGAGGAGCCCCTGTAGAGAACAGTTAAGTAATTTGCCTAAGGTCGCATGGTGGCAAGGGGGACAGCTGGGATGCTGTCCAGGTCGTCTGTATCCATGCTCTCTCCCCCACTCCTCTCAGCTGCCTTTGGACCCCTTGAAGGCAGAGTCCACATCTGGTTCACGTTTCCACCAGTCAGAGTCCTCACTAGCGTGGTGCCTTAGGCATGTTACATACCCAACTGTCATTTAGTGAATGGGTGGGGTTTTACCTGGTAACCTGAGTTAATTATAAACTCTGGTAGCACAGGAAACTGCTTCCTCATCCAAATCGGGAACGTAATGTGTTTGGTAAACACATGTTGACAGATTGGGACATGGAATCAAATGAAAAAAAGAGATTTCTGTACTCTGAGCCATATAACAATAGTTTTTGTAGAAAGGGTCACTGTTTTACTGACAAGTCAGAACTGAATTAAAAAAAGAAAAGAAAGGACAGATGTTGACATAAAAAAATAATGAGTAATAAGCAATAATGAGGCTTTGGGGTCCATTTCAAAAGTTTCTAGTTTCTGTTGCTTAATTATTATTATTGATAATAATATCAACTATACATTCTATACCAGACACTGCTGAGATTTCCCCCTAGATTATTTAATTTAACATTCACGACAATACAACTATCATCAGAATGAGGAAACCAAAGCTCAGAGGAATTAGGCAATTTTAATGAATGAATATTTAATGAACAGACATTATGTGCCACTACAGCATTTCAGTATAATCCTTACAAATACCTTATAAGGTTGGTATTAATATACTCTATTTGCAGATAAAGAGATTGAGGCACAGAGAGGTTAATTAGCTTGCCTAGCACCACACAGCATGTAAGTAATAGATCCTGACCTTGAACCTATGACTATCTGAACCTACGCCAGTCCTCTGCACCATGGCACTAAACTGTCTCTCTTAGCCCAAGAGACTGCCCTTAACAACAGGTCTGAATTCATGTCTTCCTGACTCTAGGGCCCATGGTGATGGTGTCAATAAAAACAGACAGCTCCCAGTCTCTCACATAGCCATACAACACTGAAAAGTAATCAAATCACAGAGCACAATGCCAAAGAGAACAGCCAGAGAGCTGAAAATCCTATAAAACAATTTTTTTTTTCTGTTTCCAATGACTACAACATTGGAAGTAGTGAACATCATCCCAAAACTTGTAGCAGAGAGGGAAAAATGATTAAAATCCAAGGTATATCATATGTCAGCATCCCTCCACGCTATGTAGTTCATAAGCGCTAGCTATTCCTGTCATAGGTTCAGCTTGTGGTGGTGTTGAGTGATTGTCCTGGAACGAGAATATATAGCCTTTGGCTCCCTTTGCTTAGATTTCATATTATTATCACAGATCATGTCTGACAAAATGAAGTTCTTTCTATACTCCTCCTTCAGCTAAAGAATTTTTAACTTGAAAATGAATGGGGCTTGCCTATTCTATCCCTGATACTTCTTTCTTACACCCTGACCCACAGTCCAAGGGCCGGAATGACCATGTTTACCACCACTGAGTTGATGACTGGGGCACCTTGGTTCTCCCTCTTCTCTCTGGGTCATTTGCAAAGAACTCTTTGGAACAAAACAAAATGGCTGACAGCCCTATTTAAAGTAGATCATTAGGCAGCTGGTGACAGCCCTATAGTTAGATCTACACATCACCAGTGACAAGAAGCTCGTGAGCAGGGAGTACGTGGAACAGAATGCAGGCCAGCAGATTTCATGGTCCATGTTTAAGTGCAGATATTACTGCAGAGGAAAATCTATAACCATTTATTGCTGTAAAAAGGAAGATGTGTCCTAGCCACTCATCTTGAACCTCAGGCACTATTTTAGGGAATTGATACAGTTAGAGCTATACCACACTAAATATATGTAATGACAAGGGTGAGAGCGCTCATTCTAAGGCTTTACCCAAAAGGAAACAAGCTAGCAAAACAAAACAAATACATTGGTACAGACAAGACAATAGTGGCTTCTAGAGGGGAAAGAGGGTAGGGGGAAGGCCAAGTGAATAAAGGCGGTTAAATATATGGTAACAGAAGGAAACTAAATTTAGGGTGGGGAGTACGAACTAGAACACACAGATGACAAATTGAAATCCTGTACACCTGAAAATTATATACTGTTATTAACCAATGTTACTCCAATAAATTTAACTAAAAACAAACAAATAAATAAATAAATAAGTGGGCTTTTGAGATGACGAGACCATCCACAGATATTTCCCAAGGATTAATGACACTGGTGATCTAAATAGCAATCATTTTGGCTATTTGCTTCCTTAGACTCTAAGCTCCATGGGGGCAGGAACCACTCATTTCCCTATAAATCTTCAGTGCCTAACATTGAGTAGAAAAGCACAAATATCCGTGAATTTAATGACGGAACTGTGTATTTTGAAAACGACTAATAAAATTAACACAAATGCTTATGCATCAAAATTGCGCAATAAAGATCCTTTTGCATTTTCTTACTCATAGGATCTGGGATGTCAACATGGAAATAGCTGGGATTATATAAAGGGATCTATGATAACCTGTTTGCTTTCACAATGGCCCTATGAGACATACAAATATTCTTGCACTCATTTTTAAAATTATGAAGCTAAAGGTTCTAGACTGAGGAGGAGGCTGACTAGTGCATGGTCCAACCCTCAGAAGCTGGCATTGTGCGGTGTCCCTGGGACATCTCCAGGGTTTTGCAATTGCTGTTGTCAGTTTCGGTGTTAGCATTATGATACCTTTGGAACTCATTGTTTTTAAGTCTGTCCAAAACCAGGGATGGCTCCTACTTCTGGTTCCTTACTACTCATTGACTGTTGTAAAATTCAGTAAGATGGAAATTTCAGGATCCCAAGAGACAAAGTTGATATCATTTATCCTTCCTTCCTTCTTTAAACACTTTCTTATTTGGCTGTAGGGTACACTTGCTTTTGCTTTTTCCTACTACATAACGGCAGTTCCTTCTCAGTCTCCTTGGCGGGCATATTGCCGTCTTGTCTTCTCTAATGCTGGACTCGTGGTCCAGAACTATTCCTCAGAGTTCTCTTACCTGTACAGCCCTCCTTGGTGAGTTCCTTTGGTTTCACGGCTTTGAAAACCACATGTATATTAATGACGCCCACATTTGTAAATTTGAATACACTTCTCCTGAGCTCCAGACTTCTATCTCCAATTGCGTATTCATCAGCTCTACTTGGATGTCCAATAGGCATCTCTAGCTTACTGTGTCCAACATCTGACTCCCCATCTCTCCCAAGTATGTTTCTCCTGTAGCCCTTTCTGTCTCAGGACATGGCAACTCCATTCTTCAAGTTGCTCACAACTTTTTTTCCTCTTATCTCACATCCACAACAAATGCTACTCATTCTACCTTCAAATACAGCCAAGTGGCCCACCTTGCCTCATCCCCACCACCGCCGCCTGGCTCATGCCGCCATCTCTTGTCATGATTATTGCAATCACCCCTGAACTTGTTTCCCACTCACATTTCTTCCCTACACAGGAGTCAGAGGGAGGCTTTTAAAATCTAACTGAATTCATGTCTCTCCACTGCTCAAAACTCTCCAGTGGCTTTCTGTCTTACTCAGGACAAAGGCGAATTCTTCCTGTGGGCTATGAAGTTCTAAAAGTAGGCCCTCCTGCCTACAATTTCTCTTCTATCAGTCTTTTACTTGCTTAGTTTCAGCTGCACTGGCCTCTTTCTAGGAGCTTAAATTTTTGAAGCATGACCCTCCCTCAAACCCTTTGCCCACAATGCTCTTCTCCCAGATACCTGCAGGGCTCCCTCTCTCACTTCCTTTAGGCATTTGCTCAGTGTCACCTTATTAAAGAGGCCGTCCCTGATTGCCCAATATAAAATAACAACCCCATTCCCACTGCACTTCCCACCTTTCCTTCTTTTCCAACTGGCATTTACCACCTAAGAATATATACTTCTTATCACTCTGCTCCTTCAAGAGAATGTAACCCTCATGGATACTGGTTTGCTCACCAGTGTATTCCCAGTGCCTGGCATATGACAGGCACTCAAGTTGTCACTGAATGACAGACTAGTCATTTTATTTCCTATTAAATACAGTGCCTACAATAAGTTATGAATTCATTAAGCTTTTTTATTCCTTTGCAGGAAGTGACCAAACAGTCCTCAGTCTCAGCTAGAATTCTTGGGAACTTATGCTGGGCACTGACAAACAAAAGAGGCACCTGCAGCCTGTAGGGCACCATTTCTGCTCCAGCAACCAGAAGGAGTGTTCTGTTCCCTCTGAATAACTTTCCCCAGTGCCAAGAAGGCAGAGTTTGGGGCTTGATTATAAGATCTACTCAGCCTCCCCCACGTCTTTGTCCCTTTGGAACTTGCAGGGAAGAGGGCAAAGGGATAAGGCTTTCCCTAAATTGATGAGGGAGAGAACCAGGCATTAGGGTTTACATAGGCAATTAATTCCCTCTCCTATAGAACATGTCACTATCCGACATGGAATAATGCAGTGACCTATGACATATTCTCCTAGAAATAATGGTCAATTTGTTAACATTTTCTATTCTCATAGGATGGAAGAATAATGACCTAGTTGGTACCAAAGAATTTCAGGCCCCATAAGTTTTTTTTTCTTAAAAAAAAAAAAAATCCTGCATTTCTTCCAGCTCCTACAAAAAGGTTTTCTACAATACTGTAATGTTTGTATTTGGAATATGTCTCTCCCACCCAATGAGAACACGCCAGGTGAGTGATCAGACATACGTGTATGCACATACCACTTTGGTTTCTTTCTCCTTTAAGCACATTAGCCAGGGTGAAGGATGAATGAGGGAAAAAATGGGACTACTAAAGCAAATTACAATGTTCATATCTAACCTAAGAGGCAGCAAAGGTCAATAATACAGTTATGGAAGGAAAATCTGGGTCTCTGGATCTAACATTGCTTTGAACCTAATTTTAAAAAAGGAGAGGTGACCAGGACACTTCAACTTCCCAAGTTCATATGACAAATGCTGATAAGTTCGCACTGTGTCTCCATCTCGATGCAATTGAAATCACTGTGACCCCAGAAAGACACAAAGAGCATCCGATTCTGATTCTGATTCCACGATAGCACTACTGAGAGACCTTGGTGAATTGTGCATTGAATCCTGCATTTTTATGTTATTAGATCTATTCTTTATCTGTAAGTCAACTTCCTTTGCTTTTATCAATGATTCTGGGATCTTTGGCTTCTGAGTTGAGGCATGACTCCTTCCCTGGGCCATGCAATACACCCGTGACAGCCCACCCACTTTTAGCCAGGTTTCTAACAGTATCTATGCTCAGGGGAGTGGCACACCTGCTTTTGTTTTGGGGAATGAACTAAGTATTGAGATTCTTTCTACTTGTATAAGGCAGTGCCTCAGACTGAGTACTTTCTGGAATTTTCTCTTTTAAGATTTGTAGAAAAAGTAACCAAAACTAAAATACCCAACGTGTAGCACGCACTCAACTACTCTGTATATGTGCATAATCACTTCAATTGACTGACATATGTTGTAAAATCTGAAGGCAAGAACAAAGCATCCAGCCATTTCCACGCAAAATCTAATAGCTAAGGAACACTGTGTCTTTCTAAAAAAGGATGTTTGATGAAGTTAGTAAATTGTAATGAAATGTATGGGCTGATATTTAGATGGGTCTTTGTAAACAGGTCACTTAAAGGCAAAAGAAGTGTTTTCATAATTTAATAGTACGCAAAGCCCTATGAACTGTCCAGGACTAGTTTAAAAAAAAAAAAAATTCATCCATTTCTCCCAGCTCCATTCAGAACTAAGCCACACATTCATTTAATAAGTATCTGTGTGCCTACTGACGTGCCAGACTCAGTCTGACGGCCTGGGCGAACATACAGTTGTGAACAAGGCAGGCGGGGCACCTGCCCTCCAGGGGCTTCCTATCTCGTTGAACACATGGGCTCACACTGGCTTTAGACTGCAGTGGTTTGCAGAGCTATGACTATTACAGGACCAGAAGAATCTGAGCTGTAGAGTAACACACAGGGATGTTTGAGCTATTGCTCGTTCCTGTCTGACACCTTTTCAGTTCCGGGAAGAGCTCCTGTGTATATGTTTCTATCAGAGAACTCCCCCCTCTGTATTGTAACTCTTGGATTTCCTGTCTAAACGCCCTCTTACCAGAATTCTTCTACTTAGTAGGCAAGGAGTATAGCCTGCTCATCCAGCTCGTGTGTCTTGTATCCCTAAGGCCTACCATCCGGAAAACGTTATAAATGTTTGTCGAATAAAAAGAATGAAGGTTAGTAGGAGAAACAGTGGATCAGGAAGGCGGGTCAAATCTGAGAGAAAAACTGTAGACCAAGAGAATGCAAACGTCAGGAATCAAAACCAGCCACACCAGGGATGCTAAGGCACACCTAGGGAAGAGACAGATGACCCCTGAAAGCCAAGCCTGTTTCTGCTGATAGGAATTCTCAACACATCCTCCTATCTCAGGACTCAGGGTTTAGTTCTCAGAGTCTAACATGGGCTTAACTGTCAGCTGTTGTGTGCAGCAACTTTCCATACTTGAGGATTTCAATTCAGCAAAGCTCTTTCTATCAGAACACCATGAATAAACAGCACTAAGGGAAGCCATGTGCCAGCAGGCAATTCAAATATAAGGAGATCCCACCAGGCACCGGGTGAAACACTTTTTATTCATAACATCCTCAAAATCTCATCTAGTTATCAGTATGCCCATTATCGGGGCCCAGAGCAAGCCACCCCATGTGGCATATTGATTATTTGGAATTAAAATCACCTGAGAAGCAGCGGGAGCAGGAAGAGTGATCTGACTCTCCTCTGTCTCTCTAAATGCAGGAAATAAATCTCCATGACAGGTGGCCTCCCTGCTCCTAACGGCTGGTAGACAACCTAACCACAAGAGGTAAAAGATAGATCCAGAGTCAAAAAGCCTGTGTAAACAAACCTTGTCATACCTTTACTGATTTTACTACTACTACCAAAGCACAAACCCTGCTTAGATTCCTTTCTGATGCGCACTATTTTTGTCCTCTCAATTTCTCACAAATTCATTGTTTGTCTAAAATAGTAGTAAAGGGTACCTGGTTCAAGCATTTCTTTGAGGCTTATTATATGATCTCAGCATCTTATGATGATTTTCCCATGTGCATTTTCTCCTGTTGATCTAGTCTTGTGTCAATTTTTTCATTTTATTATTAGTCCAGCTGTGGGGGGGGGGGGGATTCCCCCTTCTGCAATAGTTTTGGTGAGCCTGTCAGAACTCCCCCGCTGGAAAGCTGCTTTTTCTGAGACTGAGATGACTGCAGCTAAGAGCTCGAGCAGGCAAACAGGTAAGCTTTCCTTACCTTCTTCAGCCCCCAAAGATCTCTATCTGCTGGCTCAGTTAAAAAAAAATAAAAAATTGTCTCTTTCTAAATTTACATGAGCCAGGAGACAATATTGGTGAAAACTAGTTTCTTGGGCAAACAAAACTCTGGTAAAGATCTGAGTTGAGTACTATTGTTTTCTCTTGGTCCCCTTCGTCCCAGAGACGTCACTGTGTCCTGGTATCTCCGCCAGGTGAAAGATGCATCTGCACCAGGCAGCAGCCTAACAGACTGTGAATCTGAGCGTAAAGAATTGAAACAAACAAACAAACAAACAAACAAAACCTTATTCTGTTAGAGGGATAGGGAGAGAACACGTGATTCCCAGCTATTTAAAAAATGCCCCCCCCACCCCACACCCCCATCCCCTTCTTAGGCTAACTCTGGGAATAAACTTTTTGGCTCTGTGAGCGCTGAATCCTTTTCATTCTTATGGGCTGCCTCTTGTGTCTTTGGTTAAGCCATAAAAGGATTATTGGTTTGAGTTGCTATTATGATTAATAGATCATACATACTTCTGAGTGGCCAGACAATAGATCCTTTGAATTGGAAAGAAAAAAAAAAAAATGTGAGAGGTCTCATACTGATGACATGGTGAGCCATTAAGGCTCCCTTAATAAAATGGAAGGACAGAAATTATTAGGCTTGTGCAAAAGCACTTGTGGTTTAAAAGGTTAAAAAAAATTTGCAAAAACCACAATTAATTTTGCACCAACCTAATAGAACAAAAATCAAAGTCCACTCACTCATACCCCTTCCTATTTGCCTTCAGACATTTGCAGAGGTTGTAAAAAATCAGGACATTGAAAGTATAATTGTCTAGCACTTAAGAAGGAAAAGGGGAAAAAATGATGTAACAGCTAGACGTAAAGACTTCCTAATAAGACGAAACAGAAATTAGACTTAAACAACAAAAACCCAACGTATACTCCTTAAACACACGCACGGAAAATGAAAAAGCTGCCCCATACCATTCCATAGATATGACACTGGGTGTAGGCTCAGCTATGCTAAGTGACTGCAAGGAGTCTGATGGCTATTTCTTTTGTCCATCCATTATTCGTTAATTTATTCAGCATTCCTTTAAGTGCCTGCTATAACCATGCACTGCTAGGTCCCCAGAATACAAAAATCCATCACAGCCAGTTAAGTGCCAGTTGAAATCCAGTTCTGTGTGATGCCAAAACCCACGTTCTTCCCACTATACGAAGGCTCCTTGGTGAAGAAAGCATCTCAGTAGCGTTAGTCCCCACTCCCATTTAGGATGCTGCTTTTCAATTTCTCAGCTTATTTGGGCTGGTGCTGGGAGGGGGGGTACTTTGGCCAGAAGACTCTAATTGAAGAGGGGCTGCCTTTTTCTTAAATAAAAGATAAATATCCAATTGTCTGTCAATGTTATGTCAAGTGAGAACACAACTTCAAACCCCTGGGCCATTCACTCGACCCCCCACCCCCACCCCATTATGACAACACTGCTGCCCCCAAGCCCTGACATAAAATATCCCTGACCAACCACTACATTCTATGAACAGGCTCAGAAAATGCGAGTATCCTCCTGCAGGAAAAAGTCCTCAGGGCTCTTCTTGGCCAAACCAAAATCTAATAAGAAACCAATAAAATTAAAAGCACATGAGATGGGGTTAGTCAATTCATGTAAGCCCGATTGCTGGATTCCTTTTGTTATAAAGACTAGAATTTACTCACTATCCTGATGAAAAAAAATCTCCATGTTGCCTATTTTTTATTTTTTATAAATACAGTAACATCTGGCTCTGAATCCTTACTTGCAGGAATTTCAATCTCAGTCACATTTGGGGAAGCTTTTCCCTCCCTACAGCTGCATATAATCCCAGGAGATTTATGGACTGTATTCCATGAAACTTGGAGCAAAGCAGCTGGTCTTCAGTCAATCAAGATTGCTGCCAAGATGTCCACTGTCCAAGTCTGTGTGGTTCATCTGATGCCAGTTGCCCACTGCTTGCTCACTGCTCTTAGCCACAGAGGCCGTTGACCGTAAAGTCCTGCGCTTCAGGTACAGCGCCCAGGCTGCCAGCATCTTGGCTCTCAGAGGACCCCCGCCTCCCAGGCAGAGTACAGGGACAAAGCTGCAGGTCTCTGGGACCTGTTAAGCCCCCAGACCCTTCCCTCCATCCTCTGAAGCAAGGCTTTCCTAGGACTGGCCACCTAACCTCGCCCTGGGCAAGCCTCAGGGCCCACTCCCCACTAGGATCACCCACATTTTCACCTCTGAGACACTTTGGGACGTAGAAGTCTCAGCTCCACCCCAGGGTGAAAGAAGCCCCAGAGCTCCAAGACACAAAGCCCTGCTTGTCTTGGTGAGAAAGCAAAGGAAGAGATAATTCATTTGTAGTCTAGGTTTTTCCCCTGAAATTTTCTCACATGGATGAGTTGATAAGAAAAACACAAATAAATAAACCTGGCTCTGTTATAAAGCAGTGGGGCTCAGCCCTATGTGAACAGGAGAATCATCTGGAGCACGTTTAACATACACTGATGTCAGGGGCCCTACCCCAGTCCAACGGAACAGGAACCTGTGGGGAAGGGTTCTGGGTGCAGGTTTGTTAGGTCTCCCCAGGTGACAGAGGCACAATGTGGACAGAGAGCTCCTCTACAGACTCAGGTCAGAGGTAATAGCTGGGGAAACAAGAGGAGGCTGGCAGGTATTCTGATATAGGTATGGAATCACAAGGAAAATTAAGTGAGATTTAGATGTGTTAAACGGAAAATGGTGGGGAAAAGATCAGGTATTGGGCCCCGATGTCCTTTTAATGAAGGACCCAAAGGCTAGGTCACTGTTGACCCAAGACCCTCCAATCCCCAAAAGCTACCGTGTGCGGGCCCTTCGTTAAGTGTATTCCTCTGGAACACGGCCTGATTCTCTTATTTTTTTCTCTAGGCCTTAATAATGCTGCTTCATGAGACTTCGTCCCCTGAGTACAGGGACTAGGAAGACGATTTGTTAGCTGTAAGTAAAGCAGCGGGAGAAACTCATTATCTCACAAACTCTTCCAAAACTCGGGGACCATAAATTAGCAATGGACTGAGAAGTTTAAAACAGAAAACTAGCCAACCAACCAGCAAGTGCTTGCAGAATGTTCTCAGCGGACCTGGCACTACCTGTCTTACTTGAGGTTTCTTCCTCTCCTTTCCCCAGCCCACTCCCAACCCCTCCTGGGCAAGTGTAGACGACTTTCTGGTAACTTCCAAGGAGAGCAAGTAAAACTATTTTGAATGAATAACACTCTTTATAATCCCTAAAGAAACTGAAGTGCTTTAAAGCTGGGGTTAATTGAGCCTCAGAATGTATAAGGGAACTGTTTGCTCACAGTTGCACAGTGGTAGATTTTGGAAGAAAAATCAAGGTCTCTCCATCTCTCTACATTAACACTTTTCCTTCTCAGTGACAGGAATCGGAATACTTAAACAATGTTCCAGAGTTAATGTCTCCATCTTACTTTTTCTTAGGCACAGATTTTTACCTGGAAATAGGAAAAGCAATTTCAGTCTTCTTTTTAAAAAATGTGGGGAATATATACAATTGATATCACACATGTTGAATAATTTGTGTGCCTGAGAAGTAAATGTACTCCAAGCTTTTGAAATCATAGCTCATCTATAGGTACCTATCCATGTGTTGAACACAGCCGAATTCTAGTCACTAGGAAATATTCATGGTCCCAGGGAGTGAGAGCTTTCCTTTAATAATCTTAGATTGCAAATCCCTGAATGAGTTTAGAACTAAGCATCAATATTTTCTCCTTGTATATAAAGCAGATCAATGAAACAGAGAGGCCTCTACTTTATACTAGAGGGCAACTAATTATAGCTCTGATGATTTCTGACTCAACCTTGACCAACTGAAACAGTACAGAGCTGACCACACCAGTAACAGCTCCAAAACACTATTCATCTCTACCAGCAAAATCCAAAGAAAGCGCTCATGACCTCACTTCTTCTGCATTGCCCTTATCAGGTTCTCCTGTGCAAACATACCTCCAAACCAAGACAAGGGAAGGAAAATGGTCTATGTGGAACCATAGAATATTTAGAAGAGGAGCAACTCAGGAGTCATTAAATTCAAACCTCTTGAGAGTTCATCCATACAAATATCAAGGGATTCACATGGAAAGCACCAAAAGGTCCATGCAGACCAACCGAAGCATAAAACCAGCTGCAAGCTGTAATGCTGTTTTGCACACGTCTCTTTCTAATTACACACTTGCTGTCATGTGCTTGCCTGCTCTGCCTACAGTGTCCATTAACTAGTTAATCCTCTTCTTGGCTTTCTGCAAGATCAATTCTTTGGGCTGGCTGTATCAGAAAGGAAATTATTCATCTGCAAGTATGGAAAGGATTGATATACAGAAGATGATAACCATCTGTTATCCACTGAGGTCAGGAAAAGACAGGATAGCCCTAAAAATATAGCAGAAGAAGTTGAAATGAGATATGAGAAAGGACTTAGTGAAAGTGAGGGTTAAACACTACCATAAATTATCAAGATTGGATTACAGTTCTTTACAAATGGATTACAGAACTCTTCTCTGGGATCTTTTTAAAGCATCTTGTGGTTGAAATTCTGCTGTGAGAACACATTCTATGAAAACAGTCATTTAAAAAAGATTACTTTGGGTCAATTGACTCAATTTTAGAGTCTCGATACTCATGCTCCATGAATGCATAAACCGTGCTTACTTCTCCCTCCACTCTGTTTAGCATGGCATTATGTGCAAATATATAGGCAATGAAGTATTTTTGCTGCTCGTTGTTATAACAAGGTAAACTGTTTTGCCTAGATTTTTTTTTTTTTTCCTAAAACCAATATCCAGAGACCAGGATCCTGGGGTCTGTCCCTTGTGGCACTGTAACAAAGCCTTATCCATTTGTTCAATGATGTGTGATATAATCTCTGCTCCTGCAGCCAATTGCTTTCACTTTAGGTCACCAGCAACTTCCAATTTGTCATACCTGGGGACATTTTCTGACTCTGTCTTTCTTGACCTCTCTATGTGCCGATGGGCACTGCAGATCTCTTCGTTTTTCTGGAGACGGTCTTCTCTTCTGGCTTCTAAAGCAATGTACTCCTCTCCCAGTTGTCTTCCCATCTTCTCACCTCTCATTCAGCCTCTCTCAGACTTGACAGTTGGGAGTTCTCAGGCCCCTGCTCCACTCAGACTATTGCCCCTGCTCTGCTCAGATTATTGACTGAGTGATTACACCCAAGAGACTGGCTTCGACTCACACCTTCACCGATGACCCCTCGGTCTCTCTTCTTTGAGCCCCAGACCCGAGTGTTGGGATGAAGGCTGCTGGTCCTCTGCATTTGGATGTCCCTGACACACTGTGAGTCAGCTCATCTAAAACTCATCCATTATCTTTCCTTTCCCAGACTTCTTCCCTCCGCATGCCCCGTGTGGGTGACAAGTATCATTATTCACGCACACACCCACGGCAGAAGCCTGGAAGTCATCCACAACACCTCTCTTTCGTAGCCAATTAGAATTTCCTTCTCTTCTCCTCTCCTGCCCAGCCCACTGCCCTTGTCCTTGCCTTAGTTTGGGCCCCGAGGGTGACCACAGCAGCTTCCTTCCTGAGCTTTGCCTTCCTTTTCCGTCTTCATTAACCCTCCATGCTCCTGACAGAGTGGTACCCCCAGAAGACAAATGTGACCATTTCACTTCAGCTCTTAAAACTCTTCAGTGGTTGGCCCATAACTTGCAGATTTTGTGGAGGGAGTTCAAGTTCTTCCTCCTCTGGCTCCTGCTCTCATCTCCACAGCCTCATGGCCTACCCCTCTCCCCTCAGCCCTCATCCAAATGCTAAACTTCAGCCCTCTGTAGCTACTTGCTGAAGCGTCATGCTTTTCTCTCACCTCTGAACCTTTACATATGCCATTCTTTTGGTCTAGAATGTCTGTCTCTGTCACACTCCTCATCTTCTAAGACTTAGACACATCATCTAACCTGGCACGGCCCACCATGTGCTTCCACGGCACTCCCTGCATACTTCTGGCTTTGTATTTATCACCATGTACTCTAACCACAGTTTTGTTTGCCTCCCTCTACTGGCTATAACATCCCTGGAGATGGGGACCATATCTGATTCATCTGTGTGCCTAGAACAAGGCCTTACCTGGAGAAAACTGCGAAGTAAATACCCAATGAAAGGATGTCTGAGTTTATCTAGCTGTCCCAGGGTCTTAAGTTTAAATTCAGCCATATTACACCAATATAGTCACAGTTTAATTTCTAGTTTTTATTGGCTAGGCCAGGCTGCTGGGTGGGAAAAGAGGTGGAAACAAAAGGCCAACGTTGCATGCAATGGAGTAACAGACTGGTTTAAACAAAGTCTTCTAAGCAAACGCCTCACTGCCTTCTTGGGCCCGCTACTTTGATTTCAGTGTGCTCAGCAACAGTGCTGCTTAGCCTCAGTCTTCTCTGTACCAAAGCTCCTTGATGTCAGGAGCCATGTTTTTCAGTACTCTAGTATCTTCACAGGACTTTGTCAAGTGAACCCCCACCTCAGAAAGAACTGAAGGAAAAGGCCAGGGGGATATCCTCCAGCCTGAAGCCAAATTCCCACTACGCCAGTTGTTCAGGTTTTGAGTTACTGCCAAATATCAGGGGTAATTCCGTCTCCCAAGCCTCAGCCTGACAAGAATCCAGCAACAACTAGTTCAAATGAGTCACTCCTTTACCTATGAACCCTCAGAAAGGATCCAATGAAAAGGGGAGGCTACGTCTGACTCACTGTTCCTCTCCCACTGAGTCAAAGGGTTAATTTGTGCAGTCTGAGCGCCTTTGTTTTGTTTGTGTGTATGTTAGCCATATGTTTGCCCCTCTGAAACTAATACTTCCTTTAGCAATAACATCCTCATTTCTTTCTCTGTAAAGAGTCACGAACTAACATCTTTGTGGACTATTGCAAAAACAGAAAGACAATGTATAACCAGCTGCTCATTTTCCAAGTACAATACGGTTTGTGATATAATGGCAGTCAACATTTGCATAGAGATGCACATTTTTAGGGTGGCTAAATTGTCTCTCTTTATATTGTACCAGTTGGTCCTTTTCACACTAAACCTATGGAATGTCGTACGTCCCACTCTAGATTTCTGCTTTTTTATGGACAAGCAATCACCATGCAGAACTTTCTCACCCAGGCAATCACAAAAGCAGATGCTGTCTCTTTCTGCCACGTGTAATGTCAGATGTTTTATGGGGGAGATTTCTCTAGAGGAGGAAGAGATAAAAGGCCCAAATAGCTAAAGGTAACCACGAACAAAGCTGGAAAAAGCTTGTGGAATCAGCTGTGTCTGGGCCAAGATCAAAGGTAAATGGATATAGAATGCCTAAAAGACATCTAAATAATAGTTAAGGTTTTTTTTCCTCTACAAATCTTGCTTTAAGATGGCACTTACCCTTGTCAACTTTCTTCAGTTTAAATTGACAAATGGATGTTTTAGTAAAGGTCTTAGGATAGTCAGAGCTTAGAGATACAACTTGTTGCTTCACTATATTCCCCTTTGAAGCTGTAACCTACCATTCAAGTCACTGCCCCTAAGAAGAAAATCCCAGTTTCAGTAGCAGCAAACCTCGCTGGAGTCTTTGTAAAGAGGAAAGAAGACACAGCCAGAATGCTGGCCTTGGGACTCCAGAGAGATTATCTGACAAGTTACACATTCAGAGAGATAAAACCTCCACTGGCACTAACACATTGCTGCAGGTTTTAATGTAATTATGGTGAAAGCATTATGATGTTTTTTAAATGTCTGTCTTGTGCATTGATTGATTTTGCTACTTCAGTTTTCATATAAAATCCATTACAGCAGAGTGGTCGAGAGGACCAGTCTCTGAAATCAGAGTGGCTGGGTTGGCATCTTACCTCTGAATCTAGCCATGTGGCCTAGGGCATATCTTATTAACTGCATGCCTCATTTTTTTTTTCTGGTTGTGAAATGGAAATAATTTCTTCATGCATTGTTTGAGATTAAATGAGTTAGTAAATATAAAATTCCTCAAACAGTACTTGCATATAACAAGAACTCAATGGATAATGGTATTTTGTTCATATTGCTATTATGATTTTATTCAAGAAGTCCTTTAAGAATACCCACCATTCAATGGCCTATGTCTCCTTATAGCAATAGAAAACTCTGATCTTCACAGATATAGCACTGACGTCTCTAAAGTTACAACCATGATTTAGCAGGAGAAAATGGTCTATATTTTGTTGTTGTTGCTTTTCTGACAACTCAGGTGCCACTTGAAACCTAGACAATCTAAAATACTCCCAACAGATTACTGATCTAAATCCACAATAACAGCCCTGTGTTTTGAAGTTGGAAGTTAAGGGAGAAACATCTTATTTCTGTCCTGCAATGAACTGTCAACACTCTGGTTGATCAGTGAGACTGATCCTAACGACCAGAAACAACTTGTCCCACTCCCCGTCAGCCCCCTCTCCGACTCCATCACTAAGTTTGCTGACTTACTCCAAATAAAGGTTGGATCTTTCCCATTCTTTGAAGCCAATTTTGATTCTAGGAAAGCAGAAAATAAACATGTCCTGGCCCGTATGTTTTCATCCAACTCTCAAGTTCTAGTTTGGTTGCCAGAGCACAGAGCCCTTCCCTGTCCTTCAACCTAGGGCCCTAGACAGTCTATGTGGTGATTTCACAGAAGTACCAAAATGAAACTCCAAAGTGCCCGGTTTGAGTGCTCATTGGCTGACTCGCTGGCCACATGGCGTGGGGTACGTCCTTACTTCTATGACCCTTATTTATAAAGTGAAAATGATAATGCCTCAGCCAAAGGCTCTTGTGATAAGTGACACAATTGTGCATGACGAGGCATTCTGCAAACTGTGAAACACGGTATGATGATAACAACTATTAATCAGCCAAATTCTTAGCCTTTATTTTTCAGTCTCCCAATTTCCCTATGGCCCTAATGTCCTTGCTACGTAACCCCTAGCTCCTGTCTGGATTTGACCTCTGGCCTCTAGGTCTTCAGGGCTCTCTGCCACCCAGGACACTGCAGATGCCACAGATGACTTAATAATCCTGGAGTTCATGTAACCTGCTTCTCTGCCTCATTAATCTGATGTGCAGTATAATTTTCCCCAGGTTTTTTGTTTGTTTGCGGCCAGTCTTTCCTGATAATCCTGACAACTTCTAATAAAGTTATGCAGCCAGTGGGCTTTCTTTTCCATTCAGTTTCTATATTTGAGACTCTACTAGGCAAATGGAAACTGCTACTATCCTGAAAGGTGTGCAGGTGGGAAGGGAGGGAGAGGAGAACAGGATGCAGGTTTGAGTAGCGGTACTGACTGCCAGCCATTGCTATCCACTGGAGAAAAGGAGAAAGCCACCCTTTACTGAGTGCCAGTTCTGTGAGGCACTGTATCAACAGTACCTCATGAAATACTGACAACAATCTCACAAGCATTTTAAAGGTGAGAAAACTAATAGGGCTCAGAGTATATGTCGTCTATCCAAAGCCACACAGCGGTAGGGATGAAATGAGAAAATGGGTCTGCTGGAATGGATCAAGAGGAAAGTCAACTCCTCTTTACGTTGCCCCTGCCAATTTCAGGTTGTTTCAGCCATTTCAACAAGTTTCCAGTAAGGGCTACAGGGCATCTTCTTTTCCTGTTGCTTTCAGAGATCACTGCAAACCCCAGAAGGTATGGGAATATGCACTCGAATTTCTAAGCTGGAAAGTCACCATGTATGTCTCCTACCTCGGAGCGGTGAGAAGCTACCAGAGAAGGAGGCGTGCAGTGCTGTTCTGCTTCCTGTGGCTCAAAGCACATGTTCTGGAAACCTTGTCTTTCCTGGTTTCTGCATGTGTGTGTGAATTGGGCATGACCAAGACAGTGCTTCTGCAAAGATAAGGACCCCGGCAGGCTCCGGTGTCTGAATAAAGGTTACATATTAGTCCATAAACTGACACTGTGTTCAAATAAAAGAACAAAAACAACCATGGAGTGCAGATGTCTGGGCAGTAATAGGCAACTGCTCCACAGTTTCGCATCAGCCTCTCTGGTCTTTGTAAACTGCTTGGGGAAACATGTGACTTAGGGCAGCCTGCGATGAGGGCAGGAGATGGCGGAGTCTTGCTGCTGCAAAGCTACAGCACGCATGGCTTGGGGTTTGGTGTATCCGGTCCCTCCCCTCTCTGCCTCCAAGTCTTAGGAATCAATTATGTGTTACAAACTCATCATCAGACTCTTAGCCAGTAGACTCAAGATCTAATTATTTAGCAGAAAGTTTCCTTTGTGCAGAAGGCCATTGCAGAGTCTCAGATTCTTGGTCAGACACCTGAGTCCTCTAACCCCTACTTAGGTCAAGCCACGCAGGGTAAATGATGCCCTGGCATTCTTCCATTGGAGGACTGACCCTGCTAAGGGGACAACAAAATAGCTCGCTGCTGCGGCCTCATCTTCTCTGGAGGTCTCAATGCTTCAGTCACAGTGAGGGCTGGGCCAAGAGGACAGAAAGGAAAGAGAACTTGTAGATGCTTTACTCAGTAAGGATGGCTAGGACAGCCCCTAAGCACAAATTTAAAATAGGTTTAAATTTTCTTTTGTGTATTTTCGTACCTTATACAGAACCTATTCCACCCACTTCCCTCTCTGATTGCCCTTTGTCTGTCTCCTCCCAAAATGTCTGTGTCTTTATGCTTCCCTCTGGCTGAATCCTTTCATGCCAGCATGGACAGCCGGTCTTCGGAACAAAGAGACCCACGCTCGCAAGTTGCTGACCTACTCCTGCACACCTTGTCAAAACTTCCATGCTCTTGATGTTATCACGCAACGCAATCTGATTAAACTTTAGGGAACTGTCAGGATTCTTCCATTTTTATTATGATATTTGTGATATTTTTATATTCAGTATGGCACTACACATGGCATTGTTACATTTTAAAATACATTGCTGAGAAAGCATATCTACAGAGGGTGCCAAAAAAATGTATACACATTTTTAAGAAAGGAAAACTGTATTAAAATGGTGATACTCAATATATATCGATAACAAAAGATAAATACAACTCACACTTGACTTCTGCAATTACAAGAGGCTCTCAAAGTGG
Organism: Rhinolophus sinicus; assembly: GCF_057876585.1. Taxonomy (NCBI): domain Eukaryota; kingdom Metazoa; phylum Chordata; class Mammalia; order Chiroptera; family Rhinolophidae; genus Rhinolophus; species Rhinolophus sinicus. Next base: position 131,859,743 of record NC_142503.1, read on the forward strand.
TTACCATAAGCATCCAGACACTTCTGATGATGGTGAACTACTGGTTGAGCAACGTGGACCGAAGTGTCCACCTGTATACATTTTTTTGGCATCCCCCGTATTTCTGTAACATATTTAAAATCCTGTCCAGTAGACAGCCTCTCAGATGGCCTCGTGATTCTCACCTCCTGGGATTCACACCCTCATGGAATCCCTGGCCCTTGAGTATGACTAGACCTAGTAACTTCCTTCAGATAAAAACAACATAGATAGAAATGGTGTGACATCACGTCCAAGGATAGGTTACAAAGAGACTGTGGCTTCCATGTTGTATGTGCTCTCTTGCTCTCTCTGGTGGATGACAGCTGCCACATGGAGAGGTCCATGTGGTCAGGAACTGCTAACTCTGGCCAACAGCCAGCAAGGATGACAGGCGGGTACCAGCCAGGCGTGTCTGCTTAGAAGTGGGTCCTCCCCATGTCAAACACTGAGATGAACACTGACATGATGACAGCCCCTGGTAACACCTTGATTCAACCTGTGTAAGACCTCAGCTTACAGGACCCAGCTAAGTCACATTCAGATTCCTGATGCACAGAAACAGGGAGATCATAAATGTTTGTTGTTCAAAGCCCCTGAGTTTGGAGGTAATTTGTTATACAACAACAGCCAACACATTACCCTGCACATCGGATGTTCTGAGCACTGCAAGTCTCCCCAGGACACTCTTCACAGACCCTTGAGTCAAAATACCTGACATTTGTACCACCACTTCCCTTTCTGAACCTGTGCAAGGGGCAGGTAATTCATCACCACATTCTCTCCCCACACTCCAGGCAGCCACTTCCAATCAATCAGAATGGGCCACCAAGACAAAGCCATTTGTCCTCAGGAGCTGACTACATGAAAAAAGTGCTATCACATGTCACCTAATGGGGCCCACAATCAGCTTCCTGTGGCCTTAGTTCCCTTACTCGCTGATTTTCTTCAGGAGTCCAACTACTCGGAAAGAGTAAAACTATAGAAAGAATTGATTTCCGGATAAATCTCACCTTTGCTCCATCAGCAAAAGGCCCCTCATTAATTTGTCACCATCTGTAGAGACTCCAGCACATGATCGGTATTTTATGTACATTCCCTTATTTTATTAGTGTTCGGCCACCTTCAAATCTCACTTTAAAGGCTTTTCCTTTGTTCCCTTCCTGAGAAATACTTACTCATTTCTCTGGAAGTCTAACAGGCTCCTCTGGTCAGGGTGTTTTACAACTCACATAGAAACATGAATAAAATATTGGCCTCCATAAGTCTTTTCTCATTCAACCAGTGCCTCTTTTCAATGGTATTTGGGTTGCCTCAGAGTAAAGGGTCTCCTATTTAGTCTTATCCTACTCTTAGTCCCAATTAAACATAATTTGGACCTGGAAAAACGAGGGGAGGAAAAAGCCACTACAGAACTCAACCCTTTCCTTCTAAATGAGTTGTCGGGATAGGAAAATGCCTCCATGTTCTCTTGTAGTTAGCAGCTAGGCAGACTTCTGCTTTCCTGAGGGGCTGCCAATAGTTGGGGAACCCCTCAATGGGAGACTCAACCCCCTCAAGGCCTTGGGCACCAAGACAAAGTGGGCAGCAGGAACCTGAAACCAGCTTACTATGAGACACAACCTCTTCACAGGGCTAGCTTTGCACTATTTAACTTCACTGCCAAAGACATGCAAGTTGAAACCATAGTGCAGGAACATTTTATATGTATTAAATTAGTAATTTTTCAAATAATATATTTTTATTATTATCCTAGCTCTGCTACTTTCTAATTTGGGGACTTGGAGAAAATTACTTAATTCACTGAGCCTCCATTTCTACATGCTCAAATTGAGATTTAATAGAGTGTAAAACATGGCGAGTGCATACTAAATGGTACTTATTAGGATTATCATCCACTGAAGCAAATGACCAACTAAAAGCCGTGACCTAAGTTTTACAGCCATGCTGAACAAGAGAACTTTCTGTGATGATTAAAATGTTTTATAGTCTGTGCTGTTTAATATGGTACTTACTAGTCACTCTATTGAGAACTTGAAATGTGGTTAGCATTAAGTGAGGAACTAAATTTTAAATTTTTTAAATTTACCTTTATATAGCTACATATGGCCAGTGGCTACCACATGGGACAATGCATCTTTAGAGGAATATCTCATCCAAAAGTAAGCATAGCAGTCTCACGTCCATCCCACAGGCAGCACTAGGAGATTACTTGCACTGACCAGAAAGTGCTGCAAAATATAAAGTTGACCTCTTAAGTAGTTTAAGAGTCCAGGCTTGCTCAGAAGAACGTACTTTGTAAATGGGCATGGAAGAGAGGGAAGTTCTTTTCTGGCAAAGACTGTGCATCTGACCTACCATTAATAGGGGGTTCAATTCCAGCTGTTCTGAAGAATCTGGTCATTTTGTACTCAGTGATCATTATCATCTAGTCACCTTAATGGCTACTGGCTGGATGAAGTCAGGGGGTTCTCTGTGTGAAGCTGAGGAGAACATGGGAGTTTAGAGTAATCAGAATCAAGTTCTAAGCAATGAACAATAGATTATTGCCACTATGTGAAATTTAAGTTGTCTCCGATTCTCTAATAAACCTGCACATATTTCCCCTTCCTGTTTACTAAGCACTTATTATAATACTATGCCAGGCTAAACACTAGAATATAAAGTTAAGATAATTCTTGACCTCATTTCTCTCATTCTAATCAAAGTTAGAGGTGCAAGTAAAGAATTGTTGTACAGGGTAAGAAGTACAATATGGTGGCATAAAAGGGTCTGTCATCAACTGCTTTAGTTGGAGTCAGTGTAGGAGGCAGCTGAGCAAAGTAGTGAGGGCGTTGTGGAACTTGCCTCCTCCAAAGTGTGTAAGGGAAGGAAGGGTGCTCCTGGCAGAGAAGAGGCATGTACAGAGCCTGACACCTTTCAGCAGCTTCAACAGCTCTTGATGGACACTGATGGGGCACATCTGGGTGGAACATGGAAAGTAAGTGGGGGTTAGAACACAAAAGGCTATCCTAAGGAGTTGTGATGTTATCTCTTAGCAAATGGGAAACTGCTGAAGGATATCAAATAGGATAGCAACATGGAGATTGTGTGTTAGATCATTCTGAATGTTGTGTGGGAGATGGACTGGGCAGAGGGCAGGACTGGAGAATGGGGATGAGTTAGAAGACATCTGTATTAGTGCAGGAGAGGGGTGAGGGTGTGGGCGGAGGGCAAGGAACAGCAATGGGGAATCAACAATGGTTAACAATACTGAGGCACTAAAAGAAAGGCTGCGAGTCTCTATACTAGAATGAGTTGTGTGGGAAGAGAGGTTTTAAATCACATCGAAATACTGTTATGGGTTTACCGGTGTTCTCTCAAATTCATATGTTGAAGTCCTAAGCCCCAGTATTTCAGAATGTGACTGTATTTGGACATAAGTCTTTTAAAAGGGTAGTTAAGCTTAAAAGGGGTCATTACGCTGGCCCCCAATCCAATATGACTGGACTCCCTGTAAGAAGAAGAGATTAGGAACAAATCAGCACAGAAGGAAGCCATGTGAAGACACCGAATAAAGACAGCCATTTATCAGCTTAACAATAACCCACACCCTTCGGACCAACTAAGACAGCCATTTATAAGCCAAGGAGAGAGGCCTCCTAAGAAACCAACCCTGCTGAGCCCTTGATCTTAGACTTCTAGCCTCCAAACTGTGAAAAAATCAATTTCTTTCTTAATCCACTCAGTCTGTAGTACTTCATATATTAAACCTATTTTTATGCCAATTTTCACTCATACACAGAGGTGTTGGCATTTGTTCTAAAGCTTCCGTGTCTGGGAAAGAAGAGCTTAGCGTTCTTGTGTCTTCGACATTAAAAGAAAACATTTTACACCCTTCTCTTTTGCCCGGTCCTCATGGGAACACTAATTTGAGCAAGAGAATCAGGAAAACAGAAGTTAGTGAGGCCAATGGTCATTAAAGGCATTTTCTCCGGGTTCTTAATTTCCATTCTTAAATTTTCTCATATAGAAAATAGATATTAGGAGTGGGAACATTCGTAAAAAATCACCTCTACTATCCTCAGGACTCCACTCTGGACAATGACAACAAAACCACTCCTGAGAGTTCATGTAAAGACTTCAGAAAAGCAAGTCTATCACATTTCCTGTGAAGGTGACTCACGGGCTCAGAACCTTTAGAATCTCAGCTGGTCCTCAGTATCCAAATTAAAACACTTTCTACTGTTATTTATGACTGCTTAGAAATCACATTAATTCTCCTTGATAAAAATGTCCAAATCCAGCATCCCAGTATAGAATAAGGATCAATTAAGTTGACTTTTAACTTTCATCAAAACAATACTCATTGAATTCTCCCCTTGAATTTCTTCTCTGAGTCTCAAAAGGCTTTTCACATATATGTATGTGTGCATATTTATTTTTGTGGCAAAATGAGATAAGGAGAGACAGGAAACGACATTCACTATGCGAAACTGAAATACTGAGAGACAGGCTCTCTGTTCTCCATAACGTAAGGCTGTTTACTAAACCTGAGGCCGGCCGTGCTTCCGCCATATTCCCTAGAGGAGACCGCGATCAGAAAAAATGAGCTAAATCTCTCTACGTAGATGGCTAGTAAGCATCAATGAAAATATACCAAAAATAGATCTTTTAATTTTCTCTCCTTCATCCTCAATGCTGAAAATACCACCATTCACCCAGTTGTTCAAACCTCCAATCTAAGATTTATTCTCGATTCCACCTCTCCCTTATTCCCCCTCCAATATCCAATCCCTCAGCCATTCCCATCACTGCCACCTCCAAAGCATATCCTCTCTTTCCATTTCACAGCACTCTCACTGCTGACTCTCCAGCCCAAGCTCTCACCACTTCTGCTCTGACCACGGCTACCGCTTCTTACCTCACCTTTCTGCTTCACTCTTCTCTCCAATCTAGTCATCTTAGCAGTCAAATGGAATCTTCTCAAAACACGAAAGATCACCCCACTCCTCTGCTAAACACCCCTCAATAGTCCCACTTTTTCTTCAGATAAATCCAAACAGCTTTTGTCTGGCAAAGGCCAGCACAAGCTGCCGTCACCTCCACCTCAGCTGCCATCATGCTCCCTCATGTCACCGGCACTGACACTGGCCTTATTTCAGTGCCTTGAATCGGACAAGCCCTTTCCCTCTCAGGGCTTCTGAACCTTCCTTTCTTTCTGCCTGCAATGCTGTTTTGCTAGCTTTTGTGTGTGGCTGGCTACTCACCCCTCAGGTCTACACCTCAAATTAACTGCTGACAGAGTCCTTGGTCTTTACTCTCTTTCACATCACTGCTAATACACACACACACACACACACACACACACACACACAGAGGATGCAAGAAAATGTATACACATTTTAAGAAAGGAAAAAACTATTGAAATTGTTATATTCAATATATTCTGATAACAAAAGATGAATACAAGTTACATTTGACTTCTGCAATTACAAGAGGTGCCCAAAGTGGTTACCATCAGCGTCCAGACACTTCTGATTACCGCGAACTACTGCTTGAGCAACATTGACTAAAGTGACCACTTCTATAAGTTTTTTGGCACCCCCAGTGTGTGTGTGTGTGTGTGTGTGTGCGCGTGCGTACACGCGAGCGCACGCATGTGTATTTATATTCAGAGCACCTGCCACAATCCGTATTTATTCACATGCTTTCTCATCTGTCTCTTCCTCACTAGACTGTAAGCTCCCCGCGGGCAGGGAGGTTCTGTCTTCTTTGTCCCTCTGCCTCCACCATGTGCTATGCCCATGGCCAGTGCCTGGTAAACTGCCACTTAACAAATGTGACCTCAGAGTAGGGGCCGTGGAGGTTTCACACTGAACCCAGCATAATGAGGCACTTTTTGCCTATTGCTCTGAAACTGGAATTAGCAAAATACTTTTAAACTTTCTATTTTTCACAAGACAAGTTAAAATGCAAGTCAGCTTAATGTGAAGAGTAGCTGCTGCTAAGAAAACTTCCTACTCTAACAAGTTTCCCACTCACAGAGCCTAATAACTGTGTCACTTCCCGGTCTGTACTAAGCCTGCAAGATCCTACTGGTCCCAGCTTTCAGCATGGACGCCATTGGCAGCCCAGGACATAATGCAAAGTCCCACCAAATTTTTATTATTGTGAGACCCAACTTAGTTTTTCTAAATTTTTAATTTCAAAAAAATGCTAAGCACAAAGCCCTCAAATGCTTCCCAGGCACACGGGGCACCTAGCAATTACCACTCCAATAAAACCTACAGGGTGTGAGATAATAATTTCATGCTAAGGCTGCCTCCTCCAGGGATTGTGCTGTGTTAGGATGGAACAGATTTTCAGGCTGTCTTACATGGAACCCCAGAACAATTGTCAACAGATAGGCTGAAATCACCAAAGGTAACAGGAGCTCGATGAAAGGAGAAAACAAGAGGGAATTTGCAGGAAAATGCAGTAAAGAGCGTCCCCTGCTGTGTGAGTGTAGCTGCAGCATGGCCAGTGAGTTCCTGAGTGGACGAGCAAGGTGGGCATGTTTATTCTGTGTCTGCTCCATCAATCCCAGACTGGAGGGTCCCTGCGTGTTGCAAAACAATAAAGGACTTGATAACCTGACAATGACTACTCTGAACAACACCAAACCTTCTTTCCCATCGTAAGTAAGCAACACTTTTGATGTGATATTGTCATGTTATTAAGGGCTGTTTGCTAATTTCTCAGGAAAAAAAGGGTTAATCTTTTTTTAAATGGATTACAACTTTTGCCTTATTAAACAGCCTATATTAAACATAATTTAGTCCACCGTTAACGACGTGGGCTCATCGTAATCAAGTTAAGTAATTAGGTTGTGTCTTTAATGTGTCTGTAGCCTATCTTAACACTCAGAGCACTGCTGTTTGAATTCTCCTAACTTCCAGGATTTGGTTCATTTTCTAGTTGTCAACTAGAAATGCTTTGCTTTTGTTTACACAGTTGTAGTTTCCTCCTTTCTCCCACCTTCTAATGTGCTGTGGTCTGGAAATCCTAATTACTAAAACAGCTATTCTAAATTAAGAACAAATACACACTAATTACGGCCCTTTTCCATGAATAAATACATGCACTCAATGTTTTGGCTTTGTGGCATCTATTTTGGCTGTTCAGAGGCCTTTGCTTATTATTTGATTACCAAATATATTTTAAATGTTCACAGATACTGGGTAAGTGACCTCCAGATAAATGAAGTACTGCTATGGTTGAAATTTCTGTCTAAAACCTATTTGGTTTGAGGAAACGAAATAAATATGACATTTCCAAGCCATGTGTAATCTGCTGATGTCATCAGTAGTTATAACCTGTGTTGCTAATTTTCTGTTATCAGCACCACCGTGGTTGAATGTCACTTCTTTGCCAACTCACTCCCTTCTTTAGTTCTGCCAGTAGCCTCATAGAAAACCATTTCACATTGATATCCTCAAATCTAATTTTTCTTTGAAATTAAAAAAAAAAATTAGAAGCAAAGTAAGAAGGCATTAAATACATTTTAAAATTTAAAACAACCTAGTATTAAGCCAAATTAAAAAAAAGTGTACATAAATGCTCAAAAGTAAGTTGTATAAAAAATTCTAACTTGGTTCCCAGAGAATATAAAAATGAAATGGCACGAAACAATGTAATTAAATCACACTGGAAATGTCAAGTGCTTGGCTGATATTGCTTTCACAACTATCTTTTAGCTGTGTTTCCACTCTTGGACAGAAAAAAAAAAAAGGTAACATTACATTGATTACTTTAATCCTTATAGTCAACTTTCCCATAACAAGTATAGGGAACAGATACCCATAATACCAAGTTGAGAAATCAAACATTTTCTATTTTGTAGGGACATTCTCAGAAGTCACTCACTGACACTAACCCCAGTTTCTGGCTTTGACCTCTCTCTGGTTTAATCTTACAGTCAACAGCCTGTGTGGTCGAGATAATGAAACTTGGAGATTTCTATGGATACTCCCTAAAGTAGTAACTGAGAATTTGCTGAATGATATTCCAATGCTATGCTCAAAAACTACTTTCTTTCTGTACAATTAATTTCTCTTCTCTCTCCTGCTCTCAAGAAATTAGTAATTCAGTTTCCAGCAAGAGGTTCTCTGTGGAATCCAATGTGGTGGCCATGTAAGGATCTAGGACAGGTATTTCATACTGAATAGCAGTAAGGTTCTTAGGACATTTGTAGAAATAAAGTAGAACTAAAAATTCAAATGTATAAAGCAGAGCATTCAGTTAAAAGCAGAGATCTTTTAAGCAATGCAATTCTAGGGCATGAGCATTTTGTAAATTCTATGATCACAGAAAATATTTGGGAGGGTTGGTTTGATCAAGTGGCTGAGAGCATGGGCTCGGGAATAAGAATATCTTATACTGGCTGTGTGATCAGGAGAAAATTACTTATCCCCCTCTGCCTCAGTTTCCTCACTTAAAATTTGGATAATAATAGCACCTACTGAAGAGGTTATTGTGCAAATTAAATCACCTAATACATTTAAAGGACTTACAACAATTCCTGGAAAATTCTAAGTGCTATTTAAGTATTGGTTAAAAGTACCTTTTATACAAAGGTGATCTCTACAAATGGGTGTTTGGTCAAAGTGGCATTCATGCCGTGGCTGAAATGGATGGTCAGAAAGCCAGAACAATTTGGCACATAGAGGGGAAAAAGAAACTTGATGTGCAATTTCCTTTTGGTATTCTCAACTCTAACTGAGACCAGATTGCAATAAATGAATTTCTGTGAACAGTAGCATAATTTAATCCACAACACTCAGCCTTGGTTGCAGGCTGCCCAGAATGATGGCAGATCTTTCTCACTGAAGTGACCCTGAAGATGTGGCTGTCAGAGCACAAAGTGCTGGATAATGACGAATGGATAGAAACCATTCGGCTGTGCTGTGCATGCAGCTAGGGTAAGAAACCACTGCTGTACAAGGGCAAGGGACTTGAGAAGTCACTGTTATTACAACAAGAACAAGCCAATGGGTCTGGCTTGCTCCTGAATCCAGAGCTCTAAGCACTCCTGTGGCTGCGCTGCCCTTCTTTCCCTTTTGCCTCCTATGTACTTGGTAAACGCATCATTTACTAAAATGCTCTCACTGTGTCCATTTCAGTATTTCTTAAGGTGAACTTCCAGGACCGCCTACACCTGCATGTTTAAAAAACCACAGAGATGCTAGACTGGAGAGTCACTTTGATACGTGTGCACTTTAAAGGTGGCAGTGTTGACATTTGGGATCAGACAATCGTTTGTTATTAGGGCTGCCCTGTGCACTGTATGCTGTTCAGCAGTATCCCTTGCCTCTACCCACCAGATGCCGGTAGCACCACCAACAGCTGTGTTGTTGACAACTAAAAACATCCCCAGACATTGCCAAGTGTCCCCAGGTGGCGGGGGAGGGGGCGGAGGCGGAGGAAATCAGCCCTGGATTAAAACCAGTGAGCTAGTCTAACCTTAAACACATGTGGGGCCGCCGCTCAGAGAACTGCCTCAGTGAAGCTGTGAGCCTCACATCTTTACCTACGTGCTTCCTTGTTTAAATGGGTGCAAGGCAGTGCTCCATATACCAAGTCCCATATTTATTTGTATTTCCCATAATACCTTGCATGAGGTTGGACTCAATTATTAAGAGTTATAATTTGACAATTTAAAGGGACTTGGTTTTGAGCTACCTATTTCTCATTGCTCTAACATCAAACCAGACCAAAAGAGAGTTAAACCAAGGGTCAAACCCCTGCTTCCACAGACCTGCCCTCTGATGCTTTGTTACTCTAACTATGGTGTAAGGGAATTAATCCTAGTTCATTTAGTGGTTTCAAATATCCATTCTTGTGTAATTATAACACACAAAAGGCCACCTGTTTACGATAAGGAAAGGACAAGCAGTTATGTTTATGGATGACAAGGGACAATGGAATAATACGACCATATCTATCATTTTTGTATGCTTGCTTCCTGTATGTCAGCCAATGAGCTAAATGCTTCTTCTGAATTTTTTTAATTAATCCTCTCAATAACCCCATGATGATGGTAATATTATCATCCCCACTTCATTTATAAGGAAAGACTTAATGAGATTGAATAACTTGTCCATGATCACACAACCATTTTATAGTTGTAGTCAATTTAGTCTTAAAACATTTTGAATAAGGATTATAAATAGGGAATGTTCCATAACTCATTTTATGAGATTAAAACCACATACAGAGAATAGGAAAGAAGACAAAAACTACTCTCACTTGTGAGTATAAATTTACAGAACGACAAAATAATGGCAAGCTGAATCCAATAGAGTAAGACAAAGGTATATCATAATCTAATTGAGCATACTCCAGGGATTTTAAGATTGAGTACATAAATAACCTTCTGATCTTGCACCAATCATATTAATGGAAAAAAGCAGGAAAAAATATGATGATCTTAATAGATGCAAAAAAAAAAAAAGCATCAGAATATATATTCACAAAACAACAGCAACAAAAGAAAGAAAGAAAGAAAGAAAGAAAGAAAGAAAGAAAGAAAGAAAGAAAGAAAAGAAAAGAAAGAAAGAAAAAACCCGAGCAAACTAAGAAGTAAAGGTAATTTATGTTTAAGTCACATTCAATGATAAAACACTGGAAGAAATCTTTTTAAAGATTAAAGCAAGTATATCCACTACCATTAGTACTGCTCAACATTGTACTGTGCAATACGGCAAAAGGAAAAAACCTGCCATTATTTACAGTATGTATAATTTCTTGCATAGAAATCCCAAATTAATCCAAAGACAAAAAGAAATACTAAGAGTTTTACAAGGCGCTGGTTCTAAGATCAACATCCATAAAAGCCAATATCCTAGCAGTGAAGAATTACAAAACAAAGTTTAAAAAATAACCAGATTTAAATTATCAACAGCAATCACAAATAAATGAGGAAAATATATTAATAAAAGGTTATAGGGCTTATATATATATTTTTTAACATTTTGAACTTCAAGCTAATACTACTCCTCATCTCTTGGCCCACAAATCAATATTAGAGCATTCAATTTCCTTCCTGCTTCAATTCCACAAAACTGACAGGCAAAACATTCTAATGTGTTTGATGTGTATCCATCCCTTTGTATGAGTTCTTGTAAGGTGTAGATTACTGTTTTATGTGCATGTATATTTATCTGACATAAATGGTGATGTGCTACTTATTCCATTCTTTCTTTTAGTATCATTGTTTTAAATTATCAATTTCAGGAGAAAATCATAACTTTCATTGAAATTAAAGAAGACCTCAATAAATGGACCATGATCAAAGACATAAAAAGATATTAAAAAGATGTCAACTATCCTCAAATTAATCTATGAATTCATCACAATGAAACAACAACAAAAACAGTGTGTTTGTTTAACTTAACAAGTGAATTCTAAAAATTATGTAGAAGATAAAAGGAGCCAGAATAATGAAGACACTTGAAAGAATAGTAGGGAATAAGGAAAGGAGATTGCCCTACTACATAACACACTTTTAAAGTTAATAGTGAGTGAGATAATGTTCTGTTGGGCCCAAAATAAGAATATAGACCAATGGAAAAGTATAGCTCAGAAACAGGCCACTGTCGCAAATACTCACTGAATTCTTAACATTGTTTATTAGTATTTAGAGAAAAATCTCTATGTAGCAAACCCTAAACAGAAGCAAGAGAATGACAAATACAAAATTTTGGTCCGAGGTTACCGCTGGAAAGGCAGGGAAGATGTAATTAGGGAGAGACATGTAGTTATTGATAATGTCTTGTTGCTTTAGCTGAATAGTAAGTACATGAGTGTTCACACTATCATTATTCTTTGTAACTTACATCTAGATACTATATATTTTTACATGCATGAAATAGTTCATCAAGTTGCCAGGATTCCACATCAAACTATTTTCAAAAATGTTGCCATAGAATTGGTCAATGTTGTTCTGTATTATAGAGGAGAGGTCGATTTAGAGACATGGACATACAGGGAGGAATAAATGAATTCAACTGGGTTCTAAAACCTTCTGGAGGAAGTATACTTTGAAATCTTTAAATGTGCAGATGGCACAAAGTTCTTGCAGCTAATAATAACTTCTGAAGCTGTGACTGGCAAACAATCAGTGAACAAATAACTGGTGTATTTCACTGTGGGCAAGCACAAGACAACATTTCTACTGAAAATATAATCCACATTCTACCATTTGCTAATGAGTTGTCTCTCTGGCACAAGTGAGAAAAGAGGACTTGATGACATCATAAACTATTTTTAAAGACAGTGACCTCATGTGCTATTGCCTAAAAAAAAAAAAAAAAAATGGCCAACAAAATGTCACCTACCATAAAAAAAGATACAAAATATCCTATGATTTGGAGAACAAGGGTCCTTCTGCATTTGGTACATTGTGTGCAGTTCAAGTTGTTGCACTTGAAGAAAAACATAACAGATCTGGAGAAGATTCAAAAAGATTAAGTATAGGGATCAAGAGGATGAGGTTTTGTCCAAGGAAGTCACACTAAAATACAAGAGTAAGCCAATCTGTAAAATGAGATTGGAAAAGAAATGTAACTGTAATGTATCAATTTATCCAAAGAGGAAGCCACCATAAATTGAAAGCCTGAAATGTACTAGCTACTAAGACAGGTGCTTTCTCATACACATTAATTTTATTTTTAAAATACTATACTTTTTTACAGAGTAATCATATGAAACTCACTAGTCTAAAAGATGCTGCAGAATCAATATTTAAGTAGGCTACTTCTCATTTTATCTTTTCTTACCCTTGTTCATACTTCTACCACTGCATTCATTTACTTACACATTAATCTTCTGTAGTGTCCTTTAAACTCTTTGAGAGTATCATTACTTCTTTCTCATCTTTTATGTCCAGCATATGGTACCTGACAAGTTTTGAGCACTTAATAAGTACTTATTAAATGAAATGATGAATGACCAAAATAGCTTTAGTTCAATCTAAAGATACATTAATGGTCTAATAATGGAAAAAAGGGTTTTGGGGACATGCCTAACTTTGATGCTAATGTCTACAAAAAGAAATTCTCAGAAGGATGCTCTTCTGTAACAATGGATTTCCTGTGGAAGACAGCAAGCTGAGCTGTCTTGCGTCCAACCCCAAGTGGCAGTTTTATGCTCTACACACACTAACAGAAAATACATACATGACTATATACAGCATAAAATACATCTCTATACAGCAGATAGCAATGATTTGGAAAATCCCATTGCATCTTCCTCCAGAACGTTTACATGAGTCAAAGACTGATGAAAAGGTCAATATAGGTTTCAGGCAATGGACAAACCAGGTTAAAGGGTTGATCGTTAAACTAATTTGATACAGCAAACATGATGGGCATTATTTCCAGAGCTGTAAGACTAGATTAATTTAGGCCAAAGAGTTGGAGTCTACTGATTTTTCTATTCTCACTTCATATAAGCCAGACATTGAGAAACAAATTAATTCAATGTGGAACTATCAGGATTAGAAACAGCTTCACATCTAGTAGAATACAGGTGGCTCCCGTGGTAAAAAATTGATGGATATGATGGTTGACTCTATTTGAAGACTAGTTTCATAGTCACCTAAAAACTAGACTTAAATGCAGCATTGCTGCAAAGCTCAGGAGTGGGAATCTGAAGTGACAGGAACTTTCAGAGCCCAGAGGGAAGGAAAAGTGTCGGAACAGCAATTTTTCTCAAACAAATGATGCAGATACAGGATGAGGGGTGGCAGGTTAAATGTAGCTGTGCTGTTTTCAGAACTAAGTTGGTGTAGTTCAATAATATCCTTTCTACTCCCAAGATATCAAACTATTCCTTTTAACTTAGAGCAGACACTTAGCTTTTTTCCTGCTCTACTAGTTACCTTTTTACATGGGCACCTATGATTTTTACAAGTTCCTACTTGTGACACTCATCTTGGCTTTCTCTAAAAAACTCTTTTAGCCATGTAGAAAATATAAATTTATTCTCATCTGAAACTGCATAATTAATACTTGTGAGGTACCTAAAAGTTAAACAAGAGCCACCTGCTACATTAGCATTTTGCAAGCAGCCAAATCTGAGGTAAGGCCGAGGAAAGCAATATGAGTGAGGGTAACCCATTGACTTAGCATTAGAAATAATTCCTATCTCCAATAAGTCATTTGTTGCCTCAAATACGAGTATGTTGACAGACCACTTGATGATGCAAAGACCTCCCCTTGCCCCACAAACTCCCTAGTCCCATTACAAAAGGGACAATGCTCTTCTTTTTGTTTTAAGTTTTAAATTAGATCAGTAATACATGAACACATATTTAATTAAGCCTTCTTGGAGTCTCAGAAAAAGCTAAATTCCAGACATACCTATGCACACATATGCATACACTCATATCTGTGTGTGACTGTACGTAAAGGCAGAAACTCTATGGTACCTCATAAAACAAATATATATGTCAACATTTTTTCCTTACTCAGTGCATCTTGGCGATTCCTCTGTGTTGAGTTGGGACAGAGCTAGCTCACTGCTTTTAACTGCTTCATAGTTTCTCATGGTTTGGAAATACTTCTGTTCTTTGTCAGTGCACACTTTCATGCTTAGTTCTTGCAAGATATACTGAAATAGAAATGCTGGGTTGAATACAACTTTCCAATTCATCCTCTAAAGTGGTGGGATCAATTCATAGTCCCACCAGCAAAGTGTCAGTTACCCCACATTCTCACCTATTCTTAATATTGTCAATAATTTTATTTAGGGCACTTCACTTTGACCCACTCTTTTTTAGACCCGTGTTTATTCATTTTTTCTGGGCAGGGATAGGGAAAATGGGCCTAAAAAAATGGAGAGGTAAGAAAGCAATTTAGACACTCTTCTGAGGTTGCCAGCAGTTCATGAGATTATTAGCAGTCGCATCTCACAAAACAACAACACACACCTCCTCTTTCCTAGTTCTTCCTTATGTTGGCTGGAAATCTCACTCACTCACTTGCACACATGCCCCTCTCATTTTAGTCCAACCTAGGAATACAGCCAGAGAGCCCTGTGCACTCTGGAGGACCTCTGACTGAAAGTATCATAAAACACAAAAAACAGCTTTATCCCATGGCTGTTACTTCCATTTCCCGAAGAAACACTGATAATGACCCATATTTGAAAAGAAATCTTGTTTGTGTCACACAATATTTAACAGACCTCTGCCTTTCCAAAAGCCAACTGTCAGAGCCAACCCTTTCACTTTAAGCAGCTTCCTAAATTCATTGGATTTTTGAGATTTTCCTATGCATATTTAAGAAGTTCTCAATAAATCCATTTAAGCAAAATGTACAAAGAAGTACCTTAAAATAGTGTTTTGAGAGATGATGCAGAGAAGTGTTGGGGAAGCATTCAGAGTTTTGAGGAGTTTTTCCTTGTCTTCAAAATGCTTCATTAAAACCACAATAAAAACATTAGTGACATCCATGGCACATCTTAACCAGTACATTAGAGCACCATTATAAGCTCAAATTTGATAATCAAGGTCAGCCTCCCAGAAGCTACGTAAGAGTAAGAAAGAGTGGAATCCTACAGCACTGCATACTTGCAACTTATTATCTCACTTTTTAAAACCTTCCTCAGAAGAGGCTGACTTTATTGTTGCAAGGGAGGTAGTTTATAAGAAAACAAATTAGCTCTCTTTGAGCTATAGGAGGAGCCTTAGTGACTCTTCCACTTTGCTAATGTAGGATACACATTGGGTTGAAAAAATGTTTCCTTGGCTTCCTCAAAAATTTCCACATCAACCCCTAATAATGGAGTAGAAAGAAAATTATAACTACTCTGGGGTACCTGGTGGCATAACTCTTAAAAACACTTAAGACATATTGAATGAGTAGCCTCCTAGGCCTCCTGCATCATCTGTTTCAACAACTATTTCAAGGGAATAGGAGAAAACACAAAGGGGTCAGTGGTAGAAAAGGCGAAACAAACTCCAGCAGTATTTCATCCCTAAACATGAATTATCGTTTCTTTCCCAAGATGTCAAAGCCACTGGCCACTTTGACAGCTAGAAGACAAGGTTCTTGTGGAGATGCTGCCTTAAAATTCTCAGGTTTCAACAGTAAAGAATGTCCCTAGCTTAAAGGAACAGAAATCACTAGATATTCCAATCACACTCAGGTATGAGGTCGCAGTATCTCAGATATTTGTAAAAACTTTAGCCCAGGACCAGATGGTTTCACTGGTGAATTCTACCAAACATATAAAGAAGAATGAATACAAATACTTCTCCAAATCTTCCAAATTGTTGTAGTGGAGGGTACACTTCCAAACTCAGTTTACAAGGCCAGCATTACCTGGATACCAAAATCAGATAAAGACACTAAAATAAAATTATAGGCCAATATCCATGAAGAAGAATAATGCAAAAATCCTCAACAAAATATTAGCAAACCAAATCCAATAAAGGATCATACACCATGATAAAGTGGGACTAATTCCAAGAACACAAGGATGGTTCAACATCCACAAATCAATGTGATCACCACATAAACAAAATGAAAGATAAGAAACATGATTATTTCAATAGATGCAGAAAAGCACTTGACAAAATTCAAGATCCATTCATGATAACAATGCTCAACAAAGTGGGTACAGAGGGAATATACCTTAACATAATGACAAGCCCACAGCTAATATACAATGGTGAAGAGCTGAAAGCTTTTCCTCTAAAATCAGGCCAAGACAAGGATGCCCACTCTTACCACTTTTATTCAACAGAGCATTCCAAGTCCTAGCCAGAGCAATTAGGCAAGAAAAAAAACACACTTCAAAATGAGAAAGAAAGAAGTAAAACTGTCTTTCTTTGCAGATGATATTTTATATATAGCAAATCGTAAAGACTCTAAGATACTATTATAACAAATTCAGTAAAGTTGCTGAACACAAAATCAATATATAAAAATCTGTTGTGTTTCTATACACTTATTGTAAACTATCAAAGAGAAATTTAGAAAACAATCCCATTTACAATTGTATCAAAAATAATAAAATACCTAGGAATAAATTTTTCAGATGCTTTTTTCTATTTTTCAATTACAGTTGACATACAGTATTATATTAGTTTCAGGTATAAAATGTAATCGACATTTATGTAACTTATGAACTGATCATCCCAATAAGTATAGTACCCATTTGACACCATACATAGTTATTACAATATTATTGACTGTATTCCCTATGCTGTACTTTACATCCCCATTACATACCTAGGAATAATTTAACCAAGGAGGTGAAAGACCTGTACATTAAAGAGTATAAGATATTGATTGAAGAAACTGAAGTAGACACAAATGAATGGAAAGCTATTCCATGCTCATGGATTGGAAAAATTAATATT
Organism: Rhinolophus sinicus; assembly: GCF_057876585.1. Taxonomy (NCBI): domain Eukaryota; kingdom Metazoa; phylum Chordata; class Mammalia; order Chiroptera; family Rhinolophidae; genus Rhinolophus; species Rhinolophus sinicus. The sequence continues at coordinate 131,877,153 of NC_142503.1, forward strand.
GTTAAAATGTCTAAAATACCCAAAGTAATCTACAGATTCAATGCAATCCATATCAAAATACTAGTAGCATTTTCATGGAAATAGATCAAACAAGCTTAAAACTTGTATGGAACCACAGAAGACCCAAAATAGCCAAAGTGATCTTTAGAAAGAAGAACATAGTTGGAAGCATCATGCTCCCTGATTTCAAACTATACTACGAGGCTATAGTAATCAAAACAGTATGGTACTGTCATAAAAACAGACACCAAGATCAATGGAACAGGAGAGAGAGCCCAGAAATAGACCTACACGCATATGGTCAATTAATTCATAACATAGACACCAAGATTATACAATGGGGAAAGGACAGTCTCTTCAATAAATGTTTTTGGAAAAACTGGACAGCCACATGAAAAAGAATGAAACTGGACCTCTGTCTACACCATCCACAAACATTAACTCGAAATGGGTTAAAGACTTGAGCATAATACCTGAAATTATAAAATTCCTAGAAGAAAACACAGGCAATAAGCTCCCTGACATGAGTCTTGGCAATGATTTTTTTGGGTTTTGACACCAAAAACAAAAACAACAATAAACAAGTGAACCTGGATCATACTAAAAAGCTTCTGTACAGCAAAGGTAACATTCAACAAAATGAAAAGGCAATCTACTCAATAGGAGAAACTATTTGCAATTTATTGATCTGACAAAGGGTTAATATCCAGAATATGTAAAGAACACATACAACTCCACAGCAAAAAAAAATCTGATTTAAAAATGGACAGAGAATATAAATAGACATTTTTTCAGAGATGACATACAGATGGCCAAGAGGTACATAAAAATATGCTCAAAATCACTAATTTTCAGAAAGATGCAAATAAAAACCACAGTGAGATAACACCTCACCCTTGTAAAATGGCTATTATTTAAAAAAATAAAAAAGTGTGGGTGAGCATACGGAGAAAAGGGAACCCTTGTGCACTGCTGGTGGAAATGTAAATTGGTGTGGCCACTATGGAAAACAGGATGGAGGTTCCTCAAAAACTTAAAAACAGAACTACCACATGATCCAGCAATTCCTTTTCTGAGGATTTCTCCAAAGAAAATGAAAACACTAACTCAAAAAGATATCTGCACCTCATGTTCACTGCAGCATTATTTATAATAGCCAACGTATAGAAACAACCAAAGTGGCTATTGATAAATGAACAGATAAAGAAATGTGATATGTGTGTGTATGTGTGTCTGTGCATACACACACATGTATATATATACACAAATATATGTATGTGTACACACACATACGTATACACACACACATACACACACACACTGGAATGTTCAGCCATAAAAAGAATGAAATTTGCCACTTGCAATAACACGAGGGCATTATGCTAAGTGAAATAAGTCGGACAAAGACAAATACCATATGCTTTCACTTATATGTGGCATATAAAAAAATGAAAAACATTAATTCAGATATAGAGAACACACTGGTGTCTGCCAGAATTGGGGGTGGGGGATGGGCAAAATGGGAGAAGCTGGTCAAAGGCTACAAACTTCCAGATATAAAACGAATATCATAGCGATGCATGGTAACTATAGTTAATAACACTGTATTGTACATATGAAAGCTGCTGAGAGTAGATCTTAAAAGTTCCCATCATAAGAGATAAAAAATTTGTAATTATGTGTGGAGATGGATGTTAGACTTATTGTGGTGGTCATTTTGCAATATATGTATTTATTGAATCATTATGTTGTACAGCTGAAACTAATATGTTATATATCTAAATTATATCTCAATTTAAAATCTTTAGTGAAAATCCTAAAATAGTATCCTATAGAATCATACTAACAATGTTGGCTTTTTTTCATTAAAATGTTTCCTCTAAACTACAACTCATTATTTATTATTCACTTTAAAAAAATCAAGTCACAGAAAAAATTGTCTGAATTAATTGAGTCTATGTGAATGCTAGAAAAGAATAATGAATTTAATAATCGTAGAACTGGAACGGATCTGAGTTTTCCTACTCATCTTTCTCCTCAAAGAAAGAAAAGAAAAAACAAAAAAACCTTAAGAAACTTAGATTAAGGTTTTGCTTCCAAATGGGCATTTTATTTTACCTTAAATGGATGTAGGAAGACCCAGAACCAGGGGTCTGAGATATTTTGTTTTTCGTTTGTTCAATATAGAAGAGTTTGTTTATCCGAAATATCTGGGTGAGGATTATTAAAATCTATAAAGTAAGAGCTTAATATCTGCACAAAGACAATCTTCATAAAGGAAATTAAGGGAGAGAAAATGAAAGCGTTCCTGGAGCAGAGCTTGTTAAACCTGAGATAGTGCCTGTCATTGTTAATTACATGTTAAGTGTCACTGTGTCATTTGATACAGTATTTAGCTGATTCACTCTAATGCAACACAAGAGATGAAGAGATGAAGACAGAAGTAGGAAAAGAAGGAAATGTACTGTAGTTTTATCTGTATGATGAACAATATGTTTTACCTAAAATTCTAGATTGTTCAGGAGTATCCGGGTGGCCTACTACTACCACCGTGTTTCCCCGAAAATAAGACCTAGTCGGACCATCAGCTCTCATGTGTCTTTTGGAGCAAAAATTAACGTAAGACCCACTCTTATTTTACTGTAATGTAAGACCTAATATAATATAATAAATATAATATAATATAATATAATATAATATAATATAATATAATATAATATAATATATTATATAATATATAATATAATATATAATATAAAATATAATATAAAATATAATATAAAATATAATATAAAATATAATATAAAATATAATATAATATAAGCTCCAAAAGACGCATTATAGCTGATTGTCTGGCTAGGTCTTATTTTCAGGAAAACAAGGTACAAGCCAAGGACAAAGACGTGGTTCTGAGGTAAGGCCCTCAAGGCACTTACTCTACAAAATATAGTGGACAATACGTGACAGCAATAGAAAAAGGGGAAGAGGTGAGGTCAGAGAGATTTCTTTGGCTGGAAAGAGTGATTTTCAAAAGGCTTCACCAACATAGCATTTCCAGTCTACTCGAGACCTGCCCCCTTTGCTATTTATTTTCTTTGAAGCAGAGCTCCTCTCCAGAATAAGACTTCCTAGCAGGGACAAAGGAAGGGAATGTGTGGCTATGACACCTCTTTAATGCTAGACTACAGTTTCATGTTTTAAATATTAATGAATCTGGGCCTATTTACTCCCTTTCCACCTCTGGCTCTTGTTTTGAAGTCTCTGATTGGCGACTGGTCGTGCTTAGTGACAGACAACCTCACTAAGGAACTTTCAGTGACACACTACCATACCACATCCAGTTTCAGAAAATAAAGTCCAGGTTGTGTTTTAAGTCATTGTCCCAAAATGTATTCTTCAAGGAAGAAAGAACACTAGTCACAAATATGCACTGAAGAGAACACTCATAATCACACAAAATTATAGCTGTGGGCAGAGATCGCTATTACTACCAATCATCACAGTTTGAATCTTTGTTGATCATTAACCAGAAATGTCTTATGACCGCGGCTCTGTGAAAACGAGACTGGGGCTGAATTCAAGAAAGAGTAGAACACTACATTTTGACACTACTTTACTTTTATAATGAACATCCACTGCTTCACATACACATATACTTACTCACTTCAGTGCTTTGCTGTGTATTGTCCTCCAGACCCTCGCATCCATCCATCAGAGCCACTGTCTATCCAGTTACCATGGGACCTGGCAAATAATTGTTCAGTGTGGTGGAGTGGGAAAAAAATGAAGCCTGAGAATGCTAGGATCTGGTGTTCAACCCTGGTTCTGCCACAATCAGCTGCTGATTTACTTAAACTTTATTAGTCTCAGTTTTATCCTTGTTAAATGTGGGTGATAATAAGACATTAGAGGATTATTGGGAAGGTTGAATACAATTAAATGTATGTCAAAGCTTTAATAAACCATCTAACTCTTGTGTAGTATTTGTACCTACTAAACTGCCTTTAAAAACATTCCACTCTTACCACCAAAAGGACAGCAAGGTGCCATTTCCAGGGGCAACATTTTTAATAAGTAGGTAAAAAATGGTGGAATAGTGAATGACTGTCGCTTGCTATCTTTCAAACTCAGGAACAAAAGCCCAAAGCTGGATCCAACATGACCTTAAACCTGGAAGCAAAGCTAAAGCACGTAAGGAACCACAGTGGATGCCTACAATCCCCATTTCTTAAATACAAAGAAAAACTTTCAACTAAGTGATTTCCGAGTTTTGAAATCACAGTATTTCCAAGTGTTAATTTGGATCCCAATATTTACTTTATTATTCTCTTTTGCCTTAACTGTCAAGAAGCTCAGAACTAAGTTTTAGGTCTAGTTTTAAAAAGAATGTTTAGCCTATGCTGTTTCCTAGAACTTTTCTCTTGACTCACCCCTCCCCCCCCTTCATTAATGTCTTTTCAAAAGAATGTTACTAAATTTGTAACTTTTATTATTAAGACAATGCGAGTCAGGAAGGCAGGTTATAAAGAATGAATGAATGAATGAATGAATGAATGAATGAATCTCAACCTAGTAGAACCTCAGACAAAACAGTTGGCATCAGAAAACTCACTGTAGACCAGGGTTATTTTGCTGAGTGTTTATTTCTGAATTGCTACCTATTGTGAGCTCCCTCTTGACTTTAAACATACTGTGTTTTTCCGAAAATAAGACCTAGCTGGACAATCTTATTTCACTATAATGTAAGACTGAATCTTATTTAACATAATATAAGACCAGGTCTTATATTAACTTTTACTCCATAAGACACATTAGAGCTGATTGTCCGGCTAAGTTTTATTTTCGGGGAAACATGGTAGGAGGATTTCTCTTGTCTATTTTCAGATTTCACGAGAAATTCAGGAGCTAAGTCAGGACTGCAAGTGGCCCCACCTCCCCACCAGAAGGATGAACTATTTGGGAAAGTACAATGATGCCACGAGGAGTCAGAATTTCCCAAGGCCTCTCTAGGAAATAGTAGGGACTACAATTTCTCCTATTAGATTTTACGTTCCTCAAAGCCACGGGGTGAGTAAGAACATTTATCTTCAGAAGCCTCATTAACAGAAATGTCTATGCAATTCTATGTCTCCCTTAGGGCGGCTATTAAGTGACTCACACAAACTGGGTATTCAATAAAGTTGTTGAATAAATAAAACACTGTCAAGGTCAATAGCCGCAAATAGGATTCGTCCATGGTTCCCTTTTAAGGATTCTGTCCTGATGACCATATGGCCACATGAAAAGACAGGTAAGTTTTAGGACACAGAAACTCTGCCACAATCCGGACCAACCATGTCAAGCTAGACAACAGGGGAAGGAAGTAGGGCTGGTTTCTGTAAATAACTTGTGTAGGTGAAATAATTCCCATATTCACATCTTGATCAAACCTTTACAGTGTGCGTGATATAAACTGGATATGATAAATGAGAGAAATCAGAGGAGTCCAATGCAATAACACCCATGTGACAACAGATGATCACTGTGACAGATCAGTGAGCCCTGACCCAGCCCTGTATGCCAAGTAGGGCTTCACAGAGAAGACGTCTTGCTAAAGACTTGAGAGTGAAGGACTCATTCCTTATATGAGGCTCAATCAGGCAGAGGAAAGAACGTGGCCTCAGCTCTGGTCACATGAATGCACTGGCCAGCACTGGCCAGTGGCTCAGAGGGCTGAGGAGAAGGGCTGAGATAGCAAACGAGACTAGCAACCTAGGCTATGAAGGGCCTTGTAGGTACTGCCACACAGTTTGAACTCTGTTTTGAGCAGGTAGAAATCCAAAGTAATCCTAGTAGACAAGTTCTATAATCAGGTTTTGAGAAAGGTAAGTGTGCAGACTGTGTAACAGGCCTCAAATGAACAATTACTGCCCAGGCTGTATATGCCGATCAAAGTACCCAGGGCTCTCATCATGCACTGTCCTCACAACAAGCCAATCAAGTGACATGATTGTTTTCCCATCTGTAGGCAAGGGCACAGGCGTTAATGTCATTAAATGACTTGTCCAAGGTGTCACAGCTAGTAGCGGCAGAGTTGGGACTCAGACCAGGGTCTGATTCTAACACTTGTACTCATAGAAGAAGGAGAGGCAATCATAGAGAGAAAGAGCAGCAGGCAGGCCACGGCCCTAGTCCAGGCAGAGACAAGGAGGGTCTGAAGCAGGGCAAGGAAAGTAGCACTTGTGTAGCCAGACATTCTGTGACAGCCAGGAGCTGCAGTTTTAACAAATCGATCCTGAATGCTTTAGAGGGTATTTCAGAGCAAAGGATTTTCTGTTAAACGTCCCCCACCCCCAAAAAAACAGAAACAACAAAAAAACTTGAAAGAATGCTCCAACTACAAGTTTAGACTTGGAAACACTGTGAGTCTATAATCAAACATCACCTTCTATAGCAAAAACACGAACACTAATCTTAGGAGGCAAACATCTTCAACGCTTGGTATTGCTCACTAGAAAACATCTCCACACTTCTGGGCACAAAACTACAATGAGATTTTACTTCACACCCACTAGGATAGATATAATAGTAACACAAAACAATCAAAATAACAAAAAAAGAAAACTAAGTGTTGGCGAGTATGCGAAGAAATTAGAACCCTTGTACATTGCCAGTCAGAATGTAAAATGGTACAGATACTGTGGAAAACATTTTGGTGATTCCTCAAACAGTCAAACATGGGATTATCATATGACTTAGTGATTCCACTTCTGGGTATACAACCAAAAGAACTAAAAGCAGAGATTCAAACAGATACATGTAGGCCAATGTTCACTGTGGCATTTTCACAATCGCCAAAAGGTAGAAACAACCCAAGTGCCTACCAACAGGTAAATGGGTTAATGTAACAGGATCTATTCATACAATGGAATATTATTCAGTTATAAAAAAGAATGGCATTCTGATACATGCTACAACGGACTCGTAATGAAACCTTGGAAAAATTCTGCTAAGTGAAAGAAGCCAAACAAAGAAGGATAAATATTGTGTGATTCAACTTCCAAGAGCTATCTAGAAAAGGCAAATTCATAGACACAGAAGTAGATTAGAGGTTACCAGGGGATTCGAAGGAATGGGGAGTTACTGCTTAATGGTCACAAAGTCTTTATTTGGGATGATGGAAAAGTTTTAGAAATTGATAGTGGCAAAGGTTACACAACATTTTGAAAGTACTTAATGCCACTGAATTGTACACTTAAAAATGGTTCAAACATAAAATTCTATGTTATATATATTACCATGATAAAAAAATTTCCCCATCCCCAAAAGGAAAAAAAACAAACAAAACCAAAATGAATGTGCAGAGTTGCCTCAACCACTGGCAGAGGGAATAAATGCAATTTTTTCCTGTCTGTAGACCTATGTCAAACTTGGCCCCCATGCTAGGGAAGAATGACAATATATGGAAGTGAACCTAGAACTAGGTGCCTTCAAAGTGTGCTATTCAAAATAATTAAGTGGCTTCCTACAACCTATGGGCTAATATTTAAACTATTTCACAAGGGGATACAAGGCCTTTCCTGCTCTGGCTCCCACTTACCTGTCCAAGTCCAAGCTCATCTCCCACGTTGCCTCTGCTGTCTATGCCTTTATAATGAAGAGTGCCAGGACATGCCAGGTTCTCTCATGCCTCTGTTTGCCCATGCTCTTCCATGTGCACGTAAACAGCTCACTCCTATTCCCACCCCTCACTTTTATCATCTAGCAAATGCCTAATCGATCAGGTTGTGGTTCCCTGAAGCCTTCCCCAAGACTCGAGGCTCTTTACCGATGGTCCATTGCCTCTATTTATTGATACCTATGTATAGCAGTTACAATATTCCAATTGCTTATTAGCATGTCTTTATTCTACTGGACCATGATTTTTGTTGAAAACAGTAATATGCCACTTCATTTCTCTCTGCAGGGACTAGTATTCCATAAGTGGTTCTTTAATAGGCAGGCAAGATAGTAAGCCCAGCACTCAGCCAGGGAGTGAAGACTCTGATCCCCCAAATTCTAAGGAGCAGTTAGTTACTGGTGTTTCCTCCATGTCCTTCAATGGACACCAAATTTCATGAGGAATGCCAGGTACTAAGTAAAACCTAAAACAATCAAAGTCAGAAAAGCTGGAAAGAATCACCCACACCTGTGGGGCTATAAGGAATCCAGACAGTTTGGAACCTGAGGAAGTTTTCTGAGAAGGCAAATGAGAAGCAATGTATTGAAAACGTGCTCCATATGAAATAGAATTGTTCAGTTATAAAGATGCACTGAAGCTGCATCGCAACAAAGGGAAACAACCTGAAGATGAAGAATAAGTATGTTAGGAATCATCCAATACTACCAACTTCCAATAAGTAATTTCATTATTTTTGTCACTAAACATGTCTGTTCCCAAGCAGAAAACCTTCCACATTGCACATGACTAAAGTAAACCTCCTTTAAAAATCCACCCATTTCCTTTGTTCTGCTTCTAAATACATCTGATCACCGGGTTACTCTGAAATGCTACCTAACAGATGGGACTGATACAAATAAGGGGTTTTCCAGTCTCAGAAAGATAGGTTTCTAAGTAAAAACTGATACTCTAATAAACTCTGATAGGTTTATCAGCATGATTAGGGCCTAATCAGCCCTATATGAGTGGAATTAAAAGTGAGCATTTGGGTCTTTAGATCTGAGAATTCCAACGCTAGGAATGACATTGTTCCAGGTTTACAGCCCTTCTTTATGGCTGGAGGGGGTTTATATGAAGTGTGAATGGAAAAGGGGCCACATATTAAACCTGACAAGCTCAGGGGTCTGAAAATAACCATATAAGATGGCGTAAACATAAAAAATTCCATAACTAAGTGGGCCATGGTGGGAAGTCACATCGTTAGCCAAAAACTTCCTTCATATAGTTCATCTGTGCCTTTAAGTGGGCCTGTCTATTGTCTTTTTGCACCTACCCTGTTTCCCTGAAAATGACATCTAGCCGGACAATCAGCTCTAATGCATCTTTTGGAGCAAAAATTAATATAAGACCCGGCCTTATATTATATTAGGTTATATAAGACCCAGTCTTATAGCAAAATAAGACCCATTCTTATATTATGTTATATAAGACCCAGTCTTATATTATAGTAAACTAAGACCAGGTCTTATATTAATTTTTGCTCCAAAAGACGCATTAGAGTTGATTGTCTGGCTAGGTCTTATTTTAGGGGAAACATGGTAAGATGACATCTTTGGAATGTCAGTAATCCCTTTTTCTGGACCAGAGCAGGAAAGGACAGAATCCCTCATTATTATTCTTGTCCTTTGATTAACATCTCTATGTGAACTATTATCTTATCCTGTACCCACCTATGTGAAAGAAGTACCTGTCTCTCCAATTACTGTTATCCAATCCCAGAGGTTTCCCCACTTTGCTTTCTCCCACCTCCTTAACCTATCACCAATGGACTTCATGTAACCCTCCTCTTTTGATACTATGTATAAAATAAGCTGCAAACCACCATTTCGCGGAGCATTTTCTCAATCCATTGAGATTTTGCTTCCCAGCAATTGTCGTCAGTTTGGCTCAAATAAACTCTTACAAGCTTTCTCTTAGGCTGGATGTTTTTTGTCCACAGAAGCAAGACCTCTTCCCAGTCACTTCGTTTCTTCCTCCTCTCCAACAGACTGCCTAGTTGTTATGCCCCCTAGATGTCCCTCTTTTCATTATTTAGTTAACTCCAGCTCAATTTTTGTTTATCTAAACGACTCCCATTTACACCATTATTTCATTTGGAAAACTCATTCCACTTCCCTAATAGCAAGCTTTAAAGTAAACTTTTGACCACTTACAACTTAAAGTCTACTAAGTACCCATGACCTGATTAGACAGCAGCCAGCATGGAAGATGTGAGTTTTGTACTATGCCCCTGAGCTACTCTGCTCTTGCTAACAAGCCTAGTTTTACCAGCATGCTGGATCCTCTACAGAGCAGAGAATTAAACACGAATACCAAAATCTCACTCTTCTGCCTCTTCAGAGCTTCTTAGTATCAGTAAGCCAAGGAAAAGCCTGAGACATGGCTCCATCCTGGCAGCCTGGGCCCCTACCCAGCCCTCGGAAATGACCAGGGCCCTGGGTCCTCTCTCATGGAGGTAAAACCTGACATGGCAGCAGCTGCCTTGCTGGTCTTCGGAGGCATTCCAAAAAGAAACAAGCCGGACTTGAGTCCCCAGTGGCCTATCTGACAAGTTTACCTAAAGGTCTTGCCACATTTCGTCAGAAACTCAGAGGCTTTAAAGGTGCTCATTTCGGAAGGACATGGCCTGGCCTCCACCTAAGGCTCACACCTGCCCCTCAGCAAGTCCAATTCGTAAGTCCTCACTCACGTGCTCCCCATCTCTCACACCGGACGGCTGGACACATGTTGCAGCTGATGCCACAGCAAGAAAAGATGGCACAGTCCACAGGCCAGGTGTATGCCTTGGTTTCAATTCTGGCTCCCTGACTTAAACCCAGGTGTGAGCCTGTGGTTGTTATTCACTCCTCTGAGCCTCTGCGTTCCCAGTTTAATACACTGCACATAAACCCTTTCCATTTGAAAAGCTGCCCCCCCCCCCCCGCCAAACAAAATAATAGTACTACTAAGAACTGATCATTATAAACATAAAGGCCCAAAACTTAAACTTTACTAATTACTAAGATGGATTCATGAGCCTGGCTCTCCCAAATCTGCTGCCCATGTAAGCTGCTCTCACTACTGGCTGGGTTGGATTTTCCTTGCATTGCTTCCATTTTAACTTACCCGTTTTAACTCCCCAGGGGCTTGGCAGAATTGAAGCAACAAGAAGACAGCAGCCCAGCAGGGTCCCTGGGAGACTGAGGGCTGAGACCAAGCCCTTGGAAGCAATATTGGCAAAAAAACACTCAACTTAAGTCAAAAGATTTTTAAATTGGCACTTTTGCAAGAATAAGTTCTGTTTATTTTGTGGTTAAATAAAAAATAAAAAAGATAACACTGTTCACTCAGGAGTGATGTGAAAAATGATGGTAATCCAAAGCCTCGGATGCCTCCAAGTCCTTTTATGTTGTGGCTGCTTTGTGCTTATTATACCAAAGAAAACACTTTTCACAGTCCTGTGGTTTTGAAATGAGATGTCCTTCTCATGTGGGTCTGTTGTTTTTAACTTACTGAATTGTAAGCATAAACTCTAGACACTAGCAATTCTGTGAAATGTCATGGGTTCAGCCTGATTACTGACGGACTTCAAGAGAAGCAGGTGAAAGTCGACACCACCCGGCATTAACCCTACTCCTCGCCCGTAATTAAGTGCTTGATTTACTGAAGCTCTTTTCTTTAGAGGACAGCTTTATCGGGATACAATTCACATACCATACAAGTCACGCTTTCACAGAGTGCAATTCAGTGGTTTCAGTATACTCACAGAAAGTATGAAATTTTCACTACCATCTAGTTTTAAAACATTTTCATCACCTCAGTCTCCTACCCTTACATGGCACACACCTTGCGGTTCTCATAGGGCCTCCTCATTCTGCTTTCCACTGGCGTCTGGGTAATCCCATCTCCTCCTAAGGCGTTGCTTCCCCTGCCAAAGATTCAGATCTTTATCTCCTACCTAAATCTCAAAAGGGCTTCGAGTCCATACATCCAAATTCATGCGCATCTCTTCTTGAATTTCTTACAAATAATTAAAAGTTAAAAGTATCTAAGAGTGAGCCTGTTGTCTCCTACCACCCCTCAAAGTCACTACCACCTCCCCCAGTGTTCCTTACCTCCCCGTTTGCCTGGTTCCAGAACCAGAAACCCAGACATCTTCCTCAAGTCCTCCCTCCTTTGTCTCTTTCTCCACATCCAGTCATCACCAAGCTGCTCCAAGTCTCTCCCAAACCATCCACATGGCTGCCATTCTCACTGCCATTCTCCTACTCCAGGCCTGACTTTTAATCTGGAGTGTGAACAGACTCCAAACTGGTCTCTGCCTTTAGCCTTGTCTCCTTCTAACCTATCATTAGAGCCAAAGGGACCAATTCAAAATAGCCCTGATTGGATAAACTCCCCTGCATAGGGCCTGTCATGCAGGAGACCCTGCTCGCTGCCTCATTTGTCGTGCGGGGCCTCTGGTCCCGCTCCCCACAAGAGAATGCAGGATATGGTGAGGCCAAAAAGGAACACCCACGGAGCCATAGATAGGGGAGTCATACCACTATATTCTCTCTGGCGGCACTGTACTCTCACTGGAGGCTGGGTCCACACTGTCTGCAAACCGCCATCCACGCTTACTAGCCCAGCCGCCATCTTCTTGCTAGCCCCCGTTCTTTTCTCTCCTTTTCCTGCTAGCGTAGCCACAGCAGTTATATTAGTGGCCAATGGCTCACTGGTTACAGCTGACGGCCAACTAGCCACAGCTGATGGCCATGCAATCACAGTTGATGGCCATTTACTACCTGAGCCAGCACCTTTCTATGTGAGGCCGAGAGCCTGGAAACTGCTTTCTGGGGCTCTGTCCCCACAGTTGGAGACACAGGAAACAGGAGCCACACAATTCTCAACCCTCATTGCTCCGCTTGCAGGCTCAGCCACCATCTTCTTGCTAGCCCCCATTTCCCTGCTAGCGTGGCCACAGCAGTTATATTAGTGGCCAATGGCTCACTGGTTACAGCTGACGGCCAAGTAGTCACAGCTGATGGCCATCCAATCACAGTTGATGGCCATTTACTACCTGAGCCAGCACCTGTCTATGTGAGGCCGAGAGCCTGGAAACTGCTTTCTGGGGCTCTGTCCCCACAGGGCCCTTGCGAGTATCTGACAGAGCCTGTAAAGCCTTATAAAGTGCGCTCTGCCTCTTTCTCCAGTCTCCTCAGCACCATTCTCAACTCTAAATTTCAGCTTTAAGTTTCTCCCCCAACTCACGAGGATCCTTCTTACCTCCAGATTTGTGTCCTGGATAGAATGAATAGCGAGAGAATCCCTTTCAATCTCTCTAAAAGCTTTACACTGGTTGACCTGGCTAACCTATCAGGTCTCACTCATCACCTTTTCAAGGCAATTCTCCCTATCTAAGCACTACTCCTAAGAAATGGTTAGAGGCTCCTCTTTTCTGTTCCCGCGACACCTTGTACTGCTGTGACCATAGCATTTTTCATACAGTTGGACTCATCTGTTTACTTCTGTCTCTCACTAGACTGTGAGCTCTGTGAGAGCAGGCGCCATTATCTTTTGTTCCCACGTACCCTGTCTCGAGTATATTGCTTGGCACAACACGGGTGGCTTACGAACGTTTCTAGAATGACAACTTACCATTTGCAACATACAGGCAAGGGGCATAGTGGGATGCCATTTTTACCAATGGTGGGTGCTGATCCAGAATATTTTTGCTTTTTAAAAATTCTTGCATCTGGGCATATTTATCCTGGGGCTTATCAGAAGCCAATAGATTCCGTTCTTATAAGGTAGGCAAACAATTAGGCACACAACGCAAACACCGGTTCAAATTTTAATTCTTTTTTCTCTCTAAAGGGAAGGACAAGAACATGCTGCATATTCAGAGGGCTGATTCTAGTGTCCCACCTGTCTCTGACCTGCTTTAGCTGAAATTGGTTATTTTGTGCTTTAACGTCCTCATGTGCAAAATGAGGACAATAAACCCTACTTATCATGGTGTTGCAAGAACAAATAAGAAGAGAAATGAAGGTACCTGAACTCTGAAAGGAACAGCTTACAAGAAAGCCAACAGATTTGCCTTGCTCTTATACGCAGTTATACAAATATTAGCGAAATTTAAATAGCCACACAAGTAACATTACGTACAAGAACGTATTAAGGTTTTGTGGGGGTATTTACACAGGGTCCAGGTCTTGAGATTCCCCCAGATCACCTGAACACCCTTCCCCCTGACACTCTGATTCTTCTGCCTCTGGGCTGCTCAGCTGCAGGTACAGAGGAAACCCATGAAATTTTCTTTTTCAGGACTGTTGGATGAGCAACACATTTTTTCCCTGTTTCCACCCTCTATACAACTCAAATACTTGAAAACAAGGCTGGATTCTCCAAAGGAGAAAGTGTGATTAGGGTAGCACGTTAAGGATTGCTGTGAAAGTCACCTATTGTCTGATAAATTCATAATTATAGGTTGCATCTCCGTTCCCTTAGAGGCATCATAACAGCCTCTTAGCTTTTAATTCTGTTGGTGGAGAGGAAGACTTTAAATCATTTAGGAGGCCAGCTGTGTTGTACTCAGCTGCAAAATCCGAAAGTTCTCAAGTGTGCTTGGCACATACTCTGAGCTGAAGCACTCACTGCATATGCAGGCAAAACGTCCTTGTACTGCAGACGCCCAAGGAAGCGACTGGAGATGTTACACATAGGCAGTCCACCGACACCCGCGCCCTCACTGCTGAAAACACACTCGATCACTTTTTCCTTCTGCTTCACATCTTGTCAATAGGCACCGATTCGACTTAGAACCACACCACCACAGAATTTCAGAATTAAAAGAGCCTTAGCAATAATCAGATCTAATGCCTAAGAATTTTTAGAGATTAAAAAAAAAAAAATGAAGATCACTTTGTAAGTTATATAAATGTTGAACCACTTTGCTGTACACCTGAAACAAATATAATATTGAATGTTAACTAATTGGAAAAATAAGACTAAAAAACAAAAAATGAAGCCCAGAAAATCCATTTCACATGGTCACACTCTCAGGTAAAGGTTCTATTTCCATTAAGTTTGATAGAGCCCTTCACCAGAAGGATACTTTATTTCCTTATATCTTTTCAAACTAAAGTCCAAGGGAAAGCACAGAGATTTAAAAAGGGGGGTGAGGTGGGGGAGAGGAGCTCAGTGTTATGCTTACCAACAGTAGAGTCTAATATCCAACTGACGGTTTTGTGGCACAGAGACCACTTCCAACAGCCGATACTAACTTCCATTGAAATGGATTCCCTGCCCCTTCCAGGAAAGTCAACAGCAAGCAGAAACAGAACTGACACCTCTAAGATGCTTGTTGCAAGTTGAAGAATTTTAAATCTGTTGTGCACGTAACCAAAAGAGAGAGAACTGAGGGTTTCGGGAATCTCAGGATGTCAGAGCAACTTTTTCAAATTTGACTTCTCTCCTTTACCTAATTCTTGATTCCCAGCCTGTGCCCCTGTCTCCTGAGGAAACTTTCTCCACTAATTATCCCCTTGCTCTTATAGGAGGTCGGACAATTAAATTTGCTAACTTTGTTGCGATGATGTTGCTAACCTTTTTTGACATCAGAGGGATTATTCATTATGAATCTGTACCAACTGGACAAATAATTAACCAAGTTTACTATTTGGAAGTGCTGAAAAGACTGCATGAAAAAAGTTAGACGACCTGAACTTTTCGCCAACAATTCATGGCTCTTGCATCACCACAATGCACCAGCTCACACAGCACTGTTTGTGAGGAAGTTTTTGGCCAGTAAACAAATAACTGTATTGGAACACCCTCCCTACTCACCTGGTCTGGTCCCCAGTGGCTTCTTTCTTTACCCAAAGATAAAGGAAATATTGAAAGGAAGACATTTTGATGACATTCAGGACATCAAGGGTAATATGACGACAGCTCTGATGGCCATTCCAGAAAAAGTTCGAAAATTGCTTTGAAGGGTGGACTAGACACTAGCATCGGTGCATAGCTTCCCAAGGGGAGTATTTCAAAGGTGACCGTAGTGATATTTAGCAATGAGGTTTGGAGCACTTTTTCTAGGATGAGTTCGTGAACTTAATTGTCAGACCTTATACATCTACTCTATCTACTCAGGGTCCTACCCACCTGCCCACCAAAGCTTAAGCTTCCTTCATCACGAAGCACATAGCAGGATGGCTGTGTACCTCTTGTCCTCCCCGCACCCAAGACTACACACCCCTCGGTCTTTTCCTGCACTTTCAAGCTTTTGGAAATAAAGAGTCATCTATCCTCATGGCTGCCTCTTTCTTAGCTCCGTCTACATCCCAAATAACTGCGTTCTGGCTTCTGGCCCCGCCATGCTAGCAGACTGCCCTGATTCCTCAAAGCAACTCAACTTCTAAATCTTGTTTTCTATACCATCTAAATATTGTGCGAATATGTCACTTTGTCTTCATTCCTATTCCCAGTGTCTCAAGTCAAGGCCCTCATATCTCTTGACAATGGCCTCATGCCCGAGGGCTTCTGTTTTTGCCTTTCCCACTTACTCAGTGATACTGCTTCCAGAGCGAGTTGTCTTAAGATACAAATCTGATGTCACCTTCTGTTCAAAAACCTTTCATGACATATCATTGTAGTCTAGCTTATTCCATAGAATAAAAGTCCAGTTTCTCCAACTATCTCTCTGGGATCATCTTCCTCTACTTGATCTGGCCACACTGAACTCTTGCTAGAATGCACTCTGTCCAGCTCTTTCATGTCATGCTGTCTTCCTTTACGCTGTTCTCGCTATGTGCAATATGCTCTTCTGATTTTCTCCTCCTGTTCTATTTCCACTTTTTCTTTAATATCTGCTAGGCTGCAGCAAAGTAATTGCGTTTTAAAAGGTTAAAAATAATGGCAAAAACCGCAATTACTTTTGCACCAACCTAATAGCTCAGTGCCAACTCCTCTCACCCGCCGGCTGCAGTGACCATTCCCTCTGTGCCCTACAGCACTTCTCTCTTGCAACACTTAACACACTGCACTGTAATTACTATTTCTAAAAGAAGATTATCTCATCGCTCAAACAGCATGGCTCTTCCACTAGCAATGAACAGTTCTCTACCTTGGTTTCAAAGTTCTTTCATGCCCTTTTAGAAATCACATGTGCTATACCACCTCTGTCTAATGTCCATCCTTTGAGAAGGTTGCTAATATGTGATGAACTCTTGCCCAAGACATAAATCTTTTGAGAATCATCTACGTTAGTGAGAAGAATTTTTTGGACAATACAGATGTGTTTTGACCAAGTTTCCTAGGAAATACAAGTTATCTTTCTTTCCTTAAAGGGCAAAACAAGCCTCCCCTCCCACCCCAAAGCACAAATGCCAGAATTTAAGAAGTTGCAAAGTGCCTCATTTTTGTTTTCTTCAAAAGAGAAGAGTCATTTCATCTATGAAAATAAATCCTTGATACTTTAAAAATTCATATAACTATCAAGATGGTACACTAGCTTCTCAGACCCAGAGACGGGCAGACCATTCCTAGCCTCAAAAAGAGCACAGGAATAAAAAGATGGAACAACTGGCCTAGGGAATCTTATTTTCTTGAACAGAATCCTTTTCTCTTAATCAAGAGTCAACCCCAGCTGCCTTCCCCCAGGAAGACTGGCTGTGCTCCCCCCTTTCCCTAACACAAACGCACACAAACTTGGTTTTCTCCATTTAACAAGCAAATGTGTTTGCAAACAGGAAACTGCCGAAGTGGGAGGGTGTGAAACATGCAAACCGGAGGACAGTTCTGAAAAGGCAACTGGAGCAGGAGCTTGATTTAGCCACACTGCTCAGCTCCGGAGTTCCAACCAAGCTCATGCCCCCACAGTCCCATCCTCCTGAGCCCTGGTGACAAACTCTAGGCCCCAAAGGGAAACCATGGGGCTTTCCTCTCCTTTCCTCAGAGGGCAGGAAGATCTCTGCCAACAAACACTGACCTGACGGTTGGTTAGGGTGGCTACAAAGTGATCCTACTGCTGACAACCAAGTTATTTAATGGAAACACACACCACCGCCTACTGTCGCTCCTAAAACCTTAAAGAGCTGGGGTTTCGGCTGTTAGCTTGCTCCCCTTGGGGGAGTGGCATCAAAGCCCAGATCCAGCTTGGGAACATACCTCTGGCACTTGGAAGAGGTCAACAACAAGTCAAGTGCCCAGAACAATATGCGGCCTTCCCAGCCTCAGACCTAAGGGGCTATTAAATGGAAAAGCTGCATTACTTCACCAGAAACTACTGACTATGTCTGAAAGAGGAATGGGTCTATTGCATCTTATTGATCATATTTATAATCTATATGCCTAAGTAGCTATTCTAAGTAACTTAGAAACTATTCACTAAGGAGCCTTGTGAATGGCAAGAGCAGGGGTAGCTGACACACAACAAACATAAATTTGATATTGCATTCACAGTAATACAAAATTTCTTGACAGACAACTGTGACAAATTCTTCCTTGGGGGTTAATTTGGCCCTAAAGTGTCTTCATGGAGCTGATTACTACACCAAACATCCAAAAGATGAAAAAGACAGACCAGACGTTTGCAAAATATCAAACAGTTTTCCCCTATTTCTCGATGTTTATTGCCGAGGTGACGCGACCAGCATGGTACTTGAAAAGCCATCACTGTACAGCCAAAGGGAAGAGACCTGCTCAGAAACACAACTATCTAACAAAGACACAGCCTCTCAGAAAGCATGAAACCTCGGACGCTCTCATGATCTTTTGTGTGAGTAGTAAGGGAGATTAACTTTTAAGGTACAGTTGATACTGTGATAAGTTTTGCGATTCAGATTTTGGCAGCTATGCCATAATAGTAAATAGCTTAAAAAATAATTTTGAAGACAGAGCATGCCCAGGGAAGAGGTGGTGCTGCTTAATTAGTGTGCATGTCTGCTTTGTAAACCAACCTTGTATTTTATTCCTTCTCATGCCCACAGACACCCCTCTCACTATGTACATTTGAATAAAACGTGTAGATTCATTTGCTTCTATCCTTGTCATTACAAATGTCTGTCTTCATAATTCTTAAAGACACAAAACCCATTTGCCTGCATCATTTAATGCTCCAAAGATGCCAGCGTGAAGGCCATGTGTTGTGTAGAGACAAGAACAATATATTATTTAAGTTTAGCCTGGATGTCTCATAACTTTTCTCAGGGGCTCAGAAAGACAGCTTCAGCACTAGGGAAGCAGACTTTCAAACAGCCAGAGGAAGAAAAACCCAGGTATAGGGGCGTGAGAAGTGGCGTGCCAGCAACAAGTCAGCTTCTAAGCCATGGGTGGATGGTGGCAATGGCATCCTGCTGGGCCCTCCCACCACTGCTGTGCTGTGGGGCGCAGGGGGTGAGGAGAGGAGGGACAGGTAGAAGGGACGCCACTCCAAAGCCGAAAAGAATTTACAGTGGAGTACGAACTGCTCTGAGGGATCTTGACATCTCAATTCCAACTCTCTCCAACAATTAAATGAACATAAGGCAACCAGCTACACACAGACTGCTCCTTGCTTCCTGGGTAGTTGGCTTCCTTCACCTGACTAGCCTTTCTTCTTGAATCCATTATAAATGGCCGGTCCTGTGTTTGAATAATGAGGATGAACTTTAGTGACAAAAAGTTTGTCTAAACTTGTAACAAATCACTTTCAACATCTTGACATGTAGTGAATAATTGATTTCCACTATGGCGGCTACCTGCCTGTTCATTTCAATTCATCCCAAATGATTCCAAATTAGGGAGCCTGGGCCTGTCATGTCAAGTGGTCTGAAAAAGCAAAGTATCATTTAGAAATACATGAGGAGCAATAATGCCACTGAGTCTGATGAGCTAATAGACCAGGCCAAATTATCTGCTCAATCAGTGCTGTGACATGTATTCCCTAGACGGCTGGAATGTATGAGCCTCTTGGTACATACCGTTCCTCTCACTGTCATTTATCACTGTGCACAAAATCCCAGATTGTGCTTATGCAGGGGGATGCACAATTTTTCCATGTCCAATATCAAACAATGAAAAAAGGGAAACAGAATCTCTTTTAACCTGACCTCTACATTTTTGGGGTTTACACCTGCATTGGACTACTCTAAACCAGGGACATAATGTGAATTCCAGAATCACTGGACCCTGGTTCTTTCAGGACTCTGTCAGGTAAACATCTTCCTCTAATCCAGGCCTTTTTCATCTATAAGGTAAATCTTGATTCTCTCCAAGAGGTGAGTCTCAATTCAGCTATTTTTTTTTTCAGGCATAGCTGGAACTCCAGAAGTGAGAAATTCCTGATACTGTCGCTTGTATATATCTCTGGCCACAATGGAATAAAAGGACCAGATTTATGCTCCCACCTGAAACAACAGGGGGGAAAAAAAAAGAAGATACTATTTATGAAATGACAATTTTCAAGATACTGGATAACAGTTAATAAGAGACGGTGAGCCCTACAACTGCCCCAGCTTTCTGCCTGTGGGGGTTCTAGGCTGGGCTGTGGGGAGAGGAGATCCACAGGGAGCCTGAGTGAAGGAGACAGAGCTAAGAACCTGGACAGACCAAAGCAGCTAGTGTTCACAGAACAGAGTGCCAGAGAGAGGACTCTAGGTAGTGTCCCGAGACAAGAAAGCCTGTCCTGTATTTCTAAGCAAAATGCAGTCAACTAGGCCATTGGCCAAGCCAACTGGAAAATGAAATTCTCTGCCTGCCAGTACATGAAGACAGAAAGGCCACGGGTTAGCAATCAAAAAGTGAAACCCTGCTGCATTATGAAAAAGTGATGCTTACGTGTGTTTTTTTTTTTTTACCCCCATCTGGAGACACAAGCACAGAGTATGGATTTCCGTCAAATCTGTGAGGAGCACATTTCTAGGCACAGGTAACTGAGTAAGGAGATGACTATAAATATTAAAGATCTATTTCTTCCAATCTACAGAAACAACAATTGAGCTTCAGAACAGAAATACTACAATTTTCTCTTCTGGCCAGTAGGGTTGCCAGATAAACTATAGGATGACATGCATCATTTGGAAATACTTTTACGCTTCAAAGTTATTTGTTGTTTATCTGAAATTGACGTTTAACTGGGTGTCTTTTTTTTTTTTTCTCTCAGTCTGGCAAACCTACTCTCACGCAATGCTATACAGAATACCACTACTAGATTTGACTCTTCTGAATGAGGGAAAAGGGGATGGAAAGAATGCACATGTTGCAGGAACGACTGAGAGGACAACTATACATAACACGTGGCTAATCTGGAATCCAGTGGCCACATGGGGAGTAAATGCCTTTGTCTAGATTTTACACTCCTGTTTTCTATAGACCCCACCATTGTCTCTTTAGTCATGTCTTCCACTACTGCGGATCAAGGTTTCTACTCAGCTAGTATGAAGCTATGTGAATCCCATTCAACTCCATCTAATCACACAAAATCAAAGTTACCAAACTCAGGTCTTAGTACCAGCATGAAATGGCATGTCATCTCTACATTGCCTTCCCATCTCCCTCAGCGTACAAGCCAAGGTCCTCACAGTGGCTCCAAGGCCCCTAGTGATCTGGCTCCCATGACCTCCTCTGCTGTTTCTTCGTCACTCCAAGCATGACCTGCCTCAGGACCATGCACTTCTTGTTCCTTCTGCCTGAAACTCTCTCGCAGGTATCTCTAAGGCTCACTCTCTCTCTTCCATCAGGACCAGTGAGGCTCCTCACCTCCCCCAATATACAGCCTACCTGTCACTCTGTTTAACTTCTCTTCTGACATACATATTTACTTGCTTATTTATTTATTGTCACTTTCTCTCCTGTCCTAGAATAAATACTCCATCAGGGCAGGAACTTTGCTTTGCTCACTGATGTATCCTCAGAACCTAGACTTGAACATGGCATGTGTTTGGAATTCAATAAACATTTGTTGAAGGAATCAATGGCCTGGCCTAAGGTGGTTCTCCACTCTTCAACTAGCATGCCCTCATCTGATGTCTAACTTTCAGCTATGTCCAAACTGATTCTTCAGAACACAGGGCTGGAGACTGTAGCCTGGAGCAGGTTAGGTGGTTGCCTACATGGCATTATTCGAGGAGTTGCAGGTCAGGGCTGCCTGATCCCCAAATAGAGAACTTCTCTTTGCTATTTCATGATAATTCTTACCCCTTGGCTCTTAAAAGCTTGTCTTTGAAAACATCTCTACTCTCAATGTTCTTGGGATGATCATTTGGTCCACACTTTCACCGTCAGGCTGATTGAACAGATCACAGATGTTTTACTGAAGTGGGGTAAGGTCAGAGGTGGAGGAAAAATAGAGGATTTCTGAGAGCAGACCTGGAACACCCAAAGGCCCAGCTGTCTGGCCAAAGGGAGCTAGCCTATTTGTTACCAGTTGATGCACTCCTTGACACTCCTTCGTCCCTAACCACCCATCTCAATCAGAGAAGGTAGAACGAGAAGAAAGCATTTCATTGGCATCCCATGGGACTCCTATTTCCATATATCCATGACAAAGCACAGAAAGTGCTCTAATCAAACACTGGGATACTTTTTCTGCCCCAACCCCCTACACTAGACACACTTTCCAGACTCAGGGGTGAGCTGGTAACTCAGGCTGCAACATCATTCCTGGTCTGCTGCTTGGTTCAAGGGTAGGCATGACCTAAGTAGGGCCATTGAAGGTCCTTGACAAATTTAGCATGGCTGACGGAGAAGAGAGTGACACATTCTTTTCTTCAGGATACACAGCAGTGAGGATTCTGTGGGTCTGGAGCCACTACGGCCTCTTTCTCCCATGGAGAGAACCTGCCTGAAGATGGAGCAGAGGACAGCAAGAGGCAACCAAGGGAAGTAGGGCAAAGTCCTGATGACATCATCTAAGTCCTCAGATCAACTGGGTCTGAAGCCAACAGCTCCGCTTGTACTAACCAGTTATATGAGCAAGTAAGTTTCCCACTTTGCAAGCTGATTTGAGTTGGGATTCTGACACTTGCAACTGAATGAGCATTGTTAATATATATCATTACTACCTACAGGCCTTACCTGCTTGTATCAGAGAGGCATCAGTCTAATCTGACCACTATGCTTTCTACCAGAGAAGCTATTTACCGAGCACATAATATATACAGGCTGAAAGAATACACCAGAGAGTGTTCATGGGTCTCCAGATTTGCTCAACCCTATTTCTCCCTACTATGAAAGCCAAGATAAACCCCTCATGGCCCCAAAATCACCTCTGGCCTAGAATCTTAGCCAAATAACTCAGTGAAAAGGCCTAGCAACATCCCTAGCAAGTGGACACAAGACAGTTTATAAGGTCACATCTTACCTGGGTAAGCTCCAAGCCACATACTTAATGCATTGTGTCAGGAGAGTGGTTTACAGCCTCCGTCTCTGATGCTAGGACTGTGGCCTTAAAAACTGAAAATCAGGCATGACTGCTTGTCTAGATTGCTAAGCAACCTCCCATATTAAAAACACCCACCCAAGAAGACCAAAGTTTTATTTTGTTGTTTGACAAAAAAAAAAAAAAAAAAAAAAAAAAAAAAAAAAAAAAAAAAAGTCATCACCTTTGACTCAGAGAACATGTTATGTATTTACACTGTTTCCATAAACATTATCTCACTGGGGCAACCTAAAAGTAAGGGTTATCATTCCTATCTTCCAAATGAGACAACCAAGGTTTTCCATGGTTGCCATGTGCCCAAGGTCACAGAGCCAGTTAGTGACAGAACCAGGACTTAAACTCGGGTCACCTGACTTAAGGATTCACGCTCTTTTCATTCTGCTTCCAAGTTTCCCCAGGAGATAGTCCCTAGAATACTTGACTTCTGATATCAAAAACAAACAAAAAATACCAGATTTTAAACTTAAGTGTTATATGTATAAAGGTATATGCTCTATCTCAAAAGAACAAAAATCAGTCTGCAGCTTTCAAAAATCAATTCAACTAGTGCGAGTCTACTTATACTTTTATTATGAACTTATTACGAACTTATTATTTTTCATTTGCCTTAAGACTTTGTTATAATGGTTAATGCTTTTCAGTTTTTCATAATTTGCTTGGTTTGTACACTTTTTACAGTGACTCATGCCTAGTGTTTTCCAATTTTGACAGTTAAAAGTAATGAACAATAAATAGTCATTCTTCATTTAAAAATCATAACTAGGTTCCAATTTTGTTGATACGTTAACTGTGCCAAATGAATTAGCGATTTCAATGATTGTTGTGCATAAACAACCAGCCGGCTAAAGAGAATGGACTAGCCCAATAAACATGAGCTTTGAGATCAGATAAACTTAGTTTCAGGTCACAGCTGCCCCGTCTGTGTGACCTTGGCCCAGTTACTTAGCAGGTTTGAGGCCCTTTTTTTTTTTAATTGGCTAAGAAGGGATAGATATTTAGAATGCAGTTGTTGTGAAGATTATCGCACATGAAGATGTAAATGTTCAATAAAAGTGAGTTCCTTCCTTTTCAAGATCACCAATATGTTTCATCATTTACAGTCAACAGTATAAGCTAAAAAACAACAGCACAAGCAATATTCTGATTTTACATCCTGTCATCATTTCTACTAATGAAAGGCTCCACTCCAGATGCAAGCAAAATGTCCTTGTGCCTCCCAATCACCGAGAGGGAGAGGGAACACTTCTGAAAGAGCAGGAACATGTGGCCTGCTATTATACGTGAGAAATAGCCATACGAAACAACTGTTTATCTCGGAGTTGACAAGACATCCCATATGCTTTTTGGTAATTGTATTTATTTTTTACAACTCCTCTGAAATTGTGGCTGGCTAAGAGTCTGTCTTCCAGCTTTAATCTGGAAACTATCCAAGATTTAAAGGACAAATGCAGTCAAATCCAACTGAGAGTAAAGATCTTTTGAAGAAATTGGAGAAACCAGTGAATTGGATTATGCACAAATTCCACTTATTAACCATGTAAATTCAGCACTATATGTCACAGATACACAGAAATACTTAAATATAATCACTAGCAGTGAAGCTGATGGGAGACAAAATTATGACTATTAACTTCACTGAAAAAAAGAAAAATGATTCATTTTATGTTTTTTAAAATTACATTAATTTAGGTCAATGCATCCTCATACATATTTACTGAGAGTTTTGTTATAGAATTATTCTGTAGTGAAATTTACAACTTGAGCTAGAAGAATCTTCAAAGATTTCATCAAACCTGTTAGTACTGAAGAGACTCACATCTTCATTTCTTGTGCATGTGTATGTATATTTAAATAGTAAGGATATTTATATTTAATATGTATCAGGCATATACATTATTGGGTGAAATGTATTGTTAATACTTTAAAGGCATTTCAATTTATCCGTTTGATTACTAAAAACACCTGACACCAACAATAGAAAAAACAAATCCCAGCATTTCTCAGTATATTTTTCAGAGTTAGCTTCATGGCTTAAAGCATGTATCTTACTTAGAGTTTAGATTTGCTTCTCTTCACAAACCCAAATACTTTACTAACTAAATATATTGGCTCAAAGTTTTTAAAAAAGGAAACGCATTATCACAAACAGGTTTAATTTGCTACCTATGCATGGTTAAAGAGTATATACCAACATAAAGTTAAGACATGCTAAAGACGTCTGTCTTCAGATACAGGGTTTCAAAACACTTTATAGAGTCCTGGTTCAAAAATAAAGTCTTCAAGATTTTTCATGTCCAAATCAGCTGTTGCCGCCACTCATTCATTCCTACACGGCTTCATAATAGACGCAAACGAAAATAAAATACCAAAGCAAAATGCCATTACCTAATTCTGTCTGTAGTCGTTTGATGGTGGATGGGTCATGCATGGCAGGGTTGTGGCTGAGGCAGGCAGTGCCACCCATATCCATCTGTGGTTTGCTGACTGCCCGCGTCTCTGCAGCTGACACCACGGTCAACCTAATTAGTCTCGGGCCTATCAGGCATATGATTTCATAACAACAAATAACACCAAGTCCTACTGAGACTTGACAAAACACAAACTTGATATCCTAGCAGTGAATCTTCAGAGTCCTTGAGTAGTCCCTGGAGCCCTCCTGCCTAAGCGCAGTTCTGACTGACATGCGCTTAGTCTGTGCGGGATTTACACTGAAGGAGTCATCTTTGATGCTGGTGGCCTAATTTAGCAGAGCTGTTTAATATCCAGCCTAATATTAACCAAAGCAACAACAGCCTAACTGTCTATATTTTCACC
The DNA here is from genome assembly GCF_057876585.1 of Rhinolophus sinicus. Classification (NCBI taxonomy): domain Eukaryota; kingdom Metazoa; phylum Chordata; class Mammalia; order Chiroptera; family Rhinolophidae; genus Rhinolophus; species Rhinolophus sinicus. Next base: position 131,903,045 of record NC_142503.1, read on the forward strand.
ATAAATCGGGCTTGATCGTTGAGGTCCTGGCTAAGCTGATAAAGGATATTTATCCTGACACTGTGACTCTACACAATTATGACAAATCACCAAGCACCCAGTTAGCGCTTTTCACATACTTGATGCAACTGGTTTATGAAAACATTTTGGGAATAAAAATCAAATCAGGAATCCTAAATTCCATTGTCATTTACTAATCAGACTACTTCAGCGGTACTGTTCATCACCCTTCCTCATCTATAAAATGGAAACCATTAATCTCCCTGTTCTACCAGGAAGGCACTTCTGAATGAAATCAACCACAGATGCAGGTATGAATGTATTAGTGTCTTTCCTTTCCATCGTTTTTTTCCTGTCTGATAGTCCTACATTGTACAGAAATATCTATGACCAAGAAAATGTTCTTGAAAGACAACCTTTAAACTGATTTCTATTTCCTTTTTCTGAAACCAACCTCTCCCTAAACCCCTTTAACCATTTCTGCAGAACTTAGTCGTAGCTGCTTCACTGTTCCATCCACTCCTTCTAATAATCGTGAGGAAGAACCTCATTTTTCTCAGAGCATACCGCCCTGATTAAGGGCGCTTTGAGCTTTGTATGTTATCTTTCTTAAAAATGTCATTGTTGAAATTAATATGCATGCACTTAGAAAATTTGAAAGCACAAAGGATAAAAATAAAAAGAACGAAAATTAAATCACCAAAGTCCCCCACCCAGATTTAATCACTGTTAACATCTTGGTGGATAGCCTTCAAATTATTTAGATACAGATTAGAGAGAGAAGGAGAGAGATCATAATAATTGATTCCAAGATTCTATCACATATAAGATTTATCATATAATAAGAACTTTGTTGGGGTGGGGCACACATGATAAGATGTGTCCTTATTTCAAAAATATTCAACTATTAAAAAATGTGTTTAGTCTTAAGGACAAACATTTCTTAGTCTTAAAGAAATGTAACAATCTTTTTTCCACATGGCATCACACTGAACATACTGTTTTGTAATCCATTTCCTCAAGTAAAATATTGTGAACATTTTTCCATGTAAAAAAATTATTCTACGGGTCAGAAATTCTACACCATTTTAATGGCTATATAGTATTCAGCTGGGGAGAAGAACAGAGCTGAATATAATCCCTGGAAGGTCTGCTGCAGGATTTTACCAGGTGACTTAAAATTATGCAATATACATGGAAAACAGACACTTCAGACAACAAGAAAATTACACTCATCCTCACCAAGGCTATTATTGCAAGGATAAAATTAACACTTTTTGAAAGAGATTTGAGAAGTTTAAAGTACTCTATAAATGTAATACATAGAGTACTTTCCTAAGTGTCCATTGATGGATAAATGGATAAAGAAATTGTGATACACACACACACACACACACACACACACACACACACACAAAATGAAATATTATTCAACCATAAAAAGAAAGAAATCTTGCAATTTGCGACAACACAGATGGACTTTGAGGGCATTATGCTAAATAAAACAAATCAGAGAAAGACAAATAGTGTATGATCTCTCTTATATGTAGAATCTTAAAAAAATAGATAACAAATTGGTGGTTACAAGAGGCGGGGGTGGAGTGTGGGAGAAACGAGTGAACTCTTTTTTTTTTTTTTAAGTTCAAATGAATTGAATATATTTTTTAAAAGTATTATATAAATGTAATTTAGTACTTCCATCATCTTAAGGAAGGCATCTGGGGTTTCTTAACTCTATTATCCTTCAGGATGGTCGTTCCTACAAGGCAGTACGATTGATAAGACCTCAGAAGAGCCACACAGAAGAGATTGCCCAATGAGATTCTCCAGGGACACACCTCTCCCATGGTACAGAGAAGAACAGCCTTAGTTCCTATTTGGCGCAGGGTTGCCAATGCCTTTAACATGTCCTAGTCACCAGGAAAATCTCTCCTACAGAACCAACAGTTGTTTCAGAGTGACCATGTCACAGTGGTCGCAAAGGCATGCTGCTGGCCTTGCAAATCATATTTAAAATGTACCTGCCCAGGTTGCCTTGGCTTTAGTGAGTATGATTGATCCAAACAGTAGCTCAGAGATCAGAGGTAAGAAAAGGGTATAAAAAATTTACAACGGAAGGTTCAGAGAGTATTTTTTTTGTTCAGATCATAGCTTGAATGTGTTGAATTATGAATTGGAGGAGAGGGGAGAAAGGGAAAGAGTGATAATATTAGCAGTAGCACTCCCCAGTGGAGGGCAACTCAGGCACCTTGCTATGGAAGCCGACTTTTTTTAAGACTGAAAAATCGAGCACTCTTCCTCCACAACCTTACAAAATTGCCCTGTTTCTTTACCTTGTTCTGTACAGCTCCTTATGAAGGAAGACACTCTATGAAGATGTTAAACTAGTGATAGAACTCAGCCCTCTGCAGCCTTCACAGACCTCTAAGCAGGAAAATCACTCAGGCCTCACCTACTTTCCCCCAGCACATGAATATAAAGAGCACTCAATTATCTTCATCATTGGGGGTGGGCTTGAAAGGAAATGTTGCGAAAGGGCAGCCTATGGGATGAGTGGGAGGAAGGATTTCACTTCTTTGCCTTGGTGGTAGGCGAATTGCATTAGTCATTCAATTTATTACCCACATCAGAACCCTTTCAAGAATGCAAAGGTGTGCTAAAAATAATTACAAGGCAATAACATAAGCTAGGATGGTCCCAGTTTACTTCCGGTTACCTTACTGTTAGGACAAGCACTTTTGTACTTGGGTCTCACAAACACAATTCTGAGTGGAAGAATTCAGACACAAAACAATACATCCACAATTCCATTTAAGTAAATTTCAAAACATGTAAAACTTATCTATGGTGTTACAAGTCAGGTTAGCATTTTCCTGGGGCAATGGAGGTGAGAAGGGGAGGGGAAGAGCATGAGAGGCACTTGGGGGGGGTTCTTATAATATTCAATTTCTTGACTGGGGTGGTGTATGGACTTTGTGGTAATTTATTGTACTATTAGGATATGTGCATTTTGCTGTTTGTCCTTCAATTTTAGAAGTTGATTAAAAAGGAAGCATTACCATTTGATTGTTTTTACATGTGTGTGTATATACACACACTCATCTCCATATCTTCAGCTATAGCTATAATGATAGATATAGATATATCTTTCTTTCAGGTTTACTTTATTATCAGCTGCTGTGTCACTTTGCTCACTGCCTGTGGGGTTGGGAAGCTACAAGTAAAGATGTGCCGCACAAACAATTCAGGCTATCTTTTTTAATATAGGGAAAGAGGGCTTGGCTTTGGAGCCACTAATTTATTAAACTGTAACAGTGCAGCCCTTAAAAGTACTATAAATGTTGTCCTTAAATTGATTAACAAGCAAATACAAATTATGTCACATAAGTCTCACTATAATGTAGCTCTATTTCTCTGGTGGAGAAATAGAGACTTAGAAAGAGCAGGGCACTTGACAAAGGTGACACCACAGGATTTATTTGGCCATAGGTATGATGGATTCTAAAGCCTGTGCTCTTAACTATGATGTCTCATGATTCTGAATTTACATCTAATGCTACAGTTTGGAGAAACTAAACATTCAATTGGAGAACCAAAAAATGTCAGCACAATCTGGGAAGTCCATTCTTAGCATACTGTGGGCAGGTGACAATTCCCATCGGCACCCAGGTACCCTGGCCATCAGAAACACGCACATCCTGCCAGGTGAGTGAGCCCCTCCAGCCGGGACCTCACTTTCCTTGGACCTAAGCCACTGGGTCAAGTCTGCCCCTGTGGGTCCACACCACCCATCACCCCCTCAACTCGCGATCCCTGCCACAGTTTCTGGGGCTTCACAGGGCTCCTAACGTCACCACCTCACTCTTACAGGAGGTAACCAAAGCCCCGCCTGCCTTGGTGAGTATAGTATGAGACAAATTCCTCTCCCTCAAAATCACGTGCACAGAGAAATCTCTTGTTTTACACACAGTGAAACTATTCTAGAAGGTCTTCAAATGGTAAATGGATCAATCAGGATAGCACATTTAGTACTACCCAAATTTTCAGTGTTAACGCCTTTGACTCTGAGCCCCAGTGTTCCGACTGCGAGGTTACCAAGCACCGTTCAGAGTTCTTGAGAATAAAGATACTACAAAGTCACAAAATTCCTCTCACTTTAGTTACAACGAGGTACAGATGCTGTGGATGAATGGCCACCTTGAGAATTTCTAAGAACAAAAGCTATCAACACTGTTTTGACCCGTGACATTACAGGATCTATATAACTGAAAAAAATAGTTTCAAGAAAGGTAGTTCCCTCAATCGTGTCTGTAAACATCGTGTGTTTGCCATACATTTTATTTAAAGCTATTTGAAATTTATAAGGGATCATTTTTTTAAGAAGCCCTGAGCCGAATATTTTATCTTGATAGAACACTAGAGAAAGAGTTGAAATAGATTATACTATTATATAGATATACCAAAAGCCTGGTATATCAAATGTAATATCATAAAAATTAAATTTATTATTTTTCCTTCTCTAAGATGTATAAGCCCCAATTTTGTGGCAGATATTATTCCTTGCTTATTACAACAATATTAATAAAATATATCTGGTTTAGTTTCTTGACCAAGGAAATAAAGAGGTTGGTTTGTGGTATTTGGCATGCAAGCATTACTCATCTGGGTTTCAAAGTCTATAAAGGGGACTGAGGGAGGAAGGTGCCTCTCTGAGAGTTCTTTCCTATGGAATGAGCTATCTATGGGTGAAAGGCAAAAATCTCCCAGGACTCTGGACCCAGGTCATCTGTTATCTCACTGATACCAGGGAGGCCTGATACAAGGCCTAGATCCCTCATACATGCTACCGTATGTATGTGCTGTGTTTCCCCGAAAATAAGATCTAGCCAGACCATCAGCTCTAATGCGTCCTTTGGAGTAAAAATTAATATAAGACCTGGTCTTATTTTACTATAAGACAGGGTATAATACAATATAAAATATAATATAATACAATACAATACAATATACCCGATCTTATATTAATTTTTGCTACAAAAGATGCATTAGAACTGATGGTCCGGCTAGATCTTATTTTGGGGGAAACATGGTAGAACTGAAGGACAGAGAGACAGGGGTGGGGGTTGGAGGCTAAAGAGACCCAAAGGCATAGAAAGAGGTGGCTTCTGACAGAGATTGGAAATGGCAGCCCCAGACAGAAGTTTTTGTCTGCCTCAAATAGAGTTTTAAAAACATGAATTTGTGGTCAACATATAAAATTGGGAGACTTCATATAATATTCTGTATTTACAGTTTGTCTTGAAACTCTTTGGTCTCTTGAGGTGACAACCACAACTGCCCCCACTGGGCATGGGTCAAATATGCCCCTCACAGACATATCAGTCAACCATACAACATGGAAGGAGTTGAAAGGTCCTCCACTGCCGACCCACTCAGACTGGATATATTTTCCAAGTTTTCATCTAAATGAGAACAGTCCCTAAAGGGCCTGTGCAGTGCTCTTTTAGTGAGGTGTGTCATTCTGGGACAGAATTAAGTCCAGCTTTCAGAATTACTCAAGTGGGCCAACAACTGAATACGAGGTCACTTCAGACAATACCTACATCCCTTCAGGCACTGGAGAAAAAACATAAATTCAAAATGTCTGTGTCCTTGAATGAAAACACAGGTGGATGGAGTCTCCCACCCACTCACTTGGGCCAGACATCCACAGGGGACAGACACAGCGGGACAGATAAGAACTCAATTTCAAGGCGAGCGGTCCCCAAGATAAATCACTTAGCTAACCAGACAAGACTTAACAAGAAGGATCCTTAGAGTGAACCACGTCAATGTTCGTCACCGCATGAAGCAGCCGGATATGATTTCTAGGATGTCTGACAAACAAGGCTCCAGCTACAGGGGAAGGACTTAGCAGAGCTCCTGCATATGTCACTGACTGCCTGTCAGTCATGGGTCTGGCACGGACTCTATCACCAGCTCAAATTTTATGTTCAGCCTGTCTCTCTGCTTTGCCTGTCAGTTATCTGAGAGCCTAGCCTGACATGCCAAAATGCCCAGTGTTGAACTACTTTTGTGTATTGCATTATTTAGCAGTTGCTGGAGATAAAAATGGAATCCATCCAGGGTCCTTTTAAGTTTCATTTTGAAAGAAACTATCATAAACACAGTGCTCCAGGAGCTACCGGAAAGGAAGAAGAAAGCATAAGAACACCATCTCTGCATTAGAAGTATCTCTCAGAAGCAGTCCACTGCTGGAGGGACCGGCTCAGGCTAGATCCCCACTTTTGTGACTCATATGAAAAGGTACATCTTGTTGTGTGCACAGCTAGGACAGGGACACTAGCTTCTCACAATTGGACCCGAAAGCCTCCTTCTTCATGCATTTTAGCAACGTTTCTTGTTTGTCCTCTAAAAATTATCGTGATACCACAATCCTTGGAGAATACATGTTATTTTCTAGTCCAGTGGTTCTCAAAGCTTGGGGAGCTTGCAAAATCCCAAATGCCAAAGTTGCACCCCAGTACCATATCAATTAAACCAGAAACTCTGAGATGGCATCAGTATTTCTTAAAATTCCTCACGACGAGTGGTATACTGTATACCAGTCTGGCTCTCCCTCCCTTTCAAATTTCAAATTTATTGCCATTCATCTCTCAGAATTGGCTTTTCAAAATTAATTTCCCTTCTTCTTGTTATTGTCCTCACTGGTTACTATATTATTTGGAAATTAGCTTGACTTAATAAAAAACAGAATCAGCACGTCTTTGGTTAGTGGAAGCCCCAGAGATTCAAAGATGAGCTTTTCTATGCGGCATCATTTCAGAATCAAATTAGTTTGTGTCTTCAGCCAAGAATCTCATTCAATGAAGGAAAGGATTCTTCCACTGAAATTACAGTCCTCTTCACAGGATAGCACTCCAACGAGATGCTAAGGGGAAAGTCAGCTCAGCAGCCAAAGTGACAACTTGTGACTCAACGAGATAGAAAAAAAACTCAACAAGATTTAAAAAAAAAAAGGGGGGGGTAGAACCCCCCAAACCAGGGTGCCTCATATCCCACTACCTGCCCCAGGCCCCAAAACAAAAGATTTGTAATCTGGGTCAACGTAAACTGCATGGAAATTTAGAAGTTAAAATGTGAATCATTTCTCTCTCTGACCACCAGACTCAGATTACAACATGCTCTGATATTGATTTCCCATCTCTTTTGGGCTCTGCAGAAAATATTTTAAACAATGTTAACTTCAAGTGGAAAGTCTATGTCCCATAATGCCTTGTTTCCTTGCCCACTGTCTCAGCCACCATGCCAATACAAAGGGCTATTCTACTCTAGAAAGGAGACACTGCCATGGTGTTAAGTGTGTGGCCTTCCACATTCCCGAATATGGAAAATGAGGATAATAGCACAACTAATTTCCCAAGGTTGCTGGGAGAATGGAGAGATAGCTGTGCCACCTGGGGTTGCACAAAGGCACAAACTTTGGAATCTGCCACTTACTAGTTGACTGACCTTCAGAAAACTGCTTAATTTGGGTCTCAGTTTCATCTGAAAAGGGGACTGCAACATCTACCTCATGGGGCTGCTAGATGCGTTAAGAGATACCATACTGTAAAACCCCTAACATTGTGCCTGGCACACAGTCCTGGCTTAGTAGCTGCTAGTTTTCTCTCCCTGGGGTAGTTCGGGAAAGCCAACAGGAAAGCCTATGTTGTGCTCCAAAGATCCAAGATTGGGAGTTTGCCTGGTTTGGAATTCAAGATTATCATCCTGTACCAGCGTCCCACAGTGGCTCTCAGAACTTCCCAAACTGGCAATCTGCCAAGCCTAAAAACCATTTGCAGGGTTCCTAAGCCTGAGTCCTACCAAACACCCCATAAATTTTTCACATCTTGCTCCTTAATCATAATGGGTTTGAGTGGGCTCATTTTTATGGTTCTCAAAATATGTAACCGCTTCCCTCACTATAATGGTAATTTTTTTTTTTTCTATTTCCTCCATTTTTTAATGTGTGGTTCCTTCTTCCTTTCTTCTTAGAAATGGCTTGGAGAATGTTGCATTTTCACACCTGTTATGTAAGTTTTCAGCATGTCCTGTGGTCTTTGTAACAACCTCGCTGTAGAAATAAAACCACTGCACTGAGGGGAAGGTCTGTAGGTAAGGAGAAAATTCTCTTAATACAGAGGATGCCAAAAAAATGTATACACATTGTAAGAAAGAAAAAAACTGTATTAAAATTACGCTGATGGTAACCATTTTGAGCAACTCTTATTTTTTGCAGAAGTAATTGCAGAAGTGGAATGTGAACTTGTATTCATCTTTTGTTATCGGTACATATTGAATATTACAATTTTAATACAGGTTTTTACTCTCTTAAAATGTCGATACATTTATTTTTTTGGCACCCTCTGTATTTGTGCTGAAGTTCTGAAAACAAGTAATGATTATGGGACAATACTCCGCAGTTCCACTTCAGTCCTGGGATGTTTCAGTTCCTTGTTTAAGTCAGGTCAGCTATCAGACAGATTCTACCTGTTAACACCCACCCAGCAGAATTGTTTCCTAAACTTGTTTAAACAATTACAAAACAACATACTCAAAGACAAGATGCTGTCCATAGTATCCCTCTTGATAGAGGTAGCTCCACGTGACAGAGGTGAGATGGTACCAGCCACTCATTCAAGGCCCTTAGAAGAGCCTGTTTTCAGTTCCCAACTCTATACCTAACGTGACCTTCGCTATTGCCACAATTATATATCTGTAGTGTGCCAGCTGCTCATGCAATTCACTGCCATTGCACACTACAATATGCTTAAGCAATAATAACTGTATATATATAAAGGTTTTTTTTTCCCTTTCATTTTCAACATATAATACAATTATAAGTTCTCTTTGCTTCAATCCCAGTTGGGGTTCTGACTATAGCAGATGCTGTTGGTGATTCGCTTGTATCCTCTCAACACCATTCCAGTAGGGGCTGAGGTCTTACAAGCATTTTCTACTCCTTGCCTAAGGGACTTGTCTAGTTACAGGAGCCCGCAAACCTTCAAGTGGAACAGGCTGGAAGTATCAGGGAGTTAATGATCCAGGGAGTAGCCTTCAAACAAGATAAAAGGGAATTAGTGAATAAATAGCCAATTCCTCACCCCTCAGTTGAATAAAAAAACAAGTCTACACAGTCTCCCAAGCCTGGAGCAGGACTGAGTCCCAGCTGCCCACAGGGGTGACCTCTATCTACTAATCCTGTGTTGGATACCTTCCCTTCCCTGCCTCACTTACCTCTCCTATCAACACTTCCTTGTATCATCTTCCAAATAAATTATGTGTACTCCAATCTCATCTCAGGATACGCTCATGAGTCAGTATAATCTAAGACACTGACACATGCAAGGAGACCAAAAAGGTTTACCATTGCAACAAGACAGACTTCCTTCATTCCTCTTTTCAACAGATTTTTTTTTTAAGGCTTACCATTATGCCTGATCCTAAGGCTGCAAGATTTAACAAGACACCATCCTTTTCTCATTAAAGTTGTAGTCCAACAGGGAAGACAGACATCAAACAAGCACAGATTTAACTGATGCGTGCTGTGAGGACTACGTGCAGAACACAACCAGAGTGTATAAGGAGACTCATCTATGTTGGGGAGAAGAGTTCCCTTAGGAAGCAGTTTTTAGCCAAAGACTAAAGGATAAGTAGGAGTGAGCAAGGTAAAGAGTGGGTAGAATATGTGATATATAGATGATGTATTACAGAATTGTATGTATGAAACCTATGTACTTTACTAACTATTGTCACCCCAATAAACTTCAATTAAAAAAAATTAAGAGTGGGTGGAATACTATCCCACACAGAGGAAACAGCATGAATAGAAGCCTGAGGCTTAAGGAGGCAGCTTGCAGAGAGAAGACAAATGGGTTAGAGCATTCTGGAAGAGCCCTCACTCTATTCCAATCCCTTGTGAATGATCAAATTCGGCAAACGATCCTAGAAACTGCAAGGACTATTTCATTTCATTTCATTTGGGAGTTAAAATAATCATGTGTTGAGGTTTTATTTTATCATGCTCTTCCTAGCATGTCCCACTATTTTAGATTCCCGGAACTAAGCAGGGGCAGCATAATCATATTGTTTGTGCAAATAGTCTTAGGCAGAATGGAACACTCATGTCTTAGAAAATGAGACAAGTGGCAAATTCCGACATGCCAGCCAAGGGCCCGCTTTGCAGGCAGGCCCCTCTAAAGAAGGCCTCAGGCCTGCTATGCTAACTTTTCTCTGCATGGTTACGAACCCCTGCAAAGGAGAAGTTGTGAAATCAAATGGACCAAACTTTTTCCTATTTTCAGTATCATAAGATCAACAGATTAAAAATAAGCAATTTAGTAGAACATGCTATAGGAATTTTCTTCTGCAGCAATTTGGACCTGAGTGGTTTGGGAAAGTCAGTGGTAACTAGCTCAGGTGAGATTTAGGCACCCATAGGTATACAGGTATTAAAGCCAGTCTTGGCCAAGCCAGAATAACAGACCAACCAAAACCTCTTATTTTGCAAGTCTTGAATAGACAGTACAACTAGGCTATACTTAATGATGGCTTTCATTTGAAAAACACATTAAATACTGAGACCATCTCTTTTCCTGTCTCCCAACAGCAAGACTCTGCTTGGAATAAAAATGCAGATTTCCAGTAAAGAAGCCAACTCATCCAGTGACATAAAATCCATTTACCACAAACATAAACCACAATTTCAGCAATAATTTACATATCTGAAATTGGAGAAATTGGAAACTGATCAGCATACCCTAAATAAATGGTCCTCTTCACTGTAACTCTTTTATAGGCAAAGTGACCTTTCTTAGTGCTAAGGCAGCGTATTTATAGGATGCTATTTTCTCATGTAATTCACTGTCACATTACATTTTCATAAATATTCCTGAAAGGTGAAACAGCTGCATAGAATAATAACCCATAAATTCAAAGCTGTAGCCTTGAACAAGCAATGTAAAAACATTAAGAAAATTTTACAAAGAGAATTATTCAGAATTTCACACAAAATGCCTATTTTATGTGCAGATTACCTATTGGTCTCTGTTCATATGCATATATACTGTATGGGGTTATGACTTTAGTTATTATCTATTAATTATTACTTTTAGTTTCTTTATTCTTTTTCTTTGTAATTGGATATCATCCGTACCTCTATTTCTTCTTCTGTCTACGTATAGGTTCCCACTCTGTGAGAATGAAGAGTTATGGGTTCCCTTATCCTCCCCTTCTTTTTTCCTCCCCAACTTCCAATTCTGAACTTCTGCTGCTCATACGTATGCTTTCATATGTAAGATTGATACCTGTTACATGGGGTTCTGTAGCCATGACTTTCTTCCATATGCTTTGTCTATAATTCTGAAAGTTGAAATTAATAAACATTATCTATGGAATGATGACACTATAAATATTGTTCACTTTTAGAGCTAAGTTGTACAATGTGATTATACCTCCTTTCTGTACAGCTTTTTATTTTTCCTGGAGTTTCTAGTTGCATTTGCTTTCCCTCTTGCAATGCTTTTCTGCATCACATCCTTATATTATCTAAAGAATTGAAGGTAGCAATGTATCTGTAGAATCTCTTTCCCCTACCTATCCCTACTCTCTGATACCTCCCTCCTAAAACACTTTTTTCTCCTGCTCCAATCATGACTAATTGCTACCAATCAGTCAGTACAATCCCACTATCATCCTAGGTTTCTCCTTCATTACACTCCTGGGTTGAAATTTTTATTTCCATAATTCCACATTCCCTTTTTCTTTTCTTTTCATTTTTTTTTTCTTTCCTCCTCTTAGAACTAATCTGAAAATATCTGTATTCTGCCTTTGCACTTGCCAGATAGTTTTTCTGGACACAGAAATCTAAATTGAAAATAATTTTCAATCAAAAACTTGAGATTTTAAGTCTATTAAAATATTGCATCCCTTGTTGCTATGATTGTTTCTTTGTGGATGGCCTGCTTTTGTTTGTTTTATTTTCATTCTAAGAAGCTCATAAAAGCTTTCGTCTATCCCACATATTCAGAACTTGCAGAAACAGTGTGATCGTGTTTTATACATCTGTGCTGGACACTTAGTGAATTCTTTCACTCTGGCCCTTCAATTTTAGGAAATTATCTGAAAATACTTCTTTGATAATTTTCTTTTTCTCTGGTCTTCCTGGATTTATCCTCTCTAACTTACCTTTCTGTCACGTTTTCCATCATTGTAGCTCTTTATTCTACTTTGTAAGAAGTTGTCTCAATATTACCTTCCACACTTTCAATTTTTTAAAAAATTTCAACAGTCATATTTTAAATGTTTTGTTGTTTGCTCCATTTTTTTAGAGCATCTTGTTTTATGGATGCAGTATCTATTCACATTTGTATTTCTATAAGTCCATTTTTTCTGTGTAGTCATCTTTTTTCTTTTTTTCATTTTTCAGACTTTCTTCAAATATCTGGTGATCCTTAGTTATTCAAATATAAGAATCAATCAATTAAAAGCTTACAGGCACTTCATCCCATCAGGATGGCTACTATTAAAGAAACAGAAAATAAGTATTGGCAAGGAAATGGAGAAATTGGAACCCTTGTGCATTGTTGATGGGAATGTAAAATGGTGCAACTGCCTTGGAAAAGGAAATGTGTTTCCTCAAAAAATTAAAAAATAGAATTATCATATGATCCAACTATTCCACTTCTGGATATATACTCCAAAAATTGAAAGCAGGTGTCTCAAAGAGTTATCTGTACATTCGCATTCATGGCAGCATTACTCACATTAGCCAAAAGGTGGAAGCAACCCAGGTGTCCATCAGCAGATGAATGGATGGACAAAATGTGGTATATACATACAGGGAAGTATTATTAGTCAATGTTAAAAAAGGAAGGAATCCTGACATGCTACAACATGAATGAACCTTGAGACATTAAGCTAAGTACAACAAGCCAGTCACAAAGACAATACTGCATGATTCTACTTGTATAAGGTACTATATAATCAAATTCATAGAAACAGAAGGTAAAATAGTGGTTTCCAGAGGCTGAGTAGAGGGGAAAATGAGGATTGTTGCTTAATGAGCATAGTCTTAATTTTGCAAGATGAAAAAGTTCCAGAGAGAGTCACACAACAATGTGGATATGTTTAATAATACTGAATTGTACATTTAAAAATAGTTAAGATGGTTTAAAAAAAATAATACTGACAGGGAGCTGTAGCAGAAGCATTGGGATCCTTCCCATTACTTCCCAGTAATTATCACTTCAGCCCATGGTGGCATTATTTCCATTAGATTTGAATGTTCCAGTTCATGGCAATTTCATCAATCTTGGATGTGATAATGCTCATTATTAACATTGTATATTCATATACATATTTTTCTCTAGGAGAATGGGCTCTCTGACACCTTTGAAGTTGTTCTATATTTGGAAACGGTCATTAATTATGATGAAACTGAAGCTTCAAGGAATAAAAGGACAGTTAGTTGAAGAAACCACTTAGAACTCAGGAGTTCTGTTTCATAATTCACATCTTCTGGAAAGATATAAAGCAAGTCAAGCAGGTGGTGTTGAAAGGAAAAAAATTTAGGCTATCTGGATAAAATTAAATGCTGCCAACTTACAAAAAAAAAAAAAAAACTGACATAGAAGGTAAAGCGATTTTTCTAAAGAGTTCAGCCTTCTTAAATCCATAAATTCTCTTTTCCTGAAAAAAAAAATATTGTTTCTGTTTTTAAAAAGTAGACATATTTAGAGAAAAAAAGGGTATTGGTGTCAGCATATTTCTTGAAAATTCTTGATGTAGAGGCAAGTCATTCCTGACCCAAATCAGTAATAACATAAAAGATGAATGTTTAGCTTTGTCATTCAGATTTTAAACTCACTCTAAGGGTTGTTGTTTTTTTTTTTCGTTTTCTTGTGTTTTTTGTTTGTTTGTTTGTTTGTTTTTTTAATGTAGGAAGATACACAGGCACTTTTTAATTTCAGGGTCTCTTCGCTATACATATAAAAGCAGTAGTGGAGGCAGCTACAGAACCAAATGACTAGAATCATACAGCTCATCATTCAGCTAAAAATAATCAGTCCAGCTTAAGTATCCTGGCATTTACAGGGATGAAAAAGGAAATTTCCATTATCACTATTGTTAGCCAGAGGAACATATTTCTCCATCTTCTACACGGAAATCTCAGAAAAACCCAAAAAATTACCATTGAGCACAAAGGGATAGCACCTGGCTCTAATTCAATTCTGCCAAGAGGCCCAGAAGTAATCAATAAACACTTATTAACGAATCAAGCAGCATCTCTTTTCTCTGAGTGAAATGGCAAGTGTTGTACAAATCCAGAAAATAAACAACCCTTAATATAGATGAAAAGGTTGGGGGATAAAAATAAAAGCAGAGCAACTGGTCTTACATCAAATTTCCCAGGAAACAGTTTAGCTTTCTTCTTTCTATACTTTGTGGGGACCATCTAAGTGTGGAGACAAAACATTGAGGCTAATGTATTACAGTTATATTTTACTATTGCTTCCATAGTTACCCTTCACCTTTAAATGCTTATGATATAGCATTTAGAAATTCCAAACTACCCCTAATCAATCTTTACCAAACCATTAGTCAAAACAAATGCAAAGTACTCAGTTTATGTCGCAAAAACTGAATTACGATCAAAGGAGCAAAGGAATTCATTCAGATAATTCAGGCCAAACCCACCCTGACACCCAAGGCCTGCATTATTTCATAAACTCCTTCCTCCACTTTACTCTTTCAAATGCCTAGAGCGAGGCAGATGATCTAGGTTGCTGGGCCCTCTGAAGGTTCATAAGAGAACATCAGCAGTCAAGCCATGTCTCTTCAGTCTGGATCCAAAAACTGTATCTTACATATTCACAAGGACAAGATTCCTAAAGAGAGACCTAGATTTAAGACCTAAAAGTCACAACTTACTTCCCTTATCAAACAAGGGCAGAGCGCACAGAGCAAACATTGCTTGGTGTTTTCTGCCTTCATGCTCCCACTGACTAGAGACTCACTAGACCCTTGTCGTTGGATGGACAAGAATTAGGTGCTGTGAATGCTATGAAAATGCTGGGTGTTAACCCATGTTATTGGGTATGAAATCAAGAAAGACATTTTTGGAAGACACCAACAAGGACCACTCATCCTCTTAGTTAAAGTGTCTAACAGAGGCACCTCAAATGTGACATATCCCCAAACTGTGACATATCTCAAAATTGCGCCATTTGGGGGAGAGGGGGCTTCTTCCTATGTGCCCTCTCTAGTGACAGCAACACCAGATAGCCAGTTGCTAAAACAACACAAACCTAACAGTCATGCTACATTCTCCCCTGCTCTTATTTATATCCTGATGCTCTGACATGCGCATACTGTGTTTCCCCAAAAATAAGACCTAGCTGGCCCATCAGCTCTAATGCATCTTTTGGAACAAAAATATAAGACCTGGTATTATTATATTATATTATATTATATTATATTATATATTATATTATATTATATTATATTATATTATATTATATTAAGACCTGGTCTTATATTAAAAGACTGGGTCTTATATTAATTTTTGCTCCAAAAAACGCATTAGAGCTGATGGTCCAGCTAGGTCTTATTTTCAGGGGAAACACGGTAGGATACATTAGCCTGTAACGTTTTCTTTGTTCTTCTTTGTCTGGCCAATGTTCACGAATCTTTTAAAGCACTCAAACTTTATTCTAATTTTTGCTGCCCCGCCTCCCTTCTCTGAACTGCCTTGATTCCTGCGCTACAGTATACTCCATGAACTCTGGAAATAATTATACCTACCACTGCCCAGTACTCAAGACACGAGATAGATGAAGGCAGGCATACAACTAAGTGAAAGAATGCAGATTTACAGGATTGAAAAGATGGGAGGAGGCCTACAGGAACCTGAATAAAAATCGCCATCACACTCTGTGACATTGCCATGTTCACCAGTAGCAAACCAAGCTTCTGCACTGGAGGGTGCTGCAGGGGGCGCACAGTAGGATGTCCTCATGGGGACAACATGGCAGCCTGGGGTTAAGTAAGCCATGAGTACTGCAGGTGTCACGGGAAGCCCACTGAGTGAGAGACTGGAGATCTGGGGCTGTCAGGAATGATTGAAGAATAGAGTTGAGCCTTGAAAGAAGAATCAGACAGAGAAACCCTCAAGGTAGGACGAACACTATGAGCAAACACCTATTATGTTGGCTAAGGCAAAGTTCATTGAAGGGAGCAGGAAGGCGGAAAGAGGGCTGAACCAAGATTTTGACGACTGGTGGTCCAGGCCTGGTTTCTTCATGATTTCATTCAATAAATACAAGTATTTATTGAATCCCCAACTGTTCTGTGCACTAGTGTCACAACAGTAAACAAAATAAAAATCCCTGACCTCGTGGGGCTTTTATTTCAGGGGTTCTGATGCTAATTCCCAGTGTAACCTTGAACAAATCACTTTACTGTACATCTGCCTTCTTATTCATAACGTATGGGCCTTGGGCATTTCTACGGTCACTTCCCTCTCCAATATTCTAAGATTAATAGGAAGAGGTTGGAAATGTTTGTGGAACCAGATGATGGTGCGCTGAGCAAGCTGGACTCCTTAATCTGGTCAGAACAGAGCCTTTGTTAATCTGTATATGGGGACACTTTTAAGATTTAGGAGGTTTAGGGATATTGGTATGAAAAAACAAAGACAGAAGAGAGAACTCAGGAGGTTATAAACAATTTAGGAGATAACTGATCCTTACAAGGTGATAAGTCCTCAGACATATGTCCTAAGAGTCAAAATCATGAGCGAACAGCACCAATTTGATAAATTATGAATAAGTTGCTTCTTCCTAAAAATATTGGCTCTATTAAATAGCCAGCTATGAAGGTCTCATAGCTATGATACTAACCAAGACTGGCAGAACTGGGGAGGGCTTTGCAGGCTGAAGGCAATTTTGGATCTCTGTATAAGACTGGGCTTAAGTGTACACGTGTCGCTTCATGAGCTCCAAAGGACTGGCGTGCATGCCAGAGGAATACCGTACAGCCTGTACCGGCTGTGAAACGCAATGCAGAGTATGGCTTGACAATGTGTTTAGCTATGACTGCCTATATTGTGTAAGATGATTGGAGCCCAAGTAACATGAGTTGTCTCTCCTGGTGTCCTGAAAATAAATACAGCATGTGCAATTTGCTATCTTTAGCCCTCTCCCTAGAAAATTCTAGAGTGCTCATCACCCCTAGTAGTTAATCGCTCAGCTATCTCCAGTTCAGCCTTCCGTTGGATAAAAGAACTTTAGAAGCCACTCAAAGATAAATGTCCCCTGCCAGAAATTGCCTTAAAATAGAATGTTGTAAGGATTTCTCTGGTGTGAGTAATAGGCACTGACTTAAGGACCCCCATCCTGAGTTCTACCTCCTGCCTCCAGGAGCAGGCTCAGTTCCTTTGCTAAGCCTGGGGTGCTGGGAGCTTCTTTATGTTAGGTCCTCAGGGAGAGAAGTCACCCGTGTAGAAATCAGAGCAGAAATCAATGACTCAGTCTCAGTTCTATTCTTCCTGACATATGGATTCCATTGTTCGCTTCCAAATGGGTGAAACACAAACTGAAGAGTGATTAAATCTAGGGTGGCAGGATAATTCAGGTCAAAGTCAAGTGGACTTTACTAACAGAATAATGACAAAAGACATTTTTTGCCAGACATCAAACCAAGCCAAATTCCATTTTTCAGTCTGTTCTGTCCCAATCCCCCCAACACGGTCCTTCAGTTTCACTCCTTTGAAACTAACAAGGAATAGCCACGTGATTAGTCATCATTTACTAAGTGTCCTGTTCACTCTTATTTCAGAATGTGATATCAGCAACCTTTCAAATTCTTGAAAGCCAGTGCTGTACAATATCATGGATAAACATTTCCCTACTTTTCTGTGATTACCAAGCAGTAGCCAGAACTGCTGGTACTCAGTCTTTTCCTGACCAGAGACTATCAGAATTTGCTGTCTTTTACCATCTCCATTTTATATGCGTATGGAGATCGACATGCAGAGGGGTGAAGTAATTTATTTATAGCCACTCAGGAGGAAGAAAAGAATACGTTTAGCACACCAGACAAGTCTCTCAATTGGATTAAATGTATTACTAAAACATTTTTTCAATCTACTTCATGTTCTGATAATAACTTCTGAAAAGCCAAATGCTCAGGGTATCAACACTTTTGTAGTTTATTCCATAAAGAAGCACTAGATCCTCTGCCCTCACTTGCTTCTTTTAAACAACTTGGGTTTCACTGGCTGTCACTGCAAACCAGCTAATCAACAACCACTTTCACCTCTGTCAAAGTTGAAGAGTAAGCCTCAAAACACCTATAATCCAAGATATGTGGGACCAGAAATCCTTTCAAAATTCTGCTATGTATGGCTTCTGCCCATCTGACAACATTTCTTCCAGAAATGTCTTAAAAATTTAAAGCGGTATAAGGCTCAGAGACAGAAGGAACACAGAGCTGCTTCGGTTCTGATGTTCTGATCCCTCCGAGTTCTCAGGATCTGTGGAATAGTCCTGAATAGAAGGGGGAGGAGCTGGGCTGGGCTGTGTCCCCTGGACCTTAACTATTTCAAGTAATGCCTGTGGCTATACATAGTAACTAGTACTTACTAAATACTTATTCTATGCCAAGCACTGTGCTAGGGGTGGGCTATACTAATTCTTTTGGGGGAGGGGGAAGGGTACTCAATTACTTTATTTGGAGAAATAATGCAAATGAAAGAACATAAGCAGATGAGCTGGTGCAACTCACAGAAAAGGGAAAGGTAACCCCAACGTGCACGTACTGCTTTGGGGACCAGGGAGAGCACTGCTGTGGCCACCGGAAGCCGGCCAAAGGCTTAGTTCTCATCCCTGTCTCCCAGGGTGTGCTTGCCAAAGAGATACTCTGCTGTGCCAGATTCGGGAGCCCCTATCTTGCCAAGTTGGTAATTCTTTGATGGATTTCACCTGCTCATTCAGGTAATATGTCTCAATGAAGTCACACAAACGGGGGTCATTTTTGTCAGTGGCCAATTTGTACATTTGCAGTACTGACTGATTCACACTTTTTCTCAAGTGTCATCAGTGAGGGTCTGGGGGAAGTCAGAGGGCACTGTGAGGAAGTTGTGGATCGGCCGGGGTGGGGGACAAGCACCAGTTCCAGGACAAGCACTGCTGAAGTAGGAAACTGCAGCAACTCTGGGCAAAGACTGTGTATATACTAATCCTTTAAATTCTCACAGCAACCCTTTAGGTATTCTTATCCATTGCATTTTCCAGATAAACAATCTGAGGTATCAGGAAATGCATGTGACCTCCTCAAGGTCACCCATGTAGTAAGGGGTAGAGGGAGGTTTGAACCTGGAGGAATCTAGCTCTAGAGCTCATGCATTTAACAGCTTTGTTATAAAGCCTCCCACAATGAAGGTTACCAAACTCTAACTTGCCTCCAGTCCCACTTCTTCCCAGGCTTACCTGTGGTAGAGACAGTGCTTATGTTTAACAAAGACTACATTTCTCAGCTGTGGGGACAGAGTCCCAGAGAGCAGTCTCCAGGCTCTTGGCCTCACGTGGAAAGGTGCTGGCTTGGGCAGTAGATGGCCATCAGCTGTGACTAGTTGGCCATCAGCTGTTACTGGTTAGCCATTAGCCACTAATATAACTGTCATGGCTAAGCTAGCAAGTGGCATACTGTAGTGAGCACGGCAGACTGCAGCTAGCAAGTGGGGTCGGTTGGCAGAGAAATGGACGGCAGGTTTCAGATTGTGTGGCTCCTCTTTCCTGTGTCTCCAACCCAGCCACCAGCGAGAATACACTGGTCTGACTCCCCTATCTACGGCTCCGTGGGTGTTCCTTTTTGGCCTCACCATATCCTGCGTTCTTGTGCGGGAAGCGGGAGCTGAGACCCCGCATGACACCCTGCATGACATTGGCCTCCCTTGCAGTTAGATTGGGTCATGTGGCTGGGTTCTGGACAGGTAGATATGAATGAAAATGAGGTGAGTATATGTCATGCGGGAGACCCTGCTCGCTGCACCATTTGTCGTGCGGGGAGGCCTGCAAGGTCTCTGCTCCCGCTCCCCATACAAGAACGCAGGATATGGTGAGGCCAAAAGGGAACACCCACGGAGCCATAGGTAGGGGAGTCACACCACTATATTCTCTCTGGCGGCACTATACTCTCACTGGAGGCTGGATCCACACTGTCCGCAAACCGCCATCCGCGCTTGCCATCCCAGCCGCCATCTTCTTGCTAGCCCCCATTCTTCTCTCTCCTCTCTCTCTCTTGCTAGCGTAGCCACAGCAGTTATATTAGTGGCCAATGGCTCACTGGTTACAGCTGACAGCCAACTAGCCACAGCTGATGGCCATGCAATCACAGTTGATGGCCATTTACTACCTGAGCCAGCACCTGTCTATGTGAGGCCGAGAGCCTGGAAACTACTTTCTGGGGCTCTGCCCCCACAGTATATCTAAGCTGGACGCTTTAAAACTGTCCTGTGCAGTCCTTCAGCTCCCTCTTCCCCATCCATAGAGCCTTGGAGGGCACAAATTCCAGGTGGCTTAGTTATAAGATGGAAGCAGCTGAGGTGTTCCAGGCATTGTTTGGAGAAGAGCTGCCCAGCGGGCCACTCAGCTCACACCAGTTCCGGGACAAGCATTGTTGGTGCTCTGAGGAAGCCACTAAGATTCCAAAACTGGTTTGTAACTCTGGCATAACCTAGTCAATTCTGAGCAATTTAATTTACAAACCATGCAATTTACTTCAGGTTTTAATTATTTGGCCCCTTTATTGTCTACATCTGCCTAAATGAACCTGCAAAATCCATGCTGCCTTCCATGCTTCCCTAAGCTAACAAGTTACCCTCCTGACAAAAAAAGAGTTCTGCTGTTTCTGCTAGATTTCTTTCAAAACATTGCCTCATGTAAGGATAAACAGATCAATGAAACAGAACAGAGAATCTAAAAATAGATCCACACATATATGGTCAATTGATTTTCAACAAAGGAACCAAGGAATCCAATAGGGAATGTCTTTTCAACAAATGGTAATGGAACAACTAGATGTCTATATATAAAAAAAAACAAACCTCAACCCCTAACTCACTCCATACACAGAAGTAAATTTGAGGTGGATTATAGACATAAATGTAAAAGGATCATAAAACTTCTAGAAGAAAACACAGGAGATAACATGACATTTGAGTCAGAGAACATTTCTTAGACAGGTGTAGTAGATGCTGTGGGGTACCACCCAAGTCGGACCAAGACCCTCATTCCCCCAGACGCAGGTGATGGCTGTTGAGCTCATAGCTGAGATTGTCTCCAGAAGTTTCCCCAGCAAAAGGGACCTGCCTCAACCACAGTTACATTCTGTCCCTAGGGGAAGCCCTCATTCAATGACTGATCAAACTCAGGATATAAAGACATGCCCCCTTGCCCCAATCTGAGACAACTTTGAAGGACTATACCATGAAACATGAAACATGCATACAAGAAGACTTACTCGTCAATGTCTGTATTAGCCTTATTCATGACAGTCCCAAACTGGAAACCCAAATGTCCAGAGGAGAATAAACAAATTGTGGGATATTCACACAAGGGAATACTACTCAGCAATAAAAAAGGAACAAACTTCTAATATACTCAATTTCGTGGATGATCTTAAAAACATTAGGTTGAGCTAAAGAAGCCAAACACACAAAAATACACATGGTACAATTCCATTTATATGAAACACCAGATGAGGTAAAACTATGACACTAGAAATTAGAAAGTGGTTGTCTTTGGAGTGGGGAGAGGGAAGTTGCTTGAAAACAAACCTTCTGGGTTGATAGAAATGTTTTATATTCTAATCAGGATGGTGGTTACACAGGTGTATGCAATTGTCAAAAGTCATCAAACTCTACACTCAAGATCTGTGCATTTTCCTGTATGAAGATTAATCTTAAAAAATGTTTGTCTGGCAATTGGGCTTGCTCTCTCACCCCCACATGTGGGCAGGGTTCTCTATCATAGTTTAAATCCACCCACCTCAGTGGATTTAAAGAGTGGCTCACACTATGGAAAACAGTATGGAGGTATCTCAAAAATCTGAAAATGGAACTACCTAATGACCCAGCAATTCCACTCCTATGTATCTATCTGGAGAAATCCAAAACTCTAATTCAAAAAAATGTATGCACCACTATGTTTATTGCAGCACTATACACAATAGCCAAGACATGGAAACAACCAAAATGCCCATCGGTAGACGACTAGATTAAGGAAATGTGGTACATTTATACAATGGAGTATTACATAACCATAAAGAAGAATGAAATCTTACCATTTGCAACAATATGGATGGACCTAGAGAACATTATGTTAAGTGAAATAAGTCAGACAGAGAAAGACAAATACCATATGATCTCACTTGTATGTGGAATCTAAAGAAAAGAATAAATGAATGAACTAATCAGAAATAGTCTCAGAGACACAGAAGAAAAACTGAGGGTTGCTAGATGGGAGGGTGAGGTAGGGATAAGGGAGAAGGTGAGGGGATTAGAAAGCACAATAAGTAACTACAAGATTGCCATGGGTATACAAAAGTCAATTTAGGGAATGTAATCAATAATGTTGTAAAGATTTTGTAGGTTATCCGATGGACACTTGTCTCATTACGGAGACCACCTCAAGAATGTAGATGCCTGATCACTGCACTGTACACCTGAAGCTGAAGCTGAACAATAATGAATGTCAACTACAATTATATATATATATATATAATATATATATATAATATATATATACATATTATATATATTATATATATAATATATATATACATATATGGTTACAAGAAGTGGAGTACAGCATTAGGAATAAAGGCAGTGGAAATGTAATGGCTGTGTGCGATGTCAGAGGGGTAGTAGATGGGGGAGGGGGGTTATCACTGTGTGAGGGATATAAATGAT
Organism: Rhinolophus sinicus; assembly: GCF_057876585.1. Lineage (NCBI taxonomy): Eukaryota > Metazoa > Chordata > Mammalia > Chiroptera > Rhinolophidae > Rhinolophus > Rhinolophus sinicus. The sequence goes on from NC_142503.1 coordinate 131,926,059, forward strand.
AAATGTTTAACTATTACATTGTTTTGTACACCTGAAACTAATTTTAAAAATGTTAAATAAATAAATAAATACTGGCTCATAACACAACTCCCATGTTTGAGTCTGAATCCTTGAAAGTTCCCTATATGGCTTTACTTGGGACTCTGCGCCTCTCCTTTCATTCTCTTCTGCATTTTATTCATATCTAGCTGAATTTCCCTCTTTTGGGAGATTTAAGGTTCTTTGAGGACTGTAACAACTCCCTTCTCCACATATGCTCCATCTCTGAATTCACATGGCCAGACTCACTCTTTTACCAGCTTTAAGAATCAACCTCTCCTCCATCCCCAGAACAACGCAGACTTAATAACAATAACAGCAGCATAACAATAATTGCCATTTCCGGAGTGCTTATTATGGGTCAAGCAGTGTTCTAAATGCTTTGTTTACTCTCAGTCACTTTAGGCTGCTGTAACAGAATACCATGGACTAGGTAGTTTACAAACAACAAAAACTTCTTTCTTACAGTTCTGGAGGCTGGAATGTCCCAAATCAAGGTGCAGGCAAATTTGGTTTAGGATGAGAGCCTGCTTCCTGGTTCACAGACGGCATGTCTTTCTTGCTATAACCTCTCACGGCAGAAAGGGGAAAGCGCTTGGTTCTCTTTTATAACAGTGCTAATCCCAATCATGATGGCTCCACCCTCATGACCTAATTACCTCTTAAGGGCCCCACCTCCTAATACCATTACTTTGGGGATTAGGCTTCAATTTACGAATTTTGGTGGAATACAAATATTCAGTCTAGAACATATACATTATCTCACTTAAAAACAGGGCAACACCTTAAGGTAGGTATTTTTAATCTCCATTTTACAAATGAAAAATTTGAGATTTAAAGAAACTCTACAATTTATCCATATTGATTGAGCCAATCTATCTGACTCCATAAGCTGGGTCCTCTCTACTAGACACTGTTTGCTTCTATGTTTAATAAAATACCTGTTGCTTTAATAAAATATTTTATAAATGCAATGATTATGATAAATATCCAAGATAGTTTTTAAAAATAAATAACAGAATTTTTGTTGTTATTTAGAAACAAAGGGCATCAAGTTACAGCTCCGATTTAAGCCAGGTAAAACTCACCTGGACCATGGCCATGGAGCAGCTGAATACAGCTGCTGAAAATCTTGGAAGGTTCTGGGAGACTTCCAAAATGCCCCAACACATGCTATCACAATTACGTTCTATTCAGTGAGTGTTCAGTGCAATATATTTCACCGGCTCTCAATTATAACGTTACTTCATTACCTTTCAGAGCACAAATTTGCTGTCGATTTTTTAAAACCCCAGTGAGATTCAATTCAGGTCACCAGACACAACTTCAAACTGTCCAAAAAGGGTATGTTTGATCTGGCAGGTTGATAAATCTTTCTTGATGCCACAAAGTGTGGATATTTCCCACTTCGCTTTATGAGGCGCGTGAGAGATGAGCTTAAAACTAGTTACATGTCAGTCAGCTGGGGAGGCAGCCACGGTTATTACTTGATTATTTGGATGCTAAGGATCCAGGATCTAAAATTTAGGTTTTTTTTCTTTAATTTCTTTTGTTGTTGTTGTTGTTGTTACTCATCTTCGTCTTTCTAGTTACCTATCTTATCAACGTTTCACTACTGATTAGTTGCTCCACTAGAGATTTGACAAACTAAATAGAAAGATACCAATTAAACCAGCCAATTTTGTCTTCCGACAGAATCCCTGACTGAAGTCATTGTGAGGAAGGTGGTTTAAACCGTCGGGTAAAATAAGATTTCTTTATCTGTACATTTCAATTACCCTTTCTAGTTGCTGGTCTCTTAGTCTCTATTCTTACCCCAACATATTAAAATTTGGTTTTTAACTTCCCTTTCATCTGTCTTGTATTTCACAAAATATCATAAATACTGGCAGCTGTTGGGGGGAAGGCATGAGTCACATCTTAAACACTTTGTATTTGGACTTAGAAACAGATACCGTGTAGGACCAAATCCCTCGCTGTGAAATGGCTGTTTGCTTAATCCCCTTGAGAGGTACATTGTATTTTAAAGGTTGCAATGTCAGAACTCTTGGCTATTTTTAAAGGAAACGTTATGTTTTTCAGTCCCACATACCATTTAAGCTGCTTATGAATTAAGCTATTAGGGCACTTTGGAACATCCTCTGCTCTGAGAGTGACAGCCCATCCCTGTTGCTGTAGCGTCCCATACCTCACAGGGGTGGGGAGCACTATTTTCAAGAACACAATTCCCTGTCTCACTCTCCATGCCAACCCTGGAGACCAACTGCATCTTCACGTAACCACGGCAACTGTGAAGCCATGTACTGCCTTTTTTTCCTCCTTGTTCACTACTTCCGACAGCCCTCAGTTTAATCATTTTGGAGCTATTCAAGGGCATCCAATTTAATTGTTGTGGGTTTGCAGCAGAACGAAGCTCTGTGGTGCCTTTTACTAAGATTGTATGCAATTTAAAACACAGCAGAATATAAAACGCAAGTCATCTCCTGGAAACTTATCCTGGACAAAAAGCAAAGCCAAACAAAACATCAAGTGGCTGCTACATCAGTATCTGACAAATGGCGAGCAATATACTATATGATGAGATTCAACTCAGCAGTGTATCATGAACACGGTTATTTACCCTAAAAATAGGGAGATCATCTACTACATCATGAATCATTTGTTAGATCTTGTAACAACCTTATGAAATAGGTATTACTCAGTTGAATTTACAGACACAGAAATAAGGGTCAAAGAAGTTAAATAACTTGTTGAAAGTCTGTCATCTGGTGGGTGAACTAGGAATAAATGCAGCACATGATCTGGATGTTCTCTGGGATTTCTATACAGATGGTGGAAAAAGAAAGCAAAAACAAGTAGGGATTCTAAGAACACCATATGATGATGTATTCCTCGGGGAGCGGTTGATGAACTAGGACGCCCCAGGTTAGCCACCTGCTGATGCTTATTGGTGAATTCAAGAGAGATCAGGAAGGAGAAGACTCGATCAGCATAAACCCACCATTCCTGGAAAACTAATTCAAAGTGAAAGGCCACTCAGTCAATTCACTGATAGGAAGGAGTAATGGCAAAGAGACATATGGAAAAATATGAAATGGTGTTGAGGCAGGATAAGTCACCTAGGAAACTGACAACCCACTCAGAATACAATGTGAGGAGCCTCCCTGGTTATACAAGTAACAAGTGACTGTATCCCGCCCCTGCAGTTAGAGAAGTACAACAACCTGTGTCATCCAGCTAGGTTAACCCCCTTGACCAGGACCTGACCTTTAGCTAATTATAATGTCATTATACTAATCTCATTTGCATTGAGTTTACTGTGACTCCCAGCATGCACCTGGTGCCATGACAGTTCCGGAGGAACCAAATAAGGAAGAAAGAGCAGGGAAAGTGAGGATCCCATTACTGGGAGGAAACTGACAAGCCTGGTCAATCGGACGTTACCAAAACCTGCCCCCAGTAGGTATAAATACCCCTGGTCAGGACTTCCTCTGCTCGCCTCAATCTCTGAGTTTGCCCACACTTTCCTCTCAAGTGTATACTTTCCTTTCAATGAACTCCCTGTGCTTTCCAGCATCTGTCTTGCTCTTGAATTCTTTCTCCTGTGAAGACAAAAACCTGGTCACTGCTGCTCCAGGTTGAGTCCTCTCTTGGATATCCCCATGAGCTTCTGGCGACGTGTCTACTATTGACAATGGCGTCCCCTCAGAATTCATATGGAAGCCCTACCCCCAATGTAATGGATGGTATGCATATTAGGAGGCGGGCCTTTGGGAAGGAAGTAGGTCTGGAGAAATTAATGAGGGTGGGGCTATCACGGTGGTATTAGTGCCCTTATCATGATGGGATTAGCGTCTTTATAATTAGTGCCCTTATAATGAAAACTCTTCTCTCAAATTCTTTCTTTCTCTCTCCCCATCATGTGAAGACACACTGGGAAGATGGCTGGCCACAAGTCAAAATGAGGGCTCTCACCAGAAACCCACCTTGCTGGCACCCAATTTCAGACTCCAGCCTCCAGAACATGTGCAAAAAAAATATTTGTTTTTTGAAGCCACCCAGTTTCTGGAATTTTGTTATGGCAGCCTGAGCAGACTGAGACAATGTCCCTGCCCGCAAAGGACGGGTAATCCAGATTGGGTACCAATGTCAACACAGAGAAAATGAGCGATGTGAGGGTGTCTATTGTTATGCTAGGGTGTCTTATGATTTTGGAGAAGGCAAACTGTAACTCAGATTGGAGTCATAAGGAAGGCTGATGAGGAGGTAAAACTTGAGCAGAACTTTGAATTGTGGGAGGAGACAAAAAGGGGAGGGCCTTACAAGTGGAAGGCCAGCAAAAGGCATAGTGAGAGGAGGAGAGAGGGAAAGGACGTGCCTCAGCTATGCCCTGGGTCACCAATGGATGGGGAGAATCAGGATACACACAATGCAAGGCCAGGCTCTTCATAATGAGGCTAGGACCTTTGAGCTGTTTAATCTTTGTGTGCAGGGAAGAGCCGACACAGCTTTGTGAGCAGAACAGTGCCACTATTAAAGGCCGAGTCTCCTCGTCTACTTGGGAACAGCAGTGGTACCTTCCCAGGCCTGCTGTGAGCACTGACCGGAAACCCTCATATGGGGCAGTTAGCACAGTGCCCGGCACCCGGTTAGCTTCAGTGAGTGTCACATATCATTTGCACAGCAGTTTCAGGAAGGCAAATGCCTCGGTGGCTAGGGTGAGTAAGCTTCGACTGTCGCCTTCCAGGCCTCAACTTCTTGGCAGAAATGCACAGTAAACAAACTGGCGGGTTCTCTGGAAGGCCCTGGCAGAGCCAGCCTTCAGTGCTGGCTCAGCTCCCCAGCCCTCTGCAAGCTCCGCACCTCCCCAGCGGGCCCTGGACTCATGGGCAGCAGTCTAGAACCGGGGCCATGCTAGTCAAAGCTTGCAAAGCATCGGGGACTGCTGCACTTCTAGCTGGGTGCTGCCCTACTTGGAGAATCGGTCAGTGGTTCCCAGAAAAAAAAGTCCTCCTGCTAGACGTCAGTCTGTCCCTAGCTCCCAGCTCTCTTGGTCCCTGATGTCTTGTCTTCTGAGAAGCAACTAACACCAAGTGGCAGAAGGAGCTCCAGACTGAGGCCAAGGCCCTGCAATGCCACGTTCCCGCTGAGCGACCCTTTGTCCCTCAGACCCTTTAACTCTCTGCCTGTTCCCTCATTCATAAAACAAGCTAATATACCTCTTCAAAGAGCTGCTGCAAGATCGCATGAGATTACTCCGTATGGATGCTTTTGCTAAACGTAAGTTACGAAGTAAATATTAAATAAAATATAACTGTCCTGGGCTCATTTATTTATTGATCAAGTACTTACTGAGCACCCTCTATGTACCAGGAACTGTTCTTGCAGCTGGGGGTGGGGGGTGTGAAGTAGGGTACAAAACAAACCCAAATCCCTGCCTGCCCCAAGGTGCTTACGGTCCAGGGCCTAAGTCTCCCTAGGACGTAGATGATGGACAGTGTGGCTGCACCCATCTCTAACAGCTATTGCTCTGGTTATGAGTTATCTTCATTTCCAGTGTCTTAGGTCTCTCTTCTCTGCCTGTCTAAAGTTGCTTTAAACCTGACTTTGCCTGGGTTCCAGGTTTCTCTGCAGTTCTTCTGAATATTTTACTTGACTTTCTCCACCTGGCGCACAGCCTTGCTTGTCTTGCCTCCAAGCTGCCAACATCCTGGCATAATAATTCCCATAAAATGCCCAGCTGGAAAATGGAAAAATGGGTACATATCACAACAGCAATAAGTTTATTTTGTATCTGGGCCACAATAGTGATTACCTACGTGAAAGATGAGAAACCACAGCCAAGAACTGAGAATCAGCACCCTTGATGGCCAGCTGTGTCTATTCTGTAAGCAGCACAACTTGCCAGCTGCTTTTCTCAGCACATCTGGTGTTAGAGTTCTAGCCTTTGGTGTTCTGAGCCAATGAGAGCACCTAGGGAATTATCACTGGTGATTTTCTGACATCATGATTACAGGATTCAAAATAACTCATCAGTAGCAGGGTGAGAGGTGGAGGTGGTGCAGACCAGGTAAAAACCATGTCACAGGGCGCAGAGTGAAAGGCTCTACCCACTCAAATATGCTCAGATGGGAACAACAGCCTTTTTAAAAAGTGTCTCAGTGCCTGGTTTTAATAGCAGCAGGTAGAAGGAAAAGCCTTCAGCTCCTAAGACATACTTCCAAGTCAAACCAATTTGGTTGCCATGGTACCAAAGATCCTACAGGGGAAAAAAGATGCATTTTCAAACACTTGTTTGAAATATTCAAATAAGTGGCAGTGTGATGGCTGAAAGTGTCACGAGGTTCCTTTCATTCAAGTGAACAAACATACATTGACGAGAACTTCCTATGTGCCAGGCACATTATATTAGGAGTGGTACGGACGCTGGGGTGAGTAAGACGCTGTCGATGCTCTAAGCCTTTGACCCCAAGGAGTTTATAATGAAGTTTGCAAAGAAACATTTCACGAAGAGAACTAAAACCTAAGGCAGAATGTGATAGCTACTAAAGGAAAGGTACAAAATATAGTCATTTATTTATTTATTCATTCAAAGGACATTTGCATCCTGGGTAGGCAGTGATAAGAAAACAAAAACAAAAACAAAAGAGGATTCCTTCTCCTACTAGGGCAGGGGGAGACCTGAGCGGTAGATGAGAGAGATAAATGATGGCGAAGATGATAGATAGATAGATAGATAGATAGATAGATAGATAGATAGATAGATAGATAGATAGATAAAGAAATTACAAACTGATCCTTGTCATGAAGGTGACAGACAGGATCCTGTGATAAATGTGCTCCTTGAGCAGGGAGGTGGGAAGTTATTACAGCTGGAAAGAGAAGGGTAGGCTTCGTGGAGGCAGTAAGTGAGCTTGCCCACGGATGATGAGTGGGTTTTAACAAACAGGGAGTAGTAAGGGGTAGTGTTGCCCCTAGTAGTATTGGGTAGTAAAGGCGTGTGGCCTTCAGCAAATGACTTAACATTTTGGTGTTTCAGTTTCCTTCTCTGCAAACTGGGACTTACAGAGTTATTTTAAAGAGTAAATGATTTCATACAATCCAAATGGGTAAAGTAGTATCTGGCACCTAGCAGTGCACGTTACCTACCACCGAGCAGAGGAGTTGCTCCAGGTAAAGCCCTTCTGACAGTGCTGGTGCAAAGCAAGAGCTCCCTCAGGCCCTCCCTCAAGCCTTGGGAAACGTCCCTGATGATGACCGAAAAGCCCCATTGTTTTGAGGTAAATTGAGGAAGGGAAAGCTTTCAGGACACTACATTCCTTCAGATTTCAATCTTCTCTTCTCAACCTGCTGTAAGTGTGGACCTTGAGACTTGCAAGTCAGATGTCAAGGCCCTCAGCCCCACAGCAGATGGAAGCTTCTTCCCGTTGCTCTCCCTGCTGAAGGAGCTGATACTCTGCTGAGGACAGACTGCCGTGGAGGCTGCAGGTGAAGAGACTGCATTCCATGAGGTAGAACAGGAGACGACTCACGGCATTTCTCTTGGAAGTGATGTGTCTCATTGGGATGATGCACCCAGTTTTTATTGAACATGATTCCTGAATTGAGCACCACTAGCATGGACCAGGAGGCAGTTATCCATCTTATCACTTCCTGCAGGTGCAGCTTCAACAGCCTCAGGTAGGCCCCAGAGGCAAAGCCGGGAGTAGATGTGGCCTACACAGACCATTGTGAAAGCTGTACCTTGCTGCCCCTCTCAGCTACGAGCCCTGCTGACTTTAAAAGGAGAGCTGCAAAGCAATTAGCCAGGCCTCATGACAAGGAACCAGCCAGGGAAAGAACAGCACGCTTACAGCAAGGAGACAAACCTCTCGTTCTCAAGCTGCAAAACCAGGCTATGACCCAGAATCTAGTCTAACTTATATATTTGGACGAGCTGAGGTAATTCAAACTCGGCAGGGGTTTGTTTGTTCCTTATACTGGGTCCTTACATCTTTGTGTCATTGGCAGCGAGGCCAGTTTTTCCAAATGGGATGATTAGGCAGAAAGTTAAAGGGCTTTTGCAATTTACTGGCAGAATAATGAAATAAAAATAAAATTCGATTTCAGTTTAAGCCTCTCTTGCCTCTTTCCACCTACACTACTAATAATACCTATATTCTTTCATTATGGAAAATATGTGTCAGCTAAGCGAGGGGAAGGACAACTTCTGATGTCAAAGACCGCTTGTGGCAGAGAAGCCATACGACTCAATTATTTGTCAGTTACTTCTGTCAGCCTCGATTTGCACGTCTGCAAAATGGTGAGCTGAACTGGGAGATTTCCTGGGTTCCTTGCAGCACAGTGTCTGGAAACTTAGGGGAATGTGTTGTCACTACACCAGCCAACTCTGCTACTGGGTATAGTTTTAGGGATCCAGAAGCAGCTCAGAAACTTATTATACTATATTTAGGTATGAAGAAAGGGCTTAGCTGTTTTGTTTTTAAATCAGAGTATACACAAGCATTGTTTAGCTCCTTAAGAACTGGGGCTCACAGAGTTATTTTATAAGCCCTTTCCTGGCACCTATATTACCCAACCAACAATTGCACTCATTAGAAATGGTCCTCACCAGGCCGAGCGAGGCCTGGGCGGAATTCTAGGGTGTCGTTTCTCTTTGTTCTCATTAGACAGCTATCTGTGTACATGTGCTTAAGACTGGAAAAGCTCTTTTTGTGATGAAATGTCCTATTGTTCTGGTTTTCCTATGAATTCTATCAGACTCCCCCACCATTTAAATGGCCATTTGTATAGGAATGTCTAGGCCCTGCCCCGCCCTAGAAACATCAATTTGAACAACTATCCATGCGTGAAGATACCTTCACAAGATCAAAGAGTTGCGGGTGACGAATTATAGCACCTGGGTGAAGTGAAAAAAATATGAAGAAACACATTGAGGAGGTAGAAAGGGGTTTAACATTACCCCCATCACCTTGCCCCCAACTCCAGGCAGTGCTGAGAGACACCTTCCCTGTACGAGAGTGAAGTGTGTGCCCGATTTCACTTTAGACCCCTGCACCACCAGCCTTCGCCAGCATCAGGCCAGCTCTTGCCACCCAAAGTGGCTCCCAGTGTGCTGCCTCAAACCCAGGTACCCAGCACATCCCAGCACTGGCCAGATCCTAGGATTTAGGTGGTTCCTGCAGTCCCAGGCTCCCAATCAGCTCCCGGAAACCCAGGCTCCAGGCGAGTACCCACAAACCCAGGCTCCAGCTGGGCTCAGTACCAAGTCAACCACTGAGGCCCCAAGTTCCTGCCAAGCTGGCCACCCTCAAACATAAGCTCCCATGAAACCAAGCTCCCAGCCTGTCCCAATGCCAGGCCCCCATGGACTTAAATACCAGGCCCACCCCAGTGGTCCCCAGCTCCTGTTTGGCCCCTGTGGCCCCAAGACCCAGGTCTACCTGTGAAGACTGCAGACTCAAATGCCAGGCCTGCCCCAGTGACCCCGGGATCCAGGACTATCCCCGTGGACCCGGGTGCAGGTTGGTCTCTGTGTACCCAAGCACCAGGCCTGCCCACCTGGGGCCCCAGGGATAAAACCTGCTCACCCAAGGACTCCAGCAAATTCTTTAAAAAACTGACGAGAAAGTAACATTCCCAAATTCATTTTTTGAGGCTAGTATGATCCTGACACCACAGCCAGATAAGGACCTACAAGAAAAGAAAACTACAGGCCAATATCTTTGATGAATAAGATGCAAAAATTCTCGTAAAAATACTGTCAAACCCAATTCAATAGCCATTAAAAGGATTATACATCATAATCAAGTGGAATTTGCGCCTGTGATGCAAGGAGGATTCAACATACACAAATCAATAAATGTGATACACCACATTAGCAGAATAAAAGATGAAAATGATATGATCAACTCAATAGATGCAAAAAAAGCATTTGAAAAAATTCAACATCCTTTCATGATAAACCCTCTCAACAAATTAGATGAAGAAAGCATTTACATGAAAAACCTGCAGCTAACATTATACTCAAAGCTTTCCTGCTAAGATCAGGAACAAGACAAGAATACCAACTCTCATCCGTCCTATTCACGTACTACAGGAAGCCCCCGCCAGAGAAATTAGGCAGGAAGAAGAACATAAGGCATTGAAATCAGAAAAGAAGTACAACTGCCTCTGTTTGCAGATGATGTCATCTTTTATATAGAAAATTCTAAGGACTCTATCAAAAAAAAAACTGTTAAAACTAATAAATGAATTCAGTAAAGATACAGGACACAAAACCAACATACCAAACTCAGTTGTGTTTCTATACACTAACAACAACAAACTATCTGAAAAAGAAATAAACAATCCCATTCACAATAGCATCAAAAACAATAAAATACTTAGGAATAAATGTAACCAAGGAGGTGAAAGATCTGTACACTAAACACTGTAAGACAATGTTCATGGATCAGAAGAATTAATATTGTTAAACTGTCCCTACTGCCCAAGCCATCTACAGATTAAACGCAATCCCTGCCAAAATTACAATGGCATATTTCACAAAGATAGAAAAAACAATCCTAAAATTCATATGGGACCACAAAAGACCCCAAATAGACAAAGCAATCCTGAGAAAAAAGAACAAAGCTGGAAGCATCACAATTCTTGATTTCAAACTATACTGCAAAGCTGTAGTAATCCAAATAGCATGGCTCTGGCATGAAAACAGTCACATCAATCAATGATACAGAATAGAGAACTCAGGGAGGTGGGGGGAGGGGACAGGGTGGAACTCATGCATATAAGATCAACTAGTATTTGACAAGGGAGCAGAGAACTCTCAACGGGGACAGGGTAGTCTTGTCAATAAATAGTGTCGGGAAAACTGTATGTTCACATGCAAAAGAATGAAATCAAATCCCTACCTTACACCACTCACAAAAATTAACTAGAAATGCATTAAAGACTTAAATGGAAGTACGGAAACCATAAAACTTCTAGAAGAAAACATAGGGAAAAAGCTCCTTCACAATTCTTGGCATGATTTTTTTGGATATGGCATCAAAGCACAATCAACAAAAGCAAAAATCAATAAGTGGGATTACATCAAGCTAAAAAGCTTCGGCACAGCAAAAGAAATAATCAGCAGAAGAAAAAGGCTGGGAGAAATAAAATAAAAAGAATGAGAGAAAATATTTGCAAACCATCTATCTGATAAGGGGTTAATACCCAAAACATATAAAGAACTCACACAACTCAATAGCAAAACATTCCTTAGTTATTTTTTTTCTTTATACTCTGTGAACATTTTTCAGAAATGCAATGTGACGGATTTAACATCTGGCAATAAACTGCATATTTTCTGATTTAATGACATAACCACTAGGTGGTATCACAGCCTTTAGCTGCTGAAAATAATTTACTTACAAAATAAAAGTAATGTTTTGTTATTTATTTTTCACAATTCTTAAATCATCTGCAGTGTCTTCAGCAGCATTCCAATGAATGAATGAATGAAACGTTATATTCCCAGTGCTAGAATGACCTCTCTGATACCAAATTTACCCAATGTCACCCAGACATCCTTGCATCCATCTAGAGATAAGGTGGCTTGTTTCCCCCTCTGATAGATACTCCATTTTATCTTAGCTGTTAGAAAACACTTCCTTTTGATGGGCTCAAATTCATCTCCCTTATTTTCCACTTATCGGTCAAAGGGTTCCCCATGTGGGCCATGTATAGCAAGTTTCTCACATATAGCACAATTTTCTCATACTTTGAGTAAAGCCATTTACTGTGTCTCCAGTCTCCATACTCCCATAGGTCCAATGCTTCCTTCTAGCTCATAGAGCACAGGTAGCTCAACATCTCTGTCATTTTCCTAGCAACCCCCTCCTCTAATTTACCTTTATCTCATTGCAGCCCATGTTCACATTAGCTCTCCATCAGGCATACCACACTGTTGATTCAGATTGCATTTTCTGCCAATTTAAAACCCCTAAGACTTGTTCACAGGTACCATTGCTGCTGGTTCTCTTAGGTTTTTGAAACTAAGTGCAGGGCCCTACATTAATTCCTTATTAAAATTCCTCTTCTTAGATGAGGCCCATCATTCCTAACTGTCAAGATCTTTCTTTTTTTATTTTTTATTCTGACATCCAATATATCAGCTATTCCTAAAAACTTCATGACATCTGCAAATTGAAAAACATGTCTTTTTTAACTTTTCCTAATTCATTGAAAAAATTGTTTTCGTTCCAGCAAGTAATAGATGATCAGTGTCCTTTAATTATGGGTGTTAGTTACCAAGCACAATTCTGACATCATTCAGTGCATATTTCTTAATTTGGTTCACAACAGACCTAATTAAGTGCTTTATGAACTGCAGATATATATGTAAAACACTACACCAGTCTTAACAAATTAAGGTCAACTACTCTGATATGACTTATTTTTGGTGAACTAAACTGGCTCCTACTGAGCTAAACCACTGATAGCTTTTCTGATTTTCACAAACTACCCTCTTCATAATATATATTATACTAGAGTATTACCTGGAATTGATAGAACTCATTATCCTAGAGTCTTTACAATCCACTTCTTCCCATTTTAAATCTGAAAACTCACATCTTCTCCCGCAAGTCCTGAACACTTTATTGTTTTTTACAGTCTCTTAAAGATTCTGTCAGAAATTCAATGATCTTATTGACAGCTTCTTGGTCCCATGGGATATAATGCACTGAGGCCAGAAGACATGAGCTCTGAATTACCTGTTATTAGTTAATGTTCATTCTCCCAATCGTAAGACAAAGATAAGCACCGTGACCTCAAGATGCATCCAGCCTGTCTCTTGTTCCTCTTTCTGCACCAACCTAATTAAAAGTGGTTCTTAGTGTTGCCATTATTTTTCACCAGCATCAGCTGATCTGAACCCTCAGCCCTCCGGGAACTGCTCTCACACATTGCTGCTGCTTTGTCATACTATTTTTGGTTACATGTCTTTCTGTCCATCTTTGGTATGTGTCCTCTTTGCCTCTGAGCTGTTGAGGAAGCTCTCTGGGTATTCATAATGCAACTGCAAATAATCTTAGGAATAATTAGGAATATATATACATATATATTTAATCTTCTGTTAGTCTCTGCTGAGATCATTTGCAAGTGGCTGAGCTACTTTTTGAGACCTTCCTAACATTACTGAGCCCTCTTCCCTGTTAGAATTAGATGTCATGGAATCACATCTACTGTTTTTTCTGACACTTCTGAAGCGTGCTTTGCTCAAGTCTTCTTTAAGTCTTTTCTGATGAGGTCCAAGGATAGAATCACTTTCTTCTAGGGCCCCTTTCTTCTCCAGCTCATCAATTTGGGTCTTCCTTGTTGGAAATAACTCTGTCTTGTCACTTCTTCTACACCTTAGGCGATGGATTTTACAGCAAAGCATGCTGATGCCTTGTCTGGCACTCTGTTTTTCAGCTAAATGAGTCTGCCTAAACAGGCCCAAATATTTGAAGTCTCCCACCATTATTCTAGCTTGCATGTCTCCCACTCCTGTGCCCATGTTTTTACAAGCTGCTAACAAAAATCATGATCTGGTGAAAAGAAGAATTTAGAGGAACGGTACAGATGGGGAACAGAGGGATCCTTCAAAGGGGTGTTCAGGAGGTGTGCATGGAAGCCAGCAATTTTGCTTAATCACAGTTTTAAGGTAATCCTAGAGCCGCTTTGCTCCATATGAAACAGTAACAAGAGGGGACAGATTCAGTTAACCACTTAGGGACATGGTTTAGTGCTTCACTGTCCAACAGAAACATAATGTAAATCACACATGTAATAAAAATTTTCTAGTAGCCAATTATTTTTAAAACGTAGAAAGAGACAGGTGAAAATGATTTAATAATATTTGACCCAATATAGCCCCAATATTGTTACTTCAGCATGTAATCAATATACAAAGTTACTGATATATATATTTTTATACTAAATTTTAAAAGCCGGTATATGGTTCCCACTTACCACACATCTCAATTCAGATGCTAAATTTACATCACAAATACTTCATCTGTATTTCGATTTCATAAAACATAAAGGTGAAAAAATAGATTCTTATATCCAAGTGGCTCCAAACATACTTAAAATGTTTTCCAATAGCTGGATCCAGTATCAGTTTTCAATTTCAATGAAAATCAAATAAAATTTAAAATTCCACTCCTCAGTGACACCAGCCACGTTTCAAGTGCTCAGTAGCCACATGTAGCCACATCAGACAGCATGATCTAGATATAGCAAGTTTTCAGTATGGTGACCAAATCATTTAACACATATTTCTTAAGCTCAACACATGAGTCATTTTTAAGCTCACATTCCATGATTGAGAAAATGTAAGTTGACAAAAGGAATTGCAGTGCATTTAGTAAATCCTATAAATAATTTCATTTTACTCGTCATGGTAATACCTATACATACCTGAAAAAAAAATACCAATATAAATATGTCAAGGGACTATATCTTTTTAGCCAGCACACACTTCTTCACTCACATGTGGATTTGAGACCCACCATAGTGACTCCTGCCATACCTCAGGAGGACTCATACCACAAGCTAGAATCCACTGTCCAAAGGATCCCCTGCTCCCCAAAACTGAGCTTTAGAAATTTGTACCGGTTAAAATATCAGAGAGCTCTTGAGCCATTATCAGTCTTTAACATACTCATGGAAATTGGTTATCAAATGTCAGCAAGCAAACAACAACACAGAACCAAGACGTTATAATTGGAATGACGGAGGGGGCATGAGAGAGAGAATTTGGAGCCGAGGCCACATAGCCTGAGTCAGCCTCTCTGCAAAACAAGAAGAGAGGTGAAAAGGAAGGCAGGCCCTACATAAGCTACTTGATTTCTTTTTACTGCCTAAGGCTGACTGATAACCCCTGGCACCCTTGTGATGTTCAACCCGTGTGCATAGAGATGCCACCATATGCAGGTCACTGTATTGGGGAAAGGACAGTTAGGACAGGGTGAGGATACAAAGAAGTAGATAAATCACAGTCTTGTCCGAAAGCCACTGCCCTTATCATCTAACAGGGGACAGAAGACCCAAGCTTATCTGATTCTACCACAAGGTAGAAAGTGTAGGTAGCTTGAGGGAAGTCAGATAAACTATTAGGTAACCCCCTGAGATTCTACAGGACGGAACTATTAATACTGTCCAGGAAGGAGGGGGAAACTTTGGGGGAGGGCTGACTTTAGTGTTTTGTCTTGCACACGGAAGGATGGTCATGGTGTATGATGTTTAAGGAAAGGGCTTTGTAAGCATGAAGTCTCGTGTGAGAAGGCACATGGGAAAACATGTTAAGGAACACTGAGCAATTCAGCTCACTGAAAACACTCTGTGGGTGAAAGAGAAAGCTAAAATTGACGAGGAAGGCCGAGGCTGGCCTTCGCTGCCAGGCTGGGAGTTGGGCCCTATTAGTGTGTTTCCCCGAAAATAAGACCTAGCCGGGCAATCAGCTCTAATGCGTCTTTTGGAGCAAAAATTAATATAAGACCCAGTATTATATTATATTGTATTATATTAGACCTGGTATTATATTATATATTTATTATATTATATTATATTATAATATAATATAAGACCTGGTCTTATACTATAGTAAAATAAGACCGGGTCTTATATTAATTTTTGCTCCAAAAGACATACTAGAGCTGATTGTCCGGCTAGATCTTATTTTCGGTGAAACAGGCTAAGTAAAACACTGGGATCCATAAAGGCATTTGAACAGAAGGTATAAACATATGTATGTATTTATACAAAGCAAGTTTATACTCATGAAATAATGATGATAATGATGATGATGATAACTAATATTTATTAAGTAATTATGTGTGCCAGACCCTCTTCTCAGTGTTTTACACGCATTATCTCATTTAATTCTCCAACAACCCTATTATGGAGAGGAGAAGGGGAAACATTAAGCTGTTCCTTTTGGAACACAGAGAGGCAAAAGAGAACAGAAGACAAAAATACCAAACAATAAATGCAGTAACACAAGCCAACAGGGAGTTCTTATTTACAAGGGCTGCAGAGCATTTGGTACAAAAAATAAGAGGCGACACACTGCAGGAGGCAGGAGTGATGCGTTATAAGTAGCAGAAGATTAACCTGTAGGTTCCCTCCCCGTGGGATACCATCAAGATGGTCCGAACAGGGTGAGGCCTGGCGATGCATGGATGGCTGGTGGCTAAGCCCAGTCCCTGCTCTGTCTCCAAGAGCAGAGCTGGTCTCCAATCAGTTACCTTCCCGGGGCTCCCACAGAACCCTGCTCACAGAGGACGATGCTGGGCTTCAATCACTCTTTCTCTAAGTATGGATGCCGGACAGCAAGCATGCAGATCATCTGAGAATTGCTAAAATGCAGATTCCTAGGCTCCATTCCAGACTGATTCACTCCAAGTTGCTAAGTTCTGGGAATCTGTGTTTTTAATACACCACCAGGTTATTCCTCACATACTAGGAACTGGGCACCACAGGCTAATCCACTGGCCAAGTCACTCCTAGTCCAGAGGGGAAAACCACAAAAGAAAGGGGCTCCCCAAGGCTGGAGAGCTGTTAACTTCACAGTGAAGCAAGTCTTCTGCTGCTTATTTAGCCCATAGTTTACATTCATGATGCTGCCTGAGACCCGGGCACCTGCAAACCTGGCAGTTTACTTTTCTCTACTGTGGCTACTCATCAAAGGTATAATACAGAAACCCCTGAAATTTGTTCTTCCTCATCCTCTTCCGTGAAGTCACATCTATTGATACCACCATGTAATTCCCACACTGCTAGACGGGAGAAAGCCCTGTGTGGACAGGTAGTTTTAATCCTGTTTTTGCAAAAACCGCCCTGGTGTATATTTGCTCATCATCCTTCCAGTTTGACTGTGGATGGTCAAGGGAGTCTATCCGTTGTAATCATTCTGTGTCACATGTTGGGCAAGTCTCCCAGGGCAGGAAGACAAAGCCATCTTTACCACACAGGAAAACTCAGATCTGGTGTGTATTTCTCACCATATACATGGAAGGTGCAGTAGCAAAGCCACACCAGCCCAGCTCGGGACCTGCGTCCAGGCCCATGAGCAATGCTGGCCGGCTGCGTGAGGCTGAGATGCCTCCAGTCAGGCGGGATGATGCCACATGCTCCAGTTAGAATAGGAGTTGCTGCTGCCACTTTCCGCTGAATATCACTGCTCTGTGCTCAGAGGAGAACGCTACGGGAGAAGAGCAGGAAGGGGAGTAGAGAGAGAGAATGGAATCAAGGAGAAATGTGGGTGCCCAACCTCTGCTCAACCCCAATCTACTATTCTGTCCAAATGCAGAGAGCTGGCTGCTCTGAGACCTGGGTGAGACTCCTTAGCTGCCTTGGGCTATAGAAACCTTCAGGGAAAGATGCAAATCTCAGGCACTCTGGAGTTGAACCAGCCAGCTGCAAACCCAGCTCCCACGCTCCCTGGCTGTGTGTTCTTGGGAAGGTCACTTGTCCCCTCTAAGGCTCCAATTCCCTATTTGTAAAATTCATTCACATGTATGTTAAGCCATTCCTGGGTATCTGCTAGAGAGAAATGAAAACAAATAGCCTCAAGAAGACTTGCACATAAATGTTCATAACAGGTGTATTTATCATAGGCAAAGACAATAAACCCAGATATCCATCAGCAGGTGAACTGATAAACTGTGGTGCACCATATAACGCAATACTACTCAGTACTAAAAAGGAACGAACTACTGATACCTGTAATAACATAAGTGAATCTATGTATGATATATATAGATATAGATATATATATGGCATATATATATATATATATATATATATATATATATATATGGCTTAGAAAAGAAGCCAGACACAAAAGAGTACATACCATAGGATTCTATTTATCTGAAATTCTAGAAAAGACAAACATAATCTATAATGATATAAAGCAGATTGGCAATTGACTGGGGCGAAGGGGTGGGCAGTGGGTAGGGATTTACTACATAAGGCCAGGAAGAAACCTTTTAGGGAACTGTTCTAGCTCATGATTGTTGTAGTAGTCTCACAGGTTTATCCACTTGCCAATACTCATCAAAGTGTTCATTTAAATAGGTGCATTTGATTTTACTTAAATAACACCTCAAGGAAATGTATTTATATATAGCACTACCATGTGCCAGGTACTATTCTAGTTGTTGGGATACAGCAACGAACAAAACAAAGTCCCTGCCCTCATGAAGCTTATTTTCTAAAGAGGGAAGACAGATAATTGATGCATAAAAATAGATTCAATTTGTAGTGCTACATACCATAAATAAAATAAAGCAAGGTAAGGGACAGAGGTGCAATTTGCTATAGAGACTCAGAGAAGGTCCCTCTGAAGAAACTACATTTGAGTAGAAACTTCAATGGAGAGAGAGAGAGAGAGAGAGAGAGGGAGAGAGAGAGAGAGAAGAAGGAAGAGGAGGAAAAGAGGAAGATGGGGGAAGAGCTTCGCATCCCAAGTACTGGGAGAGGAAGTACAAAGGCCCTGAGGCAGAGCTGTGTCTCAGATGATGACTGAGAAACCATTACGGCTGAAGCCAAGTGAGTAAAGTGGAGAGTGGAGCGGTAAAGACCTGATCCTGCAGGGGCTTTGAAGATTGTGTAAGGAGTTCGGAATGAAGTACATTGGAAATTAAGTGAAGGCTTTTGTTTGTTGTGCCTTTTTATAATGAGAAGGAAAACGATTTGACTCCTGATTTATGTTTTAAAAGCATCCTGCTGGTTCCTATGTGTAGAAGAGATGGAAGTGAGTAAAGACGGAAGCAAGTTATGAGGTTACCATAGTCCCCAAGCAAGAGGTGATGGTGACCTGGACTAGGGTGTAACCGTGAAGGTGGTAGAAGGTATTCAGAGCAAATTAGGGGAGTACAGAGTATCTACCTTCTAGGGTGGCTCTGAGGAAAAACTGAAAAGTGCTTCACATACTCTAAGCGCCGGAAATAATGCGTAGAATAGTACTTAGAGTATTTTAAAGTGTGCTTACAATATGCTACGGCCCTGAAAAATGCTTCGAATAGCACCTGGCACACAGTTCAGTACTTAGCCATGTGAGCTAGGATTGTCACTCCTCTCTGGGAGAAGAACAGTCGTCATCCCTCAGGAGAAGGCAGAGCTTCACGTTTTTTGGCCAAAGGGTTATCAGCGGGCGTCACCTACGCAAGTTGAATTACTGCTAAGGTGCTAGGGACTGTGAGAGAAGGAAAATTTAACAAAGTGTTAAAATTAACACAATTCCTGTTTTTCCTTACGTATATATTTAACTGTTACCCTTGTGTCTATAGTCATTACAAGGAAATTAGGTCAAAACTCTTGTGAATATTAGACTTGAGCAGGAATTGAGGGCCACAGCTCCATCTTGGTCCTGGACTGAATCATGTCAAGTCACCATGTCTCTGTACCCCTTTTACACATTAGCACGACAAAGGCTTTTATTTGCGGAGACAGGATGAAATTTGATGCATTTCAGCCTTGTCTAAATCCCTCTCTTTATGGGTCAGCGAGAGATACTGTCAAACAAATTTCAAGTAAGCCAAATGGAGGCCAAGAGATTTTGCCAGGGGGGAAACCCTGGGCATGCTTCCCTTATTACTGCTAGAGGCTGAGACCACAGGTGGGCAGTAGTGCTCAGCACGAGGGCCACACCTGTGCCCTGTCCAGCACTTCCTGGGGGCCCCATAGCTTGACCAACACTGATAATTCTGGACAAGTCCAAGAAGTCCCATTAGCATCCTCATTTTACCAAGGAGGAAAGCAAGGCTCAGAACAGATGAATGAGTTGGCAACGGTCACTCAGCCAGGAATTGGGACCCAGCCTGACTCCATACTTTCCATTACTCGAATCTGCCAGCACAGAAGGAAATTATCAGAGGGAGAGTCCCTCTGCAGCAGCAATGTAGTCGTTTGCCCCTGGCAATTTCAAATATCACTTACTAGTTATATTGGTGTAAAGAGAGCTTGGACGTAGTTCTCCTTTGAGTGAAGTTTTCTCATCTGGCCCGATACAATTTTGGCATTCATGGGAAATACTTCTCATTTAAAAGATCCAAAACATGATCAGGTTCAAGAGTGATGACAGGAGTGGGAGGATACCCTGTACATTTGTTTTTAAATGGTAACTAAAAATTAGTGAAAAGAGAGATTATTTAATGAAGCATTCATAAATGAATTCCAAAATTTCCAGCATACTTATAAAGACTATTGCTCATTTTAAACAGGAATTATACAATAACACAAAGGACAAACATGTAGCAAATTGGGAAATCTGGATGGGTTAGCCTGGAGAACCAGATTCTGATTTTAAAACTTGAAGGTTTTTGAACATCAGAGAAGTTCTGAAATATAGGAGGGCCTTGGGGTCCTGACAGATTAGGGTGATATGGAGTGACTTGTGTGTCACTAAGGGATGAGAGTGATACACAGGTCATGCTCTAATTTGCATAGCCTTACCTTGTTTCCTGGTCCAATGTGTCAATTAAATTTTCTAAAACAAGCTAAGTCCCTAAAGGGGCAGTGTGTTTTTGTTGTTGTTTGTTTGTTTGTTTTTAGGAACTCTTTCTCAGATCATTCAAGAATAGAGATGAAGTTATTTTGGAGAAGTCCAGTGGAACCTAAATAATCTAGGTCTGGTAAGTGGCAGAAAAGTAGCTCTAGGTCCTTTCAAATGTTTAGACTTCTGTTTGCTGCAAACACCGCACATATCTGGCCGGTACCAGGTCACATGGTGAGAAAGCAAAGGCAGAGGCAGCAAACAGACAGGTAAAGGCACGCAGGATAGGGGAGGGAAGTATGGCACACCACACCTTTCACTTCCTAGACACTTCCGGAAGAGTCAGAGAACAAGTCACGAGCCACAAAGAATCATTCCTTTCCAAAGAAGCTCCGAGGCTAGATTATCTAATAATCAATGACTTTGCTGAACTATGGCCCCCAAAGTCCTATTTGTCCGTGCTATAAACTATTACTATCTACCACTTATTAGATGCTTACTATAAGCCAAGTTAGAGGGAAGTTAAATACTGCATTGGTCCCTACAGAGCAAACCTCAATCTCGTCCTACTGAACAACTTCCTTAAGACTCGGAAGAAATTTTTGCTTCCCAGCTGTCAGCGCTTGAGTGAAGGCTTGTGAGTATCACTTAAGATGTATTTAATACTTCAGCGTGCAACTCCAGGGACCTCTTCCCCCATCGTTACCTATCCAGGTTTATATACCCTCTTGATCTTAGCCTGAGTCCCTGGCCTCCATCCTGTCTCTTAACCTCCTCGGAGCCTCTTCAAAAGGGCCGCCTGGCTTCTGATTTCCACCTCACTCCCAGGATCCTCCGAGGTCACCTTGACCCATGTTTGTGGTCATCCCTGCCTGACCCCTGGCTTCAGCCTAGGGCCTCAGCAGTTAAAGCTGGGCCTAGAGCCCTGATCTTGCTTGTGTAGAGGGGAGCTCTCTGCCAGTGTTGACAGATAATCACAGATATCGGCATATGGAATTACAAAGGAAGCATATGGTGCTATTATTAAATTCACTTCCAAAGTGAATCTTCCTGCAGTCAAGGCTGGGCTAGAGCTGATAATCTAATCCAAGATGACACCTCTTAAACACAGATTGGGTTTACAGAGTATTAATATTTTTATCATTTATTCCATCAATTCCGGTGGACGACTGCATAGACTTAAATTTCAGAAATCACCAAATCACCAGATTTTAACAGAAACATTTTCAGATTTGCTAATAGTAAGTCCCCAGAAAGACCCTAGTGCTTCTTATATAACAAATACAACTAAAGACTCCTTACATAAGCTTATAACAATAGCTTCTGTAAATTATTTTTGATGAACTGTGACTTATCATAACAATCCATTATTCTAATTATAGTTTTGGAGTTAACAGCTTTTGTTGTTGGACAGACTAACTGTGATGTTTACTGAAGTTAATGAATCCATAAGCCCATAAAAGTAATATTTTATTTGGTTACATTCTTTCAAGTGAGTAAAATGAGCTGATCTCTCCTTTTCCCTACGTAATTTTAGGCAATAAATTCAGCTGATTTTTGCTTCCACTTCTACTTCTCACTTTTACCTATAAATAGCTCACCTGTGGCAATTCCATGTCCACCTGTCTTTTCTAGATCCTTTGTCTCTAGCTCTGTTGAATATCAGAATGGTGAGAAACAGGCCCTAACCAGTCTCAACAACTGGTTCTCATTAATGGAAAAAACAGATGGGAAATTCCCATTTGGCCCCATCTTCCTAAATATTTAGCTTCTATGGGTTTTAAATCCACTACTAACTCATTATATAAACTTATTGCTAGTAATAAATGGTAGTATTTATTGGATGCTTATATGTGCCAGCCACTGTCCCAATAAACCATCTACATACAGATGAGGGAGCAGAAGGAAGAAAACTTGAGTAACTGGTCCCAGCAAGTGGCAGGGCTTACCCATCACAACACTAAGCTGCTTCTCAATTGTCATTGGGCCAACTTCTTGCCTGGTTATTCTGTGCCAGGGGCTATGCTAAGGAGTTTTGTACAAATTCTTTTAAAAATCTTATTTAATCCTCAAAATAAACTATGATGTTTACATAATCATTTACATTTTATTGAAGAAGAAACCAAGATTCAGCTAGATCAAGTGATTCAACATTTTCCCATCCATAATTGTAGTTATTTTGATATGTTCTGAACGATCAGTGTTTCTTCCATCTGTGTCATGGCATCTGTCCAAAGGGAAAGGTTCACAACTTCAAATTCAGACTTCTAAGCCTACCTCTAAAGTGGCAGCTAGTGACCAGGGGTCAGTTCCATGTGGGACCCAGCCCCACCTACTTTGTTTTACTCACTTGTTTATAATAATAATAATAATAATAATAATAACAACTAAACTTTTAATAACAAATTACAAAGCCTGTCAAAATACTTTATTGCTATCTTTATAATAGTGTTGTAAAGCAGGAATGGTAGTTATTCTGCCTTAGAGATAAAGGATTTAGGCTTAGTTGAGGCTACATAGCTTGCCAGAGGTCAAGCATCTAGAAATGAGATTATAACACGGACTTTCCCACTTCAAATTCTGGTCTCTTTCCAATAAACCATGCTGCTGTACTTAGATTGAACCTCATTATATGTATGCCTCCCAGATCTATACTGAAAGGCCTTATCTATCTCCCAAATTCAGGTGTAACTCTGCTATCTATCTGTGGGACATCTCTAGCTGACTGTCCTAGCTGAAGGTCTTATACTTTTGTTTCTCTCACAGTATCTACAACAGGATCCTGCATGAAGTGGGCACTTCATAACAATTTTTGAATAAATCAATAAAGAATTTTAAACAATAAAAGGGATAAAGTCCAAGAACTGAGCTAAGTGGTGTGGCAGGGACCTGGACAGTACAGGGGCTGGGAGGTGCCAAGCTCTCTTCCTGGGCACTCCAGGTGAGTATCACTGGCATCAGTGCCGACCAGGGGTGAGAGGCAGCCATTTCCTCTGGAGCTCGAGTGACAAAGGGCCACTACGGAGCTAGCTGCACTGGGAGCAACCTCAGCCAGGGAGACCTAAACATTCTGATGTCTTATGACTGGATTACAGGTTGGTTCTTTAAGATTCCACGAGGACATGTGGCAGAAGAGAAGTCCGAAGATAAACAATTCATGGCTTTGATTGTCTTATGGTGTCCGCGGTAGTAGCATATCCATCTCTAATGCTTACCAGCAATGTGAGTCTGCACAAATATCTAAAGTTTCCAAGCCTCTATTTCCTCATCTGTTCAATGGGGATAACAATATGCACTGCATAGGGCTGGTAGTATACTGCTAAATGAGGTATTGCATGATGCTAAATAAATATTAACCATTATTATAAGCGTGAGTCTTATTCTTCTTGCCATTAAATGGCTGCAAGTTAGAAACCTTCATAATTAAATATTGAAAACACAATCTTCCCTAATCCCATGCTTCATTTGGAAGATATAAGGATGACAAACCTGCCCAAAGCAACTAATGACATGATTGATCTTGGCTTTCAGGATACATAGTGAATGCTGCTGGAAGGAGGGTCTAACATAGACTGGCCAATGAAATCCAACTACTTTACTTGTGAATTACTAAGAAAATTGAGGGTCAGAAAAAAGGGCATGCTTCTAGACCAGGCTTGATAAACTATTCCCTGAAAGAAAGATCTACTTATTTTATGAAGAGTACATGTGACAGCTAGTGAGAAACTACTCCCTACCCTCCCTCCTATACCATAACTTCATGCCATGCTCAGAAACTGATTAAATCAATTATAGAGGTTTGCAAAGCAGATGAAAGGACTGGCATTCTTCAATAATAAGAAGTCAAGAGCTGCATTATGAAGTGATACTTGACTCTTAGCAGTTTTTCTGTTTTGTAAAGATGTTCTCATTTACAGGTTTTGAAAAGACTCTTGGTATTTTCCCATGGGTAGGTTCCAGGCTTCAGGTGTAGCATTAGTCAAAATGATTGTATTTAATGTGTGTAGTTTGCAGAAAGAAAAGCAAATAGGAGGCAAAGCTACAACAGAAGTGGGGGAAGTGCAGACCAGATTCTACAGACAGATAGAATTGGGGTGAATGAGAACTAACAAATGGGCATCTTACTACATGGTTCCTTTACAAGTGGTTTCTTGGCAGGTGCTTCAAAGAGGCTGAATTTAACAGCTGCAGGATTGAATGTGTTTCTAAGGGACTCTTATCAAGGCCACCTGTATCTGAGAAAATGAAAGGTTATGCATTTATTTTAGGTAATAACAATAAATACTCATTAAAATTTGCATTTGCCAACTTCTTTTGCTATAGAACTCAAACCATTTGCCAGAGTCACAAAAATGACCTCAAGAGGTCATGTCTACCTTTCCTTTGATTCTGGGCAGTCTTATGAATTGATGTCCAGTCTGCTCTTCAAATATCTTTCAAAGGGGAGGAGTCACAGGACTCCATTTCTCAGAGCTATACAGTTAGAAAATTATTTTATAGAAGCTAAATGTCCCCTACCAGTAAAGAACTCTCTTTACATAGATGTCATAAGGATGGGATGCATTATTCTTATAGAGAATGTCTTCTTCTGAAGTTTCTGCCCTGGCCCTGGCAGAAAATACATACCAAGATCGCCATTAAACCTTCCATTAATTGGAGGAAAATTGCTCTGCTGAAGTATTTCATAGAATCACAAAAACCTAGAACTTTAGAGCTAAAAAGAACCTTCCTGATTTGTGAATCTAATCCCTGATTTCAAGAGTGGGTAATCCCCCACTACTGTGACTTGTGTTAAAACTGGGACAATCTTGAGCAAACCCGCCAGTAGTTATCTTATTCCCCAATCATGTTCAATCTATCACCAAGTCTACTTAGCTTTAACTCCCTTCGATTCTGACGCCTTCTCTCCAAATCCACTGCTGTCACCCAGTTCAAACTATTCTCTAGCTTTGCCTATCACCATCACTCCCTCAGGTGTTTCCACCTCCACTCTTGTCTGCCTAACATCTCTTCTGCATACACCATCAAGAGTAATCTCTTCAAAAACGAGATCAAATCACATCAATATCCCCCTTCAAAACTTTCCATTGCTTCCCTTGGCAAATAGAATAACTTAGAAATATCTTACTAAGGCAAAAATCGTACTCGGCTGTACATTACAATTTTCTTCATAGCCATTTTAGGTTGTTCTTATTGAAGTTCAAACTAAAAAAAAAAAAAAAATAGCACATTCATATACCTAAGAGGAGTGAAGGAGATGAAACAACACTGGGTTTGCTGCTCGAAACCTTTCTACTTGGTATAACAAATGTCAGAAGAAGACTTCACAGAATAGGTTTTCCATTCTATTGGAAAGCATCTCCAAAGCTTGGCATGCTTTCCAATAGCATGGCAAGCACATTGCAAAGGAGACCTAATGGTAGGCCACAGGAAGATTTCAAAGCCTAGGGTAACTATAAAGACTAACAGAAAAGCAAATGGGTCCACAAAGTCCTCATATGTTAAGTGAGGCACTTGGAATTGCTTGCACATATTTTCTAGAAATGGTCCAGTCACAGCTTAACACTGACTCTCTAAATGACCACAGTGAGTGAAAAGAGGTGGGGATGGGCTTTGGCTTGAAAACCTCATTGTAGTAGCTAATGTTGAACTTCAGTGAAAGCAATCAAATGGTTTGACACTCAAGCTTTTGTTTGTGAATGACATCTCATACATTAGCTTAAAGAGTATCAGATCCAAAGTAACTGAGGTACAGAAAAATGCCACTGTTTTTTTAAAGCCAATCTAGAGCAGAGCCAGAACTAAGCACCAAATCTCACAGGTTTCTGTGCACCTGCCTCCCCATTGTTTCAACCTAGTTAAGTGAAAATCTAGAAAAATGGTTTTCATGATAGGAAGGGGAGGAAGACAGCACTGGCTATATTGGAACAACTGATCTTGTCTACCCACAGAAGGCTAAAGCCTTAAAGCTACTGTTTGAGAGTGAAGAAAATGATAATAAAATTAACAACACATGAAAGACACTGTTAGGAGGATGAAAAGAGAAGCCATAGAATGGAAGAATATATGTGTAAAACATATCTGGTAAAGGACATGTATCCAAAGTATATATATTAAAAGAAACAAAACCTGAAAATTCAACAATAAGAAAACAAACAATCCAATTGAAAAATGGATAAATGATCTGTATAGTCACCTAAGGAAGATATACAGATGGCAAAAGGCATATGAAAAGATGCCCAACATTTGTCATTAGGGAATTGTAAATTAAAACAATAATGAGATGTCACTACACACCTATTAGAATGGCTAAATCCAGAAAACTGACATACCATTTGCTGGCAAGGATGCTCGGCGACATGAAGACTCATTCATTGCTGCTGGAAATGCAAAATGGTAAGGCCACTTTGGAAGATAGTTTGTAGTTTCTTATAAAGTAGACATTATCTTAGCATACATTTCAGCATTCACGCTCCTAGGTATGTATCCAATTGAGCTGAAACCTTACGTCTACACAAAGACCTACACATGAATATTATTTTGAGTAGCTTTCATCATAATTACTAAAATTGGAAACAACCAAGATGTCCTTCAATAGGCAAGTGGATAAACAAACTGTGATACATTCATCCAATTGAATATTATTCAGAAAAAAATGAGCTATCAAGCCAGAAAGACATGGAGGAATCTTAAGTGCCTATTGCTAAGCAAGAGAAGCCAGTGTGGAAAGGCTACACACTGTATGATTCTAACTACATGACCTTCTGGAAAAGGAAGAACTATAGAGAATGAGAGAAGATCAGTGACTGTCAGGGGCTCAGGGAAAGGAGGAGAAGGATGAAGCACAGGGAATTTTTAGGGTGATGAAATTATTTTGTGAGATACTGTAATGGTGGGTACATGGGTATCTGTCAAAACTCATAGAACTTTACAGTACACCGATTTTTAAAAAATCCTTTAGGAGATCAGACAAACTCAGAAAAGAATGAAGATAATGATAAGAGAGTCTAATTGTATTATAAATATATGAAACAACTTCACTGAAGGGAGAGGGGAAGAGATGCTAACCTAAGTAACTTTGTACATGAATGAAGTCTGTAAGACTAACGACAAAATCAACTGCATGCTGTCCAGCACTCCTGTGGACTTAGCTGTTTCCCACAGGGTTATGGGTAAACAGTTCTGATACTGCTATACACGTAGGCTGGAACTGAACAATAAAGTTAATGGATTGCAGATGGTGGGAGGCAAGTTTCTCACTGTGGGAGTGGAAATTACAGATAAGCAAGGGAGAAGCCTAGAATGATCCATGTGGTAATGTATTAGATTTGGAGACATCAATAAGCACTCATGTTTAACTTAATATAGATATGGATTATTATATACAGAATATTTACAGACATATGCGCATAAAAAGTTTAGTAAGCACACATATATTTCTGTCAGTTGAAAGAACCTAAAGTAAGCAAAATGCCAGTAACAGCACGTGCATCTAGCACCTGGAACTCGGTTTCTAATACCATTCTCCAATGAAAGGACAAATGGTTAACTCTAGGACTGTGGCAGGAAATACACAAGATGAACCTAGAACATGTTCAGGTGCCAGAAAGTAAGGAAGCGCTCAAAATAAAAAAGATGGATGGAGATGTATGAAAGGGATACAGGAGCCAACTGAAAAAGCTCCCAATGACCAAAGCTGGAACAATCTGAACAAACAAAATAAAGTGATATTGGATTATAACTCAAAGTGTAAAATAAATATCCATGATTTCATACTGATACAAATAAATGACCAAATAAATTAATGAAAGGGGAGAAGAGACACATCTCCTATGCAGAAGACCTCCAAATAATTTATGTGGATGCTCCACTCTCAGGGAAGTGGAGTATAACTCCCCAGTCCTTAAGTGCGGGCTATACAGAGACTTCTTTCTTCCAAAGAGGAGTGTGGGAAAGGGGTGGAAAACAACCTTACTGTGGAGAACGCTGACAAACATTACGTCAGCCAAGTGATCAAGGTCAGCACCAAGAGTCGTAAGTCATGTTGATAGTATGTGCCTTTGATATGTGACGAAAATGAAAATTTGCCTCCGTGATTTTCCTCCCCAAAGCCCAGAACTCCAGCCTCAGCATGAGACAAACATCAGACAAGTTCCAACAGAGGGACATTCTACCGGATAGCTGATGAGTATGCCTCAAAACGGTCAAGGTCATGAAAAACAAGGAAAGTCGCAGAAACTCCCAGCCTAGAGGAGCCCAAGGAGACATGACAACTAAATGTAATGTGGTATAATGGATGAGATCCTGGAACAGAATGAGGACGTTAGTTAAAAACAGGAAATTGGAATAAACTATGGATATGAGTTAATCATAATACGTCAACATCACTTCATTAACTGTAACAAATGGACCAGACTGATGTAAGATGCTAATCAGAGGGGAACTGAGGCAGGAAGCGGGAGGAAGTAACATGGGAACTCTGTACTATCGGCTCAGTATTTCTTATAAATCTAAAACTGTTCTGAAAAATAAATCTTATTAATAAAAGAAATCAGCATTACCAATTTGTATGCTAATGTGCTGTTTTTTAGGACCTTCACAAATAAAGCTGGCTGTCTGCTGCTCTTTCTGGAGTCTTAGCAAGAGAGGGTCACAGGAGAACCATGCCTACCAGTTTTTCTGATATCAACAGGATTTCTAATTATGACAAGATACCCTCCAAAATGGGGCATTTTGAAAAATTTTGAACTTCTAAAGCAGTTAAATACATGTCAATTCTTATTAGGTTGGTGCAAAAGTAATGGCGGTTTAAAAGATTAAATATAATTGCGAAAACCGCAATTACTTTTGCACCAACCTAATACATTTGGATATCAATATTTGAAATATGTCCCTGGATATAGCTTTTTCAATTAGCAGGTGAAGCCACATATAAACCACTGTACTGCCCTCTGAAATCGTTCTAGGGTTCCTGGTATAGCTCCATGGGTTACTGCCATACTTTGGTGAACGTTTTATTTGACGATTCAGGTACATAATTAAGGGAAGTGGGTTTCCCCCCTTCATTTCAGTAGTACTGTTTTGAAACCACTGAAGTCAGGAAAGTCAGTATGTAGGAACAATAGGATGTCATAGTGTTGTCTGTAGAGAAATTGCAATTTCCTTTTTCTCAATACGTTTTTATGACCAATTCCCCATTAGCTATGTCTCCCTCATCCCACCCCTCCACCCCACACTTGGTATTTCTCTTATATTCCAAGAATCACTTGCCACTTTTATCTTAAAAACTGAAAGGTCAGTATCCGTTAGAATTTGGTATGGTATTGTTGTTCTAGAAATAGAAAAGAAATGTAAATGATAGTTTAAAATTATAATACATCCCTTCTGTGGAATGCTACACAACCTTTTTAAAGTAAATATACTAACATGAAAAAGTATCTAAGTACAAAAAAGATGTAAACCAAGTAAACATAACTTGATTTTTATAAAAAAAATGACATGTTAATATATTCACCACACTCCAAACTGCTTTGTGGAAGGAGGGTATGATAAAGGATTTTCACTTTCATGTAATGTTCAAACTTTTATAAACAGAGTACACCCATTTCATAATTTGAAAATTTTTCAATATTAAAAAAATGTCTGTATATTTCCTTTTCAATATCCTGTGGCCCGATGCAATGAGGTGCTGGTAACTCAGGGGAGAGCTGTGCACCCTTCCCTTTGAAATCTCGCCAGGACCCAGGTTGGGCCCATGCATGGCAGAGAATGAAGTCTGAGACCTTCTTAGTCCTACGCTACCCACACCTTCTCCTGTGCTCAGTGCATATCTAACACTATTATAAAAGCATTTATAGAAGACTTTCCAGGAACCATTAAGACTTTTGAGCTGTAAAGAACCTTAGAGGCCATCTCACTCAACTGTCCACTCACTGAAGAAATGCTGTATTGAATCCTCACCTGGTTATCCAGAGGCTGGCTGGATACAGGGACCGTGCTATATCGTGACAGACATATTACCAGGAGTTTTTCGATATTTCAAAAAAAAAAAAAATTCTAAATGCTGCTTAAAATTATAAATGTTCAATGGCATCCTAAATAGCCATTTTAATGCTGTGCCTAGCACCATGCATGGCATGGAGCAGACACTTGATCAATATTAATTGAATGTACAGAATAGGTAGGCTTACATTCAGCTCTGTAATTCTTTTACCTGAGTTCGCATCATATATTTTGGCCACTATATCGCTCAGTTACTTCATACTGAACTTGCAAAACAGCAATGGATTAGAAACCAAGAAATATGAGTTCTGTTGCTGGTTATGCTATTTATTGTCTTTGCAAATTTGGGGGAGTAATTTCACATTTTTTAACACTTCTTTCCTACCAGTAAAATGTGGGGAGGATTGGGAATGCGGATTTCAGCAATAAAATTCGGAAAATAAGGTATAGCATCAGGACTACTGCCATCCTACATGAGTATTCAGGCCTAAGCCCAGGACTTTTCAATTATGCTTATTAAATATGACCTTTATGTTTTGCTCTCTTATTTTGTATATTAAGTTACATTCCCTACTCCCACAACTTCAGCTTTCTAACGGCTGGAGGTTTGATAACCCGATTGAAAATAGTATGAACTGAACGTAGATCTTATTGCCTAAAGAAACCATCCTCAAAATGTTTATATTATTATACTCATCAAAAGACTTTAACACAGTTAGAGGTGAGTGGAAACATTTGAGAAACATTTTGAAGGTGGTGGCTTTAAGAGCCACCCAGAAAAAAACAATCTACCTGAGGGAAAAAACAACAACACATTTTTTTTTTCTGTATGAATTAGCTGATTCCAAAACTTCTTATGGGGGAAAAGAAGTATTTTGTCCACTAAGAATTAATATATAAAAACAAGCAAATGGAGAACTGAAAGCTTTATTAGGAAATACCAGAGTGGATACAGCCATAGTAGGACCTAATTTTCCTAAGTTTAGCCTTAATTTGGCAAGTGGTCAGTACTGGGAAATATTTCCTAGGAAGAAATGACTTTTCATGGCTCAACTCAATGTTACTAAAACACATTTGTTCAACCATTTGGCCGATTAGGGTACGAGGTACAAGCTGTTGAATAACATCAACAGAGGAATTTGCTTTTCCAGTGCAGGTTTACAAGGATGGGTTGAAACCTCACCTTCAAGGAAGGAAGAGAGTTTTCACTCTTTGGCTGATGTAGACAGTAGCCTCTCATTACTCTGCAGTAAAACTGCTTTGTAAAAAGGAACAACAAAAATTCCTGCAAGTGAATATATGTTTTTGAATTTCAGCTTGCGACAGCATTTCAGGACTTCCTCTGGCAGAAAATTGTCTGAATCTTAAAATAAGCTTGCTAGAAGCTGCCATCTTTGGAAATCTTCTTAACCTTTCTCCATTACACTAATCACTACTCTAAAGCCAGAAGATATCAAGAATTACTACTGTATAGGGCAAATGCAAATACCCAGCCAGCTTTCTGAATCACTAAGTAGTGTCTGCAACTGGGCCAGATAATCAGAAACCGAAGCTAAAGGTTGCTTCCATTCCCAGGGCGGGACAACTTCCACTTTGTTCTTAACTTACTTCATCTGAAAAAATGGAATCAAAACAATGGGGACCGAGTATAATACTAATGGCAAACTGTTTTGAAAATAACAAGCTGTGCGGACAAGAAATAACACTAAAGAAAACAAAATGCTTTTTCACTGATAACAACAATCTCTTTTCCTGATACAGTGAAAAATTAAGTAAGCATGATCACAAATTGCTCTGAAAATGGAAAAGGCTGGAAACTTCAAAAGACAGTGAAATGAGGGCATCTGGGAAGTTAAACGGGGGGGTGGGGCGAAGCACAACATCGTGACAAAATAACCCAACAGGAATTCTCTTGTGAGATTTAGCAGTATGTACCACAAAGAAGAGACTACACAGAAACACAAAGGGAGGTGTTTGTTAGACTGCAAAAGAGAAAATGGATAAAAGATAAAGGATTTTTTAAATTTAATTTTGCATTTGACACAGAAGGGCAGATTAGGGAAACAGGGAGCTTGTGGGGGAGCAAAGAGCCACCCCCATGCTTTTAAGGAACGAAGAACGTTCAGAGGACCCGTGGGAACAGATTCTCTCTACTTACACCATGACGCTCCATGCATCAGCTCGTGGGCTGCTTTTTTGTTTTTGTTTTTATAGTAAGGAGGTGAGAAGGTAATAAAATCATGCTCCCTGATGCCAATTTCTCATTTCCATGATCAAAAAGAGCTTTGCTGTGGATGTTCATATTTGTCTTAATTAATCGAAGCAAGACAGAACATTAAAAACCACCAACTCTGGTTTTTGCAAAGCCTTCTACTTCGTCCCTTTAGAGTCCCATGAGATAAGGCATTGTACCTAGAGACTTTGTCACAGATCGCAATTTTTCCTCCAACATTACCTTTGAGGAGGGATCTAGGGGACAGAGTTTGAACAGAACTCTGAGTTGTGCATATGAATAAGAAATTCCCTTGGAAATGTTTGTGAGTTTAAGTCTCCGAGTATGGCTGGGAAATTTATAGTTTGATTACAATAGCAATGTAAACCAGAAATCTGAGACATAGATTCAGGTAGTGGAACAAATTTTTTTTTTTAAATGAAAATCATGCAGTTTTGAAGAGAGGCATCTTGTTTCTGATTTTGAATTTGGGGCAAGGAAGAAGGATTCTGAAAGAGGACACTGATTGATACAAACTGGCTTTAAATAGAACAAACAAAATCATTAGAAATATTGTGGACATGGAACTAGAGACTGGTTTTCCTTGAAAATGATTTTTTAAACTATTGCAGATTATGGAAATTCCACCTATTATATATTTTCAGTCCTTAGTCAGTGGATATCAAGCCATCAAGCAGATATTGAAACTAAGACTGGCATCAAGGACTGAGATCTTAGTTCAAGAAATTAATACCAAATCCCAGTGCAGCTGAGAAGAAGGAACATGTCTTAACTTTCAACAGGCAAAAAAATTTCTTTTACGAGTATAACTTTCATCATCTTGAATTTTATTCCCAATTCGTAAAATTTGAGTTTTGAGGGCATGACATAAATTGTCAGTTCTCTAAAGCCCACACTATGGAAATTTGCAGATGGCGGGGGCCAGAAGTCAGGGAGGCTCCCAGCAGGAGCACTCAGGTAACATATGCCGCCTTCCTAAATGCTGAAGTAATCCACCCACCACAGATGCGGGGCAGACCTGCTACTCAACCGGAACGCACAAATCTTGCCCACCCATCCATTCCCATGTTGATTCTCTTACTCCCCTGCTGAATCATTTCAGCTAAGTAGGTGTAGAGCACCTGGGTTAGCCAGGTGAGTCATTAGACCTAAATTCTGGTTTTGGCCCTGCCACTAATTTGCTGTGTGGCTTGGATAGGTCATCCTTGAACCTCACTTGCCTCCTCTGGAAAAAATATAAATCTGGT
Source organism: Rhinolophus sinicus (assembly GCF_057876585.1). Classification (NCBI taxonomy): domain Eukaryota; kingdom Metazoa; phylum Chordata; class Mammalia; order Chiroptera; family Rhinolophidae; genus Rhinolophus; species Rhinolophus sinicus. The sequence goes on from NC_142503.1 coordinate 131,960,107, forward strand.
CTAGAAATGACTTACAATCTCTTTCAACTCTAACATCTTTTGATTTTTTAAAATCCTTTTTGGACAGAAGGCAGTGACAGGCATCCTATGTGTCCCCCCAGTCTGCGCTTCAGCCACACCCCATCACCTCCATAAGCTGAGCAGCAGCTCACCTCCCTAGTCCTGAACCCAGCACCTCCTCCACCCCTCTGGGTCTGTAGGTAGCAGTCCCAACTCCCTCTGGAAAATACTTCTGTGTGTGTGTGTGTGTGTGTGTGTGTGTGTGTGTGTATGTGTGTGTGTGCAATGTCATATATGATATAACAACAACCCTTGTGTTCCCTCCTCCAATATAAGAATAAGAAACAATATTACCAATCTTAGGAAGCCCTCTCCTCCCACTTCCCCCCTGTCCATCTGCCAGAGATAACAGCTGCCATTAATTTGCAGGTTTTTCAGTCACTTGCTTTCCTTTGTTGTTTTACTACATGTATATATACCCATAAATAATATATTGCTTAGCTTTTCTTGTTTATAAGAAAAACCAAGTGTTTATAGTTTTTGAGGACTTGCTTTTTTCACTATTATATTCCTACATTGTTGCAGGTAACTGTAGATAATTCATTAACATGTAGATAAGTATATATACTAGAACATACATGTATGGTATGAATACTTTTTCCCATTCTTTTGCTGATGGGTGTATGAGTTATTATTAAACACTAGGAACATGCTTGAACACATATTCATGTCCATGTGCATGAGTTAAGAGGCTTTATCTAAGAAAACTACCAAGCCATGGGGTTTGCGTATGACCAACTCTACCATATTGTCAGGTAGCGCCATGTTCTTTCCCAAAGTGGCTGCACTAATTGACAGTCAAGATGTATTATCTTTATCATCTATTGGTAAATTCAGTATGATGATACTCTGTTTAGGATTTTGGATCTATGTTAAAAGTGAACTTGGTAATTTTTCCTTTCTTAAATAATCATTGATACAGAAAATAATAATCATTGACTGATTTGGGTTTAAAGGCTGTGCTGGCTTCATACATCCATCTGGGAGTGTTTCTTCTCTTTATATTCTTTTAAAAGGCTTTGCAAGGTATCAGGTGCTGGATCTTTTGCGGCTATTATAGAATTGCCTATTAAATTACCTAAACCCTGTGTTTTGGAAGGAAATTTTAAGAAATATGTTGATTCATTTTATTTAACAGGTTTTAGGAGCATTCCAATTTTCTGCTTCTTCTTGAATCAGTTTTGAAAATTTATGCTATTTTAGGAATTTGATCTAACACCTAAGTTTTCAACATTATTGGCATAAAGTGGTTCATAATATTCTCTCATCTTTTAAATTCCTGCTGCATCGCAGATTTAACATTATTCCTAATATTGTTTACTCATGCCTTTTCTAGTTTACATCAGTCTTTCCAGAATTTGAGAAGCATTATTAGTCTTTGTATTGCAACACAAACCTTATGTGTCACATTCTTCTTTTTCTCTCTTGCACGGAGCCCACCTATTCTGAATCACTCCTCCACTGTCAAACTTGGACGAAAAATCACACAGCAGAGTGAGTGTGCTGACAGGCAACATGCTGTTCCATTTGAGAGTTCACTATGCTTTTTGCTACTCTTCTTACCATTCTCACACCCTGGGCTTGGACCTCCCAAATAAAAGTAGTGGGTTTGTTCCAAGACCCCTAGGGGCCTGAAATAGCAGATAGTACCGAACCTACATAGACTGTTTTTTCCTATACATCCATACCTATGACAAAGTTTAATTTATAAATGAGGCACATAAGAGATTAACAGCAGTATCCAACAATGAAATAGAACAATGATAACAATATACTGTAATAAAAGCTATGTTAATGTGGTTTCTCTCTGCCTCTCTCTCTCTCTTTCTCTGATAACCTATCTGATAACCGAGATGGCTCCTCAGTGACTAATGGGGAGGTAGCACATACAGCGTGGATATGCTGGACAAAATGATGATTCACATCCCAGGAGGGATGGACCAGGACAGCAAGAGATTTCATCACGTTCCTCAGAATGGCATGCAATTTAAAACTTATGAATTGTTTATTTCTGGAATTTTCCATTTAACATTTTCGGACTGTGGTTGTCCACAGGTATATGAAACTGTGAGAAGCAAAACCTTAGATAATGGTGGGGACTACTATATTAGAAACCTCAATCATTACCTAAGGTTCTGGTTTCTGGGGCACCCAGGCTAAGGCAGTCTTTTAAAATAAGCAGATTTTGGCTTTGTTTCATGGGTCTTCCTTTTTATTTATTTCTGTTCTTGTCTTTATCATTTCCTTACTCTAGGTTTATTCTATTGTTCCTCTTTTGTTTTCTTTTTGTAAGTTCTTAGGATAGGTGATTAATTCATTCATTACAGCCATTCTCTTTTTCCAATGTCAGCTTTTAAGGCAGAGGTCTGCAAACCAAGAGCAGTGGCTAAAACTGCCCCCTGTTTTTGTAAAGTTTTATTGGAACACAGCCACGTTCATTGTCATATTGTCCACTGCTGCTTTTGTACTAGAAGAGCAAAGTTGAGTAACTGAAATAGAGTTGTGACAACAGTACATAGTGATATTTACTATCTACTCTGTTATAGAAAAAGTTTGCTAACTTCTACATTTTTACAGGCTAATTTAGAAATTTTAACTTGAATATTTAACTTAAAGTCTAAAATTAATATCTTTACCTTCATATATCAATAAAAGGACCTAAGAATTCTTTATAATCAATGACTTCTTTCCTTGTTTATATGCTCTTATTGTTCGGAATTTTGAATATACATTGATTAATTTAATCCCAAAACTTATTTATTGCTACTATTTCAATATAGACTTGCTTACCATTTTTATTTGTTTACTTCTTTTATTTTGTTTTCCTTACCATTTCCTATTTCTTCTCAGACCCTCTTTCTGGAATCATTTTTATTCCTCATAAAGTACATTTGTAATGAAGTACAGTTGGTAGCAAACTTTCCTAGGTTTGTTTTATAGGTGAATGTTTTTATTTAATCTTTACTCTTAAAAGATCATTTCACTGAATGTCTTATTTTCAGCACTTAATATATAAATATATATTGTAAGTATATGCTCTTTGTCACAGTAGAATTATTTAATTATATATTTATTAGAAGAATTATATAAATATTATATTGAATATATAAATATATATTATGTGTATATTTCTTGTCGCAGCAGAATAACTAGAAGCATTGTCATCACTAAGTGAATCATGGAAACTAAAGGTCTATTTCTAAATAGTTAAACTATTAAGAGTCTGTTTTGTTTTCTAGCTAAGAGTCTATTTCTAATTTGCTACAAAAAATTACTTAATTAAACCAGACTATGCTTCAATACATCTTCCTAAAATGTGGAATTAGCTAGTGATCTACTTTATAAGAAGACCAGCAAATTAAACAGCTATAAGATAATAGGTGGAATGAGTTTAAGGGCAGGTTATTTTGCCTTCTTAACTATGTGACTGTTCCCTAAGGTGGTAGACATCAGTACCGTTTTTAAGTTATTTGACAGAGAATCAATCAATTTTTAAAAGATGATTCTTCTCAAAGGTCCAAAATACAGGTCTTGAAAAAGGTCTTGAAAAAAGTGGTTAACTCTAATGTATGAACATGTGCACAGTAAGATGGAGGCACATCATCACATGGACCAGCCTCCAATGTGGCTCACATCTTAGCGGAAGCCACCATCTCACCTGGACCACTGCAGTCACTTTCCAACAGCTCTCCCAGCTCCCATTCCTTTCCTACTACACAGAAGCCAGAGCTCTTAACCATGTCACTCCCTTGTTAAAACCTCCCAAAGGCTTCTCATCAGACCAACATCTCAACTCCCTACTTTTTAAAGACAGTTGAACACAGTGGTCAAGGGTGGAGACCCTGGAGCCAGAGCCAGACCACCTGGCTCTGTCACATACAGATCGTGTGACTTGGACAAGTTTCTTAACCTCTGAGTCTTAGTTTCCTTGTGAGTAAGATGGAAATACTAACAATGCCTACCTACATTATAAGGTTGATGTGAGGGCTCAATGAGTTAATACATAAATAATTTAGAATAGTAACCCCCACATGATATATTAAATTGCCTTAGAAGACCCTGTTAGATCTAACAGTATTTGTTAATCTTTAATACCCTAGCTCAAGTTAATTTAGAGAGACTGTTTACCTCTAACCTCATCTTCCCCTTGCTCATTCCACACCAGCCTCTCCAGCCTTAGGGCCTCTGACCTGTTCTTTCTCTCTCTTCTATGTTCTCTGACTTCCCTCTCATACCATTCGGAACTCGACTAAAACGTACCTTCTTATTATTTTGCCTTAAATAACCACCAGACCTCCATAAACTGTTACTCTCTAGTCCTTGATTATGTATTACTTTCATCATAACTGTTAGCTCTCTATGAAATTATATTTACTCATTGTTTTTGTGCTCATTGTCTCCCTAACTGCAGCATAGGCTTCATGAGGGCAGGAATTCACCATGTCATGTTTACTATCACATCCCTAGGGCCTATTGCAGGAACTCAAAAAATTCTTGTTAAATACTAGAATAAATGAAATGCTTACTAGAGCATATAGTTCTTCATAAATAAAATGTCAGTTACTACAATTGGGAGATAATATTAGACCTGGAACTGAACTTAAAAATGATCTAGCCCCGTTCATATTGGAGATGAATGAGCAATAGCCCAAGTTTGCCAAACTACTGACAGAACGAAGACTACAAATGTTAAACGGGTGGGTATTTTTTAAAGAGAAAATCCTGTGAAAACTAATAGTTCACTGGTTTTTAGTTCAAAGTTTAATTCTGTGCAACTATATCCATAAGACTGATTCCCTGGGGCTAGGTTGGTTCTGAGCAGCCATTCTTACTGCTGCTACACGCCATGCCATCCTGCTACTAGCATGCTGAAAATTCCAGTTATTAATCCACTTACATGAGTCAAAGCATTGAAAACTGGTTTTAAAATAAAATTATCTAGGTACAGTCTTTGTTACCCTCGCTCAAGTTAATTTGTAGAAACAGTAACAAGATACCAAATAGAACTATTATGTGAAGGAAGACTGGGCAGGTAGACTCTGCAAAGAAGAGTAGGAAACGTTAGCGCACAGAAGAGCGAGACTATGAGCATCACCCACCCTGCACTTCCCATATGTGGGTAGGAAGGTACAGTCAGTCAGTGGGAGGAAAGCTGGTAGCAAAAAATGGCATTCTAGCAACTGTTCCTGTGAGACTATTTCAGAAAGGGAGATACAAGGACAGGGAAAATGAAAACAGAGAAACTCCTCTTTTAGCTTTATTTAATGTAAATTTATTTATGGGGATAAATGGAAGGCATGAAGAAGGAGCAGAGGTAGGTTTGGTTGGTGAATGGGAGACTATAGCCCATAAAAGGGTGTACCTGAATAATTTAGGGACAAAGGAAGTGTCACCCTGAAATGAAGTCAACAAGCATCACCACCTTGAGATAAGTTATTTATGAGATTGACTGGTCAGGATGGTGTCTCCATAGAATGTAACACAAAAACTGACCACCCTGACTGAGGCCCAGAATGCCTCACGCCTCTGTAAGAAAATTGCCCTGAATGACCCTCAGGGTCTTTATATTTAGATCAAGGATCACTTCCTTTTGTCCATTTGAACTGCCATCTTCATTTAGCAACTGTCACCTTCCTAACCCAACTTTTGGCTCTATTACTTGGATTCTGATAAATAGCTCCTTCTTGGCATTAAATAATCTCAGACTAGTATTTCTCTGTGCAATGGACTGTGGAGTCTCCTGCAAATGGGTGCCATTTTGTGGGCTGCTTATACTGGGCAGAGACCTGTCTTGTGGTCAGGCATTGAATGAAAACTAGACTACCATTTGTCAAACTGTAAGAAACAGATAATGTTGTAATGGCAAAAAGTTTTGTTCTTAAGAAAATTGAGAATTTTAAGAAGTGGAGAGTAAGCATTTACTAGTGTGGCTCCAGCTTCTAGTATGTAATATGTGCTCTAATTCTGACCAAAATGCACCAAAGTACAATACCTCTCCACACACTAAAATGAGTGAGCCTGATACAAATATCTTTTCAGACACATCAGTTTCCTTCACCATCAATTTTTCATTCATCAGTTTAATGAACTTTAAAACCCTACATAGATAATAGGTTTGAGCCAAGTAATTTCTCCTGGTAAACTTGAAGCCTGACTTTCTAATTTTTATATAAATCTTTTGGAACTTTTATTAGCATCACTCATATCCCTCAGCCAGTGGCTTCCCTGAGACATAAAATTTTCAGTTTCTTAGAGGAGACAAAGTTAAATATTTGATGTTGCCCCACTCATGGAAACCCTGCTTAGAACTACATACCAGCTCTGACCTACATATAAAATAGAGAAAAAAAATTTACCAGCCCATGTGTTTGACATATTCTCTAGAAACTTTCTCTAAGTCAAGAGGGAGGATGTGGGCTTTAGCAAGAAGAGGAGGCAGGAGACAGTCCCTAAGCCTGCAGCCCAGACATGGTGGACACCACAGAAGGTTGATAAGCAGAGGAGAACTGCTGCTGCTCTGACTTTCCATCTCTTTTACTGGAGCTCAGTTGGCTTACATTAGTATTCCAGGTAGGGATACTCCTAGTCCTTGTAACTCATGTTCATTTCCAGAGAAAGACTGCAAAAAGAGAGCTAGAAATGAGTAAACAGAGAAGCAGCTGATAAAAAAGTTGGTGTGTGGGGAGGAGGCGATATAAAAAAGTGAGCAAGGGATGAAGGAAAAGAGAATACATAAGCATGAGAAGGATGAGGAAAAAGAAAGTCTTACAGGTTTAGATGCATATAAATGAATGCTAAGTCTGGGTTTATTAAAAAGCTGCAAAATGATTCTGGCATTTGAGGGGCAATATTAGATCCACAAACCAAAGTCCGAGATAACAACTGCACCAACTGTAACACCTGGGAAGGAAGGCTGCAGATCAATCTTCACTACAACCTGAGAAATATGTGCACTCATACGGGCATATATGTAATGTCCCTAAAACTATAATGAAGCTCTTGCTGAAAACAAAGAGAGTATTATCTGGGGCACTCATGTTAATGATCCCATGTAGATTAGTAACAGAGAAGGGTCCCATCTGAAACAGTAGCACAGGACCTTAACTGAAGAATGAGATCTGAGAAGCAATAACTGAAGATTTGATGGAAGAAAGACGCTAGGATGAACGGCCCTCTTAATTAAGCATTCTTACAAGGGAACAATGTTGAAAAGCACTCCAGGAAGATAAAGATGTTTGATCACAGCCCACACAGGGGCATCAATGACATAGGTGGACCTAGGGGTAGAATTTAGTTGGAACATGAGGTATCAGATTTGAAAGAAACTTATGCTTCCTCCTGTTTTCTCCGTTTGGTTTTATTAGCTTGTTCTATAAATGTTTATTCAGCACATGCAATTGGCGTGTGGTGCTGGCCACTGGGGAGATATCAGAAACAACAACAAAAATCTGAAGTTTCTGACTTAATTTCAGACTTGTGCATACACACACACACACACACACACACACACACACACCCCTTTTAAACTATGGAAAAAGAGTCATTCCCATTAGAAGTTCCCATTGTCTAATTCAGAATGGGACCTGCAATTTCTGAAAATAGAGTCCCTTTCTATAAGTAACTAGGTAAGAACATACATTTGGGGGTTCTAAAGCAACACTTGGTGACTACCTAGTCTAAGCAAAGAGATCGTGTAGGAACATTGAATAAAAAGAATCATTCATGAAATCACTGAGCCATTGTATACGTGAATCTGAGCACTGACAAGAACTGTAAGGGATCAAACTGACTAAGCAAAGAAGACCTCGCCTCCAGGGAACGGTTCAGTCTTATGGAGAAAGGGAGAGTTGTGTACCATAAGACAGAGTTTGCACAACATGATCAAGTACCAGATTAATTAGTCCAGACAGCTATAATTAACAATTACTTTCCAGTCATATTCCTCACTAAACTTTTAGCAAAATTTTAAGCAAAGCATCCAAATGCGTTGATTTGAATTTTGATCTCCTAGTTTTCCTTACTATTAGATGTGAACAAATGGGGGGGTGGGGGTCACCAAACGGCTAGAGATATAGAGTCTGTTGGAGAACAGGTTGCATCACACGACCCCTAGTGGCTTTAGAGGGCGTGTGCCCCACGGGCTAAGGATGGCCTCTGGTAGAAGTGCAGGAGCCAAAGTGTAACAGTCTGGTGTAAGAGGGGCACTGCTGGTACTTACACTTTCAACAGCCAGAGTCCTCAATAAGGCCTTTAGCAGGGCTACAGCCCTTCGGTACTAGTCAGTTTCTATTTTCTAGATGTTCTTGAAGTTCCTACTTCGTTTTCTGTCATCTTAAACCCCTTGGCCCAAGCCAAGGTCAATCATGTTCTGAGGCTATAGAGTAGTTCTCACCCCATGAAGTAGTTTAGATGCAACATGTGACTCTTTTTTTCAATTCCATCCCAGGGGCAAGGCCAGATCCCTGTTAGCAGAGGTTCTTTCTTACTAACAGTCTCAGATATCTCAAGTCTAGTCTTTACAGATGCAGTTACTCAAGGGAGCAATATTTGTCCTTAAAAGGCCAACTAGAGTCTCAAAGCATCAGATATCCAACTATGAATTGAAGAAACCAATATAAAAACCACACTTACATAATCCATATCTATATTCCTACTTTACCAAAATCATGCAGTACTAAATTAACATAAGCATATCCTTTTGAAATCTTTAGCATTAACTGAATTTATGTTACCTAGTTCTTCATTACCTAAAGAATGGAGGCCAGATCATCCTGATTTGCTTCCAACATAGCTTTCCAGTCCCATCTCCCAACAGTTTTCCATGTATCCCTTATGCTCTAGTCTTTACAGGTCCCTGAACACGTCATATACTTTCACAATGTTGGGATTTACTTTTTGATGATCCTTCTGCCCAAAATATAACTTTTAAGCCCATTTTTCATTAATCAACAGCTTATAGAACTCACCCAGTTCTAATATTCCTCTTTAAATTTTCCCTGACTCCCTAATCAAAATTAACTATTCCTTCTAGAATGCATAACTTTTGCCTTTATTTGTCCTACTTTATTCTTCATCCTACTTTATTCTTAGTTCTTTAGATGTCTAACTCTCCTACTATAAGATCTTTGAGAACAGGATTATATATTTTACTCAACTTTAAATCTCCTAGCACATGCCTTTCACATAGTAAGTGCTCAACAAATACTGGCTGGTTGGCTGACTCAATAACACATAGCATCCCAGCTTCCCTACACAAAAATTAACAGAAGATTGCCAAGGGTTTTTACCTAGATCCATACTGTAATACTAAAGCATGAAAGTAATAATAATAATAAATATCTTATAAACCTTTTATAAAGGTATTAGTTCTTATCTAGGTTAGTAGACATGGAAAACAGCACCTCAACAGACTCTTATGAGAGACAAAGAGGAAACTCGTCACAGTCCTACTCAGAATCCTGCAGGAGAAAATCTCAGAAGAAGGTTTGAAGAACCTTTAGGTCCTAAAGGAGGAATGGAACTAGGGAGAAAGAGGGATAATATAAAAGTAAAAGACAAGCTAAGCAACATGAAAGTAGTAAAGTACAATTCAAAGCCAAACGAAAATCAACCTGAATTATTGAATAATTTGAACTGTTAATAAAATGGCTTCCCTTCATGTCTGAATGATGGCTAAGTTCTGCTCCAAAACTGCATCTTCACCTACCGGTGGTGGAGGCCGGCATCTGCTGTCTATAGCACTCAAGAATCTCACGGAAAGAAAGACGCCATCTAGAATGGTTTCTGTTTTATGTATGGTACAGACTAGAGATTTTGAAAACACACAGAAATCTTTTCCAAGGTAAACTGACATCAAAACAACTGAGTTTCTCAAATACAGATCAGTTTGCAAACACCTAAAACACAAAAACTACAAAAATATCAATAGTCATCAAACTGATAGCAATGATATATAGAGCAAATGCTTTATATGGAATTGCCCCCAACCCATTTTCTATTTCCATAAGGACCTAGAACTGTCCCATCAGTGTGTTTAGTGCTGAGAGTTGGGCACACAAATATGTGACACCAGAGCCTTCCTCATTTCTCAGTTTTCATAAGCTGACGTCATATAATCCCTGAGGTCAGAAACTGAGACATTAGTCCCCGTATCCCCAAGCTTGGATGATTCCGTGGTTGGGGTTTTATCTTCATGGAAACAAACATTTCACTTACATCAGTCTCCTCAACCATAAGGGCACAGAAAGGGGAACTTAGGTAGAGAGAACTCAGTGAGGTAGGGATGTGGGCTGGAAGGCCAGCATGTGAGGATTTATTCATTCAGTCAACGATTTACAGACACCTACTGTGTGCCAAGCACTATCCTTAGTACTGAAAATACAGCAAAGAAAAAAAAGACAATTCTGGCCGTTGGGTGGTAGGAGACACAAACAGGACAATAAAATATAGAGTGTTAGATGATGGGTAAGTGCCAAAGATGAAGAAACGCATGCAATGCAGAAAGAGAAATTTCACATTAGAATCACTCCTCTATTAATGGAAAATATTGAGTCCCATCTCACATATTGGCATCTACAAAATAAGATTGGGGTGAAAATGACAGTAGTGATGCTCGGCCTCTTTGTTCCTTGTCCTTATCCTTTAGGTGCCATCTTTATTTTTTTAAATGTACCCTCTCTTCTTTCTATTTCTCTAGGAGATTCAGGGTTCTGTACTATAGCATTGAACCTGCCTGTGCCCTAGTGACCATTCCTCATCTTTCAGCCCAAATGCCACATTACCAGATCAAGAATTTATTCCTAGATAATCTGACAACCCAAAATGGGGTATAGCAATACCTAAGTTCCCTCTCTCACTCCAGACAAATACGTTTGCCTTGGAGATAATGCCTTAACCCAAAGGAGTATACTGAATGTCAGGAATTCCATGCACCTTGTCACATGATGACAGAGAGTCTGGGACAGAGGGGTCACATCCTCCCCAAGATATATTACACCTAATGTGGGCTAGAGAGAGGTTAACTCTCAATCTCTCACTCTGAAACCCCAATAAATCTACTTTTTAATGTTCATTTGATTTGGGGAGTTTAGACTAGTTCTGGGAGCCTAGCTTAATGAGCTATTTGCCTTCTTATGTGTATTCTGGAAGCCTCAGTGAGACATGAACATGAGTGACATGCACTTAGCACAGCTAGAGACCAGAGCAAAGCCCCAGGATCAGTCAGCGTACTTGTCATCACCGACAAACAGCTGGGAGTCAGGCATAGGTCCCTGTTGTTCGTTAAAAGCATGATTTGGGACTGCAACCTTCATGCATTCAGAAAATCAAGCATGAACTCATGTACACCCACAAGTTTTCACTTGGCTAAGGCTTCTAGGGAGCAGGTGGAAGAGATATGTAAGTTTTCTGCCAATTAATTGAGTTTGAAATTATAGTAAATAAACATTTTCAGTGCATCTTCTACCTCCCAACCCCCACCTCCCAAACACCCCCATATCACTGAAAAGCAGCTGCTTCAGGGTCCCAGGTATCTTGCAGAAGCTCAGGCTGAGCATGGGCATTGCAAAGGGAATCCCCAGCCACTGGGGAGTAGGTTCTACCATTAAAATATGATATTATATCACATCATATATTGTAGCACAGAAGAGAAAATATGCATAGTATGAGCTAGATACTGTGCTCATTACAGCTCTACAAACATTACCACATTTAATTATGTCGACAGTAACAGGAAAAGTTATTAATGTCCCCATTTTAGAGATGAAGGAAGTCAGTTTCTCACAGATTGCAAATGACAAATCCCAAATTCACACCCAAGTCTGTTTTACCTTTAGCTCTTAACTACTCTCTTATTAGAGACTACATGTGATAATGGTATTGACACTGATGGCCATGAAAATGGGGATTTGAAAATAGTATGTAGCATCAGAGAAATCATCGCCTTTCAATGGAAGGAAAAAAAAGATTGGTCTGGGTAGGAAGAATTTATACTAATTATAGTCATTTATATGCATTGTATATAATTATGCCTAATTATGAGCCAATAAAATAACATTTATGTACCAAAATAAATATGTCAAAATAACTTTGATCTAAAATTGATTTGACTAGAATAGTGAGTTCTATACATATGTAATCAGACTTCACTGTTGCCCAGATTCTTATATGCATGTGTGACATTTTCACAGCATTTCGTACGTTATAAAGTGTGCTTTCTGGGGACACCCTTAGTGCCAGATATTATCATCTGTTGGGGGGAAAGAGGCAGCTAATAGTAATAAAATAGGGACTTGCTCTGGAGAATCTTGGGGTACGATTGTTTCATCCTGACCCCTCCTGGTGAATTAGTTATGGTTTGCACCATTCTATAAATTAGGAAACTGAGGCTAAAATAGATGAAATAACTCAACCATATAGTTTAGTTTTCTATGCACAACTAAAACAGTGAAACTTCTTGCTAACTAGTGAAACACCAAAATTTAGCACCAAAGAAATCTCCTTTTTTCTTTAATGAAATCAAAAGCCCACCTATTCTCTATCATTTGGAGGAAATCTCACATTAATTTTTCAAACACAATTTTCCATCTACTTAGCCCAATTAAGCTTTCAGTTTTGGGGACCAGCTTTATGAGTGAATATGAAAAGCCAATTAAAGTGATACAACCGAATCAAAACCAAGGCACCATTAGCCAGCCGATATGCCTAGACTTAACTATTCACTTGTCACTCCTCAAGGAGCAGAGTATGCTAACTATGTAAACATCTATGCTCAACCAAGGAAGGGACAATTGTTAGCAGGGATCAAAAAGCCAACATTATCCAGCTTAATTCCATGGAAAGCAGAGAGGAAAAAAAGATGAGAATACTGTTCGATAGAGAGGAGGGGGTAAGAATCAGAGGCTTGGACCCTCAGAGGAGAGGGCATTAAAGTATGCACCAAGGATCATACTTTAGATTCATGCTTCATATCTGCAGACATGAGATCTGAAAGGTGCATAGCCAGACTTGTACAGTGGGATGACCTTGTGTTGCTGAAAATACAGCAAATTCCCAGTAAGAGAAATTTCCATATTTAAAACAGAGGTTAAAATAAAAAAATAAAAAAAGACAAACAGACAATGGGTGACTCGTGTTTACGATTGTCCAAATCATGTTGCCCATCCATCAAGGTGGGTAATCAAAAATTGCCAGAGGAAAAGTTAATTGGCACCAAGAGGCTTTGCAAAGTGGACCCTCTGAGAACTAACCTATCAATCTGTGCTCTTGAGGCCAGGTACATTCTAGACTCATTTCCACTCACAAAGCCTGGTCACATTATAGTTAAGCAGAACGTTGGGAACCAGGAACACAGAATAATCACAGGGTATTGTCCCTTTGTACTTGTCATCTATAAAATGAATGTGCAATGACATTTGGAGTAGCTAGTGTGACTAATGTCAATGTTTACACTGTTTGTTGAGAGAATATTAATAGCTAATACATATTTATTGGGGACTTACTCTATGTTGGGCTCTCTTCTGAGCACCTTACTTGGATGAACTCATTTAATCCTCACAGCAACCCTTTGAGACAAGCACTGCTCTCATTTAACACATGAGAAAACAAGCAGAGAAGTTAAAAAATTTCCCCAAGTTCACATATTTTAAAAAGACAATTTTTGTACCATAGAAATATGAAAAAGTTAAATTAAATGTTATAAATTCATCTGAAGTGACTGATGTCCTTGCTACCTCAAAACAAGACGAGGCTCCCTCTTGACCCTCAGCCAGTGGAGTAATCGAACGCTAAGATGTCATTTTCATCCGTGTGACACTCCCGGTAACTTGTTCAGGACCAGGCACAGAGAAGTTGGTCAATACATGAATATGCGGCTTACTTTAAATGTCATGATATCTATATCCATACGACAATTTTAAAGGCTGTATAAAAGACAGCACAATTTGAATTCATTTTGACGATCAAGTCTATCATTTATTAAGCCTATTAATCTGTCTGCCTGCCAATCTCTTTTATACACTGTGATAAATGATACATTGTCTTTTATGTTGACATTTTCATCCAAGGACCTTGATGTGTATTGTAAGCCTGATCCTACTCAGAAAAATATTCATGCATTCTAGGGAGCGCATTCACTCAAACAATCTGAGGCTTCATCCAAGCCTGCAAACTGGCAGGCAGCTCAGAATCCTGCTGCAGATGTGTTTTGCTTGGCTGGCAGTGTTTAAGATTCTTTTTTTTTTTTTTTTAATGTGTAGATCAGGTCTGCCTCTCTTTGCGTACACACACACACACACACACACACACACACACACACACACACACAGCCCAATTCACACATTTCGTTACCTGCCTGGCTCCAAAAGTGTTTAAGTTTGTGAGCTCTCTCTGATCTATAGGTACCTAGGGATTTGGAATCGACTGACTTGAACACCCCCGGGCCCCTGGAGTTTATAATATATGGCTCATGCTATTAGGTTGATAGGAACCTTTTCAGGCAATCGGGCAACTCAACAACTTTTATTCCAAGCTACTCCCTCCATATATACACGTCTAGTTCTCCTGGAAGAGACCTCAGTGTCCCTTTACTCCTATTTTCGAGCCATCTCTGAGATGTAATCATCATGACCATGTCTTTCTAAATGGATGAACTAAAACCCAGAGAAGGGATGACAGTCTTACAGGAATCTGGCAATGAAAATGCCACCAAATAGAGCAATTACTGTAGCTCTGAGTTTACCCACTTGACTGGTATGTTCTCTGGTGTGTTTTTCATTGTAAAATGCTTCTTGCAAAGAAATAAGATTTGTTCAAGACACCACAATGACATAGTCTTGGACTCCTTGTTTTTAGCCTGGACAGAGGAGAGGGTGGCTTGGAGGTGAACCACTGCTGAAATTAAGCATAATGGCGATGTGTCCTAATGACAGACATGAAGGGGTCGCACCCTCTTCCACCTGCCCTATTTCCACTTGACCTCTTGGACTCAGCTTTAGGTTGAATGTGGAGTTGTGGTCAACTGGATCTCTCTTACTGCCCTAGTATTATTTAGTCTGGCTCTGCTCCACGGTTTAGAGTACAGCCGTTGCAATCAATACTTCTTACACTGTGGACATTTATGCGCCATTGATGGAGAATTTTCCATTTCTTCCTGTAGTCCCACTGACTTAGCTCTCTCTCCTCAGGCCCATTAGAGAACTCAACTGTGAAATTATCAGAGAGCAAATGTCAGGCCCTGTCACTGGTGTGTTGAGAAGCCTGTACCTTCCAGTGAGAGCCTTTCCTATTTGCTGTGTTGGGAGATATACAAATCTCCTTGGCATTCTCTCTCTCTCTCTCTCTCTCTCTCTCTCTCTCTCTCTCTCTCTTTCTGTGGGAACTGTTCTAAGCTGGTTTCAGGAACTCTGGAGCATTTGCTTAGGATAATGATGCCTAACGCAATAAAAAAATATAACTGATAGTGGAGTTTTCTATTTCAGGAAGGCGGCACCTTAGTTGTCACTTTGATATAGAGTCACCTCACATCTTATAAAAATCTGAGACTTTCTTTTTTCTAATTGTTGTCTCTGATTCTGAATTATCTAAAATAAAGTATTCATGAGCACCAGTCCTGGCTGCAAATAGTGCTCTTCTTGGTGCCGCGATGAGGTTGGCCACTTTCTCCTACGTAGCTCAAAGATTCTTCTCCTCTGATCAAAGGTCATAAGTAGAGAAAAATGGAGTCTGTCTGGCACCACCCCCAGAACACAGACTTCTCTGCCCCGTTGCTTCTTCTGCCTGCTCAGGGTTCTCTAAGAACCAGTGCAGAGCTCACTTAGGTTTGTCCTCTCAGGAGTGCTCCCAAGTGCTGTTATCTGTCACCAATTCAATTTCTATTCCCTCAGGAACTGGTTCAGCTCAGCTGTTAATGATGCTAATCATTAATGGTACCCACTGAGATAACAATTTTGCATTTCAGTATTTTGGTAGAAGGAATTTCTGGAATCAGTGCCTTATCCCAAAGGAAGACCAAGGAGAAAGGTAGCTTCTGTACATGGGTCACACTGACATCAATACCATCCCAGATTTTTATTCTTACACTTTCCTTAAAGCTATGCTGCCTTGCTCATCTACTGATTGGTTCCCGTAGCATAACATGACATATACACTGAACTCAGTAGAGAAACTGATGATGTCCTGTAAGACTTTGATGTCCACAGGACATCAAGATCCTGCACAGACAACAGAAGCTCTGTCTCCAGAGCTCTCTCCTACCTTCTTGGCACTCATAAAGTAAGCAGCAACAAGCAGCTGTCACTCCAGAAGGATGGCTTATATTGAATGAAATTTCTGAATCTCTTTGTAATTTGATTTTAGTATATAATGTTTGCTCACCTTCTTTAGGATATAATGTTTGCTCACCTTCTTTTTGGGCACGAGTCCAATAAAAATAAGACCTCCTCAAGTAGACAAGACCGAAAACTGATGAGAAATTCACTGTCTAAGGAGGTGGAAGGTGAAAGAAAAAGAAAACAACAACAACAACAACAACACAGGAAAATTGGGTCTGGTACCTCACTGTCCCCTACCTGTAAGGCTGTGCCCCACCTAAAGGACAATAACCCAACATCTTCCTGTGGAGTCAGCAATGTGCTGAGCTAGAGAAGGGAGGGCGTGCATGTGAGGAGAGGAGGCACAGATCTTTTATTTTTGAATACTGCATCATCAGTCTAGGAGCTGATCTGAACTTTGTATTCTAACAATCAGGAATCAGAAATGACACAAGGAGGGGAAAAAATAATCTTGGCACCTTACGAGGCCCAGCCCTGTAGCAGGATTAGCGCTAAGGTGCCAGAACTTTTTCTTCCCTCTCTCTGAATTTAAGAGGTGCTATGATGGCAAAACTCACTGAAGCAAAAGAAACTGCAGTGGCTGGAAATGTCTTTGTCCCTAAAATACCCCATGGACTTCCAAATGAGAAGATGGCAGAGAGGACACACACCAGCCTGAAGCCCTGAAGACTGGACTTGGCTCCTTGGGGAGAAGTCGTATCTTGCAGCCTCAGCATTGGCTGGGCTCCCACCACCAAAGCATCTGCTTCATCGAAGTGCAGCCAACAGGAACTTTTCAAAGGCCATGATTCCCCAAACAGACGTAACTGAAGCAGCAAAATCCCTGGGAGGAAAAGCAGGGTTGGTTTACAGGAGAGCTGGCCCCAATGCTTTGACGGAAAGGAAGAATGGGCTCATAAAAGAAATGGGAGGGAGGCAATGGGAGGGACAGCTTTGAAAGAAAGAGACACAGGATTCAATAAGAAAAGGTGGTCCTATGGGAAATAATAGCTTCAGTAATTTTCTGAGAAGACAAAAAATAACTCTGAATGTTTTATTTCATGGCTGAAATACTGTGGGCCTACCTGGCTTTTTGAGGGTTATGGCACCAACTGACCTGCCTTCTCAATCAAGTCTGTTAGTAATGTTTGAGAAAAGCTGGTAGTTGCTTTAGTCAAGTAATTTCCCAGATAGATACACTGGGGTTGGACTGACATTGGAAATGGTCTAACAATTCTGGGATGAGGGCGAGGACCTGTAGCAGAGAACATATGAGAGAAACGGACAATGTGATGCTTTTTCAACAACAAGATTCAGTCACAAACAGAGTTGATTTCCCAGTGCAGGAGAAACAGGATAATACCCTATGAAGCACACCCACTTCTCTCATTCGGGGTGTTGTTAGAATTACTGTTGCTTCTAACTGCACTTCTGTGAAGCTGTTAAAGCAGGTGCTATCTCATACAGTGGGGGAAATAAAACCTCCATTTTCTTAAGTGACTCATTCAAGGTCATGGTGAACTAGGGCTAGAAATAAGAATCCCTGCTTCGAAGTTCAATTTTTTTTATCACATCATTCCACTCCTACTGGATGAATCTTGTATTATGGGTACCTTAAAGACAGAGCTGATTTAAAAGGATTTATATGGATGTGGCATTATGGGAAACGAACTAAAAAGTACTGGCTTCTGAAGACGTGGGACCTCCTTGGCCTATACAAGAGATTGGTACAAATCACTCAGGAGGATTCCAAGTTAATCAGAAATGATGGAACTGGTAGCTTCTAAACTAAAAACTCTGTAAGTAGTAAGGTAAAGGACAAGCCAAGTTGTGAAATAAAATGTCCTTCCCAGAAACAAGTGAAAACAAATGATCACAAAACAGGCAAAAGAGGCAAATAAACAGACATAATTTAAATACAAGTCCTTCAAATATAATCATCAGAGTATTTGGCTCTCCAGATAAATTCCTCTCACCCTTTCTTCTTTAACATTTTTTATCCTCAGATCAACCCTAAGAAACCTGAAAAATATTTTTTCTCTCTAAATCAATATTGAAAATGGAAGAAAGAATTGTTAAAAAACGTATTTCCCTGAAATGTCCTCGTCCTGCTAACAATCATATTAGCACACTGTATTTCCCCTAAAATAAAACCTAGCTGGACAATCAGCTAAAATGCACCTTTTGGAGCAAAAATTAATATAAGACCCGGTATTATATTATACCCAGTCTTATAAGACTGGGTCTTATATTAATTTTTGCTCCAAAAGACACATTAGAGCTGATTGTCTGGCTAGGTCTTATTTTCGGGGAAACACGGTAAGAAAAAAGATGCACAGATATCAGACACACCTCTTGAACTACAGACCTGTTCTTAGTCTCATTGCTCTTACACTGGGCTACAACACATTCCAAATCTTTCCAAGTTCACAGTCACCATCATCACCTCCTTCCCCTGGAACTCAGCAGCTTCAAATCCCTCAGGACCTCCCTGGTCAGGGTCAGTCAGTGCCTCCGAGGCATGAGCCACAACCCCTGACCACTCCACAGGGCTGAGGCGGCCTTTCTGACACAAGTTAATTTCTTTGTGAGAAGGATCTAGCTTGCTTTTCACATCCACCCAGGGCCTCTCCCTGGAAAGAAGGGGATATTGGGTGCCCAGCCAGAGTGTGGAAATAGTCTTGAGTTTTGTCATTTTAACCATTAAACCTAATTCAGTAGGACAGTCCAGTCCAGCTCTCCAACAACATACACCTGGGCCTATGGGGTCTGCAGTCTAGCATTCCCTCCATTATTACTCACTGTCACCCTGAGCCACTGTGCCTGAAGGAAGAAGTCACTCATGCCCACCTCCTCCCCCTCCCTCCTTGAGGAAAAGCTACCAAAAGCACGACACTGGCATCACGCAGCTGTTATGCAAGTAGACTGCAGATGGAAGACACAAACCTATAAACCACCAAGTGAAAGTTCACTGTCATCCCAACCTGGGACAAGGTGCTCTGGAAGGACATGAACTCACATTAGGGCCACAGCTCAAATCAGGGTTTGTCCTAGTCACCCTGTGGGGAGGGACCCAAAACAATGGGGGTGGTCGTGACTCTCAGCCCCAGTGCCTTCTCTTGGGCCTTGAGAGCTGCGAATTTAGTATGAAGGAGGACAACTTTCTATAAGGAGGGCTACATTAGGCATCTGTGACCAATCTTTAATTGCAATTAATAGAAACGAATGTCTATGTCACTTTGAGTTCTGTTTCAATTAACTTTGTGATGGAAAGGGGTTTGGCAAGGAGAAGGCTGTGAGATTTTGAAAACAATGAGCTGAGGCTTGGAGGTTTTTCTTTCTTTTTTAATGGACACTATCGTCTAAGGGGAAAAGTTGGGGGGAGAAAACATCTTCTGCCTGGCACTTTCAAAGCATGATGCAGTGCCAGCTGCTCCACCAACTGTCTGGAGATAAGGTAATTGTCAACTCTTCTCACCATAACTTCTTGCTTTCAAATCAGCAGCTAGCAGGTTTATCCGCTTCTGGAGCAGCTTCAAAGCCACGTCAGTGACACTGGCTACGTCAGCACGAGCAATCAGAAGGGAGGCTGATGTCACTGCCAGCAGCAGTGGGAGGGAACATTTTAGCCTTAAAGAAAATTCTTAGGTCTGTCTGACTGACTCTCTCTCACTGACTTCCATGACCGCCAGTGATTTCAGAAAGCCAGAAGAGGACATGTTTTCCACAGCCGTTTTAAGGTTTGCGGTACAGGAACATTTAGTTAACATGAGATACTTCCACCTCCAAACCCCTTGTGTAGAGCCTGCCCCCTACCTAGAAAAGGGAGGGTCCCAAATGTATCAGAGGATGCCACCCAGGAGAACACCACCACCTCGCAACTGTCTAGAGCCCCATTACACACACCTATAGTCATTACTGTGGTAATTCTGGCCCATTTCATGGCATCAAGAGTTCCAGCGGCTTTTATTTTTGTCAGTATCATAATACACAGGACACCGTAACCACCAACCCGATGAGGAGCCTCGACACAATGCTAGTCTGTGGTCTATTTTTTTAAAAGTGCATTCCAAAGCCTCTGCTCTCTGGAGTGGCAATCCTCTAAAGTTCATGGTTGCAAAGATAGGATTCTATTTCATCATCAAATATCAACCACCTTCTGGTCCAGAACAAGGTTAAGGGGAGGAGGCATCACATGATGAACGTGGTCAAAATGCTTTAAAAGATACTGTTTGGGGAAAGAAAGAAACCCTAAAGTAAAGGTAGGTGAGGAAGTTCAAACTGAAATAACTTCTCAAACCCGGGCATATGCAAAGGTGAGAACATTTCTCTGCTAGGACAGCCCCATGATTCCGGACTGCCATAAAAGCAGCAAGATAAGGTCAAAATTTTGTGCCGATCAAAACTTATGGTGATTAAGTTCGAAGAAATAATTTTGTTCTATTCATGGATATTGAGGGAGAGTGTCAGAGTTCAGAAAGCAGCAGTTGTCATTTCAGGGTGTTCTTAAGACGATGTCCTCTGGAGCAATGCTCAGTGCCAGTTTCTGGTGGTAATTTAAAATTATGTGATGACAATTCTCAGTGACTTGTGGGACAAGCATGGCCAAGTCACTTGATTTCCTGTTTCATCACCTATTCCTCAGTTTCATCACCTATTTTTCTGCCAATAATCCCATTTCTCCCCAATAAATCAAAGATGAAAAAGTTAAGCTGCTTTACAGTGTGACAGAGGACCACACTTAAAAAATACTTCAGGTGATTACTAGAAGGAAAAGAATCAATAATGTCACATTTGGAGTCACTCGCCCCATGATTACTTTCAGGTCTCCCTCAAAGCCATAACTGATATGCACTACCTCTGCAACAGGAGTTACTAACATTGGTCCTTGAACCCCTCAGGGGGCCATGGATGGGCTTTCATATCTGGGGCAGGATGCCCACGAAACAGAAAACTTAAGAACCACTTCTCTACAATGAGCCTTAGTGATGGGTATACCAAGAAATAGTTATACTGCCTGGTAGAGAATGTAAGTCAGGGAAGGTGGCAACAGAAGCAAAGTGACACTCATAGGATAGGGGGATCTCAAGAAAACCACCATGTTGACTTGACCATCTGGGTCATATATTCAACACTGACCCTATCGGTCGGAGGGAATTTCTTCAATCAACAATGCCTGGAAGATCATTAACAATAAGCAGAAGAAAGGATTGATTGAGGAGGGCACAAAGCAAGGAGTACCTGAGCTGCCACCCATCCAATACACCTGTTGGAAAGACAGCCTAGGAATTCCTCAGGGCTTTGTGGGAACAGGCTTCTTGACAAGAAAAGGGCTCTGAACAGTGGCAATTGTGTGGCTGTTTTGTGTGCACTGTGAGAGAGGAGGATGGGGTCTGGATATGCAGATCAGATGGCTAGTTCAGTATCAGAAGGGTGGTGGGTCCTACCATATCTCCCAAATGAGAAGGAAGTCCAGCGATGACAGTGGAACCATGTTTGGAAGAGAAAGGGAATGAAGTAAGGAAGCACTTCAAGAAGGAGAAGGAATGGTCTGAAAAAAGATGGACAAGAGCTAAATTGTGATCTTCAGAGACTAGGTCAGAGGGGACACAAATAGAAGAAGAGTGGGAGAGGAAGAATTTCATTCTAATTCCTGTGAGCTAAAAGGTGCATATAAAAGGATCTACCACTTGTAGAGCAAATTACAGTTTACAAAACATTATGACATTCACTATCTCATTTAATCCTTATCACGCTTGTGTTTCTCCATTTTACACAAGAGAAAATTGAGGCTAGGAAGGGCAGAATATGCAATTTTCTCAAGGTCACCTGGCTGAAACCAGAGCTGGGATGCACCCCAATGCCTCCCACCCATCCTGGTTGTCGTCCACCTTGAAGGGCTTTTCATTAACTCCTAAAGGACAAGGTTGATGTGGCTACAACAGACTTCCTCCTCCCCGTGCCACTTCCCCTAAAATCTGGGGCAGAGCAGCGCCCTCCGGTGCCAGGGAGGGGACCTGAGTGACGCGGAGCCACAAACTGGGGTTTCCCTGACCTGCGGGGCTTGAAGGAGCCGGCAGCAGAAACCACTGCTCTTAAACGGGGGCAGCCAAGCAACGCTCCAGCAGCAGTTGCCGCCTTGGGGCTTAACGTCCGAGGGGCAACGCTGGGTGAATTCCGAGCGATCCCAGGACTGGGATGGAGCGCCTGCGCCCGCTTCTAGCGCTGGGCTCACCACGCTCACCCCTGCCCCGCTGGTTCCTTCTGGCTGTTCCCCAGTGCACCCGGGCGCCTCTGAGGCAGTTAGCTGGGGTGGAGTGTTGGGGGTGACAAAGCGGCCGACTCTGGGTTCAGATCTTCCACTTCTTATCCTACGGGTCAGGGCAACCACGAGCCAGCCTTGGCTGAAAGTTTGGGCATCAAAGGTTTCAGATCAAGTAGCAAGTTGCCAGGAGAGCGGTAGAGGTGGAGGTGGAGGTCTGGGGTGGGGACGGCGGTAGGGAAAGAAGGGACAGGCAGGAAAAGAAGCCGGTTGCCACGCAGCCCCTCGTGTCCACGCGGATGTGTGGTTGGTCCGCCTCCGCAGCCCACGGGTGCAGAGAACCCGCTGGGTACCAGGCACCGCGGAGCAGCGCAGCCCCTTCTCGCCCGGTCCCGCGCTCCTCCCCACCTGCCCACCGCCTCGCCCCGCCGCGGAGACTCACAGTCCGCAGGAACTGAATCTCGTCCTCGCCGCCGTCTCCCCCTTCGGCCATGACTTCCGAGGCGTCGGCGCTGCCCCAGCCTCCGGCGCCTCTGCTTTTCCCCGCAGCCGCTCAGCGTGCGCTGGCTACTGCTGCGCTCTCTCTCCTCCTCTTCCTTTTTCCTCCTCCTCTTCGGGCTTCCAGCTCAGCCTCAGCAGCACCGAGCTAATCCCCAACCATATAGGGAGCTGGGCTAACACTCCACTGCACTGCAGAGCGCCAACCAAGCAACCCGCCTACCCCTCTCACCTCTCGCCCCAGCCAAGTGCGCGGCGGCCACGGGCTCAGCGGAGAGCCCGTGCGCGCAGCCGGCTAGAATGCACGGGGAACCTGGGCAGGGGCGGGTGGACCTTCCCTCTCCGCACCGCACCGCACCGCGCCGCGCCGCACCGCACCGCACACTCAGGGGAGGCCCTCACCCCGCGGCGACCAGAGGGTGCCTCCTACCCTGCTCGGATCCACAAACAAAGGCCAGTTGCTTAGCTCCAGCGCCCTGAGACTGAGCACCAACCTTCTTGCTTTGCCCACTTTACGTGTGTGTGTTGAACTCGAACGCCTTGCTCCCACCCGAGTACCTTGGAAGGCTGAGGGGTGTGCCTGTGGCCTTCTGAGTGGCAGGGAGGAAAAGGTGCAATGAGGGTGTTTGTCCATTTATAACAAACTTTACAACTCCCTGGATAGCCCTTTCTTCACCTTGAAAGAGCCCCTTCCCCTTCAAAATCCAATCAGTACATTTCATCAAAGCCCTCGATTGCCCACTGTTGCTGGACAGACTAACTTCTCTCTCTACCTCAGAAAGCTTCCGGGGCTCCCCATTCCATCCGCAATGCGGAGGTCAGGTGGCATCAGAACACTTTCTCTCTGCTACCCCTCATCTCCTAAACTTATTCTGAATTTCAGGGTGCCAGCTCTGTAGACTCCATAAAGGGAAAGGGGGGAGTATGTAGAGTGGGACCCCTTCCACCTCCTTGGGCTGCAGACATCCCACTTAGCCTTAGGTCCTTTTCCAGAGTTGAAGGCTGTCTGAGCCATTATTGCTAAAGCTGAGGACAGAGGGTGCCCCCTTCTGTCTGCTGGCCAGGAAGCTCCAGGGCAAGAGAAGCATTCAAAAGTAGGGGCATTAGGAGGAGATGGAGACCTAGGATGAAGAATAACCCAGAAGATGTATGAAGAGTATCCCAGAAGGCAATTCTGGGCTGATGGTGGCAGAGGACATTGGAAACACCAACCAAGTTCACACCGTCTCTCTTGGTTCTGCCTTAAGACCTCTTTCCTAAGCTCCAGTCCCACATTTCCTACTGGACATCAGAAATGCAAAAACAATGTGTGTGTTTTTCTTAGATTGTACCCAAACTGCTTCCTTCTAGAGGCTGCATCTTGGTCCTAGTGCCTCTTCTGAGTCCTGCCTAGAATGTATCAAACCATCTGCACACTGTGACCCTCCACATATTGGAGCGCATCTGTCATGCTCACCTCTGTGACCCACCATCCAAATCTTTGCTCCTGGCTCAAGAGTCCTCTTCCCCTCACCACCCCCTGTAGCGCGGTTTTCAGCACCTACATCCTCTTTGATTGTCTTATTATAAGCATTTCCAGTTTTACTTCTTCCTCCTACATTGTAGTACTCTCCT
Organism: Rhinolophus sinicus; assembly: GCF_057876585.1. NCBI lineage: Eukaryota > Metazoa > Chordata > Mammalia > Chiroptera > Rhinolophidae > Rhinolophus > Rhinolophus sinicus. The sequence goes on from NC_142503.1 coordinate 131,984,848, forward strand.
CCCTTGCTCCCTTCTTTTGGACAGTCTGTACATGCAGCCCAACATTGGATAGGCTATGAAGCAGCACCAGTAAAATTTACTATATTTGCATTTAACTACAATTTCTAGTTGTTGTTGTTTTTTTTCTCTCCCACATGAACAACCGAAGTCAAGTCTTCCCCATTTGGGTCATGTCCAAGTATTTCAGTACCAGCTTAAAAAAAAAAAATTATCCCTATTATAATTTATTTTATTAGTTTTGTCTATATATGATCCTTTAAGATATTTTTGGATCTAGAGTGTCCCATCCAAAGTGCTAATTATCACTAAATTATGATATGACATACCTTTGGTATATACCACTAGACAGCTTCTTGGATTAACTTTCATACTTTTGTTTAAGATTATTTAATAGGTAAGTAATCTACCTAAATCTATTATTTTGCAGCCCAACTTTCTCCTTGTTCATGAGGAGACCACAGATGCCTTTTTCACATACTTTCCTGAAATCAAGATACGTGAGCTAAGATACCACCTGCGTTGTCAGTCAGGTAGCCCCACCCCTGGGAAAGGAGTGCTGCAGCACCATTAGGACCCCCACTTGGATTCTTGATGACTTCTGCATTCCTTTAGTGTGCTTCAAAGAGAGCTAATTACCCAGTGGAAGATTTATTCTGGGGCTCAGCCTATAGTTTCTCAGCCTATAGTTTGGGGAAAGTAAAACATTTACCACTGTGTGAAATCCTCTTCCATTTTCTAAGATTTCCCCAAAATTCATCAATAATGATGCTGTAATCAGGTGTTCAAATTACTTCACCACCTTAGTATTTAATTCATCCAGGTCTGAAGATATAACATTGAATATGACAGCCAAAGTCTTTATCCTCAGGAATAGTTGAAAGAAAAGTGGGAAGAAAGGAAACTAGGATAAGATAGATAGACATCGGGCTCTGATATATGTTTTGTTATTAGTTATCCCCTTAAGTCTGGGAGATTATAAAACTAAGATTAAGTTATTTGTCTAAATTTATACATCTGGTTGGTGGCAGCGCTGGCGTTCAGACTTGGATTGTCTGACTTCAAGCCTAATACTTTCCGGTACTTTTTACACTACACCACATTACTTTTAGGACAGCAAAGTGGGAAAATGTCAGATTCAAAACTGAGTCTTTCCCAAAACCAGTCACTCCTTGTAGAGTGCTAGAAAACTGGGACCTTAGGTCTTAGAGGATAAAGCAGCTACTACAGTCTCATCGGGAAAAACAAAAACAAAACAAAAAACAAGTCTCTAAGATTTCTAAACCCCTAGAGAAAGCCATCAGCTATTACCAGGACTTCGGTGAGGTGCCCACAGAGCAACAAAACAGCTCTGGGATGCTCAAGTTGTTTAAAACTAGCCCTAAAAAATGGCAGCCTTTGAACGCTGGGGTGCTATGCAGTCAATGCCAATAGCGGCTGGAAAGCACATAAAACAACCCTATGCCTAGGGGGTCACGTTAGAATTCTTTTCATTTTTGTCTTTTCAGCACTGCTGTACCTTTTACATATATAATTTTTAAAGGCCTGACAAAATCTGAAGGCTGATTATTGAAGCAAAATTTATGTATTTATTTTCCCCTCTGACAGCTTCTCCAGTGAAGTATTGGTCCTTAGGATTTTCTCACATAACCAGGCCTCTTCTATGTGTTTTATCAGCAAGATTGATACAGCTTTAAAGTACTGATGAAAAATGGCTGCCGTCATATAATTCAGTATCTCATTTGCTGTTTTATTATTCATGGTGGCCAATTGCCCAAGTGGTGTTAATGAGGGCAGGGTTGTGCATTTAATTCTAGGAGGGCCCGTGAGCTTCATTCTATTTGCTGGCCCAAGACCCTGGTCCCTTCGCTGTGGACAAGAGCCTCATAAATCTTTGCTGGTTTAGCCTTAGGGAAGGCTGGCCCAAGCCTGGTAACTAAGACCTACCGGGCTTAGAGACACAGAAGCTAAAGGACACACTTGATAAAGGTACCCTTCACCAGATTACTGAAGATATGTTAAACTCTACACAACACTGAATCTGTCTTCAATATCCATTTCAGCCTCACCTCTCAACTGCAGGAGTCATCCATTTGCTGAAAATAGATTTTTGTTGTTCATTGTGTCCATGGCTCTGCCTTGACTCACTTTCTGCCTAGGGAAAGTATAAAAGGCAATGAAAAAATAACTGTAGAGGTGAGGGGGATGACCTCTGCTAGTTGCCATCTTTCTCGATACATTACCATATCCATAAGTGCTGTCCATATATTGACTAAAGATTTTTTATTTATTTTTCCATTGGCCAAGAGAGAGAAAAACAAACACCTTTCTGTGCTTTTTCTTCAGTTGTTTAAATTGTGAAGCTTTTACTGGGGATAAGGCAAGAGGTACTGTCACCAGTTAAGGTATTGAACAGAAATTATTCCTAAATGGACACCTGCCTTTGATTTGGTGCCAATTGGAAGGATGGCATACACTTCTGTAAGAAGACTTTTTTGCTAATGTTAAGAAATGTTTATCATTAATTTCCAAGATCTTTGCAATGAGCTACTAAGTCAATGTATTGTTCCTTTGGTCCAAGGAATTAGAAGCCATACCAAAAAGCCATGACTTGAATTCCTTTCTTCCTTAGGGAGAGGACAGGTTCAGGAAAATATTTTTATCTTTCTGATGAATTTTTCTGTTTTAATTCTCTCATAAAAGCTATAGACTTCACAACCATTTAACGGGCAAGGATCCACACTTAAGGATACCTCTTGTAGCTGAACACTAGGGTGTTTTTTTCCCGACACCTTAAAATTGGAAGATTACATAACAAGGTCAGAGTTAACATGCCATTCTGGTGAAGGGCTCCTGAAACTAACCCCCTGAAAAAGGGGGCTCTGTCCCAGAGGGTTTTTGACTGTGAGTCTTAGCAGAGATGGAGGCAGGCTGGACACACGTGCGGAAGCCTGGGAGGTGCATCCTCCCTCCATGTATCATCTATTGAGCTGATTCATCTTCAGGGCATCTCCAGCTGGAACAGTATGTTAGAGCAACAGATGAAGCCACCAAAAGTCTCATAGCTCATTTGCATTTGCTATGGTCAACCAGATCAACCCCTGTTTAACCTCAAACCTGTAGTGTGGATATTGTGTAGCACAAACTTTGACTTTGGGATATGACTGCCCGATAAGACTACAATTTAAGGATTATATGACCCTGAGCAAGTGATTCAAACTCTCAGAGCCTATTTCATCTTCTGGAAAATGGCGATGAAAATATCTACTTCTCAAGGTAATTTTAAGGATTAAATAATTTAGTAATCAGAAAATGCTTAGCAGAGTGTCCTGTAAAAGTGCTAAGGATAAGATGCTGAGCTATCTCTTGCAAATCAGTCCCTCTCCTCCTCCTTTGTATTGGTTTTCAATGCCTGCTCTTCCAGTCTGTTTTTCCTGCCTCTCTTAAAGTTCCATTCTCATTTATCTTTTCTTGAGGTCTTTACTCACACGCACACAAAAAGACAACATGTCGTTTGATTTCAGGAAATAATTTCGTGCCCCAATAAGCAAAACATTCTGGGAAGATCTCATGCCTTGTAAGTTAATGGTGAACACCAATGCCACTTTTCAGTGTTTGTTTCCTAGGTAGTTTTGGTCTGAGCTATATTGTGTCCACATTTTTAATGAGAAAGGTATTCTGTTGCATATTGAAATTCATGGCTTCAGACCCCTCAGGTTTTCCCTAGGGCTTTATGAGATTGAGATCTAGCAGTTTATGAAACTACACTTAATCAGGTACGTCTCATACTAAACTCAATGCCTTTGATTTCTAATTTCTGCATTTTACTTCTTCCTGCAGTTCAGTGGCACAGATTTATTGAGGCTGCTGCCAACGTCAATTCCCTCTGACCTGCTACAGTTTTAATAGTTCCTGCAGAAGTAGGCAGGCACACAGTGGGAAGGAGATGAATGGAGTTTTGTGTCATTTATTTCAGTTGCCAGGGTAAGACCTACATTTCAGTAGGTAAAAATATAGGTAAATAACTTCATTCTGGTTCTAGGGTAATGTTTCTACGGCCAACCCCTGGGTTCAATTTGTTTCTACAGCCTCTTCTGAGCAGATCTCATTTCCAGTATCTTCAAGCTGGTGAAATGATTCAAGAAATTTATCAAAGCAAATCTTTTTTTGTCTCTTCTTTACAAGGATGCACATTTTTCTGTTGGCATTCAGAGCTCCAGTGTCCTGGGATGTGAGTTCTGCTTTTGAAATTACTTCCCAATGTCACTGTTGCTGACAAGTATGAGTCTGGCAGGATGCTCCCAGACTCTAACTAAGAGTTGGGGAGACAGACAGTGTTGCTAGGAGACTCCTGTTGCTCTCATCTGAGATCCAAATAAAAGTCAGAGATTTAAAACTCTACCCACAACATTCAATCTAGAATTGAAGAGGAAATAGGCATTCTAGCCCAGTGGGTCCATAAACTTGTAAAAATCTAGAGAAAATTTTCAGCAGTACCATAAGGTTGCCAACTTTTTAGGTTGCTATTTAAACACATTAAAAATCCAACTGCTGATGCCTATTATTTTATGAAAGAACATTTTAGTGTAACAGTAGAAAGGACAAATCTTAGAATTAAAAATATATAAATCTGCCTTTATGAATAATTCACTACACAATTTCTCTCATTCTTCCTCTCTCTCTTCTTCCTCCTTTTCCTTTACTGCAAAGGAAATGAAAGCATCTTCAGAGACCAGCACTGGTTTGGGAATCATCACGAAGGTCAACCTCCTCATTCTAAGATGAGGAAACTCTGAGGTTGAACTGGATTGAAAGCTGGGACTAGAGCCCAGATATCCTGGCTCCTTGTCTAGTATTTATTTTCTCTGCCTTCTTTGTAATGGAATTCAGGGTAATGGCCCAGAAGTACAGGAAGAACCTGGAGTGTCTTCTTAATCATCAAATACAATTATTTTGTCTTCTATAAAGTTGTGAGTTTAAGTGAATTTGCTGTGGTCTAATTCTTTTAAACAATACATTTGTGGGAATTCTCCACTGGCTCGCTAGAGTACTGGTTCCCTCAGGGATTACTTACTAGTCTTTAGAACTAACAACAACAAACAAACCAAATACATAGAGTTAAGGTTGAGGTCAATCTTAAAGATTCCTCACTTAAACATTAAAACAGTATGTTGAGGAGGTTTTGGGATTGGTGGAGCCCATACACTGGGTGGTTCTAGAATAGCCTTCACAAAAACAAAGGACTGATTTATTAAATTGCATGACTTACATACCACTTTTCACACCTTCCATACCTTCCCTCTTCTTAATTTCTACCTCAGCATTCTAGTCATAGGCCTCAAAGTTTAAGAGAGACATCCTAAGGAAGACATTTTAATTTTGGGCCTCGTTCCCTAACTTGACTCTTGCAGTACTACTTGGCCCTGTTGATTAGTTACTATTTCTTGGAACTACTCTCCATCCTTGGGGTCCATATCATGGCACTATTCTGGGGCTCCTTCTATGTCTCTTTTGATGACTCCTTTTCTTCACCCCAACACCAGACATAGGCATTCCCTAAGATTCCATCCTTGAATCTCTTTCATTCTCTGTAAACTCAAGTCTTATCCTCTTCTATGACTTCAGCCACCACCACCACCTTTATGCCCAGATCTTTATTACCAGTTCTTCCAAGTTCCAAACTCATTTTTCTAACTACATACTGAATATTTCCAACTGCATGCATCACCATTTCTTCAAACACAACATGACTAAAACAGAATTCATTCCATAAGTAAGGCCCGCCCCCCAACTCTCCTTTTTCCACACCAACTGGCTTCTCCTTCCTCCCAACATCTCTATCTCTATTATTAGTCTCACCGTCCTTGGAGGAACAATTACTAGAGCGAAGGCCTTCTTCCTCCACTGACACTGGCAAGGGAACTAGTAGAAATAATGAGTCAAGATATTAGGACATGCTGCTTCTCCCTGTTCTACCACCCCTGCTTGGCTTCCATAACAGAGTTTGGTGTGTAAGAAATAAAAGTAATGCCTCCAGGAAAGACTTACGTTCTTCTTCTTCTTTTTTTTTTTTAAATTTTATTTTATTAAATTTATTGGGGTGACAATTGTTAGTAAAATTACATAGATTTCAGGTGTACAATTCTGTATTACATCATCTATAAATCCCATTGTGTGTTCATCACCCAGAGTCAGTTCTCCTTCCATCACCATATATTCGATCTCCCTTACCCTCATCTCCCACCAGACACAGATAATAGTTTAGTGGTTGCCAGAGGGTAAGAAAGACTTACTTTCAAACTACACACCAAGGTCACCTAGACTTAAAAAATTTTAAAGCAAAGGCAAGATCTGGGAGTTAATGTGAGAAAAAGAGCTTTGCCAAGGACTTCTGGAGAAGGCTGTGATTGTTATGCAATCGGCAGGGTATCTACCTGGATCAACAAATTTCAAAGTCCCTTCATTATGGGAAGTTATACTTTGAATCCTGGTATCAACATACATTAGCTTTGTGAACTCAGGTAAGACACCTAAACTTGTTTTGCCTCAATTTCTCTGTTTGCAAAGCAAAAGTCAAAGGAAATCATTGAATAGGGTGGTTAAAGAATACAAGTAGTCAATATCTATAAAGCTATTAGAACCTTGGTTGGTAATGAACAGATGCTAAGTTAATGAGACAAGGATTTGGGAGATGATCCCAGGAAATACCTGTAAGTGAGGAAATGAGACAGAGAGGGAAAAGAAGTCAGTAAGGAGTGAGTTATTAAACCAGTTCCCACTGTGAAGAAGTGGAGCCTAATTTCATTGAGGAACTCTGGGAGTCAGTGAGAAACACCCATTTCAGAGTCAACCCCCAGAAGGACAAGAAAGCTGGGGTATTTATATACTATCTCCAGTCAGTCAGTGTTAACGGCTGTTCTTAGGGTGGTGAATTCTTTGGCACTACCACCTACTCTGGCTGCCAGAAAGAGCCCTCAGGAAGTTGAAAACGGAGCTGGCAAGTACCCTATAATGGTAGGGACCAAGAAGATACACGAGGACATTGTCTACCAGCATGCTCAATAAATATGCTATTGTCATCATCACCACTGAAGTCCAAAGGGAAAACAGGTGAAAAACAGGCTCTTCTGGCTGAAACTGGTAGGCAAGTGTGGGGGTGATGAGCCCAAGATTTGGCTGAGAGCCCAGTTCTCTCATCCCAGGTGACATATCTCAGTCACCTCTACAGACTCAGAGATCCACAGAGCAGTTCATGGAACACAATTTGTGGTGCCTACCATTGGGAGTGATTTGAAAAAGGTAAAAATCTGCTCCCTTTGAGGAAAGAACTGGAACTTAATTTCAGAAACACTGTATAAACATAGTACAGTAAGCAATGTAGCAATGGAAGTTAGGACTTGCGCTGTGTCCAGTGGGTGGAGCTGAACTTGTTTGGAGGGGTGAGGTGAGATTGCCACTGGCTGCTGGCGGTCAGAATGGGCTGCATTGAGTCAATAGGATTAAGTTCAGCCCTATAGGATGATTAGTTTTTGATCAGGAAAAACAGAGGCAGGGTAGCATTTGCAGGAGTAAAGAATACACTGATTGGGCCCAACGGTTCCCCTGATCTAGAATTGGCTGTCATTGTTGAAGGCCAGGGAGCTGGGACAGGTGCTTCACACAAGCCCTTGGTTCTCCTGTAATACGCAAAGTGCTTTATTCTAGTGGCAATGTCATTCTCCTCAAACCACCATTCACAGAGGCAGATTAGGCTTTCAGTCTCTCTCTCTAACACTGAGTAGACCTTCCATCTTAAATATTATCTTTCATATCATAATAATAGCTATCAACAACATATCATTTAGGCATTTTTATCACCATTTTATAAATGAGGAGATTGAGAGTAAGGGTTAAAGAATCTCCCTAAAGTTTCACAGCTAAACTTGGATTTGCACCCTAGCGTATCTGATCTCAAAGCCAGACCAAGTCACCTAGCTTTGATGCTTCCAGTTCAAACAAAGAGAAGAAAAAGAACTCTTAGTTACTTTAAATTTGGGATAGTCAAATTAGATCCTACGATTGATCCAAAGCACTTGTATTTATAGATTTACTCTCCCTCAGTATCAGCACAGCTATGGGATTTCTTCTAAGGCTACACCCATTACAGCAACTGCTGCATGCTTATGGAAAACAAATTGGGAAGGGACAAAAGAGAATAGATTGACATCCATTTGAGTGACAGCTTCCTGGCCTTGGTCAACAGATGGTGCATTTGTGACATTCTTGGATCTCTAGGAATGGAAGAATTCCTTGAGATCTGAGTTTAGCCCCATTTCTGCAAATTGCAAAACACATACAGCAAGTACTTAACATTCCATCTGTTAACAATTTGTTTAAAAAACTCAAACGTACTCCTTACCTGAAGCTTCCTTTCGCTGTAACAGATGTGTTGAAGACACCATCATTCAGATATTGGTTCATTCATTCATTCATTCGTAATAAGACAGCTGAGAAAAGTAGAAAGGGTAAAATATTATCCTTCGTTTGTAGGTAAGGGAAGGACATGACTGATAATGACCCTTTCATTTGGTCTTTCACTTTTGCAGACATTCCCCTCCTTCTGACCCAGTCAGCATCCCCAGTGGAAAAAGCTCTGCATGATTCTGGAGTAGATCACAGGCTCTGTTTAAGTGATGGCTCGCCAATCCCTGAGGCCAGAGGTCTTCTCCATTTTTTCAGCAGGTAATTCCATGACTGGGCACTGAAAATCCTTAGGTAAAACTGCACCACAGTGAAGAAAATGAAATATGAAAAGACAGCAGTGGAAGACATTTCCCAAATACTTCAGAAATATTTTAGGATATTCTGGGCTGAGCAAGACACTGGGCTCTCGGGGAAACCACTTGTGTATGTGGACATGCCATTTCAAATTTAGAACTGCAGGAAGCTAGCAGGAGCTTGAGAAATGAATGTTGAAAACTGAAGGCTAACTCCCTAAGGGGCAGCAATTAGTCTTAATTGCCAGGCATTGTGTTTCTCTAGAAGTATATGTACAGTGATTCTTCCCGAAACTTTTAATGACAATGATGGTAATAATAGTAGTAGTAGCAATAGCAAGCTAACATTTACTATGCATTTACTGCATGCCAGGCACTGTTTGTTATATAATTAGTTTGGTGCAAAAGTAATTGCAGTTTAAAAGGTTAAAAATAATCGTAAAAACCGCAATTACTTTTGCACCAACCTAATAGTATATATGCCGGGGGTGCCAAAAAAAATGTATACACAGGACTTGTATTCATCTTTTGTTATCGGTATATATTACAATTTTAATACAGTTTTTTCCTTTCTCAAAATGTGTATACATTTTTTGGCATATATCTACACACGCACACATATATCATTTAGTTATAATACGTATCCCTGTGCAGACAGTGCTATTATTATTGCCTACATTTTAAGATGATTTAGCTGAGGCATACAATTCAAATCACTTGCCTGAAGTCACATAGCTAATAAGTGGTGGGATTTAAATTCAGGCAGTCTGTATTAGTTATCTGTTGCTATATAACAAATTACCCCCAAACTTAGTGACTTTAATGAATACTTATTATCTCTGTGGGTTAGGAGTCTGAGTGCAGTTTAGCTGGGTCTTCTGACTCAGTCTCACAGGCTGCATTCAAAGTGTCAGTAAGGACTGGTCATATCAAGGCCTGACTGGGGAAAGATCTCCTTCCAACATCTCTCATGTGCCTACTGACAGGATTCAGTTCTTTGTGAACTGTTGCTCTGTGGGCCTGAGCTCCTCTCTGACTGTTGGCCAAAGGCTGCCTTCAGTTCCTTGCTACATGGGCCTCCCCACAGGGAAGCTTGCAACATGACAGTTTGCTTCATTAGAACAAGTAAGCAAGGAGATCGAGAGAGAGAGAGAGAGAGAGAGAGAGAGAGAGAGAGAGAGAGAGAGAGAGAGAGAGAGAGAGAGAGAGTCACAATCTTTTGAAACCTAATCTCAGAAGTGACAACCCATCACTCTGCCATATTCTATTCATTAAAAGTGATTCACTAGGTCCCACCCACACTCCAAAAGAGCAGATAACACAAAAGTCATGACTACCAGAGGACAGGATCACTGGGGGCCACCTTAAAGGATGCCTCCCACACAGCCTGACCATAGAGCCTAAGGCCCTGACCAGGAGAGGGGAGAGGTCACACATTTCCCTATGTTTCAATTCAGAAGAACCAAACCTACCGTGTCTCCCCGAAAATAAGACCTAGCCAGACCATCAGTTCTAATGCATCTTTTGGAGCAAAATTAATATAAGACCCGGTATTATATTATATTATATTATATTATATTATATTATATTATATTATATTATATTATATTATATGTGGTCTTACAGTATATTATATAAGACCCGGTCTTATATCATATTATTATATTATATTATATTATATTATATTATATTATACCCGGTCTTATATTAATTTTTGCTCCAAAAGACGCATTAGAGCTGATGGTCCAGCTAGGTCTTATTTTCGGGGAAACACGGTATTTCAACAAAGGGTGTAGGGATGGGGAAATTCTAGCCCAAGGGCCAGCTCCAGCCAGGATCTAAAGTTAGTAAGTTTCAGGTCACTTGCGCCTCAAGAATTGTATTTCCCTCCCTGGCAGTGACAGCCATGACATTTAGTTCAAAGTAAGGAAAACGAAGAGTTGTGAATAATGATTATTTCCCTAATTCCTACTTTAAAGTTAGTGATGGGAGCATTTTAACTCAAGAACAGTCACTCTTCCCTCTTCTTCTCTCTTCCTGTTCTTTGTCTTTCCCTCTATAATTTTGTTTGTATATATGTACATCTCTGTGGCAATTTCTCTGCTTTTATTCTGTGTCTCTGTCTCCTCCATTCCACTCCCACCTGAGCAGCTTTCTCCTCCTATCTTCTTCTTGCTTTCTATTTTTCTTTATTCTTCATCTTTCTTAGTCTTTAGGTTGCTTTTAAATTTTAATTTCTAAAACTTTTTTTTTTTTAATATTTTTATTGGGGAAGGGGAACAATGTGTATTTCCAGGACTTTACTGGGGAACAGTGTGTTTTTTTTCCCAGGACCCATCAGCTCCAAGTCAAGTGGTTGTTCTTCAATCTTAGTTGTGTAGGGCGCAGCTCAGCTCCAAGTCGTCACTGTTTTTGTTTTTTGTTTCTTTTCTCAACCTAGTTGTGGGGGGTGCAGCCCACCATTCCGTGGTTGAAAGGGCAACCCTGTTGCTCAGAGCTCGTGCTCTAACCACTGCGCCATCTGGCTGCCCTAAAAAGTTTTTAAGAATAAAGAAGTTGATCAAACAAACTCACTAAACAGTGGTGTGATGGTCCATTTTATGTGTCAACTTGTCCAGGCCATAGTACTCAGTTATTTCATCAAATACTAATCCAGGTTTTGCTGTGAAGATATTTCATAGATATGATTATGATGTACAATCAGTTGACTTTAGCTAAAGGAGATTATCCCGGTTAATCTGAGTGGTCCTGATCCAATCAGCTGAAATTAAGATTTCCTTGCAGAAAAAGAAATTTTGCCTGTGGACTATGATATCAGCTCCTGCCCCAGACTTTCCAGCTTTCTTGTCCTGACAACTTGCTAAATGAACTTGGACTTGCCTAGCCCACAATCTCATAAGTCCAGTTCTTTCAATAAATTGATAAATATATATATGTATACGTGTGTATATGTATATATAATGTATTAATATATATGTGGATATATGTCTAGATCTAGGTTTAGCAGGAGCTTGGTAAGTTAATGTTGAAAATTTAGGGTTAACTACCTAAGGGGCAGTAATTAGTCTTAATTACCTTGTGGTGACATTGTGATTCAAGATCTAGTTCCAGATAAACAAACAAACAAAATAATAAATAAATAATCTAGTGATTCTGTTTTTCTGGTGGAAGGCTGAATGACAGGTGGGAATGTCCAATAGCTCTGATAGTGGCTGGGAAAGAGGCACACTTTCATTTGAAAAGAAGAATTGAATAACTCCAAGAAATGAGTATTCAGAGGTACTTTTTTTTTTCCAGATGAGAATTCTAGATGTCCTTCAAGTTATGCCATGCTGGTTACCTCAATTTTGGACTGAATCAGTCCTTGATAATATCCTCTTCAGACTTTTTCAGCCATTCTCTGTCCCATCAACACTTACCTGTCATGTTTTCCATTCGCCAGGGAACCACTTGCTAATAAATTTTTCTGTTTTATTCACATTTGTGCTCATCGCTCTGAGTCTTGCACGGTTATGCCACTTAATATAGGTTTATTTAAAAGATGACTGATAAATTTACATTTAAATAGAAGCATTCAATGTCTTAACCCAAAGATAGGACTAATGATTAGGGCAGGAGCATCTTTTCATACTTCTCAAATCCTATCACATGGCTAACTGCATAATTGGCCACTGATAGTCATATTACACTTCTGTACCGCTTCCAACATGCAATCCTGGGCATCCATCAGGCCATGCAAGCTGTCTGTGCCCAAGCTCTACATGAAGATCACTGTGTGATCTCAAAGTGTGGTCCGAGGCCCCTTAGAAGTCGCCAAAACCCTTTCAAAGGGTCTCTTAGATCCTCCTTTTCCAGCTACATAACTGTGTGAAGCTGTATTTTCTTCATATCCTTCAGTCAAAACAATATATCCCCACAGATTATAAACGAAGAAGCAGATATGAGAATTATGCTCTTTTATTAAGTCATTCATTAAAGATATTTGGAAGAAAGCAAAACGATGCCATTTTTTCTCAATGGAAAATGCAGTTATTTTTCATAAAATGCTATATGTAATGCGTTTATTGTTATTTTTAAATGAATTAATAACTATTAAAAATTTTATCTGCTTTAATCTCAAATATGATAAATGCCATTAGATATAACATACATAAACGAAAGCTCTTTATGTCCTCCATAATTTTTAAGCTTGAAAAACTGTTGCTATAAATCACTGGTTATATTTCTGCTGTACCAGGAAGTGCTGTGTACCCCTAGTAGTGACTGGCTGGCTCCAGCAATTAGGAGCAATTTAGAGTGACATGGAGCCACGAGTCTGTCCCTTTTGCTCATGTCCAAATCTACATCAGAGGCCATGTTTCATATTCCTTCTCTGTGTCCTATAGTGCCCAGCAGGATCGTGAGCACACAATACATGCACACGTACATGTACTCTATGATTTTTGTTGATCTTCAATTGTGTAAAATGTATGAATTTAGAATGAGATATTTGCCATATGGCTCAAGAAGTTTAATGTTAACCTCAAGGGCTAAAACCTAAGCAGTTTGGGGGACCCACCCTCCTTCGGCTTATTGCAGCTGCCATGTGAGTCCAGGGTTGGGGGACACAGACAGAAGAGAGGTCCAATCTGCACTCAAGAAGCCAGAACTGGTCTCTCCAGCCTGCAGCCTTTCCTCAGTTCATAGCATCACCAAGTCCAGGAGATTTTGAAGTTTGCCTTTGGCTAGAGAAACTGGTAAGACATGATGCCTATTTTTACAGCATGGGCTCTTAGATGAACTATAGATGAGTGATGGGTGATATAAAACCCAAGGCATACTGCTTGCTTACATGCTCCATTCTGGTACAGTTTTTAAGTCCAGACTATAGTATGGTTTCAAGTGCTGAGTCAAACCTGTGAGATCTTGAGCAAATATCTACCACTCAATCAGCCTCAGTTTCTCTATTTGTAAAATAGGAATAATAGTAAAACTACCTGAAAAGGTTGTCGTGAAAATTAAATGATATATGCCAAGTGTCTAGTACAGGTAGCTAGCACAGCAAAAAGACCTAAAAAAAACATGTTTACTACTATTACTGCTGCTATAACTATATCGCTAATATTTCTTGTGTTAGGAAGAGTAGAGGGGCTGGAAAATAAATTTGCTGTTCTTATTTGGTAGTTGATATTTAATATGCTAAGCACTAGAGAGACTAATTGTTTCTCACAGTGCTTGCTGAAAATGGAAAAGGAAACAACACATCTTATCTTGCTTCTTTTTTCATCCGAATCGAAAGCCCAAAGTTTGAGGAAAGGAGGAGCAGGGAGAGGAGGAGCAGAAGGAAAATGAGGAGGAGGAGGAGGAGGAGGAGGAGGAGGAGGAGGAGGAGAATGACGATGACAACCACGAAAGCCACTCATTCACTAAAGAGAACATGCTTCCACTTTGGCTTCCTGCTGTGTTTGAATTTGCAACGATTCCCTGCAATCCAGTGGGATCCTATTTGCATTTAACAGGAGCTTCTGCTGGAGCGGAAAGGACACAGCATTGACCAGACAGCATGTTTGTTTGGTCCTGGGGCTGGTGGTTAAGTCTCAGGGCAGAGTTGGTTTTCAGGTCTGGAGCCAGGAAAACATAGTCCTTAATGCCCACATATTTGCAATGTGACACAGGGCTTGGAACCCCGTCACGCAGATTGCAGTGGCCATCTGATTTGTTTCCCAAGAAAGACTGTCTTCATGAGATATTATTAGTGATGAATGCAGTGAGTGATGGGCACCTGAGGACAGCAGTACCTAACTTCAAAGGCTCCTCCTCTCTCAGTCCCCAGCAAGCTGGGCTGCGAGGCAGCCTGCCCAGAAAAGATCTTTCAGCAGGGAGGTGATCGTGACTTGCAGGGTACCTGAATTTGAGAATCAAAGGGCTGATTTCAGGCAATAATCTGATACTTGTAGGAGACCCAGGGAAGGGCAGGGTACTGTGTTTATGTTCTGCTGAAGAACTAGAAATCAGCATGATTTCAAACTGAATGGCTCTTGTGTGTGTTTGAATTAAAACCAAAGTAAACGAGAAAACACCCACCACCTACCTCACCAATGATGTACTTGGCTCCACCAGAGGCAAACTAATGCAGGGGGTTTGGGACGAGAGAGTCCTGACAATGAAATCAAACAACCTACTTGTTTTAGAAGAGGGCACCAAAAAAATAGGAAAGTTGGAAAGTATGGTGTTTCCCCAAAAATAAGACCTAGCCAGACAATCAGCTCTAATGTGTCTTTTGAAGCAAAAATTAATATAAGATGCGGTCTTATTTTATATTATATTATATAAGACCCAATCTTATAGTAAAATAAGACTGGGTATCATATCATGTCATATCATATCATATCATAAAGACCCAGTCTTATAGTAAAATAAGACTGGGTCTTATATTAATTTTTGCTCCAAAAGACACATTAGAGCTGATTGTCTGGCTAGGTCTTATTTTCAGAGAAACAGGGTAGCAATGCTAAGCAATGTCTGAAAAGAAGCTAAAAAAGTGCATATTATAATATTTCACTAGAAAAGTAAAAGACCAAGGAAAGGACATAACAAAACTTTCTGTATGTTTAACAAGCTGTTTCCATTACCAGTGGACAAAGGAGTGGGGAGTGGGTTTCTAATCCACGGTTAGGAATTTAGGTTAGACCATGAGAACTCTGCTGCTTTAGGAACAGTGGGAAGGGAAACAGGGAAGATAATGGAACAAATGTCTCAGTGATTCTTTAAAACAGGAAGGGGTCCCTATATGTTTCAAACGCCTTTCTATCTTAGGCAATGAGTTGAAATATTATAATGTATTATTTTCTACATAACCTTTTGACCTAAAGAAATAGTTCCATTATTATCTCAGACAGCAAGGAAGCAATAGCAGGATTTAAAAAATAACCAAGGCAATAAATAAAAATATCAAGTAGCCAAGAATAAATATGTCCTTAGTGAATGAATTTTTTGAGGGGTGGGGTTGGGGGTGGGAGACGAAGAAGTACGAATAGGAAAAAGTAGGAGATTGTGGACATGTGTAGGCTTATTTTAATTTTCCAAGTATATGTCCTTTTTTGTAATGTTCCCTCCTCAACGATTTGGGGCTCACTCACATTCTAAGTCGCCCTTCCTGAGAGTCACACATCCGCGTAATGAGATTAGGTCGCCCTCTGGTGGCACGGAGCTAATCTAGCTTCTGATAAAGCTTTTGTATCCCCTGCTGTCCCTCCGTTTATTCAATACTTTGGTAAATAGCGTTTTCGTATGCAGCAAATACAAACACAAAATTTTTGCAGAATGAAGAAACAATGAACATCTAACTATAATTTCTGTTTAATTTCTTGTAAACAATTCAGAAAACAATTTGGGATCTTGAAGAACCTAAGTGATGTTCATTGTAATATTATATTAAAAGAGGTGTCATCAATAGGGATTCTGTGGTACTGAGATTGATAGAATGTCTGATAAATAAGCATTCACTGTTAGATGGCAAATAAAACACTGGACAACCTTCATAAACCTACTTGACATGAAACTGAAAAGAAAAAAAGACCAACAATTATAGAAAATATCCAGGAGATAAGAAAAAATTTTAATAACTGAATTTCAATAATTGTCCAAGCAACACGCTTGATCAACAAACAGGATTCTAATCCTGATACTGTTGCTATCTATTTCTGCGTTGTTGGATTTCACTAGCTACTCCAATAGTCTTGAAATAAATTTCCTATTTTTTTCTTAAAATACCTCAAATATTACTTGCAATCCAAATATTAACTAAATTAATATTAACTCAACATTAATACTTTCCAGGAGACTGCAGTCAGCATAGACCAAATAATATGTGCTACACATTATAAAGACAATTAAAAACAATATATGCCTGAGGAAATTTTTCTATATTTAGAAGACACTGGGAAATGTGACAGAAGTAAGCGCTAAGTTGACATGTATGGACAGAGCTATAAGGAGAGAGCCTGACATTTAATCTCAAGCTCAGATTTTGGAGAAAGATGCTGTGATAACTCCAGCTTTGGTCTGAGGGCAACTGAGGTTTATATAACTACAGATATAAATAAGGTAAATAGGATGGAACTAGGTGCTGGGGCAAATAACTCAATAGATGTCTACCACAAGGGCAAACTTATATTAGTCTAAAAAAAGTGAATAATCTCTTGCTTTGACCCTTGGTAAGTATGTCTTTATGCTGCTGCTGCTGTTGTTAACAATTAATAAGGAAGTGGATACTTTTTATTTATTTCATTGAATTTAGGTAGTAAAACTCAAGCTATATTGTTCAGTTAGTGTATTCTAACACATGTCACAAAATGGTTTTATGACCCTGTAAAGATTCATTTCGAGGAATATAGCACAGTAAATAATAATAATAATAATAATAATAATAAACTCTTAGGTAAAAATGCATCTGAGCCTGAAATGTCTGCTATAAAACTCCATAATTTGAAAAAAAAGTCAATTTTAATAGACAGGAGCAAAGATCATTGATAAAATACTCTTTTACTATGTTTTTGCCTAACAGTTCTGTTGCCAGTGTCTTACATTAGCTATTTCCTCTAACATGCAGGGAGTAGGATTGGTAGTTTATATTAATTCTATTAATAAAGGGATTTCTCAAGGTCACAAAAAAACTCCTGGAAGAGTCCACATAGTTCTTGTTTGATCCATCTATCCATTTATCCATCCACCCATACATTGATTCATCAGATACCTATTGAACAAATCTGTATATTAGGTATGTACTTTTATAAGGGTAGCAAAGGTGAGTAAGATAAAATATATTGCTGTAGTCAAGGAGCTTGCAATATAGTGGGACCGATCAGACGATTATATGTAAAAATAAAGAAAATAGGCTGAAATGGGTTCTTTTAAAATTCATAGGATTAAAATTTTAGAAGCTAAAGGGACCTTAGAAATTATGCAGTTCAACTTCTCTCATAGTGCACACTCTATAGAATATTTGGTATCCAGGGTCATTTCTTAACACTCTTAAAATACATATTAAGAGTGTTGAGAAATGTCCCAGGAGAGATGTGTGTGTGTGTGTGTGTGTGTGTGTGTGTACATACATAGGGTGCCAAAAAATGTATACACATTTTAAGAAATAAAAATATTAAAACTGTAATACAATGAATGACGCTTGCATTCATTTGATTAACGCCATCTTTGGAGTGAACGTCATACTACACATTGCTATGAAGTTCAATTCAACTTCGAAGGTTAATATATAGATAACATCACTTAAAATGTGTATACATTTTTTGACACCCCCGGTGTGTGTGTGTGTGTGTGTGTGTGTGTGTATAAGTATAAATATATAATGAAAACAGCCCATTTTGCATTTGAATGGTTTTCACTGAGAATACATTCTTCCTGATATTAAGCAAATAAAATTTTCACTTAATTGAATCTTTATTTCGAAAGCTATGCTGACAATTTCCAAAAAGTTTTTTTTCTATGATAGGTATTCTAACAAAGAACTCATCTCCCCCGAGGCTGTCTTTGTCCCAGGAGAGGGCCTGACAATCGTTCTGCATTCTGGTTTGCCTCCTCTGGAGGAACTAAATTTGTGTTGTCCTTAATGTGATGCCTGAAAGGGATCTGATCTGTTTCAAGTGTAATGGGTCTACTTCATCTCATGGTATTTGTTATACTTCTAATGAATTATACAAAAGTATGTGCTTCTGTAGTATCTGTGGGACACTTATGACGTGTACTGTACTTGAAGCCAACTAAAGCCCCGCTGCTGCAGCCATTATCCTGGCCAGGGGAAGAGGGTGTGCTGTGGGAGGGCAGAGGGGGAGAGGGAGAGCTGAGCAAGGAAATGCCTCTTTGGCTAGCTAGCTAGGTCTCAAGAACAGAATCTGGGCCTGTGGACAGAGGAGTGTCCTGGGCTTGGGGGCCCAGGGTAAGGAGAAAATAAAAAAGGGAGTCCTAATGAGGGGAGGCCAGAAAGCAACGAAAAGTTAGAAATGTAACACCTAAGGAGCAAGACAAGCTAAAAATAAAGATACATAGTGAAATAGCTTCCCTAAGGAACAAACAGGATGAAAAGCAGGTTTCAGAGGTGGAATCCAGAAAGGTAACTTGAAACAACTTTAGTTCTCCCAGGGGTAAGCCCAGAGAAGAGGAAGCTCTCCACAGGACCAAGCCTGTTCCATTCCAGCGCCTTCACTTAGCTACCATTTACTACTGTGTTTCCCCGAAAATAAGACCTAGCCAGACCATCAGCTCTAATGCGTCTTTTGGAGCAAAAATTAATAGAAGACCCGGTCTCATTTTACTATAATATAAGACCGGGTCTATAATATAATATCATATCATATCATATCATATCATATCATATCATATCATATCATATATAATATCATAGCCAATCTTATATTAATTTTTGCTCCAAAAGACTCATTAGAGCTGATGGTCTGTCTAGGTCTTATTTTTGGGGAAACACAGTTTGTGCCATGCCCTAAGCTAAGCACTGTGTATAAATGATGAAGAAGACCTATGCCCAGATGTCAGAGTTCTCACAGTCTCCTTTGGGAGATGGACACAGGCCATCTACCTACCTCATAATGTGGCCATTACAATGATGGCAAAACACACAGAAAAGGAGCTAGAATTCTGAGGGAGGTGATTGTCTGAGTCTTATATGATGAAGAGGAGTCGGGCACATGAAAAGATTAAGGAAGGACTTTCTAGATGGAAGAGAAAAGTCAAATGAAGGCCCAGGAATGAGAAACAGCATGATGCGAACAGAAGCCACTTGTAGTTCTCTCTTGCTGGATTGTCAAGTGTAAATCACTGTAAATCAGATTTTTCCTTTCCTGTTCTAGAGAGTTACATTTAGAGCCTAAGTAAAGGTCTTTACAGTTATTAACTTTAACATTGATATTTGTTTTTCTCTTTCATAGTAGTCTTAGAATATTCTCAAAGTATCAAAGGTCTATCTATATTCACTATTTCTCCAGGTTACAGATCATCTGAAAATTTGATGAAGATTCTTTCTCTAGCTTCCTTCTAGTCCTTGATTAAAAAAAACAAACAGTTGAATGGCGTCAAGTCCAGAGCCCTTTAGTATTCTCTAGAGATGTCCTGCCAAATTGACATTGACCCAGCAATCAACAGCCCACACATATGGCTGTTTAATTAGCTAATGCTTTGCAGTAATGGGAGATAGTATGGTGACCTACAGCCAGGAATGGCAGGTTAGGATCCCTTGGAAAGGATCCAGATATAAAAGCGCACCAGCCAAAGAGGAGGCCAGGCATCAGTAGATCCACATGTCACTGCTGGAGGGAACCCCGTCCAACAGGCAGCAGCCAGTATCTTGAAATTATGGTAACAGAAAACAAGCAAGTGGCCAACTGGGGAAGGTAGAGAATGAGGATTATGTAACCTAGTGGGCTTATTCCAAAAGGTGAGTGGGGCAGAGTGAGAGGGCAGATCCAAGAAATACTGGGGGGCATTATGCATCTGGAAAACAGTCTATGATCTAGAAGAACCCCAGGTGTTAGTCAAGTTCATGGGCAGAACTCCAATTCCCGGGGGAAGATATAGTAAGAGCAAAGCATAGTCCAGAAGGTTAAAAGAAGACCAAGAATGTAAAAAAGATTAGTACTAGGGCACAGAAAGCCAATAAGTACTGGATCTCGTTATCAAAACACCAAGTGAGACTTGGTTTCAGAAGCAAGAAAGCAGACTAGAAATGCACCGTGGAGTCAGAGCTGGACTGGTCACAAGTGTGTGACCTAGGCTAGACTGCCTGATAATCTCTTGTCTGGAGACTGAATAAGGCTGGGATCAGTGACCCCAGGTTTAGGGAGGGCTCTCGAGGCCAGAAATCAGTATGCCAATAGTAACAAGCAGCTCGTATTCTATACCTGGTCAACATTGCAGAACTTGGTCATATGCCTTGCTCAGATGGAGATGCCTCTATTTTCCCTGAGCCTTCAGTCTTACAGTCTTATCACAAAAGGGAATGAAATCCTGCTGATGCAGCTTGCCTTCACTTTGGGAAGCTTGCTCCTAGGAGTTACTGCTTGCTTATTTTAAGTGCTCATATATTTGTGTTTCATAACCCATCTTAATTTTGCTGGGAATCAACATAAAACCCTAAACAAAGCCAAGAAACTTTCAATAAAGGGTGAGTATGATTCTATGGTTGAGGAGTAAATAAATACGAGTCATTTCAGGTGGTATTTGCATTCATTCTTGAAAGATGAAGAGTAGTAGGTATCAATTGGTAGAATGGGAGTAGAGAGAATGATTCAGTGTGAAGGCACATCTTAAGAATAGTCAGTTATGGGGGCGGGAATCACTTTGTAAGTTATATAAATGGCTAAACATTATGCTGTACACCTGAACCTAATATTGAATGTCAACTGTAAATGAAAAATAAAAAAAAATAAAGAAAGAAAAACAGTCAAAGATGATAGTCAATTATTTAGTCCAATCTAACAAGGATATAAAAAGTTGGACTGGAGAGAGGAATAGAATCAGATACTTAAGGACAGAGAATATGAACCTTGTTGGGGATATAATGAGCAGAAAGTGAAGGTATTTTCCTGGCCAGAGTGGAGCTTTAAAAAGAGTGATGTAAATAGTGAGAACGCATCAAACCAACTGCAAATCAGAGGCACTCTATAAAATTACTAGCCTGTACTCTTGAAAGTATTAATACCATGAAAGATAGACTGAGAAACTATTTCAAAGTAAAGGAAAATAATAAACATTATTATTAGGATTGTTATTTTTCAGCCATATTATTAGGATGTTATTAGGATTGGGTTTTTTTTAGCTATAAGGATATTATTGGATTAATTAGCAAAATATGAATAAGGTTCATATATTAGAAAACACTTTTAGGTCAATGTAATTCCTGATTTTGATATTTGCACTGTGATTATGTATGAGAATATTCTTCTTTTCCAGAAATGTACACTGTAGCATTTAGGAGTCAAATGACATATACCTGCAACTGTCAAATTGTTCAGAAATATAGATATACACACACACGTACATCAGTCATATGTGTATATATGTCAACTACACATATATGGGGTCTATCTATCTATCTATTGAATAAAAGAGCAAATGTGATAAGATGTTAATATTTGAGGAATCTGGGTAAAAGATATTCTGGAATTCTTTGTGCTTTTCTTGAAACTCTTCTGTAGAACTAAAATTACATCAAAATAAAAGCTGAAAGAAAAAATAATGTAGTGATGGAGTGTAGTGTAGTGATTGATTCGGTGGCTCTCAAAAGGCTAGTGCAGTTGTCCAGGTAAGAGGTGGTCAGTGCCAGGTGATGGCAGGAACAGAGAGAAGGGAAAAGAAGCATTCCACGAGAAATTCCACAACTTAACAGATAAGATATAAGAGCTCCGATGACTTGGAGTTTTCAAGTCAGATTGCCAGAGAGAATGTCATCACCTTTACAGCTAGAAACATTTACTTAGTGATCATTGTGGGGACAGAGCCCCAGAAAGTAGTTTCCAGGCTCTCGGCCTCACATAGACAGGTGCTGGCTCAGGTAGTAAATGGCCATCAACTGTGATTGGATGGCCACCAGCTGTGGCTAGTTGGCCGTCAGCTGTAACCAGTGAGCCATTGGCCACTAATATAACTGCTGTGGCTACGCTAGCAGAAAAATGGGGGCTAGCAAGAAGATGGTGGCTGGGCTGGCAAGCGCATATTGCAGTTAGGATGGCGGTTTGCAGACAGTGTGGATCCAGCTTGTCGTGAGACCCTGCTCGCTGCGCCATTTGTCGTGCGCAGAGGCCTTCTCGCCGTGCCATCCTTCAGGCGGGGCGGCCTGCAGGGTCTCTGCTCCCGCTCCCCACACAAGAACGCAGGACATGGTGAGGCCGAAAGGAACACCCACGGAGCCATAGGTAGGGGAGTCATACCACTATGGTCTCACTGGAGGCTGGGCCCACCGGACGCCGACCTGCCGTCCGCCTTTCCGCCAACCGACCGACCGACGACTCTCCTCCACTCTCTCCTCTTCCGCTCTCCTCGGCCCTCCGTAGCCGCAGCAGTTATACCAGCGGCCAATTGGCTAACCGGCCACAGCCTACGGCCAATCAGCCACAGCCGACGGCCATTCACCACCCGAGCCAGCACCCCTTCATGTGAGGCCGAGAGCCTGTAAACTACTCTCTGGGGCTCTGTCCCCACACAGCTTCTAGTGAGACTATAGTGCGCCAGCGAGAATATAGTGGTATGACTCCCCCATCTATGGCTCCGTGCGTGTTCCTTTTTGGCCTCACCATATCCTGCGTTCTTACGTGGGGAGGGGGACCAGAGACCCCGCCTGGCACCCTGCACTACAATCATGGTAGAAAATTACTGATGAGATTTCAAAATTATAAAACTATAATTCTAGAAAAGAGGCCTGAATGAAATAACATGGACAGAGTAGAATCACTGAACACTAAATAGATAAGTTGAACATTTTTATTGTTAAAGTATCTGATTACATTTAACTGTGGTCCGGCTGGTGAATTTTCCTTTGTACAACCAGCAAGAAAAGAATTTCATCCATCCCCAGTGAAGACAAAAAGAGGGCTGAATGCTTAAAGTGGAAAAAGCAAGCCCCACAATTGTGAGATAAACTTTCCAAACCCAGGGCAGGTGCTGGGCTGGGCCAAATATCCCTCTCGGAAACACAGTCCTCTCCTGGAGCTTTGCATTTCTGCCCAACTCTGTGACTTGATCAGGTTACTCATATGACCAGGCCAAGTAACAGAAGCCGCTGATGGACAGAGCTTCCTGGTACCCTCTTGACTACATGTTCATATCCTGAAGTGTTAAGCTTCCACCCTCTTTGATTTTCCCAACAAGTTTCTTCTCAACTATTGTTGTAGAGTGTACGATTTGTTTGTGATTCTTTCTTCTTGCCCTTGTTTATCAAGTGGACTTCCCCACACATTGACTCTGGGCTGGGCCACATGGAGCAAACGACAGGTGCAAGTTGTGAACAGAAACATCACCTGTTTCTGCTTTCCCTCTTGTCCTCCCATTCTCTGCCAGAACCACATACCCCAACTAATGGCTGCTTTTTCAGCCTCCTTCATGTGGAACCAAACCCTGGACCCAAATCGAGACAAACCCAGCCAAGTCCAGGCAAGCCAAGCAGAGCCACAGTGACATAACAGACATATGATGGAGAATTAAAGGTTTGCTGTTGCAACCACTGAGTTTTGTGGGTTTGTTTGTTTTTTCGGGGGGGTTGGGGGGGTTGCCACATAGCATAATCACAACAAAAAGTGATGAGCACCTAACTACCAGTGTCTCATCTGTTTGGTTTGCAGCTATTCACCCACCCTTTGGGTCTGATGCTTATGAAGCTGTCTTCCGAACTGAGCTCTGGTTCTTCTCCCCTCCCTGGCCTCCCCCTATAAGCCACCCTCACTCTGTGGATCATATGGTTTCTAGTCACCCCACCTCCACCTCTGACCATCATGGCTTTACCCTGCCACTTTCCTCCCTACTGGATATCTACAGGCCCGCAGGAGAGAAAATAAACATGAGGTGACTGGGCTGTATTCAGAACACAGAGGATTTTACCAATGTGAAAGTCAGTAATTTAGGAAGCTTTCCTCCTTAGAACACAACTGTGATGGAGTGAAAAATGATTGTGGATAGTGACAATCATAAGTGCTCCCAAAGTCACTCCCAAGAGCAGCAATGTATTACCCACAGGAGAGCTCCTCACTCCAAAACTGTATGCTTTTTACACTGCGTGCACTTTTAACAAACATGGTCACATGGTTTTCAAGGCCACACCTGGGTGAAGAAAGAGAGGAGTGCTATAAGCAAGAACATCAACATCAGTGATAAGGGACAGCTGACATTCTGATGGGAAACGAGATTAAAAGCTATTAAAATGGGACATAAGAAAAAACAAAAAGCTCCGTGGCAAGTATCCCTCTACGCCATGGGACATCTCTGTGGTACAGTAGATCAAAGCAATTGTTGGGATTTTCATTTAAGTCAGTATTTAGCTATTTGAGTATAATTGTCTTATGGGGGGAAACAGGTTCCAAGTTAGTGCTAAGTCTCAACGTACAGCTAAGCTTGTTAGGAATGCTGTCAGTAAAACATATCAGACATAAAAGTCTGTTCAGTCGAACGCCTACTAAGGGACAAGAACTACAAGTTTTATTACGGGATTAAAATGGGTGGGGGCAGGATGGGTTGCAGTAAAGAATTGTGAACACAAAAGCAGCAAGCACTCCGTGGTTTCATTCAGTACAGGAAACTGAGTTATTATCGCCTTTCATGAGTTTGCATGTACCAGTCACTCTACTATAATATCTCACCCCACACTTCCACC
Organism: Rhinolophus sinicus; assembly: GCF_057876585.1. Lineage (NCBI taxonomy): Eukaryota > Metazoa > Chordata > Mammalia > Chiroptera > Rhinolophidae > Rhinolophus > Rhinolophus sinicus. The sequence continues at coordinate 132,009,964 of NC_142503.1, forward strand.
CCTTGCTTTCCTCTCTGGACAACTCCTTCGCGTCCTTCCATTCTTAGCCTAGAAACCCTTCTCTGGGAGGCTTTCTCTGACTGCCTCCTCTTCCCCACTTTGGTTTTAGAATGCCCCCCCCCCCCCCCCCGGTGCTGCCAGGGGGCGCTCTATGCTCTCCAGCCGTGCGTGGCCATAAGGGCTCTAAGTCCTACTCGTCTGTTTAGAGGTGGGCATCCTTACTGCAGTCTAACTCCTTGAAGGCAGGCACCATGCCTGTCTGGTGCACCACTGGTTCCTTCATGCCTGACAACTGGCAAATTCCCAGTATGTAGTAATTAAATGAATAATGCTCCCGCCCAGGTGGCTATCCAACACCAAGACAACCGTTGATAATAACAAAATCAAAATACTCATTGTGTATTAGTCCAACAAAAAGAATACTTTTAGTAAAGTACAGGTCTTACATTATTAGTTGAAAAAATTAATTTTTGTGAATGTTCTCTTCTGGTCATTAAATTAATATAGGTATGTTCTAGTAGGGCTAATATTTGACCATTAAAGATTATATTTAGAACTTTGTAGCTGCGAAGTGAGCTATACTTTGCAAATAAAACGCAAGTCATTTCCTATTGGACTCCAAATTATTGGAGTCCAACTACCAGTGAAAACCAGGCGAGCCCCACCCATTGTGCAGCTTAGGAACTGCACAGACGCAGACAGGCATTTTGCTCCTCTCTCCTGAGCTCATCTCTGGGGTCCTCACTTGCACACAGATCCCACTCCTTCCCTGCCCACTGTTTGAGCCTTTGCATCTTCTACTACAGTAAATATTTAACAGTCAGTGTGACAATTTGATCCTTCAGTCAAGCTGGTAAGGAAAAACCAAAACCTAAGGCTAAACAGGGAAAGGCAAGGGAAGTTACGAGAGAGCCTCGTAAAGCAAACCCAGACAAGGAGGCGACACTCTTTTGGCACAATAGGCTCTAAAAGTTAGGTGGGAGATTAGCTCCCACAGTGAGGTGTGCCTTTTCCTTTCTTTTAAAAAGATTATATCAAGATAAGAAGAAAAATATGGTGAGTTAGTGCCTGGAGTCAGATCTCCTCAGTGGTATTTCCGCCCTGTTCTACCCTCAGAACCTAAAGCTCCTGCCTCTCTCTGCTCAGCTCTTGAATCTTCAGCACAGTGAATGGTATCATGGTAACAGCTTGAGAGTTTCAGAAGAGGTTGGGGACCTCCCTCCCAAGAATATACCAAGACATCAATGAATAGGAAGGAATGAATCCTCCATCACTGGATCTGGAAAAATGGGGGACGGTTAATGGATATCTGTTGTTGATCCCACAATACCAATTTCATTGAAGATAACTAGTTTAATTTTACCTTTGTAATTCCATCACCCGTGCCAGCATTTGGCTAAGAATAAGCTGCTGACAGAATCCTGCTAATGAGACTCAGGAGAAATCTGCAGAGGGCTTTGGGGTAACACAGGAAGAATTAGTCTCGTTTCCTCAAGACATTATTATGCCTGCATGTGACCCTTGGAGCTGCATCAGCCGTCTTCTTCCAGTCTGAGAGTTGAGATGACACTGTGATAACAGACCAGAGCGATGGAACAAAACCAGGCCTTGGTAGCATTGTTGAGCCACTGAATTAAACAAGCCTGAAGCCTCTGCACTTCAGTTATGGAAGATCACATATTATCATTTCATCACTAAATGTTGGGGAAGAGACAGAGGTCCAGGAGAGTGATTCACTGCAGGGTGAGAGGAACGTCCACCAGGCATAACCTTAAAGGGTGGGCAGTAAACCCTGAGCTCATGGGCAGGACGTGGGGTGACAGGTAGACGGGCCATGCAGCCCTTTGCCTCCCTAAGCATAGATTGCAAGCAAAGCAAAACTGAAAGAAAAAAAAAAAGCTTTCCTTGGGGTTTCATGTGTGTTTTCTCAGCCAATATAGCAGAGTAACAAATAACACAGGCTACATACGCATACGTACAAAGAAGATCTAGTTAATTTTCTATAAGCCTCCACCCTCACTAGGTATCAGAGAACTTTGCTAATTAACTTGCTTTTTAAAGTTTCTGTCTCTTAGGGTTTAAACAACCTCCTTTTAGTTAAGCAATTAGATTATTCAAAGTTCAGTTTCCTAGTGGGGCTGGTATAATTCATATATTTTGGATGACTTGGTCTCTTGGGTAAATTCTCTTCAGGGTGGTGCTCTAACCCTCCTCTCTTTCTTAAGAAGTGCACAAGGCATCTTACTGGGTTCCTGCAGTGGGTGTGCTCTGGGGGCTTGCTGGTCTCCACTCGTCTGATCTAGAACGGTTCATCTGCTCTGCATCCTTCACTGCTAATCATGGTGGTATGGCCGGCCCTCTCAGGTCATGTCCTGGGACCCATCCCTGGAGTCTGTGGTCCCAGCCACTTGCCCCTTCATGACGACCCCTCTTATAAGAGGCTCTTTATCCTACAGCCCTTGCTCCCCGAGTACTTTCTATCCCTTCAGCAGGGCATGTGGTACCTCTGCAGCAAGATGAAGCTAGTGGGGAGCCAGGAGCACTACCCCAGGCTCACCTGTCCAGTTAGCTGACTCTGCTCCATCACTCTGACACCAGGTTGGGCATGGAGCCAAACAGAGGGCCAGGTCTCCCCAGGAAGCCTGCAGCCTCCTCCAGGCTTCTCTCAGGAAAGCAGCCCTGAGCCCCAGGATTGTGGATGCCTCAATACCTACCTCAATGTCCCCACACTCCCACGAAAGACTTGGGCTCCAGAAGAGGACAAAATCCCTCCAGACTTACCATCAATTCCTTTGTTCTTTTCAACAACCTGTAGGTGTTCAAAAGTTCTGGCTTATCACTTTCCATCTTATCTCACAGGTCTTCTCCCACCTAAGACTATTTGATCAAGACACCAGGCATGTGTGAATGAAAAAGGGCCTATGCGATAAACCTGACAAACTCAGGGGGCCACATGGCAGGCCCTACCAACTCAGGGACCAAAAGTAACCACACAGGATGGTCTGATCACAGATTCCTAACTGGGCAGGTCATGGTGGGTAGGTAGTCACATCCCAGGCCTATAAGTTCCTTAGCAAAGGTGAGTCTTTACCTTAAGTGAGCTCTGGCCATTCTTCTTATGCATCTAGGATAACACACTATCTTTGAAATGTCAGATTAATTTTCTTTTCCTACCCCTCAAAGGCACAACCACTGGTGCCAGAGCACAAAACCACCAGAGCATGGGAACACAGAACCCCTCCTTTATTATCTTGTTCCCTGCATACCATCTCTATTTACTATAAATGTTCAATGTTAACTATCCTGCACTCACCAATGTAAAAGAAGTGTGTGTTTCTCATTTTGCTTTTTATCCAATCCTAGGCATTTCTTCATTTTGCCTTCTCCTTTCTTTCATGTAACTTCCTTACGTTTTCTCCTTTGATTCAAAACGTATAAAATAAGCTGCAAAACTGCCATTCTCTGGATTATTATTTTTTAATCTGTTGAGATCTTGCTTCTGGGCATGTTCTCAAGTTTTGGCTCAAATAAACTCTTACAAAACATTTCTATAGGTTTGGACATTCTTTCATCAACACATTGATCTGTGAAAGAAGGGAGATTTGCTATATAGACATCCCTTTATTATCTCCATAAAGCTTTCCTTTTAAGACTTTTGAATTTACTAAATTGCTTAAACAAACAAAAAAACTCTCTGATTTGAAATAAAAATGATCTCTTTTTTTCTATGCAGTATCCACCTTTTTCTCATGTGACACAATGAGCCTCAAGATTGTTTAGAGGTAGGAGACCACAGAATATTGGACTTAAAGAAAAAGTGACAACAAATCAATTATATCTCTGTTTAGAGAAAGTTCTATAATTATATATATAGTAAATATAATTATATTATATGCATACAGAGTGTGCCAAAAACGTGTATACATTTTAAGAAAGGAAAAAACTGTATTAAAATTGTAATACTCAATATATACTGATAACAAAAGATGAATACAAGACATGTGTATACATTTCTTTGGCACCCTCCCACCCCCCGTATATGTAGCCACGCTCAATAGTAGGGAATGAATGCAGACCCTTCAGAGGGGCATCCCTCCAGCTACCCAATAAAACAGAGTGCACTGCCCATTCTCTTCTTCCCTCTGTAGCCTCATTGCCAAGATAAAAAAAAAAAATGCAGGTTATCTGGGCTTTTTGATCACCTATAAATCCTTTCTCAACAATTTGATGAACAGTTAAAATTGGTCTTGCAAATTTTTGTTTATCTCCATTTTTACACTAAGGAATTAAACTGAAAATGCTACAAGATAATCTTTGAATAAATATAATTTAAATGAAGAAGGTTCTGTAAACTTGTCTAATTAAATCTCAAATTAAACCTAGAAAATAAGGAAGGCCACATTTGTTGGGGAATTGCAATGGGATAGATCCAGTATCAAAATCACCATAGCAACAGCAAACTACACACTGAACCTGAGATACATCTTTGGCCCAGGAGAGAGTATAGTCATAGAAAGAGAGGGAAAAGTCACCTACTGTTTCAGTACAGAAAGCAAAATCAGCATTCAAAAAATGTTTATGCTAATTTCTGAGTCTATCCCTTAACTGGGGTCTTTCCTTTTGTTTTTCTACTGCAAGGCATAACCAGAAATACATTTTATTTTCTGTGATGTACTCTGATCTATTCTGTTCTGTCCTAGTCTGTTTTACTATTTTGTTTTTTAATGCTGGTAGTGACCCATTATATTGATGCCATGACGTCTAGTGGATTATGATCTATAGCTTGAAAAATACATACTGCCTTTAAAAATGGTTCTCAAAACGTGATCCAAAGACACACCCACACACACATACATACATACATACATATCATATCATAACCTCCTGGAGTTCTTATTTGAAAATGCAGATTATGAGGCTTTTATTTCTTTCCTGGATTCTGAAAGTGAATACATTTGCCTATGGTAAAATGTCTCCCAATATCTGTTCTCATTCTGGGATGCTCAGAAACCATGGGTTCCAAGGAGTAAGGATGGGCCAAAGATAGAAGCCCGAGCTTAGTGCTAAAGGAGGCTTAACAGGCACTAGCTCCAAGGGGCCATGGGGAAGTGCAGGACAAACAGGCCAGAGGTAAGTGAGTGACAAGAACAGAGGAAAGCAGACAAGGGGAGGTGGCTGAGCCTTGCTGGATTAGCAAATGTGTAACACAGCAGTCCAGCAAAGTCCAGTTAGGACCACTCTCTGTGGGTGTTGGTCTAAAGCAGAGAGTCCGACAGTGGGGCCTGAAATTTCAATTTAAAGAAGCTCCCCAGGAGATTTTTATGCAAATAAAATTGTTGAGTCATTATCAGGCATAAATCCTGTCACTCACTCTCCAAGGAGAAAATTAAAATTTGCAGCTGCAGGCATGAAATAAATGTTTAACATGCAGCTATCCACCAAAGTGAGATTTATTTACCTCACTGTCATTGTCAGGCACACTTGCTTCTTTCAGTGGACCCTCCCTCCTACTCCCTGCCATAGTTTCAACAAAGTATTTGTTTTTCTGCAAGAGCCCCAGTAATTGGTCACCATTATTAACGAAAATTCAGATCCGCTTCTCGCTACCAGATGACTCAGGGCCACACAAGGACATACGAGGGCAAACACATTAGACAAAAATAGGATTTTTGAATGGGATAGCTTTGAGTATAGGTTGTTCTCAGCTAGGATCTGCAAAAAATTCCATCATCTTAAAAACCAATCCCAGAAAGCTAGTATTTTCATTTTTAATGAAGAAAATGTAATCAGCAGGCAGATGCCTGCTCATGTTGGGGAGCGCACCCTCTCCCTATAGGCAATTTTCCTAGGACACTAAATTATCAGAACGTTGCTCGGTGATCATGACATTATAACAAGTGAAACTACTCATAGTCAGGAGAACCTAACACCCATTGATGTTGGGATGGATGCATTTTGCCCCCTCTCTAGGAATACAACTGCCCCCAGGTCCGCAGGCCCCAGGCCTGGGGTGGGGCACTTCCTATCTGGACATTTGGGAGACACACTGCTGGCATAAGAATCTCTACATCTAATTTTTCGTTCTCATTTTGCAAAACAAAGTTTTCAAACCCTTTTCTTCTAGTTGTGTATTAAAGAAAACTGAGACAAACAAAACACACAAAATAAAAACTACCCTCCTAGAGAAAACTACTGTTAACAACCTGGTGATTCTCCCAGACTCTTCTGTTTTTTATCAGTTGTTGTTCTGATCTTTTCTGAGCATAGTAGCTCCTGCCCCCTACCCCCATCCCCAACCAGGCATATGTCCTAGTTCTGGGTGAGAAATTGGGGACAGGGTAGAGGGGGCAAGCAGAGCTCACAATTCAGCATCTTCTCATGGGCAGAATTCAGATGTGCTAACTATGATGGCGAGGTTGGAGGTTAGTTGGTGTAGGGAAGGGCCAGTTTGTGTTGGGCCTTGTTTTTAGGCCACTCTAATGACTTTAACTTTTACTCTAAGTGAAATGGGAAGCCCCTGGGTGTGGGAAATAGGAGAGTGACATATCCTGATTTCCTTTTAACAAGACCCCTCTGGCTGCTGTGTTGAGAGCAGACTGTTGGGAGCCCAGAATAGATGGGAACCTATTGTACCATGTTTCCCTGAAAATAAGACCTAGCCGGACCATCAACTCTAATGCATCTTTTGGAGCAAAAATTAATATAAGACCCGGACTATTCTATTCTATTCCATTCCATTCCATTCCATTCCATTCCATTCCATTCCATTCCATTCCATTCCATTCCATTCCATTCTATAAGATCCAGTCTTTTATTATAGTAAAATAAGACCAAGTCTTATATTAATTTTTGCTCCAAAAGATGCATTAGAGCTGACTGTCTGGCTAGGTCTTATTTTCGGGGAAACACGGTAATGCTCCAGGGGAAAGATGCTGGTGGCGTGGACTGAGGCAGTAGTAATGGGAATTGTGAGAAGTGAGTGGCAAGGTTTGGATATGTTTTAAAGATAGCACTATCAGGACTTGCTGACAGATTGGAAATGGGGTTCAAAGAAAGAGGGGACTCAAGGCTGACAGGGCAACCAGAAAGATAAAGTTGCCATTTCCTGTGACAAGAAAAACCATGGGAGAAGTAGTTATGGGAGGAAAATCAGGTGTTTAGTTTAGACATGATAAGTTTGAGGTGCCTATTAGACATAACAGAGGCGATAACTGTCCTTTAGGCATATATTTGAGAATCATCAGCATTTAAAATGGAAGATCATCTAGGGAGAAAGTAGGTAGAAAAGTAAAAAAGGTCTAAAGACTATCCCTGGGTCACACCACTACTTAGAGATCAGGGAGATGAAGAAAAACCAGGAGATGAAACTGGGCATGAGAACCCAGTGAGGTAGGAGGAAAACTAGGAGTGGGAAGAAAACTAGGAGTGCGAGAAAACTAGAAGTGAAGGAGGCAGGAAGGGTCAACTGTGTCAAATACTGCGACAGCCAAGGGAGACCATTGGGGTTGGCAGTGTGGAAAGTATTAATAGCTTCAACAAGAGCAATTTCAGTGGAGTGATGGGGTGATGAAAGCTTAGTGCGGGTGGTTTCAAGATAGTATGTGAGAAGAGGAATGGCAAACAGACTAGGCAATTCTTTCTGCAAGTTTTGCTCTAAAGGGAAAGGAAGAATGAGTGGATTAAAGAAAGGTACCCTTGCTCTAAGTGTTTCTTATTAACTAATTCATTAATCCTCACAATAGCCCTATAAAGTGGGAACTAGTCTCCTCATTTATAAATAAGGAAAAAGGCCAATGAAATAGATATGCCCAGTAAAGCAAGACCTCATGAGAGCAGGCTTCACTAGCCAACAGTGAAAGCAAGGAGTACACGGTTAATAGACCTGCTTCAGATCTTGAAATTTGGTTCTTGTGGATCCTTATGATTTACTTTTTTCCACTTAATTCAATGGCTGAGGCTCCATTCCATATAATAAAGAGTCTAATTAGCATAGTATAATTAAAATCACTCTCTCTGGTGGTCAGATTGTATGGTATGAGACAGGAGTTCCATTTACATCAAACAGGTCATTTCTGAGCCCTCCTGCCTCTTGGTTTCAATTTGGTTAGACTTCCCACAAGCTAGCATACTTCTATGTCTAGCTCAAGAGCTGTTTTATTCCTCAGGGTCACTGCACAAAAGCATTGCATGAGAATGACAAAAATGGTCTCTCAAAGACAAGGACCTTTCCTAAGGAATAAAAGAGGCTATTTTAATCAAATTAAAAGAAATTGAAATATTTAGCATTTCAGTCTTTCAAGGTGATCATGTTTGCATGAACCACGTCTCTGATTCTAATCTGAGAAAAGGTTTCTGTCTACAACTCAATTTACCAATTAATAAACATATTTTTTACTGTTACTATTCATTACTTTTCCTTGATCCCAGAGTTACAATTTTATTTTGATGTGTCAGTACAAATGGTGACAGCTGATTGTGTTGCCATTCAGTCTAGTTCCAAATACTTTAATCAAAAATATGTGTAACCACGCATATCTGCCAAGTATTAAACTAAAATAATTTTCTAACATGTTCCCCCATTTCAAGTAGCAATTATGACTTTGGCATGTCTTTATCAGAAAGGAAATATCTACTTTTCTGTTTTTAAAGGAATACATGAGGAAAGATAGTACTTTATGGCTTAAAGCAGTCTGAAATCTGACAGATTCTGGTTGTGAGACATCCACCCAAATCAATCTGAATTAGATTTAGAAAAGGTTTTTTCTGCTTTGCCAAAGTACATTAAAAAATAAACAAATAGATAAATTATAGCTCTTTCTGTCTTCTCTGCCCTGGGAGCCTATCTCCTGCCACAGCCCCTCTTCCTCTGAAAATCTGTGCCTGCGCCAACTTTGTCTCCGCCCCTTCCTTGGTCAGAGCTCCTCCCAGGGCTCCGCCCACCACTGTCTGCAGTGATGCCAAAACGACCATAGATACTGACAAATGAGAGCCTCAGCAGCTTGGTAGCCCCACATACTCTGACCTCACTTATTACTAGTCGCAGCTTCCAAACCAGTGCCATTTCCAGGGACAACACAGCAGCCAAGTTCATTGGGGTTGGGGCTGCCACAGTAGGGGTGGCTGGCTCCGGGGCTGGAACTGGGACTGTTTGGGAGCCTCGTCATTGGTTATGCCAGGAACCCTTCTCTGAAGCAACAGCTTTTCTCTGCCGTTTTGGGCTTTGCCCTCTCAGAGGCAGTAGGGCTCTTTTGCCTGCTGATGGCCTTTCTCATTCTCTTCAACCTGTGAAGGATCCGTCCCCACCTCCCATAGTTCTGTTCTCGTGTCTGGTCTGCCATGTATGTTCCTTTTCCTATACCTCCCCAGCCTGGGGTCAGTAGTTGGCTCAGGGTTTAACAGAGGAGACAAATAAATACTGATTAATAATAATAAAAAAAAATTATAGAAACCCTATTCACTGTCAAAAAAAAAAAAAAAAAGACAGCATTCACCTCAGTTATTCAGTATAATGATGTAAAGACACAAGCAAAAAAAAACACGTATTTAATGGAAGTCATTGTTGTACCAATAGTTTTATTGTATGACATTTATCAACAGCAAGATAGTGTATCCACTACCCAAACATTCAACTAATTTGCTTTGAGGATTTAGCTGAAAGGAGAAAGTGAAAGTGAAAACCCCTTTTCACTTATTTATACAACAAATATTTATTGAATACCTACTATATGTCAGTCACTGTACTAGTAACTTGAGAAGACAAAATGAGGGTGAATGTGTGTTTAGAGGGTATATAGTACACTCAGACAGAAATAGGCTTTGTTAAGGGAAAATTCTATAAGGAAAAATGCTTACCTGGTGGACACATTCTGAACACCAGAATATTGATTACCTTTGTAATTTTTGGATAGGTTGATTTGATTCAGGTTACTATCTATGATAATACTTGAGATATTATTTCTAATTATTGTAAAGTTAATCAAAGGATTCAGAATGACTGAACTCACATTGCTAAGCAAGAACAATAGTTTACCATTCGGTCAACTTAAGTATAGCTAAATGATAGATCTATAAGGAGATCAAAATAGAATAAATAAAAATGCTGTAACCTGGTGTTTGGGTATTAACTTCTAACCCACCCTTACTACAAATTAGTGAATTAGTTCTCTTCACTTCCAGACTCTTTTTCTTCTCACTCAGATTCTGGGAGTGATTTCTGCTCCATCCTGGTCTGGCCTTAAATGGCTGCTTCTTTGTATCAAGGTCCTTGTTGCCAATTTTAGAGAATTCTGTTTCTTGATTTGAAAATGTAAGGGTTCAAAATGGGATCAAATATGTGGTGATGGAAGGAGAACTGACTCTGGGAGGTAAACACACAATGTGATATATAGATTATGTATTGCAGAATTATACACTTGAGACCTGTATAACTCTACTAACCATTGTCACCCCAATAAAGTTTAATTTTTAAAAATGTACAGGTTCAGATATTATATAACAGAGTCACCATTAATTTTCTCAGGACATTTGCTTTGTAAAGTAAGCTTGGCAAAATGCTTGCCAATATATATACTCATTAACTGGGAATAGTTTCTTGATTTGCATATAGCTGCTGTTTTCTGTCTCTATTCTGAATGTTCCCAAAGCCTCTGCAGGAAAAATAGCATATGCATTGTACTGGAGTTGGAAAAGAATTCTCCCACTGCACAGAAATTACAGGTGCCACTTTCTTCTTTCATCTCTTAACCTTTAAGACACCCTTCTGTTTAGACACCATCAAAATTCTAGGAACTCGTGTTCTAACAGGGGTTATACATTTATAATGGAGGTATATACACAATGCTGTGAGATTTAAAAAGATAGGCCAATTAATTGCTTGAGGTGTTGGGGGTTTACAGAAGGCTTAACAGAGGAGCTAAACCTTGAGAAAATACTTTGGTGTTTCTCAGGGAAGGAAATGCCGGGGACTTTCAGATAAAGAGGAAACAGGGTAAACTTTCATGACATTTAATTCAGCAATTATTTTTAAGGAATCATAATCTAGTTTACTCTGGTTCTACTACCAAAGATGAGGGCCAACCCTGGAAAATGATGAGGAGACTGCTCTTCAAATTCATATATATATATATATATATATATATATATATATATATATATATATATATTTTTTATGTATCCCACAAAGATCAGCTCTCCTGAAAAGCTACACATCAAAATGTATCTGTCCTGCGTCCTCCTTTACTCAGAGCATTTGCTTTAGCTTTCCAAGGCAATGATTCTTTATTTCAAAAAGTCCAAGATAAAATCCTTAATAACTGACCATAACTGATACAGCACTCTTTCCAGAAATAATAATATTTTAAAAGGTTGATCCTAAATCCCAAAAGGTTTCCTACAAATAAACGAATACTTGGAATTTGTGGAATTTTAGTAGATTGGTGGGGATATATTTTAGGCAGTAACATCTGTTAGAATAGTGTGGAGAGGACTATGTTAAATATGATCTCTTCTTTGAGAAATCAGATGTTATTATTGTTTCTTAGCCACGGTAATCTCTGTTCCATTTGTCATTTATAATCAAGATTACATTTTCCCCATTTCATGATGAACTGATTTCATTGGAAGCTGGAATATTTTTTTTAAGTCTTAATTTGCTTTTAAAACTAGGAAGAGGAATGGCAATTTAAAAAAAAAAAAGTGCCAAGAAACATTTTTACTCATTTAGATGAACAAGACTATATTAAAAGAGTGTTTTTCTTTTATAATGAGGCTTTAAAAATGGTAACTTACCTAATTTTAAAAAAATTTCTATGAAAAGCCTTTCATCACTGTCCTGGTTCCCCCCAATCCTGCCTAGTAAGTGAAAATGTAGTGGAAATACATTAATTACATTTTCTAATAAGATTCTGTAGCTATTGGCCCTCGACTCTAGGGAAACCTAATTACAGCTTATCAACTACAATTAAGTCTTCCAACTATTCCCTAGATGTACTTGAGAAAAGTAAAAAGAGTTGCTAATAAATTTTAGAAAAGAATGAAAGCTCTTTCTATGTCTGTTCAGGGGCCACTATCAACCTGTGGGAGAAAATCCTAACCCAAATTTGGGATGTCTATCATAGAGTAGATCTTATTTTCCTAGGACAATCTCTGGATTTATATCCTTTGTGGAGCGATTCTTGTGGAGTTGGGCTGGTCTTAGGCACAATAGCTATTGTTGCCTTTGTTAACTTTGGAACTATGCTGTAGAGGGTTCACATTTTCCAGTGCCCCAGTTTCAAATTCCTGGCGTTAAGCCCTCACGGTGAGGTAGAGAGTGGATGGAAGACAGTCACTACAAACCAGAGAAGCAGGACAAAGCTGAGATGTGGTCTTCAGTGTGAAAGCCTAGGGTAGAGGGCAGGAGGTTGAATGGCTAATCCAGCAAAGCTCCCTGGAGCAGTGCTGTGAACCTGGGATGCCAGTCAGTGTTTAAGCTTTAGCCTTTCAGGTGTGACTGCTGTCTCTTGCTTATGAGGTCCAGTAGATGTAGGAAGCCCGCTGTTAAACTTCTGATCAGATCCTTTCAGTTGTATTGTCCTTGAACTGGAACACTGTTTTTGTTTTTTTTGTCTGAAAGGATTCTAAGCATCTCACTCTTGGTTTCTGGCCTCTTCCTCATGTGACACCTGAAAGTTAGACAGCATTGTAACTAAACTACAGCTATTATTTACAGTTATGTAACAATAAACCACACTCAAAGCTTAGATGGTAAAATAGTTACAGTATTTTCTTTTTCTCCTCAAAGACCTATAATTTGGGCAGGGTCCAATAGAAATAGCTACTTTCTTCTCCATAATGTTTCTGGAGCTGTTCCACTCGGGGCTGGAGGACTGACCTTCAAGATTTCTCACTCACATGGCTGGAAAGTTAGCAGTGACTGTCGCCAAGATGCTCAGCCAGGCCTATGGGCCTGATGTTTTCCATGGGCTGCTTGAGCTACTTTAAAGTATGGCGGCTGGATTGCGAGGGAATCAGGCAGAAGGTGAGCGGCCTTTTCTAACCTGGCTTCAGAAGGCAGTCAGGGTCACTTCTACTGCATTCTACTTTTGGAAACAGTCAGAAGTTCAGCCCAATTCAAGAAGGAAGGCGCCAGGACTTCTCACTTGATAAAGGAATAATCAGGTCCTAGAAAGAGCTAATGATATGTTCATTTATTTGGAAAATGTAATCTGCCACTGAGATGGACTCGGTTCATAAGGCTCTGTGTTCTCTCTATTCAAGTCCTCCCAACATTCAGTTTCCTGATTCCCCCTTGGAACCTTCTGAATATACTACAGCCCTCACCAAACCTTTATTTATATGCCAACTGCCTAATGAAAACTTAATGGCTGAATTTACTCTTTTAAAATTAATTTTAAATTAGCTTGTAGACTAGCCACATCTTTAAAATTAAGCATTGTGGGATAATTTCACAGGTCCTTTGAGCACTAAGATTCTCTCTCTCTGAGTATCTTTCTTAGTATTAAGAAGAGTATATATTATGTCCCATGAGGTACATTCTAGGCAACTGGCTTATACTTTTCAAATATCAATGTCATGAAAGACAAGAGAAGGCAGAAGGACTGTTTCCATATGAAAGGGGACTAAAGAGACATGCCAAGTAAATGCAATGTGCAATCCTGCGTGGGATCCTAGATATAGGAAAAATGCTATAAAGATCACTATTGGCACAATGGACAAAACTCAAACACCATAAAAACAATAGGCAGTATGCAAATATGCATTGAATTTAAATGAATTTAATTTTAAATACTTGGATTCTAATACTTAGAGTGACATGATTGACAGCACACAATCATAAAACTCAACAGTTGTTCATATTCCAAATAAATACCTAGTAAGGCACGGTCAGGTTAGGCAAATAAATGGAAAATATTTAACCAAATATTCTCCCTCAAATAGTGAGGCAACTTTTAGTGACTCCAGCTGCAACTAAGCTCAGGGTTTCCCTGCCTCATGGAGCCTCCCGCCCCTGCAGGCAGTAGCAAAATAAAGAGATTCATCTGCGTTAGCACTGACCGCTCACCTCACTCCTGCCCCGTCCTCACAGACTCCCTTCCAGTAGGACTTTGCCCACGTCTTGTCTGTTCCATTGGGTCGGCTCTTTCGTCTGCCCTGTTCTAAAGTTGCACAGGTCCCTCTTAATTAAAAGTCCCCTCCTTTACTCCAGACAGTCTGCGTTTGTTGGATCCCACACTACGGGGGGACCCTTATGATTCCTAAACGCTCATTGTCCTGTTTCTCTAAGTGTCGTCATTAGATTCAAAGAATTCAGATTCCCACCCCCCCCTACTGCCAAATAGCAAGCAATTCCAATCTTTGTCTTGTGTCTGTCATAAATATCAAGTAAAATTTAATTAAGAGAGTCCTACTTATTTTATGACTGACATGGCTCTTGTATTTACCATTCTGTCCTCCACAACTTCCTTGCTCACCACCTGGCCCTCAGACTGATTTGCCCATTATACCACCTCCCAGTCTCTTCCTACCTAGTCCACTTTTTCTCTCCCTCCCTTTGTCGCTGCTCTTTATTATGAAGCTTAATTTGGCTTCTTTCCTTCTTTTCCCACCTCCTGTCATCTGGAGCTGCTCTGGGAGCAATAAACAAAGAGAAGATGAACTAGCAAATACAAGATTCACTTTTCTGAGTGGGAGGAGAGAGACTGGAAACATTGATAATATAATCTTTTTTTTTTAACTCCCATAAGAAAAGGCAATTGTAAAACGCCTCATAAAAGGATGAATGAATGTTTCCACCATAAACAAGGTGCAAAGAAGATCATGTTTCTTTTTATTTCTTTATCAAGTCAAGTCTGTTTCTGAGCCCACCTTGTCAAGATCAATGAGATGCCCAATATCCACATGTTTCGGTGACTTCCTCCCCTCCTCATTTCTACCCCACAGCCTCGTGTTGTACCAGGATCCCTATACAGGCTGCTGCGAGGCCTGAGGAGCCGCCATGGCTGCTCTGGCCACATCCACCCAGCCCAGTCCCTCCATGCCAGATCCAGGCGAGCCGGCCCCAGCGACCCTCACTGGTGCTTCAGAGACCCTGTCACTTAGTGTTTGGCCGCCACGGGCATTGCCTAGGCTTCTGCTATGTCCAGTCTTGTTTCTGGAGCACTGGGAGCAAAAGGGCCACAGTTCGTGCCACTCACAGAACCTGAAAACCAGGTGTTATGCATGCCTCCAGACATCGGTCCATTCATGCCAATTAGCTAGTTCAGTATAAGCCAATAGGGAGTGACGGGGACTGTGCTGAACTGAAGAGTGAATATTCCATTTAAATAGCATCCAATGCCATGAAATTTGTTTTCTAGAGGCACTGAGACTCAAGATTTTCACGTGAAATCATCTGTTTCAAGGTTGTTACCAATGAGCTAAAAAAATTATAAACATGAGCGGGTCGATCCTAACATGGCCATAATCAGTGAGAGGCCCACCTCCTCACTGGTTTCTTGTGAACTCGGAGCCCCAGAACCAAGTCCCCCTTTTTGGAGATGGGCCTCTTCCTACTTCTGCTTAAAACCACACCTGCTTACACTTGAAACCTATATAATTTCACTAACCAATGTCACCCCAATAAATTTAAAAAATACATACATACATACATACATACATACATAAGTAAAACAAACCACGCCGGCCATTACTTTCCCATCTTAGGAGATCCACAGTGATTGTTTCAACAGGCTTAGATCACACTTGGACTAGGGAAGAAAGTCTGTTTGGGGGTTGCCTTTTGTGGAAGGGCCATTTCTCTTCCTTTCAGCTGTGAACTGTGCATGTCTCTCCTTCACCCCCCACACCTCTCAGGGGTGAGGGAACTCAGATATTTAAAAAGAAAACCAAAACCCAAGTGGCTTTGCTCTGTATGTTTTATGGTGAAATACAAAATAAATGTAGTATAAAACCACATGTGTAGTGTTTAAGTAATAATAATTAGCCAACACTCATGTACCTCAGCCAAAAACAAAATATACTCCAGAAGTCTGCTGTACTCTATCCTGATCTCATCCCCTCACTCCTCCAGAATATTAACGCTATTATAAATTTTGTGATCATTATTCCCTTGTTTCTCTTAATAGATTTATTACCTACATATATACTCTAAATACATTGTTTAGTTTCATCTGCTTGGAACTCTGTATGTCTCAAATTAGAACGCACTCATTCTTCCGTGGTCTGCCTCTTTGGTCAATATTATATTTAGGGAATTCATCCATGTTATTGAGTATAACTGACAATTATTTCTTCTGCTGCATATCACAAATTATTTCTCCATTCTACTGTTGATGGACACTTGGGCTTCTTCCAGTGTTTCTGCTGTTAACAAGCCTGTGTAAATATTATTGTCATTCTATCCTGGGGTACGTGTGCAAGAGTTTTCTAGGGTATATTGTATAGTCGGATTACCGGCTTGTAGGATGGGTACATGTTCTACTTTGCCATTTACAGTTTTCCAAAAACTGTTGTCCAAAAAGTGGTTGTTTCCTCCAAACTGTTTTACATGGCTGTGTACACCCCACTGACCGTGTGTAAGATTCTTGTGTCTGTGCATGTTATCAGACCATCCCTAACATTGTCTACCTGAAATTTTCTTTATTTTTTTTTCCAGTAAATCCAGCTAATATAAAAGGCAGGACACCAGCAAAGTTTTCAACAACACACTCTACTATAGGTGACCTTACAGAGGAGAAATCAGATTTTAGAGTTTTCAAGAATCCAATGTTGTCATTATTTTGACCATAAATGATCACAGTGTCCTAGAAATAATCCAGGGACTCTTGGGGTATAGATCCTTCCCAGGTATTAAGAATATCACGAGAAAAGTTTTTTGTGTTTTTTTTTTACCATGATGGGTTGGAAGGAATATATAGTGAGGGTGCCAAAAAGATGTATGTAAGTGGACACTTTGGTCAGCGTTGCTCAAGCAGTAGTTTGTCGTCATCAGAAGTATCTGGACGCTGATGGTAACCACTTTGAGCATCTCTTGTAATTGCAGAAGTCAAACATGACTTGTAGTCATCTTTTGTTATCGGAATATATTGAGTATTACAATTTTAATACAGTTTCCTTTCTCAAAATGTATATACATTTTTTGGCACCATATATATTTATATATTTTTGGCACTATATATATATATATATATATTTGGTATAAAGGCATTCATTATCTTTTTATCCTGGTATTATTATAAACTTCGATTATAAACTGTGCAATTCCACTGTTACCTTGTGAACAACTCTCTCTCTTAATGATGTAAAAAAATCTTTATTTTATTCTACTAGTTTAGATTGACAACTTAGTCTTAATGTTATGAAAAGTTATACAAAATGCAAATTAAGTGGATCTCTTCTAAATCTCAAAAGATTTATTTTTTTCATATATTTGCATGCAAAACGAGGAATGCAAGGTCTTTAATACACATTAAATCTACATTTTTGACCTTCTTCCAAATATACAATTCAATCTAAAAACTAACTCTCTTTAATCAGAAAACAGAGTTAATTCCTGACACTGCAACAATTTGTCTTGCCATGATGTGATAATGTGATATTTGTAGAGAACTAAAATAGCATGATACAAATCCTTCAGACTTGTGGGATTTCTAACAAAAAGGTTAAAACTGCATTCTGCAGTCATGCAAATTAGCATAGACTTCCTCTATAGCCTCTGGTACTGGAACAAAACAGGAGCAGTTCTCAATAAAACTAAGCTGTTGAGAATAAAAAGTCAGAACTCAAGACAGTAAATAGGAGCCATCAATTCTTTGTTTCCCTGAGCTGCTGAAGCTTAGAGCTCCCTGATGCATCATTACACGTGTACTGCTAGATGTAGGGAGGGCCATGGGAAGTCCAAATAACTGATTGTTTAGACTTATTTTGTTTTACAAAAACTGAGGTGTTAAAAAGGACTTTGTCATCTTGACATATATAATATCATTCTATTTGCTAGAGTGACATGAATGGAACTGTATCAAGAAGGCAAATGGGCATGTATTCACAGCAAATGGTTCACTCATGCGTTACGCACTGGCACTGTACAGAGATAAACCAAGGAAAAAGAACACATGGTCCATACTTTTAAAAGTTTATGTACACACACACACACACACACACACACACACACACACACACACACATTTATATATTATATAAATATATATCCACAACTTCAAAATATGTTATATGGAGTCCGACAATTAAGTTTGCGAACTCATCCTAGAAAAAGTGCTACATACCTCATTGCTAAAAATCACCACAGTCACCTCAAAGTCCTCCCCTTGGGAAGCTGTGCACTGACACCAGAACCTAGTCTACTCTTCAAAGCAATTTTGGAACTCTTTTCCTGAAATGGCCATCAGAGCTGTTGTCATATTACCCTTGATGTCCAGAATGTCATCAAAATGTCTTCCTTTCAATATTTCCTTTATCTTCACGTAAAGAAAGAAGTCATTGGAGGCCAGATCAGGTGAGTAGGGAGGGTGTTCCAGTACACTTACTTGTTTAATGGCTAAAAACTCCCTCACAGACAGTGCTGTGTGAACTGGTGCGTTGTCATGATGCAAGAGCCATGAATAGTTGGCGAAAAGTTCAGGTCATCTAACTTTTTCACACAGCCTTTTCAGCACTTTCAACTAGTAAACTTGGTTAATTGTTTGCCCAGTTGGTACAAATTCATAATGAATAATCCCTCTGATACCAAAAAAGGTTAGCAACATCTTTGCAATAAAGTTCATAAACTTAACTGTAGGACCTCATATGCCATAGAAAAATCCAAACACTTTACTAATTAGCCATGTATTAGTTAAGGGCTAATGGAGTTACTTGACAGGCCAAGAAAAATATATTTAATTACATATTTCTACTCTGCCTATGCCATTGGAAAAAAAAAAAAAACAAAACTGTCTACTTACAACACCATTCACACACGAGATTTGGAAACAAAATGCTGTATCACCACAACTGGGTCAACCATGATCTGGCCATGATCTTGCCAATTGATTTTGGGCAAAGGTGCAAAACAATTCATGGAGAAAAGATAGTTTTTTTAATAAATGGTGCTGGAGCAATTAGACATTCATAGGTAAGAAAATGAATCACAACATAAACCCCACAACTTACACAAAAGTTAACTCAAAATGGATCAGATATTTAAATGCATAATTTATACTATAACATTTTTAGAAGAAAGCATAGGGGAAAGTTTTAGGGACATAGAGTTTGGTGACATGACATGAGTTCTAGACATACCAAGAAGATCGTGATCCAAAAAAAAAAAAAAAAATCTGTAAATTTACATTAAATTAAATTTTTTTTCTCTGTGAAAACTGTGTTAAAAGGATGAAAGAAAAAAAGCTACAGAATGGAAGGAAATATTTGCAAATAATATACCTGACAAGTGATTTGTATTTAAAATATATAAAGAATTCCCTAAACTCAACAGTAAAAAACAATCTTAGTAGAAAATGGGCAAAAAACATGAAGAGACATTTCACTAAAGAGAATGTACAGACAGGAATTGAGAATATAAAAATGTTCAACATCATTAATCATTAGGGAAATGCAAATTAAGACCATAATGAGCTATTACTGTAAATCTATTAAACTAACTAAAATAAATAATAATGGCAAGCCAACACCCATTCCTGATAAAAAGCTAAGTAGGAATAGAGGGAAACTTTCTCAACTTCATAAAGACTATCTACAAAAATATAGCAAACATCCTATTTAATGCTGAGAACGAGAAACTTTCCCACTAAGTTCAGTGCAAGGCACCAATAGCCCCTTTCACCATTCCTTTTCAACTTTGCACTGGAAGTCCTTGACAATGCAATAAGAAAAGAAAATGAAAGCTATACAGACTGGGAAGGAAGACATAAAACTACCTTTGTTTGCAAATGTTATCATCACATATGTAGAAAATTCAAGAGAATCAACAAAAATAAACTCCTGGAACTAATAAGCAATTTATAATAGCAAGGTAGCAGGATATAAGGTTAATATTCAGTCAATTGCTTTCCTTTATACCAACAATTAACAAGTGAAATTAGGAGCTTCAAATGTGGCATTTTTCTTCTTGATGTCAAAACCAAAAAGGAAAAATGGTCACTTTCAAATTGTACATTGTCTACCTGGGGCAATAACCTAAAAAGTATTCATTTTGGAAGATTTCATGGAAAGGGTAAACTTGTGTAATGTCTTTAAGGAAAGGAGAGAATATGTTCTTCATCAGTGATTCTCAACCAGAGGCAACTACTCTGGGACATTTAACAGAGGCTTTCAAGTTGCATCCCTGATGACTACACGTCAGCCTCCTGGGGAACATGGTCCTCTCTTGAGAATTCTGCTATAGCGTATACTGTGCTGTTCTGAGAGTGTACTAATGGGAGTGCACCAATGATAGTCTCTCAGGTGTCCTGGAAGGAAAGGGAGAATAACACCTGTTCTAGATAAAGGGAGTGGAATGAGTCATTTATTCATTCATTTATTCTAAAAAACATTCAGCATAGGCACGTGCAAAGGTATTATGAGATAGAAAAATTAAACATGTGTTGGATAATGGATGAAAATTAAGTACTTCTGCATGCTATATATTGTATTGTGAGCTTTACATATATGATTTTATTTAATCTACACCACAACTGTGTAAAGTTGAAATAATGCTATCTCACAGGTCACAAGACTTGGGCTCAGAGAGATCAAGTAACTTGCTCAAGATAACACAACTGTGAAGTGCCAGGATAAAATGAAACTTAGGTGCTTTCTGTATCTAATGCGACCTACTTTCACTCTCCATTCCAGGGCCATTTCCCTCTTGAACAACTCCAGGGGGCACCATTCCCATTGAATTCTGTGTAAATGGTGCCCCAGGAGCACAACTGGGGAGGAAAATCAAAAGGGCTTTAATGAAAACACACACTCTCAAGGGGTTCATACCCTAATTGTGGAATGAAGACCAGTGTGTATACATTCCTAAAAACAATATAAAACACCGAAAGAGGAGAACAGAGATTGGAGGGATTAATTCTGCCAAGATTGGGGGCTTGGTATCTGGGAAGGGTTTGGAGAAGCAGAATTTGAGCTGAACTGAAAAGAATGGAGAAGATTATGACAGATATTACCATGTGGCAAAGACGTTTTCATGAAGAGACAGGGTATGTCCTATAGAGCCTTCCCGGGGACTAGAGATGAGTACAATGTACCTGGGAAAGGTTAGACTTACTCATGGAGCAGTGAATTGAGTATAAAGGACAGAAGTGGACAGATTTGCAATCATTGATCTCTCTCCCATTCTGTATCCTGCCTCATCTTCTCAACACAGAGAGGAATCCAGAATTGCTTAGTGGAGTGACACTGATATGTAAAATCCCTTCTACTGTCCCAGTAACTTAAGACCTCAAAAAATAAAGAGGGAATTTTGAAGGAGTGGGCAGTAGAGTTGGGTCTCTGGACCTAACTCTCCTATTTCCTCCTTCCTGCTCCACCTCCACATACTCCATCCTTGAAATATAAGGCCTTTCTTTCCCAATGTCTTGGCAGTGCCAGTTTGGGGAGAAGGGACTTGTTTTGCAGCCCCAAGAATCTAACTCGGTCAGAAGGAGGGCTTGCTTGGCTCTTAAATAAGACATCTCTCAGATTCTGCCTGGCAGCTCTCAGACTTTACTACCCCATACCTCTTGGATGCATGGTTTAGATTTGTATGCAGATGTTTGCACACATGCCACACAGAGATCACGGAAGAAAAATTAGAGTGATCTCAATTACGACTAGGCCTAGGGATCTGGGAAATGAGGAACTGTGTTCCATAGAGCTTACTGCTATTTCAGAAGAGATTTATTCCATAGATCTTAATTGCTGGTTAGGAGGAGAATTAAGCTATCCTAATGTTCTGAACTCTGCTCCCACTCTGTCTACTGGGATGATGAGGAGTTGTTGCCACCCCACCCACCCCCACCCACTATGACACGCTGCCCCACCCAGCTAGAGATGACAGATCCAGCAATATGTGGAGAACTCAATCAGCAAGGAGATGCCTTTTCTGAAAGTTCTGACATTTAGGTGGAAATCTTGGGGGGAAAAGGAGAACTCTCAGTTGGGAAGAGACAGGTGAGCTCAGAGGACAGCATCCTAGGCTGGTATGCCTCGTGTGTAAAGAAAGTAAAGAACAGGAACATGCAGAGAGAACTATGAAAAGAGGAGGTGGAATAAGGAATTAAAACAAAAAGTTTCAAAGGGAAGAGAAAAGAAGAGCAGTGAGAATGGGAAAGGAGAAGCTTTGGTACTCAATTTTTCTTAGATTGGTCGTGGTTCTGAACTTTACTTTTGGTGCAATGGTTAGGAGATGCCATCCTTGAGAGACTCATGTCTGTTTCTTCCTTCTAGTAATTGTAGCCTGCTGTCCACATTGCTATTTCAGCTGCTATTTCAGGATCAACTTAGCCTGTAACATCTCGAGCTTGTTAGAAAGTATGATGGCGCTAAGAAAAATCAGGCAGCTGACTTTTTGGTACCCTTTGACTCTTCTATTATTTTTCTCCCTAAGTTGCCCTAAAGGTCTGGGCTAGAAATAAAGTCTCAGTGTATTTGCCAAAAGACACAGGCTTGGGTACCCCTAGTACTTGCCGTGGGTCTCAGTAAATACAGGCCAAGAAGGAGAAAGGTAGCCAAAGTGGGAAAATTTGTGAAAACAAAAAGAATTCTGTACTTTAGTAGGATTCATGTATGAGATTTTAAGTTAAAATGTGATCTGGCTTACTGAAATTCAGCAAAATATAGCAACTTATCCTGGAAAGTGACAGGGTCTAAGAGTCCTGGGTTTCTGTTTGGCTTTCTTGCCTGGACAAACCTTTTGCCAGCTCCTTCCTGGGCCAATTATTGTGTTGGACATTAGGGACTTTGTTTCCATAACAAATGTTTGACATTTTAGGGAATAGACAATGGAAGAAGTTGTCAGGACCCACTGGATGATGTGTAAGTAATGAAAACAATGAAAGAGTTCAGTAGAGTAGCTACTGTGGGAAGAGTCTACAGCAATTCAATAAGGAAGGAAATAATTGTGTGGGACATCATTTCCTCAAGCCTGGGGAGAAAAGATTTTTGGTTTTAGTTCTTTGGACTTCGTCATAATGGTGGGGTTTTCAGAGACAGCTAATGTCTCAAAAAGCCAATCAGTCTTATTTGGGGAAAAGATCCCATCTCATCCCTGCCCCCACCCAGTTCATGTGCCTATTTGACTGGGTAGAAAAATATTCAACATCAACTCCTTAGGAGACTGTAATAAAAGGAGGCTAGAGTAATCCTCTCCCTTACAGATCTTTAAATGCTTTATAGGTGTAGCTTGGATTCTGCATACTCCGTAAAATTTTTAAAAATTGACATTCAGTATTATTTTATACTAGTTTCAGGTGTACAGCACATTGGTCAGACATCTATGCAATTTATGAAGAGATCCCCCCAATAAGTCCAGTACCATCCAGGCACCACACAGTTATTACAACATTAATGACAGTATTTCCCATGCTGCACTCCACATCCCTGTGACTATTTTGTAACTACCAATTATACTTCTTACTCCCTTTACCCCCTTCACCCACCTCCACAACCCCCTCCCATCAGGCAGCTATCACTCTGTTCTCTGTATCTATGAGTCTGTTTCTGTTTTGTTTATTCTGTTCTTTAGATTCCACATATAAGTGAAATCATATGGTATGTGTCTTTCTCAGTCTGACTCATTTCACTTAGCATAATACTCTCTAGGTCCATCTATGTTATCATATATGGTAAGATTTCATTCTTTTTGATGGCCAAGTAATATTTCATTGTATATATGTACCATGTCTTCTTTATCCAATCATCTATTGATGGGCACTTGGGTTGCTTCCATGTCTTGGCTATTGTAAATATTGCTGCAGTAAACATGGGGTGCATATATCTTCTTGAATTAGTGCTTTGGATTTCTTCAGATAAATACCCAGAAGTAGAATTGCTGGGTCATAAGGTAGTTCTACTTTTAATTTTTTGAGGAACCTCCACACTATTTTTCCATAATGGCACCAATTTGTAATCCCACCAACAACCACGAAGGTTCCCTTTTCTCCACATCCTCTCCAACATTTGTTATTTGCTGATTTATTGATGATAGCCATTCTGACAGGTGTGAGGTGATATCTCATTGTGGTTTTAATTTACATTTTTCTGATGATTAGTGACATTGAGCATCTTTTCATATATCGATTTGTCATCTGTTATGTCCTCTTGGAGAAATGTCTGTTCAGGTCCTCTGCCCATTTTTAAATTGGATTGTTTATTTTTTTGTTGTTAAGTTTTATGAGTTCTTTATAAATTTTGGCATATAAATTTTTTCCAAACGAGAAAGTTAGGATATAATTATTCACATAAAAATACATTTATCTTGCTTCATAAAAGATTTGTGTTTTAATGGGTTCCATTTATAATATAATTAAACTGTGATTTGAATCTAGGAATTTACTTCATACAAAATACTGTAGAAATTCATTTATCATGGAAAATTACAATGTAGGGCCAATTAGGCATAGTAACAACAAAAGATGGAGCAATGAATGAGATTATGGGGAAAACCTTCTTAGGGTTCCTGTTTTCCTGTCTTAAGTTCAGTAATGAAGATGATTTTCCTGTAGGCGGGAGATGATGGAAATATCGGAATTAGAATCAACAAAACAGAACCTCGACTACCTGAACTCAGACCTTGAAAAGGACATGCAGAGACTGGATGAGGCAAATCAGGCTCTTCTCAGAAAAATTCAAGAAAAAGAAGGAACTATTCAAAGGTCTGGCTTTGCAGTGGGTGAGGGAAGGGCTTCTCATTTGAACACCTCTGGGGATACACAGAAGGTGGGAGGAAGGTTGACTTCTTTGTCAGTGAATCTTGGTGTGTTATTGACATTCTGAAACGTGAACTGTGACGCCCTCAAAAGGCTCTATGTATAGATTTTTGCATTAAATCTCCACATTAGGTTGATGTTTTATTGCCACTGCATTGTCACCCTGGCTCCCTGAGACCTTGGCAGTAGCTTCTCAAGCTGGGGTCCTGGCTGCTTCCTTAGGACTGATCCACACCTGGGTGACTATTTTTCAGTCTGGAAAGAGAGATCGCCCTGTCGCTAAGAGGAGCCAAAGAGCCGGAGGAGGGAAACCGTATCCCATCTGAGAAGGAGGAAGCCCTGAAGGACCTGGAATTAGAAACAGCAAAGCTGGTAAGGGGAGCATCCTAGAAAGGCTTGCAGTCTGCCACTCTTTCCCCGGGGATCATCATTGTGTGGCCATGGCTTCTGTGTCTGTGGAAATCACAGCAGTTTAATGGCAGCTCTAGGAATGTAGCGCTCCACATGGTCTCTGTCCCCAGACCCTCCGTATGGATCCCCAGATCTTAATTCAGTGGCCCAGTCAGGGGGAAGGTACAGTGCAGGGCAGTTTGTCCACTTTCCCTATTTCTTTCACAGGAAAGAAGTAATGAGATTCTAAGCAGAAATGTGGTGGAGCTTCAGAAGAAGGTAAGGTGGGCCCTGGGTTTTCAAGGACCCAAGGATAAGGCTGCCCTTGGAAGGAGGCTCATTGCTTAGGAATGACGAGTCATCTGAACTCCTGAACTCTCCAGTCAGATGGGAGAAGGAGCAACCAGCAAAATCTGTGTGCTCCCTCCTCACTGCAGCCTTCGGAATCTCTCAGAACAAACTCTGATGAACACCACCATTTGTTCTCTGGGAATCACAGGTGGGCAGTATGAGAGCCACAGGACTGTAGAGGGAGAAAAGATTTGTCCCTCCCTCGTCCAACCACTCTCCCCCATTTTCTCTTCCCTCCCTCCTCATTCTCCCTGCCTCCTTGTGGTCTGCTGGCCTTGTTTCCACCGACTGTGAGAACAAGACGTCTGTCCAGCAAGCATGAAGTCAGCCAGCTTCCATAGGGAGAAGGAACCACTTTTCTCTCAAGCTTCTATCTGGGATCTAAATTCATTAAACACCATTCTGCAGCCCTGAGACCCCCACATCTGCCACTCTCCCAGGTTTTCATGTCTGTGCCTTTTTCAGTTTACGATTTGGGGGATATTTCAGATTTCATGGAGATTTAAGAACCTTGATAAAGGAAGACCAAAGCAGATGTTGGCAGAATTGACGGTGAGTAGAAAAATAAACCCAGAAATTTTCTGGGAGATACTGTGTCAATTCTAGGTTTGGGGAGGAACTGCTTTCAAGGACTCCCCCAGGCGAGGGATGTCTGTGTGTTTATTGTAGGTGAGCCGAAGTCCTTAGTTCCCTCTACTTTACCCCATGGCTGTAGGGTTTCCATAACAGTATTAGTCACACTGGGGGCAGAGATGACTGCAATGATGAGAAAGTGGATGGAATAGCTCCAGAGACCTCACGTCCATCAGGCAACAGAACACAGGGACCTGCCCCCTAGGGCCTGCCCTCAAGAAGTTAATGATCTAAGTGATACATAAATGCAGATATTCTTGGAGGAAGAGAACACTAACTTCCACAGTTATACTGGGATGTGTCAACCATCTTATCTGCTTTTCCAACCCACGACCAAGGAAGTTTTTTTTTTTGTTTTTTGTTTTGTTTTTGTTTTTAATTTATCTTTTTCTTCTACTAGAAGGTAAATCCAATGAGGACAGGAATTTTTGTCTATGTTTTCACTCCTATTTCTCCACTGTCTGACACATAGCAGATGCCCAGTAAATATTTGTGGAATGAATGAATGAATTAGATGTCCAATAGAGGGCAGAAACCCTATTGGGAAGCTCTCTGCAGATTATGTGGCAAATATGGCAATTTGGCCAAACCCACCATGTCAGAGCCCTGTCCTTTCTGTTTATCTCAGAAAAAGAGGCACAGGGATTTTGTTTTGCTCCGTGACTCAGATAGTATGTGAGTGCACCCTATGGAATATAAGAGAGGAACAGGCTGCTGAACTTTGGTCAGTCAACTGGAAGGAGGCGGATGGTGAGGCCCCCTGACTGGGCAGTCAGGCCACCAAAGCTAAAATGTCAGCTCTGCCACAATGTGACTTTGAAACAAGTTGTGCACTTAACTTCTCCTTACCTTTGTCTCCTCATTTGTAAAATGGGGTTTATAACAGTGCCCACCCCAGACTGTTATACTATGTCCTTGATATGCGATAGAAATTATTATTATGATCTTTGCTGGTTTGAAGAGAGGGTGATCATCACCCATTTGCTTTCCACAAAGAATGCTACTAACTTTCTGCTTTCACTCACTGTCTTCCACAGGTGAGACTCCAAACATCAACCGAATCCTGTGCAAAGCAAGAGAAGGAATTAGTCAAGGTAGAGACAGTACCTTCTCTACTGAGGGTCTGTCCAGGATATTAAGGGGAGAAAACCCAAAGGTCCTAGGGACAGAACAGCTTGAGGCATGGGAGGGGGAAGAGCAAGAACCTCTGGCAAATACATTTCTGATTCACATGCAGGTAAAGAGAAAGAAAGCTCATATTAAAAGTACCAGTCTCTCTATTTCTTAAACAACCCTCTACCTCAAATCTCACATACTATTGTTGAATCCCAAACCTAAGTGCCCTGAAAGATCTGACGTTTCACCTGAGAGGCATATGACAACCTGGGGAATTTCCTTTGCTCAAAATTAGACCCTGTTGAAGGATGATGAGATCACTGCTTTGTGATGTGGGTACTTTCCCCTTCAAGTAAGACGTTGCTAGGTAACCAGTCAAACATCCAATGCACCAGTTAGGGTCTCAGGGAACAGCCAACATTGGTTCTGATTTAACTCATGAGATTTGTTTTTATTTTCTTTCTAGATAGAGAGTGACTACCAATCTGTGTATGAGCTCTGTGAGGACCAGGCCCACTACATAAAAGTGCACTGCCTCTGGGGGAAAGTCAGTAGTGGCATAATTTCTCCAAGGCCATGCGTTCCTTGGTTTCTCATTAGGTGAAAATCTGCCCCTGGGCAAAAACGAAAATGCCTTTTAAACAACAGCAACAACAACACAGTTGTTTATTAAAGATTTACTTCGTACCAGGTACAGGCACATAGGGTATTTTTAAACACTCAAAATATGGTACTTTTCTCAATCATTTTGTCCCATAACTCTATGGGGGTGATACTGTTATGATCAAGAGGACATATACTATGGTTTAAAGGAGTTAGGGAATGCTCTCTAAGAATGTGGAAAGTCTTGATTCTGACAATTTTTTTTTTTTTAATTTCCATGGGAAGAAATACCAGGAAATCCTGAGGCAGATGGAAAAGGAAAAGGAGGTGCTGCTTCTTGAAAAAGAAGTGTAAGTTTGGAAAAATGACCTCCCTGATGGACTGAAGTGACAGTCCCCAGGTGGGTTTTGAAAGGCAAACTTCTCAGACCAGTTTGTGTCACTGTAAATTGGCCCCCAGCAAATCAGCCTCCACTCCAGGATCTAGATGGGAAAATCATCAGCACTCAGGCTTCTCTCTTGCATTTCTCATCGATCAGTGTTTAAAAGGTCTCTTTTTTATGTTCTCTTCATGTGTCCTCAGTTGATTTATTCTTGAAAACTGACTCAGGCTAGGTTCAAAGAGGAAGGATTCTAATAAAAAGAGGTCAGGAAATTACAAAAAATGGCGGCGTGAGGTGAGCCTCTGTAAAACTCCCCTGAAATTTACAACTAATTGAACAGCAATAATTCCACAAAGGACTCCCTGCACAGCAGACAGGCAAGACGAAGAGGCACACTACTGAATTCACCTAAAGGTGGGCGAATCGTGCGAGCTGAGGAGGAGGGAAGGGAGAAATGCGGGGACGGAACCGCACCGGCGCAGGACACAGGCCTAGCTCAGTGCTCTGAGCTCGCTGCTTCCCGGAACTACCGCAGCTGCGGGAGAGGGAAGAACTCGGACTGTAGTGCTCCATTTATGGCCCACAGGGCTGAGGGGACAGCATATAACACGGCTGAACCCAACGCTCACGGCAGAGACCTCGGAGAAAAGACTGAGGGAAGAAGGCTGAAAACGGTGGTTTAAGCCCTCACTGCTGAGCAGAGAACGGAAGCCTTAGGCACTGAGACTAGCCGCCCCTTCCCTACCATCCCAGAGCTCGCCCACCCCCACCTGCCTGGTGCTAGAAGCGGAACAGTAGCAGTGTCAGAGCAAAATAACAGAATATTTGCTGTTCTGAGAACTGTGGACCGCAGATACAAATTCGCAGCCCAACTAGTTCCGGCAAAGGGGAGGGAGCTATGGAAGCAGGACTGGCTGTGGTGGTGGTCACCCGCCATTGCTCTGGGCCACCTCTCATGACTCACCCCACTCCTGAACCCACCTATCTGGGTGGATCCCTGCAGGAGTAAACAGAACTGCCGAAACATATGGGCTCTGAATCTGGTGCAGGAAGAGCTTTGGAACTTAAAAAACTCTCCACATACGCACACGGACACTGCGCCCTGTGACCCAGGCGAACTATTAACAGAGGAGAAGCCCGTCTCCCAAGGAATTCCCCCATTGCGTGAGAAGCTGGAATAGTGCAGAGAAAACATAGCACTACCGTGTGAGGGAGAAAAAAGGCTGCAGTCGGAGAGAAAATAAAACATTCTACCAACCAGTACTGAAAAACAAAAGAAAGACCTCTTCCTATCAACCTGTTGCAGAAGCCACTCCTGTAGATGTCTAGGAAGAGAAATAATAAATCAGTAATTGCCATGAATAACGAAGGCAACAAAACAGCTCAGAAAGAAAGTGAAAAGTCTCCAGAAAAGGAACTTCAAGATATGGAAATATGTGACTTAAATGACAGAGAATTCAAGATTGCAGTTGTGAAAAAACTCAACAAGATACAAGAAAACACAGAAAGGCAGTTTAATGAACTCAGAAACACAATCAAAGAACAACATGAGCATTTTACGAAAGAGATTGAAATTTTTTAAAAGAACCAAATAGAATTTCTGGAGATTAAGAGCTCAATAGAAGAAATTAAGAATGAAATCACCAGCTTAGGTAGTAGAGTTGACCAGATGGAGGAAAGAATCAGTGACATTGGAGATAGAAACCTGGAAATTACACAGATGGAAGAAGAAAGAGACTTGAGACTTCAAAGAAATGAAAGAACTCTACAAGAACTTTCTGACTCCATCAGAAAGAGCAATATAAGAATAATGGGCATACCAGAAGGAGAAGAAAGAGAGAAGGGAACAGAGAATATATTCAAACAAATTGTTGATGAGAACTTCCCAAACTTGTGGACAGAACTGGATCCTCGAATCCAAGAAGCAGATAGAACACCTAATTACCTCAATCCAAATAGGCCTTCTCCAAGGCACATTGTATTGAAGCTGTCTAAAATCAACGACAAAGAAAGAATCCTCAAGGCAGCCAGGGAAAAGAAGACAGTAACCTACAAAGGAAAGCCCATTAGATTATCATCAGATTTTTCAGCAGAAACTCTACAAGCCAGGAGGGAGTGGAACCAAATATTTAAACTATTGAAAGAGAGAAATTATGAGCCATGAATAATATATCCAGCAAAGATATCCTTTAGATATGAAGGAGGAATAAAGACCTTTCCAGACATACAGAAGTTGGGGGAATTTTCTAATACACGACCTGCACTACAAGAAATACTAAAGGAGGATATTTGACCACCATCAACAGGGACAATTTGTGGCAACCGAAACATAAAAAGGGGGAGAGTAAAGGCCTGAACCAGAATATGGGAATGGAGAAAGTAAGCGTGCTGAAGAAAATGGAACACTCTAAATATCAAACTTTCTTTTACATAAACTTAAGGGTAACCACTCAAAAAAAAAAATCCAGAACTGAAATATATACTGTAATAAAAGAAGAAACAGAGGGAAACATCATAGAATACCACCAAACAGAAATAATAGACAATAACAAAAAGGCAAAGTAACAATGGAGACACAGGCTTACCAGAAAACTAAAGATAGAATGACAGGAAATCCTCACATATCAATAATCACCCTAAATGTAAATGGACTGAACTCACCAATAAAAAGGCACAGAGTAGCAGATTGGATCAAAAAACTAAACCCAACCATATGCTGTCTCCAAGAGACACATCTCAGCTACAAAGACAAGCAAAGACTCAAAGTGAAAGGGTAGAAATTGACACTCCAAGCAAATGGTACCCAGAGAAAATCAGGTGTAGCCATAATGATATCAGATGAAACACACTTCAGGGTGAAAAAGATAACAAGAGACAAAGATGGACATTTCATAATGGTAAAGGGGACTATACAACAAGAAGACATAATAGTCATCAATATTTATGCTCCCAATCAGAGAGCACCGAAATGTACCAAGCAATTATTAACAGAACTAAAGGGAGAAATGGACCAAAACACAATTATACTAGGGGACTTAAATACATCATTGACAGCTATGGATAGATCATCCAAACAGAAAATAAATAACGAAATAGTAGCCCTAAATGACACATTAGATGAAATAGACATAATTGACATTTATAGAGCACTTCATCCTAAAACATCAGACTATACATTCTTGTCTAGTGTACATGGAACATTCTCAAGGATAGACCATATATTGGGACATAAAATCAGCCTCAGCAAATTTCAGAAGATTGAAATCATACCATGCATATTCTCTGATCACAAGGCTTTGAAATTGATATCAACTGCAAAAAGAAAGCGGGAAAAACACAAATACATGGAGATTAAACAACATACTTGTAAAGAACGACTGGGTCAAAGAAGAAATTAGAGGAGAGATCAAAAGACACATAGAAACAAATGACAATGAAAATACATCCTACCAAAATTTTTGGGATGCAGCGAAAGCAGTTTTAAGAGGGAAATTTATCTCATTGCAGGCGTATCTCAAGAAACAAGAAAAATCCCAAATAAATAACCTCATGCTACACCTTAAAGAACTAGAAAAAGAAGAACAAGTTAAACCCAAGGTCAGCAGAAGAAAGGAAATAACAAAAATCAGAGCAGAACTAAATGAAATAGAGAACAAAAAGACAATAGAAAAAATTAATGTGACAAAGAGCTCGTTCTTTGAAAAGATTAACAAAATTGACAAACCCTTGGCTAGATTCACTAAGATAAAAAAGAGAGAAGACACTAATTAACAAAATCAGAAATGAAAAAGGGGAAGTTATCATGGACACCACAGAAATACAAAGGATCATCCAAGAATACTATGAAGGACTATATGCCACCAAATTCAATAACCTAGAAGAAATGGACAAGTTCTTAGAAACATATAGCCTTCCAAGGCTGAACCATGAAGAACTGAAAAATCTAAACATACTGATCACCAGTAACGAAATCGAATCAGTCATCCAAAACCTTTCCAAAAGCAAAAGTCCAGGACCAGATGGCTTCACTAGTGAATTCTACCAAACCTTCAAAGAGGATCTAATACCAATCCTGCTCAAACGCTTCCAAAAAATTAAAGGAGAGACAATACTCCCTAACTCATTTTATCAGGCCAACAATACCCTGATACCAAAACCTGGTAAGCACAACACAAAAAAAGAAAACTACAGACCAATATCTCTGATGAATACAGATGGAAAATCCTAAACAAAATTCTAGCAAATCGAATACAATAATGCATTAAAAAGATTATTCATCACGACCAAGTGGGATTCATCCCCGGGGTACAAGGATGGTTCAACATTCGCAAATCCATCAATGTGATACATCACATAAACAAAATAAAGGACAAAAATCATATGATTATATTAATTGATGCAGAAAAAGCATTTGACAAAATACAACATCCATTTATGATTAAAACACTTAATAAAATAGGTATAGAAGGAAAATACCTTAACATAATAAAGGCCATATATGACAAGCTCTCAGCTAATCTCATAATTAATGGTGAAAAACTGAAGCCCTTTGCTCTACGTTCAGGAACAAGACAGGGCTGTTCCCTATCACCTCTGCTTTTCAACATAGTGGTGGAAGTCCTTGCCAGAGCAATCAGGCAAGAGAAAGAAATATAAGGCATCCAAATTGGGAATGAAGTTAAATTATCACTCTTTGCAGATGACATGATGTTATACATAGAAAACCCTAAAGAGTCCACCAAAAAGCTATTAGAAACAATCATCGAATACAGTAAAGTTGCCGGCTACAAAATCAACGTACAAAAGTCCATTGCATTCCTATATACTAACAATGAAATCTCAGAAAAAGAAATACAAAAAACAATTCCTTTTGCAATTGCAGCAAAAAGAATAAAATACCTAGGAATAAACTTAACCAAGGATGTGAGGGACCTATATGCTGAAAACTATAAGACATTTTTGAAAGAAATTGAAGAAGACACAAAGAAATGGAAAGATATTCCGTGCTCATGCATTGGAAGAATCAACATAGTTAAAATGGCCGTATTACCCAAAGCAATATACAGATTTAATGCAATCCCCATCAAAATCCCAATGGCATTTTTTAAAGAAATAGAACAAAAAATTATCAGATTTGTTTGGAACCACAAAAGACCCCGAATAGCCAAAGCAATCTTAAGAAAAAAGAACAATACTGGAGGTATCACACTCCCTGACTTTAGCTTGTACTACAGGGCTAAAATAACCAAAACAGCATGGTATTGGCAGAAAAACAGACACATAGACCAATGGAATAGAATTGAGAACCCAGAAATAAAACCACATAAATATGGACAGATAATTTTTGACAAAAGAAGCTAAAAACATACAAAGGAGGAAAGACAGCCTCTTCAATAAATGGTGCTGGCAGAATTGGATAGCCACGTGCAAAAGAATGAAACTGGACTGCTATTTGTCACCATGTACCAAAGTTAATTCAAAATGGATCAAAGGCTTAAACATAAGACCTGACACAATAAACTGCATAGAAGAAAACATAGGTACTAAACTTATGGACCTTGAGTTCAAAGAGCATTTTATGAATTTGACTCCAAAGGCAATGGAAGTAAAAGCTAAAATAAACGAATGGGACTACATGAAACTTAAAAGCTTCTGCACAGCAAAAGAAACCATTGACAAAATAAAGAGGCAACCAACTGAATGGGAGAAGCTTTTTGCAAACAGTGCCTCCGATAAGGGGCTAATATCCAAAATATACAAAGAACTCATGAAACTCAACAACAAAAAAACAAACAACCCAGTTGAAAAATGGGCAGAGGACCTGAAGAGACGTTTCTCCAAAGAGGACACACAAATGGCAAATAGAAATATGAAAAAATGCTCAAGATCACTAATCATCAGAGAAATGCAAATCAAAACCACAATGAGATATCACCTCACCCCAGTCAGAATGGCTACCATCAACAAGACAAATAGTAACAAGTGTTGGAGAGGCTGTGGAGAAAAAGGAACCCTTGTACACTGTTGGTGGGAATGCAGACTGGTGCAGCCATTATGGAAGGCAGTGTGGAGGTTCCTCAAAAAATTACGAATAGAATTACCATATGACCCAGCAATCCCTCTCCTGGGTATGTACTCAAAACTGAAAACATTTATCCATAAAGACACAGGTGCTCCAATATTCATTGCAGCTTTGTTTACGGTGGCCAAGACATGGAAACTACCAAAATGTCCTTCGATAGATGAATGGATAAAGAAGTAGTGGTATATATACACAATGGAATACTATTCGGCAGTAAGAAAAGATGATATAGGAACATTTGTGACAACATGGATGGATCTTGAGCGTATAATGCTAAGCGAAATAAGTCAGACAGAAAAAGCAGAGAACCATATAATTTCACTGATATGTGGTATATAAACCAAAAACAACAAAAGAACAAGACAAACAAATGAGAAACAAAAACTCATAGACACAGACAATAGTTCAGTGGTTACCAGAGGGTAAGGGGGTTGGGGTGTGGGAGACGAGGGTAAGGGGGATCAAATATATGGTGATGGAAGAAGATCTGACTCTGGGTGGTGAACACACAATGGGATTTATAGATGATGTAATACAGAATTGTACACCTGAAATCTATGTAATTTTAGTAACAATTGTCACCCCAATCAATTAAAAAAAACAATGCAAATTACAAAAAAAAAAAAAAAAAAAAAGAGGTCAGAAGACTCAGCAATGCTTCTCCGCACATCCGTGCTGTCCACTTTTCCACATTGCCTGGGGGCCCCAGGGATGCCCTTTTATGTATGCTCTGTATCTATAGACTTATCTATGGCTCAGAAATTGACACACCTGTCTTTTGTTTGTTTATACTTCTAAACTGTATTATGTAGCATATTGTATAACATACATAGAGTGTACAACTCTTAAGTATATAGTTTGGAAAATTTTTATACATATACATCCATGTGTTGACATGATTCACATCAAGATATGCCCTGTTTCCCCGAAAATAAGACCTAGCTGGACAATCAGCTCTAATGTATCTTTTGGAGAAAAAATTAATATAAGACCGAGCCTTAATATAATATAATATAATGTTAATATAATACCGGGTCTTATGTTAATTTTTGCTCCAAAAGACGCTTTAGAGCTGATTGTCCAGCTAGGTCTTATTTTCGGGGAAATACGGTAGAACAATTTGAGTACCCCAGGTGGATCCCTGTGCACTCCTCTCAGTTAATTCTTGCAAAGGTAACTATTCTGACTTATATCACTTTTTTAATTGATTTTGTCTGTTCTTGAACTTTCTATAAATTCAGTATGTTCTCTTTTGTGAGTCTCTCACTGAGATTCATTTATGTTACTGCATGTGGCTACGTTTTGTCTTTTTTGTGGCTGTATAGTATTCCACTGTATAAATATGGCACAATTTACCTATTTTACTATTGATGAACATTTTGGTTATTTCCACTTTGGGGCTATTCAAATAAAACTGCTACAAATATTCTTATGTATGTCTTTTGGACATATCCACTCATTTTTCTTGGGTATATACCAAAGAGTGGAATACTGGGTCATGCGCTATGTATCTTTGGCTTTATTAGATAAAGCCAAACAATTTTCCAAAGTTGCTGTACCAGTATCTCCCCCCATGAGAAATGTATACGGGTTTTAGTTACTCTACATCCTCACTTTTACTTGATATTTAGTCTTTTTAATTTTAACCATACTGGCAAGAGTATAGTGATATCCAATTTTGATTTTAATAATGCATTTTGTTACACGTTGCTAAAGATAATGTATTATTTTCAAATGCTTATTGGAAATTTGAATATCCTCTTCTGTGGCATGTCTTTTGCCTGTATTTGGGAGATGGTCAATCTTTTTCCTATTGATTTGTGGTTCCTCATATATATTTTTTGATAAGGTCATGTATCATGTATAGGTATTACAGTCTACTCTATGCCTCTCATTTTTTAGTCTCTTAATGGAATCTATTGAAAACAATAATTTTTAATTTTAAGGAAGTATAATCCATCAAATTTATCAATTCGTTTTTGCTTAGTGCTTTCTTTGAGTCATCAAATTATTCTCCTATGCTTTCCCCTATAATTATTGTATTGTTTTACGTTTTATACTTATATTTATATCCATCTGCAATTTATTTTTTCTGTGGTGTGAGGAAGAGCTCAAGATCCATTTGTTTTGGCAGGGGAGGTGGGGGATGGATAAACATTAGACCCAGCACCATTTATTGAAGAAACCATGAATTTTCAATGGTGCCTTGTGTTATAAGTCAGGTGACCCTATAAGTCAGGTGTGAGTCTGTTTGTGGATACTTTGTTCTATACCATTAGTCTATATCTCTATCCTTGTGCCAATACGACACTTTTTAATTACTAATTACAATTAGTCTTGATATATGGTAGCTTAAGTTCTGCAACTTTTTGTTCTTTAAGATTATCTTGACTATTGTTGGCCATTTGAATTTCCATATAAATTTTTAATAAATTTTTCAGTTTCTACAACAAAACCTTCTTGGAATCTGTAACACGTCTCCCTTTCTTGCGCTATTTGATGATCTCCATGAAAAGACTGAGTAAGCCCTACTGGGTCTGACTGACCCTCTGGCAGGAAACAGTTCTAAACGCTGGACAACAAAACAAATGAACTGAACAATCAGAAGGCACTGGAGAGTGAATAAAAGCAGGCAGATCCTGGAGGGGAGCTGACACTTGGAAGAAGGGAATAGCAGGGGGTGATCCCCCCATTTTTGTCACTATCAGCCTGAGGGCAGGCTAAACTTGGCAGCCAAAACACTGGGAGGAAACCTGTCGTCTTTCTGAGCTAATAAAATAGAGGACAGATTTCGGGATAGTCAAAGCTCTTGGATAAAGAGAGCCAGAGATGGAGAGTCTCACATTTCGTGTCTAAACTGCCCAAATCGCAAGCTGACCTCTAAACCATGCCTGCTCAGGGCAGTCTGTGAGTAGCTCAGCTGAGGATATCAGACCTGACCTGAGATTTGAACTGCCACCGAGAGATAGACTTTCTGCAGTTTAAATTCAACATCAGGGTTAGGTCAGGGCTACTCTTCATTGATTCTTTTCTCTTGAGATTGGAACACATTTTTCTGGTTCTCTGTATGCTGAGCCATTATGAATTTTGAATGTTAAGCACTGTGAATATTATCAAGCATCCAGGACATAATCATAGATTTTGCATGACTTATAAACGCTCCTTTTCATCAGCCCCTCAGATTATGTTACATAATTCTTAGATCTGATCTTTTTTATCCAGATTCAAAGCCCAAAACAACTCCTCCCAAGTAGAGAAACCTGGGTCTGTTCTGGTGGAGACCATTCAAAACAACATGGTACGTCTTCCTTATCCCAAATTGGAGTTTTCCTCTACCCTTTCCTCCCCTGCCCCCCACTCCCTTTTTTAATAACTCTAGAGTTAGGAACTAATGAGGTTCAGTACAGTCCCCCACTCCATGGCAGCTACACAGTGGGACAGCCAGGATTCAAACCCGGGCAGCCTGACTCCTGGTGAGACAGGTTAGTTAGTATGTTGCTAGGTAGACAGGGAGGTCCCTGGTGGAATAAACAAAGACAGCCATATCCTAAAACTCTAGGTTTTAAAATCACTCCTTCGCTCCAGGACAAAATGTAACAGTGACTTGAAGTTAATCACAAAACTCCTTTTGGCCTGACAAACAGAACAGATCTGATAGATAAGAGTGGGTTATTTTGCTAATTCCTTCAGGATGGGCAAGCAGAACAAACCTGGTAAACGAATTTCATTAGAAGGCGCCAGTTCCCCTTCCCCAAACAGGCAAGGGAAGGTATAAAAGAGCTTTTGCCTCAGTCAATGGGCACCCCTATTCGGGACCCCCTCCTGCTCAGGAGCTCTGACCCTTTGCTTTCAATAAACTATCCTCTTCTTAAAACTCTGCCTCTCCTGGGTTCGTGTTTCCATTCTTCGGTCTCAGAGACAGGATCCCGGCACCCACTCGCTCAAAAGTCCACTGCATGATTTGGGGACTCACAGAGAAATATTCGTACCTCACTGGGTCTAAGCTCTTAGCCACCCTGCCAGACTGCTGTGTGAACACATGGACAGGCACAGCTATGGCTTTTATTGCTTCCCACAGGACAGGACCATCACCAAGAAACAGAAGAGAATCTTTTGGTACCGGTAAGTGGTAGAATCTTTTTTTGTTGTGCTTGTTTCTTTCCCATAGTTTAGGCCTCATTCACTCTGTAGATGTGAATGGCTTGATAAGGGCAAAAGGAATAAGGATAAACACATCCACCAACCAGAAAATATCAGGCAGCCTCAGATATCTCCCAACCCTTCCTTCCTTCCTTTTTCTCAACACCACAGTTAGTCAAGACTTGGTCATTGAAGAAAGTGGCTATGTCTGGGAAGTTCAAGATGAAGGCTGCAGGTTGTATTTCACTGTCACTTTCCATCCTTATGATGCCGGGTATGGCCCCTTCCTATGTTTCAGTCCTGAACCTGATAATCTCTGCTATACGCTTTGCTGGGAAGAAAGTTGAGGGTGCCTTAATTTTTTTAGTTCTTTTACTGCAAGCTGTAAAATTTTAGGAAAAAAAAAAAATCACTCAAACTCTGTGCCTTTAAAAAAATAATTGAAACAAGAAGATTGACTATAAAATGCTACATGTGGCACTTTAATGAAAAGAGTCACTTTATGACATTTTGATATAGTTGAAGACTGAAAAAACCAGTTTTCAGGGTGGAACTTTCTTGGGTGCACACAAGAAAACACACACATACACACACACACACACACACCTTTTATAGTTTCAGTTGGTCTCTTTTGGCATTTGATGTTTAGAAAAGGCCAAGCCTAATCATTTTCCCTGGGTGTTAATGTCAGAGCTGGCCAGTCTTATTTCAAATTCTAGAAGTGCTTGCTATTGTGGACCTCAAGAGGGCCGCTGGTTGTGAGACTCCCAAGTGTGATGGTCACGGACATTTTCTGACATCCCCACAAGGCCTCCCCCATGTATAGTACCTGGAGAGTCTTCTCTTTGCACCTCTCACTTTTCTATGTGGACATCTGTCGTGCAGGGAGGCCTGCGGGGTCTCTGCTTCCGCTCCCCATACAAGAACGCAGGATATGGTGAGGCCAAAAAGGAACACCCACGGAGCCATAGGTAGGGGAGTCATACCACTACGGTCTCACTGGAGGCTGGGTTCACTGGACGTGCGACCTGCTGTCCGTTTTGTCTGCAACCCACTGACGAC
The DNA here is from genome assembly GCF_057876585.1 of Rhinolophus sinicus. Lineage (NCBI taxonomy): Eukaryota > Metazoa > Chordata > Mammalia > Chiroptera > Rhinolophidae > Rhinolophus > Rhinolophus sinicus. Next base: position 132,049,628 of record NC_142503.1, read on the forward strand.
TCTCTTTCACTCTCCTCCACTCTCCTCTCTCTGCTAGCGTAGCCACAGCAGTTATATTGTGGCCAATGGCTCACTGGTTACAGCTGACGGCCAACTAGCCACAGCTGATGGCCATGCAATCACAGTTGGCCATTTACTACCTGAGCCAGCACCTGTTTATGTGAGGCTGAGAGCCTGGAAACTGCTTTCTGGGGCTCTGCCCCCACAACATCTATGCGGTTGGAAGGCTTAAATGTCAAGAGAACTGGATCCAATTCCTAACCACTACATCAATCTTCTTCCGTTATCACCTGTCTCCTATCCTTACCTTCTGTGTCTCCGTTCCCCACTTCCCCATCAGTTTTGCTTGAAGTAAGTTATTCGCCAGTCATTTATGAGTGGGAGGCTCCCCTCCTCCTACCGGATCTCTTTCCTAATGATGAATGTCCCTTTGCAGGCATTTCCAGTGTCTTGTCTTCATGGTCATGATCGGCGTTAGGCTGCTGGGTTACGTGCTTTTCCACCTGCAGTACATAAACCCAGACCTCCTCGTGGATGTGCTTCCCCTGATGGTGAGCAGGGACACCTTGCACAGGCTGAGGGACATCTTATTACCCTTCCTCACCCTCGAGGTGGAAGAAGTTCTACCACACTAGTTTTGGGTGACCTGGGGGCTTCTCCTGGTGCCTTAGTGGAGAGGGGACATGGCTTTGCTCTGTGTGGGGGATGGGCCAGGAAGGATGTGGAAGCCTGGACTCAGAGCTGCTACTCACACGCCTGACCTCTTCATTTGATCCTCTTCCCTTGCTTTCCCTCTGGAGTGTATCCCTTTCCAATAAAGAATATATTTGACCAGAGTTCATGTGTTTCTGAATTTCGTCTGTGAGTCATGGGGCCTCACTAGGGACCACCCTGTGATGTTAAGAAAAGCTGCACTTAAAGTGAGATAAAATATACTCCCCCAGGACTTCTATTCTCTGCTACATACTGACAAAAAAAAAAAAAGAAAGAAAGAAAAAAAGAAAAAAGTAGAGAAAAAAATTCTGGCTTAATTTGTTCGATTCTCTACTCACTCTGGGATGCGCACAAAGGACATTCAATTGAGGAGCCACTGGGCAGTAATAAAGCTTGCTTCTGTCTAATATTTCACTAACACACTAACCTTCCTAAAGCTCTTTTATTTTATACAATGCTGTATCATATAGCAGTGGGATGTCCTGAAAAGCTGGGCTTTCTCACGTACGTAGATGGTTCCTCTCGTCAATTGAGAAGAAAATTACGCTAAAATCTAAGTGCTATATAAAAGGAGTGCGTAAAATCGGAAAGCATTTTAGATAGACATAGCCAAACACAATTTTGCACCAACCTATATTCAAATGTCATCTCTCCCTTAATGATTTCTCTGATCCCTCCTGACCTGAGACAGCCACACTTGGCCTCCTTGAATGTTCCCTGTATCTTCCCGGGGATTCCCTTAGTGCCCTGCCTATTGCTACCTTGTAGCGTCATTACTGTGAGTCTGACTGTAGAGCTTCTGACCTCTTTATTCTGCATGGCCCCCAGCACAGTGTCTACACAAAGTAGGCACTCAGTGAAAGAGGGAATGATTCCTTGGATAGTTCAGGTGGTTTTTTTTTGAGGGTATCTGCACGGTGACAGTGGAACCATGAGTCTAGACCCTGTGGAGTGAGAGCTCACTCTTTTGCTGGTACAGCCAACTGGGAATTGGTGGTGGAAAGGGAAGGAAGGTAGAAGGCTAGGGTTCAAAGCACGAGGTTGTATGGCCAGCTGGTAGTTTCTATAGGTTACGGAAGCTAAGTGGTGAGGGCACCTTTCCTTGGCAGCTCCTTCCTTCTATGCATTCCCCAGGCTCTTGCTTTCTGGTGACTTTTTCTCCTTTCAAGACCATTCTTGATACAGGTTTTAGCTGAATTTCACTTGCATAGCAATATCAGGGTAGAAGAGACACAGTGTATGTTTGCTTTGGCTGCAGACATGACTCAGCCCAAGCGGAGAGTGGTGGAAAGAAGGTGAATTGTCTCAGAACAAGGCTCCTGAAAAATGAAAAACTGATCAACACCACCCTCTTGTGGCCAAATGAAAGCTCTTTGCATTTTAGCGAGCTTCACCCCAAAGGGCAACAGTGTGACTAGCAAGTTGAAGCAAGGAAGATGGACCACTTGTCACTCTGGCACAATTCTGTCTTTGAGCTCTCATCAATCCAGTTAGTATTCATTCATTCTCTCATTCATTCATGCATTCAACAAATATTTACTGAGCCTCTTTCTTGGGCCAGGCAGTGTTCTAGGCACTTGGATTATTGCAATGAACAAAACAGACAAAAAAAATAAAGTATTTGCCCACATTCTAGTGAGCAGAAGCAGATAACAAATAATTAAAGTATATTAATAGAAATAGCAGATGATATTAGTGACATAAAAAAAGCGAGGTGGAGGAGGAGAAAGGGAGTGTTGCAGAGCAGCAGTTGCAAAGCTCACTTGAGAAGGCGGCATTATAACCAAGACATGAATGAGACAAAAAAATAAGGCCTGTGCATACCAAGGGGGGTGGCGTGGCTCACAGAGAGACAGCAAGTACATGGCCTTGAGGCTGGAATGTGCCTGGTACACTTGAGGTTCCTGGTACGTTTGGTTTAAAGGCGAAGTTCAACGAACATTTATTGAGTTCCTATTATGTGCCAGGAACTGCACAATGACTGCACTGGGATGCTGAGGAGAAGGGAGAAGGAGCGGGTCAAGAAATAAGCAATACATTGTTTTCAAAGACTCTCAATTTTGTAGCAGATTCCAGAACTCAAATTCCCTGCCCACACCTCTGCTGTGTCCCTTCTTTAAACTCTCTTCACTGGGATCTTCCAAGTTGAATTCTGGTTCCTGCCAGGACCATGGCTGATAGACTGTTCGCTGGCCAGAAGAATTCCTTAGGCTGGAGGGTTTCCACATTGGGTGATTCTAGAACTATAGGTGTGTGGACAGAAAATGGCACTGGCCAAGAAATGCATACACAGAGTATTATTTCCTGAACCATTTCCATTTTCGGACACAATCCCTCATGAGCTCCTAGAACTCCACACCTCAGCATTTCCTATAGACACATCCTAGACAAATGTGGGCCCACGAGACTAGGAAATATTGGCTTGGGAGAGGGACTAAGCAGCCCCTCACTCGCAGTCACTGATCCAGGGGGGATTTGAAACCATGCAGCTGTGCTGGAAATCCATGTTGCAGAAACACAGCGGCCTTTTCTGCCACCCAGACAACCTGCTTCCTAGGAGGAAGCTGGCTCTAGAAGGGCCTGGAAGGCATTCCCAAGCCTGGGAAGCAGATGAGGGGTGACCACTGCTTTAAATGAGCAGTGCTGAGCTGGACAGCTGACTTCCAGCCACTGGGAGCTCCCTACCCCCCAACTATCCATCAGTTTCTGAAAAATTATAACAACGTAAAGCACCATGGTGAGTATTCAACCGGCGTGAGCTTCCTTTCCCTCCTATGAGATGAAAGTTTGCCTTTATCTAGTAGTTAATCTTAGTTTGGTCTCATAAGCCACGCAGCAAAATGACTCTTTCATATTTTAGTCACTAAAATTGAACAGCCTGCTGTTCTCCAAATGAATGTTCCCAAGTTCTTTCAGCTCTCACGTGGCATGGCTTCTAGATCTTGTATGATCTAATCTACCCTTCCCTGGACACCTACTGGGCTGAACAGGATACTACAGATGAGGTCCGACTGGCAAAGCACAGTAGCCCTGTTCTCCGTCCATTCTGAACATGTTTTTATTAACGCTTCCTAAGATTTCATCAGCCATTCTGGCAGCTGGATCACAAAAGGCATGAGCGTGGCGTCAACCGAGATCCCTAACTAACCCTTTGAACATGAATTATTCTCACTCTATATCTCTGCTGTTTTGGATTTGTACGGATTAAAACACAAATATTAAACGCGGGACTTTCCACTTCCTCTGTTAAATTTCATTTTGGTGCTTTGGCTACTTCATTTTAGCCTGTTGCAATCGTTGAAAAGCCTGATTCTATGAAGGAATGGAATTAAGTAGCCCATTTAGTGACCGGAGACCTGGTAGAGTAGAAACTGATGAACTTTAAGCGCAGAAAGCCTTGGGTGTGAATCTTCTTTGGCCTTGTAATAATTGTTGACTCCAGGAAGCTAGTTAACCCTTCTTTTAAAGTGGCTAATAATAAATACTCTCCCCCAGGAGCGAGTTACAAATGCTGTAAGTCCTTTCAGTATTCTGAAATGGAATTTCTTTGGGTCTAAGGACTGAACTCAATTAAATGGATTAAGCACTCTCCTTATAGCTTCTCACCTATCTTAAAACTTAATTACCTGGTCACTATTTTGGACTATCTTTTTTATCATGCTACAGATCAATTTCCTTGATAGAGAAGACTGATGTGAAATAAGACTCTTATCTATTAACATTAAACCCCATATCCTAAGCAGGGGCCTTTCCTTTTCATTTCTCCTGTTCCAAACACAGCAGTAAAAATGTCTTTTAAAGAAATGCCCTTTATAGTATCTTCTTGGAACCCCAGTGTTTTCTTGAAAAAAAAAAAAAAAAAAAAGGACTGAATAAGGAGTCTACCTTTGGACACTTGTCCCAACCTTTGTGTTATTATCTGATTTTATACTAGTTACATACTCTCTCTGGGCCTGAGGTTGATTTCTGGGTCATTCATTTATTCTGACTTTCCTTGATTCTATGAGCTAGTTCATGCAGGTCCTTACATGAGTTGTGAAACAGCCCTCTTCCTAAACTTTTCTAAGCCAGTCAGCCTTCAGCCCTTCCAGCAAGCTGAACCCTTTTCTTTTTCCCAGGTGAACCCTCTGGAAGCCTGGACGTGCTTCCATCACTTTTCCTTGTCAGGAGTCTCAGTAGGTGATTCTCCTATAATTCTTACCTTCTTGAGAAAATAATACTATATCTTAAGAATTAGTTAAGAAGTTTGGCTCAAAGCCTAAGTTCAACCAACATTTATCGAGTTCTTTCTATACGCCAGGAACTGCACAATGAATGCACTGGGATGCAGAGGAGAAGGGAGAGGGAACGGTTCAAGAAAGAAGCAATAAATTACGTTTTCAAAGACTCTCAATTTTGTAGCAGATTCCAGAACTCAACATCAAGGTTAGAGGTAACTGGAGCTTCTCTGAAGCACAAATGCTGGCTTAATGGGGGCTCAGAAGAATCAGGAGCCACATTTGTTGATCATCTACTGCACTGCAGCTGCTGTGTTAGATGCTTCCATATTGTCTCCATTTCGCAGTCTGGTGAACTGCCTGAGATCATCCAGCTAGTAAATGGCAGAGCCAGGGCTCATGCATCACCTCTGGACTCCCCCAGGACACTTGCCTTTCGTGTTTCAGGTGTAATAAAGACCCTGGAAGTCATCTTCAAATCCAGTATTAGTCTGCTAATTAGTAGAACTATTGAATCAGTAATTGTAATCAGTTCCTTTTCCGTTACTTATTTTCCTCTCTCCTCTTTAATTCATTTAAAGTTACTATAGAGATCCAATATCATCCCACTCACTGTCTTAAATTTTACTTTGGAGCTCAATTATACCTTTAGTATAATGATTCCCATTAAAATGTAAAATGCCTTGGATAGATGCTTTATTAAGGCATCACACACTATTTAGACGTGAGTATGAATACAAGGTGGGAGAGCTGGGATTTATGGAGAAGCCTGAGGGATATACTAAGGCCACTGTCACTGTAGGTGGGTGAGGGTGTTGACTCGAGGGAATAACAGGGAAACTGAAGTAATTGTCAGAATAATGACTCTACTGAGAGCGGCTGTGCCTGAGATGGCCCTTGCAAAGCCCAAGTGAAAGATTTAGTTCCCCCACATAGCCATGCCCCTCTCATGTTACAGCATTTTGTGTAACATAAATGGATTTGGAGGAAATCCAACCCACTCCGGCGGTGACACTGCCCCCTTCAGGTTGATCTCTTTCAAAGCCCAGTTGAAAAGTTCATGGTGGGTCTTTCTCCCACACTCCATACATACTCAGCAGTTGGGATTTCATCAGCTCCTTAAAATCCTTGCCTTTATGCCACGGTCATCACCCTCTGTGTGAGGGTGCCAACCTGAAAGGACAACGTCTGTTCCCTCAGGGAGTTCCGTGAGTTTGAATCCCGGAAGGTACTACGGTCCTCAAGCTTGAGAGCTGCCAGCTCTGTGTCAGGGGCCATGAATGAGCAGATATACTGCTCCCTCATGGGTGGTTAGAAGGCTTCCCGGCTGCTCTCCCCATGGGTCTCAGGTGGCAGAGCTGCCCTCATGTGGGGCTCTCTGTCCTTTGCCTACAACCTGTAGGAGGCTGACACCCAGCTTGGACTTTGGGATTTATTTTTCTTCTAGGAGGTTTGTTGACAGGTTGGTGAAACCTGGATCTAACCTGAGGCTTTTCAGATCCTGAATTTCTCAGTCCCACTGAACTAAGTCACAGAAAAGTGTAAGCAGTGATGGCAGTGGCTTTCAGCAGTTCTTAGGAAAATTATAATGCAGAAGGTATGCGATATGGTGGGTCTGAGGGCTAGGGAAGCGTGGCAGATGGGAAAAGTCCATGTGGTCTGATGGGAAGGGGAATGGATTCCCTGGCTATGGATTCTTCCTTTTGTTAGAATATTCCTGCAGCACATGTAGGTGTTAGGAGATTCCCTACCTTCCAGGCCAGTTTAATTTGGAACTACATTTGCAGTCAACTTGAAACAAAACCACATGGCAATTTAAACCCTATACAGTTCACAGTCAGTAATGCATTCTGGAAATAAGAGGTACATCTGAGATGAGGTGCTGAGAGATCCGCCTGTCTCTCCAGGCATGGTTTGACTGTCTCCAAGTCTAGACAATTGAGAGTCAACATGAGCCTGGAACCTAGTGTACCAATGAGTTCTTATGTAATGGGAAACCTACCCTCTCCCCAAGGTTTTGTCCTACTGGGAAGTCCACCACTGACCAATCTTACAAGAGAAAATGTCAATTGAACAAATTTTCACGTCCTTCCTACCTGCACTACTGTGCTAGGAAAAGGTAGGCACAACAAGGTTATGTATTTTATTATATAATTCCTACCTTGAAAGTGTTTATAATCTATTAGCAAGGAGAAAAGAAAGTATGAAGTCACGGTAATGCAGAGTGAGGGCAGTACCATTAAAAGGCTACAGATGCCAAGGAAGCTCAAAGGAAACAGATTACATCTAGAACAGGAAGGCGCTAATGAGGCGGTGTCATTTGATATAAGTAGTGACAGAGAGATAGGATTTCAATCCATGAAGATGAAAGAGGAAGGGCCTTCTACCTGAGGGAAGATGAGGGATGATGATTCAAAAACTCCCCCAGGCTTCTAAATAAACTACTCTAAACTGCCCAGGGAGAGACTAGGGCTATACTAATCCTTTGACTATTCAAAGAAAATTCTCCTGGCAGAGAAACATCTGAACAGCAGCTTACTTGATTAATAATTGTTCAAGAGACATTATTAATTATTCACTTACATTTGTTATGCAAGAAAGAATTCAAAATGGATTCAATAAACTTTTTTCTCTAACGTATTCAGACACTGACATCATTGGAGGGAGGTGAAGGTACCAGAGAATCCGCGGGCCCTTTTTTGGTTCACAAACTGGCCCCTGTACATGGAGAGAGCAGAGGAAGAGTCAGGCCACTCCAGATTGGTAGGTGGCAGGTTTAATAAGCAAAGAAACTTACATACAATGCCTGTTTTGAGGAGACTCCGAGACAAGTAGATCTCCAGTCAGAATCGTAAAAGTTTCTACAGAGGCCTTACCTGGGTTCAGTCGCATATACTCTTCAGATGGTCTCGACAACACCTTACTCTCTCAACGCTGTGTCCTTGGAGTAGCTGCCAGTGTGGGGAAGGCAGAAGAACACACCATCCAAGGACAGGAAAGGGGGTGAGGGGCCTTTTAACGCCTGGGTCCAGCTCGCGGGTCAACTGGTGGTCACGTCCTCTCAGTGACCTCCTCCAATACCATCGCAGTTTGAACATTATAAATTCTTAAACCTCCAAGGCCACTGATTCCTACAGACACTCAGACTAGAGGGAAACATTATTTAGTAAAGAAAATAAAAAGGTAAAGGACATTTTGTGGGCCTGTGGAAGAGGAATCCAGTTACTTCCATTATACCAGAGTCTCAGCCTTAGAAATACGTTAGAATCACCTGGGGATATTTAAAAATACTGGCACCTGGACCCCAACGTATCTTGATTTCACTTAAGGGCCTTGGTATTTTGAAAAGCCTCCCCCCACCCCCATCCCCACACACACATACCGCCCTAGGTGATTCTAATATGCAGCCAAGGTTGAGAACAACAGCTCTAAAAGCATTTAGGGTAACTTCCAGACTCTTTATGTAAAAATAAGAGGTGAGGAGAGCTATTTTCAAATTGGGAAAATAAATGAGAAGAGTCAGGGACAGCTCTATGTAGGAAGACAGAGTCCACCTGTGGGGACAGAGCCAGGAGTGCAGTTTCCAGGCTCTCACCCTCATGTGGAAAGGTGCTGGCCATCAACTGTGATTGGATGGCCATCAGCTGTGGCTAGTTGGCCGTCAGCTGTAACCAGTGAGCGATTGGCCACTAATATAACTGCCGCGGCTACGCTAGCAGAAAAATGGGGGCTAGCGAGAAGATGGTGGCTGAGCTAGCAAGAGCAGATTGCAGTTACCATGGGGGATTGCAGCTTGCAAGTGAGGTTGGGTGGCAGAGAGAAGTGGACAGCAGGTTGCGGATAGTGTGGTTCCTGCTTCCTGTGTCTCCAACCCAGCCGCCAGCGAGAGTATGGTGGTATGACTCCCCTATCTATGGCTCCGTGGGTGTTCCTGTTTGGCCTCACCATATCCTGTGCTCTTATGTGGGGAGCGGGAGCTGAGACCCCGCGTGACACCCTGCATGACACCATCTCTATCCAAAGTCATGCATCCTGATTATTCTTCATATTTACAGCTGCTTTGGCCTCTTCCAGCTGGGTCTACATTTGCTCCTACCTACCTCGTACTGATAAGAACATTCTCTTTGGCATAGTGGGTACTTTCTATTCCATGGAGAGAGTATAGAGATCAGGTTAAAGAGACAACTTTCCATTTCCAGATGTGGGAGGCAGAATAATGCACCTCCTCAAGATATCCACATCCTAATTTTGGGAACTTGTAAATATGTACTTCATATGAGACTCTGAGGATATGGTTAAGTTAAGGACCTTGAGATGGAGAGATTATCCTCTTATCTGAGTGGACCCAATGTGGTAATAACAAAGATTGTTACAAGTGAAAGAGGAAAGGAGGAGAGTCAGAGTTGGAGGAGATGTGATTGGCAGAAGCAGGAGATGGAGCAATCAACAGCTTTCAAGATGGAAAGAGACCATGAGCTAAGAAATACAGGCAGCCTCTAGAAACTGCTAAACACTTTATATACATTATCTTACTTAATTCTCACAACAATCCTATATCACAGGTCCTTTTACTGCCCCTTTTTTATGGTGGAAGAACCAGAGACTTTGAGGGTTAAGATTTGTATTTCTCAGAATCTGAAATGTCAGGAATTGTAAGATGCACCATTATATTATGTGCCACTAGGGAAAAAAAGACTGCTAATTAAACTATGGCAGGTCATCAACACATACCATTTCTAATTCTAATTAAAAAATCGTAAAATAAGTGACACAACTTTCCATATAATAACTCTTACATTGCACTGTAGAGAAATCAAATATCAAATTCTTTAAAACATGTTCTACTTGAAAAAAAAAATCATTTTTCTTTGGAGCCTTTAAAGCTATGTTATTTAGTATGATGGCCACTAGCCACATACACCTAGTCAAAAATGAGAAGTCAGGTAAATCTAAAACACATCAGATTTCAAAGATTTATGATAAAAAATAGTTAAATATCGCACTAGTGATTTTCTATACTGATTACACACTAAAGTGATAATGTTTTGGATTTATTGAATTAAATAAGATAACATTAAAATTAATTTTACCTGTTTCTTTTTACCTTTTTAATGTGGCTTCTAAAACATTTTTAAATACGTATGTGGCTTTTATTATACTGCTATTGGACAGCACTGGGTCAAGGTATGTAAGTAATCTGCCTATTGGGTAAAAAAGCACAATTCTGGAGTTAGGGAGCTATTGTGTGACTCTTTTCAGAGGAAAAGGATGATGTTGACAAAACCTACAAAATGCAGACAGGGTGAGGTGAGTGTGTGTGTTATTGGAAGCGGAAGGGGTCAAGGAAAGATGCTTGATTAAGTTTTCATTTTGGAATATGTCGTTTTTAACTTTTTTATTGTAGCAGTAGAACGTACATAGCATACGTTTTGCTATTTTAACAATTTTAAGTGTCCAATTCCGTGGCATTAAATATATTTACTATGTTGTGCAATCATCAACACTATCCATCTCTAGAACTTTCTCATCTTCCCAAACTCAAACTCCACCCACTACATAACTCCCCATTCTCTCCTCCTCCCAGCTCTGGCATCCACCATTCTACTTTCTGTCACTATGAATCTGACTTCTCCAGATATGTCATATGCTGTGTTTCCCCCAAAATTAGACCTAACCGGAAAATAAGTCCTAGCATGATGTTTCAGGATGATATCCCTTGAACATAAGCCATCATGCGTCTTTTGGAGCAAAAATTAATATAAGACCCGGTCTTCTTTTCGGGGAAACACGGTAAGTAAAATCTTACAATATGTGTCCTTTTGCACCTGGCTTATTTTATATAGCATAATGCTCTCAAGGGTTCACTCAGTCCTTTTTAAAGGATGAATAACCTTCCATTACATGTATGTACCACCTTTTGCTTTTCCATTCATCTGTTTATACATGAATATAGTACTTTGCACTTGCTATGTTACTTGTAATTATTCTACTTTTGATGACGGACTCTAGATTTGATTTACCTCATATTTTTTGTAGTGTATATTGGAAGACTTATGGGTTCTCAATAGATTCCTCTTAATGAGTTGTGCTTCTCAGAGCTATTTACAAATTAGACAATTTTCAGAAGAATAAGGAGCACACATTTTCCCACCACAATTAGATTTTGACAAGTTAGAAGAAACTGTTAAATGATTTGGCATCAAGTCATGCAGACAAGACAGTCTTACTGAGATGGTGAATTCTCATGCTAGAATTTGACCAGGAACCCAGCGTTATTCCTCTGTGGTATCTATCCAGTGCCTCCTGCCTGTAGCCTTGAGATAAATGGGCATTCTATAAGGTTACTTGGCTCTAGTGAATCTGTGCATAACGAACCAGGAGCAGAAGCAAAACCCTTTCCTCATGCAATGTTTCCAGAGTCTTCTATCGACAAAGCTTAACACTTGGCCATCTGGCAAAGGAAAAATATTTGAGGGGTCAAGACTCATTTTTACAGAGAAGGAAAATAGGATCAATTTGGAGCTCAGAGTCAATAATCTATAACTGGCACAAAAACTGATCAATAGTGGGAAAAGATGTATACAAGCCACAGAGTGAGAGAAATCTTACTCTCAAAGATAGAAAGTAAAGGGAGTGAGACTGCTGGGAGTGAAGAATGAAAGATCTAGTGATATATAAAGGACTATTTGTTTTTCGAAGACCTCAAAGATACCTTATGACCTAAAATGAATAAATAGCAAAACCCTGGTGGCTGTAAGCAAAAGTGTTTAATAGTGTTCTATAAAAAGGATCACAGGGTCCACCTCTCCTTCCCAGTGGGTGAGACCTTATCAGTTCTTTCAACAAATATTTAATGAACACCTGCTAGGTGCAAGTACTACTCTAGTCACCAAGAAGACAGTAGTAAAAAAGGTAGACATTGGACCTGACGTCTTGGCCTTTGAAATAAAACAAGACACTGAATAAGAAACAATCAAAACAACACACTATTAACAAGACAATAAATAACAAATTAAAACAGACATGAAAGGTGATATGCAGGAAACTCTCTGGGTGATGTCATAAAAAGTAACTGGGCAGAAGGGTCAAGTGAATTAGACGGGGGGCACTGGGAAAGTTGTGCTGAGGTGTCATTGGAGTTGAGAATGAGCTAGGCAAGTGGGGAGCCAAGGAAAAAGCAGTCCAAGAGAGGAGAGCAAGGTCAAAGACCCTAAGGCAAGAAGCCACTGGCTTTGCCCAGAGTGGGGCTGGGAGAAAATGAGAAGAAAGGGCAGATGAGGTAGGAAGGGAGGGGAGGCGTTTCTTGTCAGCAGCTAGAATAAGCTAAGGATAACTCACATGCCCGTGGCAGACAGAGATGCTGACAGAAAGAATAAAGAGCTCTAAGGTCCCCTAAAGAGAAACAGAAATCTGATTACAGCGTCTCTAAGTGTCCTCGAGATACTTCCACATAGACTATGCGCTATCACGCAGAAATTAGGGGAAGCTACAGCCCAGCTTCAGCTGGTATTCCAATCATGAATGCAGCTGGCCTCCAGGGTCAGCTAGCATCTAATCAGAAAGCCTGTTCAGACTCAAAAGGCAACAATTACATGCACTTCCCTTGTCTATCATCCAATCAATACCCCAAGTTTGGGTAATGAAGTGAATTTTTAAAATGTGTTGAATCTATTAAATTAATGGCTCATTAATATGTTTGAACATTAGAAAGTTGACTCTTGCTGGTGAAAGTAAAGGTATGCAATTTTGCGGGCTGGCCAAAATATTTGAAATGCGCTACTTAATCATGCATAAACAGAGGATGTAAGAATCCAGTGAGGCATACAACCTGTACTGTATGGAACCCAAGGCTTGAATCTAAATTGGTCCTGTATCCAGCCACTGAGGATCGCTCTTGCGCTGATGAGACTGGAAGGTAGCAGAATCCTGCCTGTGGAATGTTGTCACTCAAGCTGTGGTCGAAGCACCTAAAAAAAACAGCAAGAGCTTCATCTAATTTACAGAACAGGTTGTATTAACTCCCTTGCAAATAAGTTTGTTTATTAGTAAATGTATGTGTGCTGGAATTTGGTTTGAAATTTGCTTTCTTTAAAATCTGGTAGCAAGGTTGGGGAGAAATGCTAACCTCAGCCACCTCAAACTTTTTTGCAACTATGATTTTGTTGTTGTTGCTAAAAAGAACTTAAGAGAATTTGCATGACTAAATTGACTTATATCCATTTGCAACAAACACATTCCCAAGTAACAAAAACTGGCAGAAAACATTTAACAGAGCAATTGGAGAAAAGCAAATTTCTCTAAATACAGATGAGGAGTCTCGATTTAAAATCAAAACCATGAGTGACTGCATGAGAGCATGTACATTTCCTAAAATTAGCAATAAGGTCTGAAACATAAGGGAAAGTCCATCCCAGAACAGGTGTGGTGGGACACAAGAACAGTAAATATCTAGATACAAGGTTCTAACACCCTTTCGACAAGGTTTCCATCATGAAAGGAATTGACACTGGGAGTGCTGGACAAAAGGATAGACATGTAAAGGTGTGTGCTTTCCAACCATTCCCATGAGTCTTCTCTATCTTCCCTTTGTGGCTCCTAGAATTTGTGAGCAAAGATCAGACCAGGCCTCGTTCTCAAGATATGAAGGAAAATATTTTCTTAACACTCCACTCTCTTCTAATCCACTAAATAAATGAAAATATACTTGTCATAATTTCAGTAGCTTAACCCGTTCTTATAAACTTTTCTACAAGATGCTTTCCAATTATCTTTTACAGTAATATATACATATATATATATATATATATATATATATATATATATATATATTAATTAGACCAATGAGGGAAGCCAATATTATGTGTGGAGAAAGTTAATTCCAGAAAGATCAGGTAACAATTATGGGATTAGAATTCATATTCTTCTTTTGAGGTATTGATCACTGAAGGAGAAGGCCAGTGAAATGACAACTGCACCCTAGACAAAAGACTTCCTAAGATATTGGAAAGTCAAAGGGAGAGGCATTTGTGGAGGCCTTGAGAATGTACCTTAAAGACTTAAATTAAGGGAAATTAACAAATCAAAGACCCCCAGCTGTGCATGGATTTCCATACTTATACCCCTTCCCTAAATGCAGGAGAAATACGAAGGCAATTCTGTTCCTGGAGATAGGACTCTTTTGAAGGCCAGCTTTGGTTCAGGAACTCCTGATGACCTTGACAAACCTTCCTTGGACTGCTCGGCAGCCTAGAACACTTCCACCCAACCTTCCTTGCCTCATTCCCTCAGCTGTGGTCAAACTAGCATCACAGTCTAATTGTTCTCCCAGGCCTTTCTGAATCCCTCCCTATTTTCTCTCATATGCATGTCACCTAATAACATCTTTACATGTTTAATCACATCTTAGTATCTGCTTCTTGGAGGACCTGGGCACACATTTCTTTGTACCATTTTTTCCTCCAAATATTTCAAATAGGAAAATAGCAATAATTAATTCACAGTCAGTTCCTTTTTAGTCCTTGGGATCACTAAAATCTTTGGGTGAAAATGTGTTTACTTTGGAAGTGACTATATACTACCTTTGGTGATCCTAATCTAATGTTATTAAGGTCCAATAAGTGTCCCTCTTTTATTAATAGAAACAAGAATATAATACATTAAGAAAATAAATTGTAATTTTTAGAACCCTCCTTGAATATCTAAAGAGCGATTTAAAATGCCCTCCAGATATAAGACAACCACATTATTTTCACACATTTTCACATCAGTAACCCAGTTTTAGTTTAGGTACTTGTGTACAACTAGATATGAATGACACTTCTGTGGTGCAATGGATGGGAAGCCTGTAGGAAGAGTGAAGGTGGGGAGGAATAATCTCGTCTGTGAAAAGGAGAGAAATGGGGAAAGAGATCCTAAGAGAGGAGTCTTCAAAAAACATTTTTTGTTTTAGGCTAGAGATTTAGAATGTTTATAGGCTGAGAGGAATGTGAGCATAATTTGATGGGTGGTAGACAAGCAGAGATGAAATCAAAAGCATGGGGGAGGCAGCATTTGACTTGAACAGCTAGGGTTTTAAGGAAGGAAATTATGGGGTTAGTGTGCATAGACACACCTTTAAGTGTCTGTGTGTAGGGGAGTTGATGGAGTTGTTCCATTTTATTGGAGTTTCTGTGTTTTCTGTGAAATAGGACACTGGAGTTAAGGACTTTGAAGAGGAGCTTTCAGGAAAGAGTGAAGTTTAGCATTTGAGGAGAATGGAATGAGGAACTGCCCAAAGATAAGCAACAAGGAGTCATAGATGGTGTTAGAGGCTCAGCTGAGGCTGGATGGTGTGAATCTCAGTGACTGCAGATGAAAGGACTGCGCTCAACAGCACAGGTGTAGAGAAGTTTCGCTGAGACTGGTCCAACTTTGTGGATGTTACCTGGTAGTTGCAGGGAAAGCATACAGAGTTGAGGGTGCTGACAAAAGAATTGACAATGGGGTACAGACTTAGTAATGAAGGAAAGTGTAATCAGTAGAGTGCTGATAACTTTTGAAAAGTCGCGTAAAAGTCTCATAGGGGCTTTGTGAAAATTAAGTGTGATAATCAAGATACAAACTGTGTCAGGAAGTGTGCAGACAGGGTCTGTAATTTTATCCTGCTTACAAGTGAACAAGTTAGCCTGCCACAGGATGCTGGTGGAAGACATGAGACTCCTGGGACAGAAACAAAGAAGTTTATTACTCACCGCAGAAGCAGTAGCCAGAGCATCATGCTCATTTGCATCGGTTCTCTAAGTCTTCCAAGTCCCATGAGGGCAACACAAGGCCTGTGATAGATACTCACACACAGAGTGGGTTGAGTTATAGGAGAGAGACACTAAGTTTGGGGATTTACTACTTTCTAGTAAGCAGAAGCAAGCTTGCTCTTTGTCTAGGGGAAGATGTTAGCTAGCTCATCCCTCAAGGTTACTCACTGCAAACACAGCTCTGTGATATGGTCTGGCTAAAGAGTGGTCAGAGCCTTGCATTCTTGGCACACTCAGCAAGAATATGTAGAAATGTTCAAAGCCCAGAGCATATTGTCTCTTCCAATAAGTATAGTGTCTGGCACACAGTAGGTTTTCAACAAATATGAGCCATAATTAATGACCATGTTGTTATTGGTGATTAAGTTGAATCCTACTTAAAATTCAGGGAGATAAAAGGAAGAGTGAAAGATCCACAATCAAGGGTATTTCTCTTTCAAGCAATAAGAGGCTTGATATTAAGCTCCAGCAAAATGAAAACTCAAGAGTGTTTGACTCATTTGTAAACGGAATGCAAAGAAAATAAGAAACTAGAAGTCTTTGAGTAAATTTGTTATAGAAAATCATTATTTTTAACACTGTGTAGTATGCCATATGAAAGTAGAACATATGAAGAAATGGCTAAAGTAAGTCATAATATAATTAGATTTCGGAAAACCTAACAGATAAGTGTGAGGTGCAGAGAAAGAACTACAAACGTGGCTAAGAATGTTAATCTTCATCATATACCATCTACCTGAAAATTTAAATGGAGAAACTGGATATATAAAACTGGAAAAAAAATTTCCAGAATGATTCCAAAGTCAAGGGAATGGACTAAATAATCTCCCCAGACAACTAAAATAAGATCTTTTATGGTCTATGATCTAATTTGAAGTTTATATAAAAACAATTCTTTTAAGCCCCACCTTCAGCTCCTTTTCCTTGGATTTTCTCTCCAAGTTCCCAAGATAACAGGGATCCTCTCCACTCTGCTCTTATAAATTGGTCTAGTCTGTACTTTTTCTTGTTCCTTACTCTCTGATGTCAAAATCTATATGAGATCGAGAAGGCATTCCCACCAGAGAGAAGGAGTTTTTTTACAGTTGAATATTCAATGAAACCATATCCATCATGTGCTTTCATATTCATCTTAATTGAGGGGCTATTTTCTCAGGCTCGCTGGATAAGAACATTGGTTCTGGAGGGTACTGGGAAATGCTTTTGTTAACACCATAAAATTAGTCCTCTCCCCACCCTCCCACTGAATCCTAAACAAATATTCAATGTCTAAGTTCTAGTGCAATCCTTGACTGCCATATTTCCCCCAAAACAATACTAGGTCTTATATTAATTTTTGCTCCAAAAGACATATTTGGACGTATTTTCAGGGGATGTCTTATTTTTTCATGTACAACAATCTACATTTATTCAAACACAGTCATGTCATCTTCTTCTGGAACATCGTCATAATGTACTAAATGCGTCCATCTGGCTGACTATCACAACTGGGGCTTATTTTCAGGGTAGGTCTTATTTTTGGGGAAACACGGAACTGATCTAAAGTTATTCAGGGCTCTTCTTTCTAGCTACAATTGAAAATAGCATTAAAAAATAATTAAGCACAAAAAAATGACACAGAATTGAGCCTAGCTCCACCCAAATAAGTCAAATTATGGAACAACCGTCCTCTTAGGTTTATCATTATCACTAATATGTTTTTGCCCAAGTGACTTTATTTAAGACTAGCCAGTTGGGGTCACCTTCAGAACCTGGTCTGTCAAGGATTTGGGACAACTGACTTAAATTTCAACTGGATTTGCTAGCTCAGCTGGAACACTGATTGTTGGCGTGGTTAAAATCCTAGGTCATAGGACCAAGGGTGCAGTATTACCAGGTTTATCTCTAGACACATCACAGTTTCTGAGAACTGAAAGATGAAATACAGCATCTTCCCTTATACTTTATTATGAGGATGAAAGGAAAGGAAGAGGGAGTGATCCTGACTATATCAAACCAAAAACTTTTGTCTAGTGGCAAAAGTTCAATGATGAGAGTTTTATATACAATTAAAAAATTTTTCAGTTACAGTTGACATACAATATTATATTAGTTACAAGTGTACAACAAAGTGATTAGACATTTATATACCTTATTAAGTGATCATCCCACTAAGTCCAATACCCATCTGACAGTGGTGGGCCCTTTTAATCGTCCTCACACACATTATAAAAGAGGTTTATTTTTAAGAAGTTTCAGCTTACTATTTACTGTATGTAAGTGTACGTGTTCATGTGGGGCTTTTTAAAATTTACAAGCCTGCACCATCCATTTCTTCCAAGAACTCCAACTGCAAGGACTCTTTTAAAATTAGCTTAATCTCTAACATTTGTCAGAGATAAGCCAATTATCTCATAGAGGGAAATTATTGAAAAAACATAACAAGGAGCTTCCTCCCCACCCCTCTTGTTTGCTTGAATGTAAATGTGTTTCATACAGTCAAGATAGTGCCTTGTCTCTATCCTGTCTCATAGTTTAACTAATCAGAATCAACTAATTGCAGAACGCTGCCCTAAACCAATAATATGCACATCTCTAACATAAAACTTGAGAAGAAAGCAATGCTAAGGGTGAAGACTCCCTTTCCACCAATCAACCTCCTCTCACTTTCTCATACTCTAGAATCGTGTAATTCAGGTCATGAGTCCTCAGGCAAGAAACCAGCGAGCCTTTTCCAGCACCTGGAGCCAGGTGAGTATCCTAGGGAAGATAAAAATCCAGGGACTAGCAGAGATATCTGGTCACCTACCAGATATTTACCTCTTCTCCATGTGCGAATTTGCTTTTTTAAAAAATCCTTTGAGACATAATACTTAAGAGGTGATGCCACACAAAGAATTGCGTTTTTGTTAATGATCACATTTAGTAAAGCAGCTGGCTTTTCAAGATTGCAGGAATAAATGTACTCTTACTGTAACATAAGCTTAGCCACCTGCTGGCTTAGAGCTGGCAGTGCCCTGTAACAAGTGTGGATGGAAGGAAAGATCAGATGCCTGTGAGGTGTGCCTTGCTCCTGCTCCTGTTTTCCCTTTTCCGCAGGGAATCATAAGTTCCAGCTCAGTAGTTATCATTGTCTTCTTCCTGGCTAGGAGTGTCCTTACACCTCACATGACTCCAGTATCCAGGCGTTAGATGCTTTGTGTTAAATGAGAAAAACTAAGCTGAACAGCCTGTCCTGAAGGTCTGTTGTGAAATCCATCCAAAAATCCAATAAGTAGGAGTGATATCTGTTGGAGAGTGAATTGGGTTACTTGAGGTGACGCTGATTTACTAAAGCAGTAAGCACAATCAAGAAGAGAACAATCTGGAAGGACTTTAATGTGCGTTCTGATCCCTAAAAGGCAGGACTAGCAGTAAAGAGAAAAATCCAAAGACCCTTGGCGCAGCAGCATTTTAGCAATTATTTGGGGGTAGCAGTGACGTGGTGGATAGAACCTATATCTTAAAAATGGAAGACCTTTGCTTTGGTCTCAGTTCTGGGGCCTTATCTCAGATGGTCTCTCTGAGCTATAAAGAGTTGGTATAAAATTAAATGATACAATTAATGTTGAAGCACTCACAATTTTGCCCCCACAGGACATTTGACAATGTCTGGAGACATTTTTGGTTTTCCCTGGGTGTTGGGTGATGCTCCTGGCATTTAGTGGGTACAGGCCAGGGATACTCCTTAATGTCTTACACAGCACATGGCAGCCCTCAAACTCCCACCAAACAGACTTATCTGGCCTCAGCTGTGAATAGTGTGAGGCTGAGAAACCCTGTTCATCTTCTTGGTTCTGCTTGACACAGGGAATCTGAGAAATGAGTGCTTTCCTGGGTCACCTGAAGTTCTATATGGATCTGATTGTCAGTTTTCACTGGCCTCAGCTCCCAAGTTGGTAGATGAATAGACTGGGAGGGCATGACTATAGAATTTACAGAAATAGTTGGTATCTATTTCAAAGGGCTTCTCTGAGGGTCTGGGTTATAACCATAAACTTGAGAGGGTTGATATATTGGTGTCTTATCAATATGTTGGATTTATAAAGGCTCTTCTGACTCATTTAAGTAAAGAAGAGTCACTTCTTAAAAGTTCCATTTAACTTTGAGGTAGGACTTCTTTTGGTTCTATTGTTGGGAAAACTTTGAAAAACACCAGTGCCTTTTTTTTGGAACTCATTACCTACATGTGATGTGATTCCGGACTCTGACTTTTATGGACGTGCTTAGATGCAGTGAGGCTAGAAGTGATGGCAGGGAATTATTCAGAAGACTGTCCGTGACAGAATGGGAGAGCTTCATATACAAGGAAAGCAGAAATGGAGAGATGGCAAATACTAGTACTGGATTGAGGAGCGCCTGAAGGCCTAGAGGGTTGTTGATACAATTGTTGACAGAGACAGCAGAGAATTAAACACAGCGGGGGCCCTACTATGCTCGGGGCACAGGTTCCATGCCCAGGAAGTTGGATTTGCCAATACAGTATGGAACTGAGACCCACAGAAGGTCACTTACAAAACATGAGCCGGTCAAAAGAAGAGGAATCCAGTGTAGACCAGAAGAGAGAACATGTGTTAGTCCCCCAGCCTCCTTAGTTAGCTAGAACTGGAAATATACAGAGAAAATACACTAAATTGCATTTATAGTTTTGTGGCATATAGATTGTATAGTAAAATGTATGTAGAACTCAATGCATAGTGTGCTTTCAATCTTTCTTGACCTATTGTTTCATAAAGTTCCCAAGTGAAACAACTACTCCAGTGTTGCTGCAGAGAGTTCTTTGGATTGAGTCCCTCTGGACCACTGCTGTCAAGATTCTGGTGTCCCAGTGGGTGAAAATAGATGAACTTCCCCTCCCTGTCCCACTCCCACATCTCCCCAAACCTCACAGTTGCAGATTTCCCAGCCTTATGGTGTGACTTCAGTCCCAGGAGATACCATATATGACACATGACTTACGCATAAGCCCCCGCTGCCTTCACACACCCTGAATCACAGCCTTGATCTGACATCAAGATCCATTTGTGCAGAAGGGACTTAAGGATAGGACGCCAGTGAGTCTTTCCTCATGATACATACAAATAAACACAGCTCTCCCTAGGCAGAAGGGTGAAGCCATCAAACTTGTGTTCAAAAAGCTTCTCTCTGTTGCCCCACTCTCTCACTGGTTATCCCTTTCTCCTTGGGCGTGAAGTCTTCTCAGGGGATCCTTGGTTTGGGTCCCACTATTCCTTTACCTCGTTCAGATTGGCTCATTGCCCATCAAGCCCAGACCTCTTTTCTCTCTTCTCAACAAGTCTTACTTGACTTTCCTCTTTCCCTCAGGACTATCCTCTGTGATTGGCCAGAAGGAAATTAATCTCATGCATTAATTCGAACTAAGACTAATGGCTAACACTAATTTGATGGATTGCTGTCACATTTTAATGCCTTAGCTCAAGGATGAGTAATGAGAGAACATTAAGTACCCAGGCTGAATCTTTGCAAGAGATATCTCAACAGAGGGGCTATTCCCACTGCCTTGGACTGACATTAACAATATTGTACTTATATCACCAAGAGTAAAGTCCTGCTCTCTGTGAATCAAGTAAAAAAATAATAAGTGATTAGTATTTGTGTATTGTTAAATGAAAACTTAAATGATATACTTTTTGATTATCAAATGTTGAAGTTAAAAATAACGAATGTTGTTGAGGGTAAAGTGTAATTGACACTTATATTGTGCAAGAGTATAGATCGGTGCATACTTTCTGGAAGAGTTTGGCAGTTTGATTGTAATGATTAAGATAGACACATGCACACACATGTATATTATATATGTATTCACACATACATATATAAAAATATTTGAAGGACTTATATGAAGGTTAGCAATGCCCTGTAGAGTCTGGCCCTGCCTATCTCACCAGTGTCACGTCCCATCCTCTCCTTTAAGCTTAACTGGGTCTATCCACACTGGCTCCTCTCAGTTCTCCAATATACCTTATATTCCCTCCTGCCAGGGAGCTTTGCACATACTGTTCTTTCTACCTCGGTGGCTCTTCATCCTTGTTTTGACTAACCAGTTCCTGCTCATCTCTCATCTCAGTGTAAGAGTCATCTCCTTAGGAAGCCTTCTCATAGCACTACTCTGCCCACCCACCACCCCAAGTCAGACAGGTTCCCTTATCTTCTGCTTTTAGGGACTTCATTCCTTTCCTCGTGGTACTTAGCCTAGTCATGACACTCTTCTTTGTGTGATATTCTTCATCTGTCACCCTTTGTGCATTATACACTCGAGGAAAGCAGGTTTGTGTTCACCTTTCCATCTCTAGTGCCTAGAAAAGGGCCTGGTATTTAAAAGGTGCTCCAGAAATACTTGCTGATTCAATAAATGGATGGTGAGATTATAATCCATTTTTATTTTCTCCTTTGTGCTTTCTTTAGTTTTCAAATTGCAATGATCATATGATATTTTTTATAATAAAAAGAAAATCATAAGAACGCTTTTCCTTCCCTTTCAGGCTGCAGCTGTTCTCTGCAGAGCCTGCTGTCTTTGGCAGTGATTCCTCTGACTGCTACTGTTCTAGGCTAGCTCGTGCCATGGGGCATGACTATGCTGCATTGTCTGGAAGTTCTGCCCCAGGTGGGGTACTTCTGCCCTACCCATCATGACTGGGTTATTTGCCACAAAGCAGGTGACTCAGAATCCTGCTGTTATCTTTCTCTTGCCTCAGGAGTGCAGCCTGGTGGCTTTCATGACTCAGCAAATGACCCTTTGACAAAGTGGCATACCAAGGCTGCCTTGCCAACTAGTGACAACACAGTGGGATTTTTACTGAGTGCAAGTCCTGCTGCGTGTCTGTGGATATCGCTTGGCACGAAACTCTCATACATCATTCCACTCCACTCCCCTATATTCACGAGAATTATAGTCACTGTGACTTTCCCTGTTGAGTCACACCTAAGCTTTTTCAGGGAATTAATAGGAGTGATTTAATGGCTTTAGCTTAAGACTCAAATTCTTTCTTTCTTTCTACAAACTGACAGCATAAATGCAATTATGGTTGTAGCTAAGTGAGAGTAATTTCTCCATATGGTGCTTCAAGTGGCATTTAAGATATTTTTAATACTTCTGTAGGCAAGTTAAAAAAATCTTGTTAGTCTGCAAACATTTTACCAGCCTCCACAATGTTCACCTACACATTGAAACGTTACAAGGAAAATTTGTCATTTCAAATCCTTTTTGAAATGAGCTGGGAAATAAATACAGATAATGCATCACAAGAGACTAAGAGCCCTCAATCTGAAGAGGTATCATTCTGCGTGTTTGAGTAAGTATTTTCAACTGTCGTTTAATTTCTGACTTTTCTGTGGCCAGATTTATCTTTTCTCAGACTGTGAATGCACATGAAGTGACGTGTGGCAGCGCAAAGCTTGTTTTTCTGTCTTAGATTGCTAGATAAGCTGCAGATTAGTATTTTGATGCCATTAAGTATTTTCAGGAAATGTAAGGGTGATGAGCAGCTATTGATCAACAGAATAGCATCTGTATTAGGATGAATGGGGCCGCAGGCAAGTTGCATTTATCTGGTGTTGAGATAAAAAGCTGATTACACAGCTGAGGGTAAATGAGGTGGAAACATCTTGGAGCTTTGCTCCCAGTGTCCTACATTTCAGAGCGACGTGTTCATTGGTTTCATGTTTAATGTTTCCTACGGCAGCCTTCCTCTTCTTATAGATTATTTGCCTTGGGGTTGAAATAAATCTAACAACATCTATCCTGGAGAATGTTGCATGCATCAATTTACCCCAGTCAGGATAAAGAACATTAACTAACACTAGTGGTCCTGTAGGTCATCCCCCATCCAACGTCGATGAGGACACTGAGGTTGATTGGTTAAGGTGATTTGGGCCACATAACTAGTAAGTGTGGTGAAGTGTTAGGTTCTTTCTAGAATTATTTTTTATGCGGTCATATCCTGTCAGAGCACAGTCCTTCTCTATGGAAGGGCAAAGGCCATTGCCCTGGGAGAGCTTCCTGACGTGCTCTTCCTGCCCACGTTCCCTTCACATCTCCCAGAATTCCCCCTTGTAGTGTCTAGTCTCCATTTTCACTCCAGTTGGTCTCTCCTTGACATCCACATATGGATTCTACAGATGACTGTTCCTTGACATCCACTCTCGGGCAAAAGAAGCTCCTTGCTCCTGACTGGTCACATAATGGGAAGGTGGGACTCTGAGGCAACTGATGATGTCACCTGCCACATCCAATGTCCCGTCCAGCACAACACAGGCAATGAGAGAACGAGAAGGGGAGGTGAAGGGTTAAGAAAGAAACAGAAATCAAGAAAGTTTTGAAACAGGGGCCAAGGGTCTCACAGCCTCAAAGGACTGAGAGCCCCGAATCGGGCCACCCTGTGGTTTTTATTGATGCACATACAAGGAAGTAGCATTGTTTTTACTACGTCTGTGAGTCTCATACACCATACCAGAAAACTGGTTCAAACCAATCACCCTTGCCTATCGAAAGTCCCATGATGTATAAATAATTATTGTTTGTACCTCCCCAGGGGACAAAACCTTTATGTTGAAAACTTACTGAGATGGTGAACTGATGTTATCACACCCCAAGCAGGATGTGGGAAGGAATACAGCCACAGAGGCAGAAGCTTTCCTTAGACGGGGGAATGTGGGGGCTGTGCCCACCTCTATCAACCCCACTAATTCTCCTGGTGGTCCCCACATGACTGTGCCTGTCTTAGGTCGTTCCTTTCTTGAGGAATCTTACCCGTCCTTGGCTAGCCAGCCATCCTTTGGGGCCAAACAAGGAGATGGCATAAAGGTGAAGCAATGTCCCTGAAAGGAATAGTCTCACAGACTCTTCTTTCTTTTTAGGGGTAGGTGCGAGGGGATAGACAGGCATGCTGCTGTGTGACAACAATCCCATCTCTTTTTTCCCCCCACCTGGATTGGAGTTCTTCCCGATGGAACCACCAAAATGTATGTGTTCAATTCTCTGTGTCTGGTTTCCCTACTTCTTTTTGAACACCTGATTTTCTAGGTCACATATTGAAGTTATCCGCCTCAGGGAAGGACAGAGATTCAATTAAACAAAGCAGAGCACTTATTAGATGCAAGTTATTGTGAGGATGCAAAGGTAAACCACGGCCAATCCTTCCTTTGAGTTCCTTTTAATCTAGAGGAGGAAACAAATATGTCTGCAGCTCTTTATGGGGGACAAAAGGGTAAGAGAAGTAAAAACAACACACTATAGAAGCACAGAGTTGGAAATGAATTCTGACAGAGAATGAGGAAAGGCTTCAGGGAGGAAGTGGTTTGTGAGCCGGAGCTTAATGATGGAAAGACCTGTTTATCTCATTCTTTGAAAGGAAGCACTTAGTGGTTAAACTATGACATCTGTGGCTTTCATCGACTGTAGGAGGTTGCAACAGTAGGGTCGGGAAGCTTCAGATATATGGTAGGATCCATGTGAATCTAGAGCCTGGCTTAAGTTTCTCTTTCTCCCTTTCTTCCAGAAAGGGATGGTATAACCTTTGGAGAAAAATTGAGAGTTAGTGATCTGTGGGCAGTAATGTTTCCTCCTTTTCGAGGTAATAGTAAAAACATAAGTGAATGTGTGCATTAGAGAAGTTCCCCTCCCCTGTTTTCTCCCCTCTTCCTTTCCCCAGTTCAAGGTCAGGAGCAAGGCTCTTCAGGCAGTAAGCTGCTGGAGTTATTAAATGCATTACATACAAGATAAACAGTCCTTCTAAAACTTTAGTGCATAGGAATCATCTGGGATATTTTACTAAAAATGCAGATTCTGATTCAGTAGGTCTGGGGTGGACCTGAAATCCTGCATTTCCAATATTTCACCTTCCAGGTGAGGTCAGTCGTGCTGGTCTTCTGACCACATGTCGGAGGGAACATCACCGCCTTGTTTTACTAGAAATGAACTAAGAGGTAAAGAAGAGACTTTGGGAATGGACGGGGAGTTACATGAAATCCTTCTAATGCCACTAAGAGTACATGTAAGTACTACATGAAGCCTCAAGCAGGCAGAAACCATCTTTTATATTTTCTTGGTTTCATTTAGGAAATAGGGTACTTTGATAAACAAATTGACCAAATTCAGTATTTAAAAATTTGCAGACATTGCATCATGTATTTCATGTATTTCAATGAGGTGTACATTTCTGTGGGGATTATTAGAGATAGCTTCTTCCCTTAGGAAAGCAAGCATGGTGTAATACAAAATCGTGGGCCTCCGGGTCAGAAGGATTTGAGACTTTTTTCTTAATTGTGTAACCTCAAGTGAGTTATTGTTCTCTTTAGTCTCAGTTTTCTCATCTATGAAATAAAGATAATCCCTACTCTGCTGGGTGGTTGTGGAGACTAGCAATTATGTTTATAAAGTGATCTTTTCAAGTCTGATTTAGATTGTGTGTCCTCAACTAAGTTGTGCATTATTCAGGTCAAGAAATGGGTTTTAATGACAAACATCTAAGTATTACTTTGTTTTGTGCACCTGAAACTAATAAAAAAAATTCTGGAAAAAAAAACTAATAAAAAAAATTCTGGAAAAAAAAAGTTATACATGGAAAAAAAATGGATTTTATTGAAATGGATATCCCCAGTCTAGTATAGCATCTAACATACAGTATTATGCACTTAGTAATTGTTTATTAAGTGAGGAGCACATACAAACCTAAATGTCTATATCACTAACCTGTTAATTAGTGCATTCCTTTATATTGATCTATATAATCTTTTATTTATGTTTTGTCTTTATAATAATTTTTGGAAAATATTTTTCTTCTCTTTCTCTTTAAACCAACTCCTAAACACTCCTCCCTCCCAAGTTTAGAGCAAGTACATATTTCCGAGTTTAATTAAAGATCAGAATATAATTTATAAATCTTTTCAGAAAGCTTTTGAAACAATGCTGGAATAAGACTTTGGGTTATATTCTCTTTTTCTTTCTAGGACTAAGCTCTTATGGCCATGATATTATTTTGTTGGTTTGCTTTAAATGTTTCCTACTTCAATTAAAATCTATTTAGACTTAAGCCCTGGAAATATGTACTTCCTTCCCATCAATATCAAATCACATTTCCCTTCTATGAGCAAAGCTGACTTGTAATTGCTCCTGACACGTATCAGAGGTGCTGCTTCACTCTTGGAAGTGCTTCGGAAACTGCAGTTTCAAGAAGTCAGTAGTGAGGGAATTGGTCCCTTAACGACAGCTTTTCAGGTAAAAAAAAAAAAAAAAAAAAAAAATTCACAGAAATAAGAATTGTGTAACTGCTTCTTGTTCTTCTAATTCATAATGATGCATTTTAAACGGAAGTGTTGACCTAGCATTGACTCGACTCCTGATTATGAGACCCTAGAACAATTACTTGACCTCTCTGAGCCTCAGTTTTCTTATCTATTAGGTGGAACTTACGCAAGGTAGATGTGTGGATTGAAGGAAATAGCTACATATAAAATGCCTATCTGTGCTTGGCTACTATTATGAGTAAGAATAAATCAGAGTTCCCATAAGTTGTTATTTCTAGGAAAAACATTTTTATGGGAAGAAAACATCACTTTAAAATATCTTCCCAAAGTTTTTCACACTTATTATTTGGAAACAGAATCTGTTCAGGATAGAGTCTCTTCTTAAGTACCCGATGCACGATAAATTCTGCATTTATGGGGCAGTAGATTAAAGTCAGTGCTCTTTCTTGCCTAGCTGCTTGGAACAGATAAAATGCCACCCACATCACAGAGCAATCACTAGATCATTAAGCCCTCAAATCCTCTCTCGAAACGTTTGAAGGTAGTTCATTCCAGTGATTATTAGGCATTTGGGGGCAAAATACTTTACCTTGGCATCAAGGTGTACATTGATTTGACAGAGCAGAAACAGTGCTTTTCAAGATCAACGAGATTTTGGACTTTGCGGTTTTCCAGCCAGCTAAGGAGCCTCCATTGTGAGGTCCAGGCCTCATGACATCCGGACTCAGTTTTCCTTTCCCGACACCCAAGGCCCTAGCAGGCACATTGTTTCACCCAAACCAATTTAGCTGTCATCTGCGAGCAGTCATTTACCCGCCAGCTGTTCTGGTTAAAGAGCTATTTGGAGGCAGAACTGGGGGTGTGAGGAAGACCAATGTAAGGGTTTGGGTTCTATTTGTTGAGTTTTCCTCCTTGATTCCTTTTTGCACTTGTAATCGAGAATGGCTAGGCTGTGGGGTGCAGGGGCAGGCGCTGATCTGATCACTGGAGCAGCACAGTCTTGCGGGGTCTCTGAGAACTGGGAGAACCACGACCCTTCTCCCTTCCCTTCATCGCTTGGAACCAGTCCAGAGCGCGCGCTCTGAGAGGTGCCCCGACGCGGGCAAGCCGAGGGGATTGGCTGTGGCTGTAGATCTTTCACCTCGCCTACCGACCGCCGCCTCGGACCCAGCAGCCTGGACCAGCGTTTCCCAATAACCTCACCGCGCCCTAGCCAGGCTCAGCGGCTTAGTTGCTGATTGGGCTCTTTCGCCCTGCCCTCCTGACGCCCCGGGCGCCGCTGCACGTTCCCATTGGTCGGCAACCCCGCCGATCAGTTCACAGCTCGCCTCCTCCAAACAGCCGGTCAGCCGGGCGCGTGCTAGGGAGGCGGGACTCCGGGGCTGGGGGCGGGGATAGGGCGGGGCCTTCACGGAGGCCGGCGCTGCAGCCGCTTCAGATTCTGGCTCTGGACTCAAGCGCGGCATCCTCGCTGCATCCGCTGCGCTTGCTGCACCTGGTCAGGTAAAGAGAGACTTGTCTGTCCTGCTGGCAGTCTGCCCCGCCTCTTCTCCTTCACGACCAAAGGCTGCCTGCTCCGCCTCCCGGGGTTTTAGGGCTCGGAATGAGGCACCAAATCTGTTTTGCCCCGCTACCTATTTTCCTCCTCTTCTGCGTTTGTTCCTTCTGCTCCCTAACCAAGCGGTTCCGAAGTGCGTTGGTGGGGCCCCCAGAGTCTCCCTAACGCTCCTCACTACAGAACTGTCGTTAACTCTCAGGTCCCAGATCTGTTGACTCGCCAGTGCAGTCTCATTCCCAGTTTGGCGCAGGAAGGGTGGACGGGGTGGAAGGGCGGGCGGGGGAGGGAGGGATGCAACGCTCTATTTTGAAGTTGGATGTGTTTAGTTCAGAGGGGTCGCACCTCCTTAGGGTTGGTTTGGGAGCAGAAGCTGCTTCATGATTATGACTGGCAATGGCTGGAAGGATGTCTGTTGCTGCTTTGTGCTTATATTTATAGGTGATATTCATCACCACCGTTTTGTTCTTTCGCCATCATCACCATCATCACCACCATCACCATCACCACCATCATTTCTCTTCCTCCAGCAGAGCTCCTCAAGTTCTGCAAAGGCAGACTCTGTTCAGCAATGTAAGTGCTGACCCCCTAAATAACAAGCAATGCCCTTGCCCCCTGAGGCCAGAGCCTTGTACTCACTTAACTCAAGGACAAGTAGCTGGGAACAGGGTGTGACTGGGGGGAGTTTCCTTCTCCCCATTTGTAGTTGAGATTGCCACAGAAGATGCCTTGTTTTAATCATCCACACTGCTGCTTGCTGACTCCTGGAGAGTTTGACATTGACACTCACACGTTCCTGATGGGCTGAATGCAGAGTCCAGGACTTGTGGTGCAGACCTGTGCAATATCGCTGCTTCAGTCAGGGAGAGGTGAATGTTCAGAGCCCAGCCTTTATGAGGACCAGGTTAAGTAACTTAGCCTCTGACTTTCTTCTACAGTGGCTCCAGTTGTACTAAAGCATGACCCATGTTTGCATATGTGCTATACCACCTTAGGGGAGCTGAGTTCTTGGGAGAGAGAATTATGTTGTATTATCTACAGCAGGTAGCGTCTTATCGGCACATAACTGGGATTCAGTAGCCCTTGCTTAGCTGTTCTTAGGACTTACTACAAGATCATTTGGCTCTTAGACTATTAACCTTGTTTCAGAAAGGACTACAGTAAAGCTGAGAGTTGCATAACAGATTGATTATCATTGAGGAAGATACTGCTTTAAACGTGCTCTAAAAGTCTCAGGTCTTCTTGGTCAGAGTTAAGGTATCACGATTCTCGTTTTTCTCAACTGTGTTTATAGCCGAGTAGTAGGATCAATGAATAAAGTGCCTTTAGACGTTCTACAGGAACTAAGGAACAGTAGTCCTACTGGAGGAAAACAATAAATAAAATCTGGGAGTCAGTATACCATAATGGTTAAACTCATAGACCTGTCACATGAGTTCAAATTCTGGACCAACCACTTACTAGCTGGGTGATTTTGGGAAGTCACTTACTCTCTTGAATTTTAGTTTTTTGTTTATGAAGTCGGGATAGTATTACCTGCCTCATAGGGAAAGGTGTAAGGATTAAATGAGATGATATAGTTAAAATGCTTAGTAGTTCCTGACACATACTATGGGGAATGGTAACTGTTATTAATATTAATACTTGCCCACAAGGGTAACAAAGCCCAGTGTTGTGTCCCTAAAATGTGTATTTTTTTCCCATTGTTTTTCTCCATCCTTTTTAGTGTTAAAGCTGATTCTAATGCGGGAGGGCAGTCTTTAGGTTCCTCATAAGACTCCATCTTAGAGGGGTGTCACTAATTAAAATATCCTGTGTTTGGACAGACATGTCTCTCACCATCCTGCACAAATGCTTAGCAAGCTCTATTCAGATATATTAAAGATGCAGCGTTAGAGAAAGTTTCTGTCCTAGGGTGCTCCTTTCTCCTTGGCTCTTCAGTGCACTGACTTGGGAAATTGTGCTTGTTTACACACTAACGAATGCATTGGCTTCTGCCCTGGAGAAGCACAACTGCTTTTCTTCAAATGTCCCTGGGAATTGAAGAACGTCTAACTTGCCAGCTTGGAAGAACTTGTGTTTTACAATATTTTTCTTCTCTGAAAATAATATGTATTTTTTTCCCCATGTAGAAAACAGCAAGTGATTGCCGAATATCTGTGGTTCAGTTTTCTCATTTAGAGAGGTTAGACGTCCTTATTTGCTCGTTGGGGATACTTTGAAATTTAGCGTATATTGTCAATTGTATCAGTTAGGATCCTTTCTGTTGTATGGGATGGAAATACAGCAGAAAAAATGCTAAGCGAAATGAGCATTTTGGGCTAACATCACTGAGTCATGACCAGACTCTTATGTCCTGGTGAGGAAGCTGGGTCCTGAGATTCAGATGCTTTTCCGGTTGATAGCTTGTTTTCTGTCTCTTTGTCTCTATCTCTTTTTTTTTCTTTTTAAAAGTTTATTGGGGTGACAATTGTTACTAAAATTACATAGATTTCAGATGTACAATTCTGTATTACATCATCTATAAATCCTATTGTGTGTTCACCACCCAGAGTCACTTCTCCTTCCGTCACCATATATTTAATCCCCCTTACCCTCATCTGCCACCCCTCTCCCCCCTTACCCTCTGGTAACCACTAAACTATTGTTTGTGTCTGAGGTTTTTTTTTTCTCATTTGTTTGTCTATTTCTTTTGTTGGTTTTGGTTTATATACCACCTATCAGTGAAATCACATGGTTCTCTGCTTTTTCTGTCTGACTTATTTCGCTTAGCATTATACTCTCAAGATCCATCCATGTTGTCACAAATGGTCCTATTTCATCTTTTCTTACCACCGAATAGTATTCCATTGTGTATATATACCGCAACTTCTTTATCCATTCATCTATCAAAGGACATTTTGGTTGTTTCCATGTCTTGGCCACCGTAAATAAAGCTGCAATGAACATTGGAGCACATGTGTCTTTATCTCTGAATGTTTTCAGATTTTTTGGGTAGATACCCAGGAGAGGGATTGCTGGGTCATATGGTAATTCTATTCGTAATTTTTTTGAGGAACCTCCACACTGCCTTCCATAGCTGCTGCACCAGTCTGCATTCCCACCAACAGTGTATGAGGGTTCCTTTTTCTCCACAGCCTCTCCAACACTTGTTACTATTTGTCTTGTTGATGGTAGCCATTCTGACTGGGGTGAGGTGATATCTCATTGTGGTTTTTATTTGCATTTCTCTGATGATTAGTGATGTTGAGCATTTTTTCATATGTCTATTTGCTATTTGTATGTCCTCTTTGGAGAAATGTCTCTTCAGATCGTCTGCCCATTTTTCAATTGGGTTGTTTGTTTTTTTGTTGTTGAGTTGCATGAGTTCCTTGTATACTTTGGATATTAGCCCTTTATTGGAGGCACTGTTTGCAGAAATCCTTTCCCATTCAGTTGGTTTCCTCTTTATTTTGTTGATGGTTTGTTTTGCTGTGAAGAAGCTTTTAAGTTTCATATAGTCCCATTCATTTATTTTAGCTTTTACTTCCCTTGCCTTTGGAGTCAAATTCATAAAATGCTCTTTGAACCCAAGGTGCATGAGTTTAGTACCTATGTTTTCTTCTATGCAGTTTATTGTGTCAGGTCTTATGCTTAAGCCTTTGATCCATTTTGAGTTAATTTTTGTACATGGTGACAGATAGCAGTCCAGTTCCATTCTTTTGCACGTGGCTATCCAATTCTGCCAGCACCATTTATTGAAGAGGCTGTCTTTCCTCCATTGTATGTTTTTTGCTTCTTTGTCAAAAATTATCTGTCTATATTTATGTGGTTTTATTTCTGGGTTCTCAATTCTATTCCATTGGTCTATGTGTCTGTTTTTCTGCCAATACCATGCTGTTTTGATTATTGTAGCTCTGTAGTACAAGCTAAAGTCAGGGAGTGTGACACTGTCTATCTCTTTCAGTTCTGTCTTTTATTTCTGTTCTTCTTTGTCTGTCTTGACTTTATTCTTTTGCATCACACACGTTGTCCTCTTAGTGTCTTCATAAGCTCTACATTCACATCCATTTAGCTCTGTAACCCAAGGATAGCTCCTTTCTCTAGCTCCAAAGTGAATCTGAGGAAATAACTGTGATTGCTTGGTCCTCGGTCACAGGCTTAGACCAAGGAAGTGGGGTCCTGTGGGCATTGTCGTTGTCTGAGGGTGAACCTCATATCCTGGCCTTCCTCCCTTTCTAGACATAAAATTGGTGGAGCTGTCCCCAACGGAAGGGGAATGGGAGGAATGGGAGCAAATTGGAATTTGATGTGATGATGGTAAACATTCTTGATAGAGGATTCAGAAACACTTCTTTCCTATCTTATATATGGTGAGTCAAAGTCCAGTTTTGTTCAAGCTTTGGACTCGTGCATGTCATCCCAGGCAAAGGTGTGTTTTAGACGGTGTTGTCTTTAATGGTATTCTTATTAAAACTTGACTTGTAGGACTGAAAATTCATCAGAGATATTTAATAATATAAAGTGATGCCGCTGTTGGCAGATCACTGTTTGGGAGTTACTCACGTTCCCTGTTGGGACTTAGTTTTATCGGGATACTTACTTTTAGATGCACATAGTCTTGTCTTAAAAATCAGCTTTATTCTCAGCAGATCCCAGCCTGTGTGTTGACAGAGTTATAGCCTTTAATCTGATTTGCTTGATCTTGTAGAGGTGCTAGACCCTGGGAATTGTAGCCTCATGGAACAAATATGAGCTTGCACCAACAGGCCGGCCTTGTGAGGGAATGGAAACATCCCTATGTTTAGTGTCTGTGTAGAGATGCTGACAAACCAGTCATCTGTGTGCCCTGTAATATGATAATTATGAAAGTAGGAAGACAGAAAGAATGCTACAAACCTCCTTACCTAGTCAACATATAAAAGGCAGGGTTCTGGGAAATGGATCATTCCCTCCCACCTACGTTTCTCAAGTTCTACGGCTAGATGTAAAACATGTCCCATAGTAGTCTGCATTTCTTTAGGCTTTGAATATAAAACGCCATTGTGTATATATGAGGCTGGCAAAGGGGAAGAGTTAGTCTTCCCTTTGGGCCATGTGACTTCACCACAACTTTCCTGAAATGACCAAAACCTCTGGAATTCACCTTTGAAGGAATCGGGCCACTAGCTAGGATTTTTTGTTCTTGTTTTTCTTTTTCTTTTTTTTTTTTGAAGCCAATTCATCTATTTCCTTACCTTAATCAAAACTGACATATAGTGTATTCCATCTTATTAGAACTATGCCTGTTTCTGCCTTCTGGAGAATCATGCATAGATCATTGTTAAAGACCAATATTTTTCAAATTAAACACTTTCTTACCTTGGTCTTCTGAGTCAGAGACTATTGGGAGAAATATTTTGGAGGTAAGCAGGACTTTTTTTTGTATAACAAGAGAAAAATAAAAATGTTTATTATCATGTGCATCACACTTACATATGCGAGTACCCAGACATGGGCTAAATACCATCTTAGGCTAAAGGAAACGGAGTTGGGGCTTCTGGGTGGTGGGGGTAAGTTATGGGAAAGTGACCAGAGATAGTATGATAAACAAGCATTATTTAGTAAGGTTTTTAACACAGATTTAACTCAGTATCTTCTCCACTGATGAGAATTAATAAGAGTTCTCTTCCTGGCATCGTAGGAGATACCTTTTAAAATGGAAATGTCTTATAAATGTGAATTTCCTTTACAAAAGGAAAACTTGTGCACTGTTCTTAAAGCTTTTTCTGCATCGCCTCATTTTCCAAAGCCTTTAGCTCAGAATAATCCATATGCTAAAGTGGCATATTTTGGAGTAGTGTATTTTCGTAGTCTTTATTCTGCCCTTTGAAACTTCCTTCCCCTCCCCGGCCCCCGGAAGTTTCATATATGAAAAGCCAACATGGTAGCTGAAGAGAGATTAGGGTTAGGGTTTGCAAGATAAGAGCTCTGCAAAGGAGGAGAGAAAACAAACATAGGTTGGAACAAGGATGAGAAAGCAAAAAATGACAAATTTAAATGCGTTGCCCATCTCATTGAATCAGCCGCTTAGTCCTGGGAATAAGTCAGTCCAATTAAATAGTTGTGTCTCATTTCAGGAGGCAATGGTATAGGAGTTAGTCAGGGGTGCACCTAAGTTAGGCCTCTATGTGGTATAAAAAAAACAAAATTCAACTGAATAAATTTGAAGGGCTAACTAGCTTTATTCAGTGAGTGATGAATTGGGCAGCATCTCATCTAACAAACAGAAAGGAGCCTCAAGGAGCTGTACAAAATGAAAGACTTTTATAGGTAGAAGGAGGCAGGGCAAAGAAGATACCTTTCAAAGAGTGAATTGTTTCAGGCAAGGTCACCTTCCTTTCGGGGAGGCAGGGGTCTCTTAGGCAGATGACCTCACTAGTGCTGACCAGGAAATTCTAGACTGACTGGTTAAGATTATAGTCCTGGGAGAGGACTAACCTAACTGCAGTCTTGGTTTGGTGACATGGGCTTAGCACAAGTGGCTCCATTTTGGGCCTGTATCTTTTTTCATAATAGTGTGAGCAATCAGGCATTTAATAAGGGATGTTTCTATGGAAACAAAAGAAAAACAAAGGTTAGTGGTTGGGACAAACTATTTTTCCAGTCTTTTAGTCCAGAGCACAGTTGGCCAAGATTTCTAGCTGTTGGCCTCAAAGCATCCTCAGATGTGGAGTGAAGACAGGCAGTGGCAATTTGGTGAATTTCTCAGATTGCAGTTTGAATGTCTGTGGTGAAGACATTGCATGTCCCGGTGAGCTTGCTGAGTGGCCTATACAACAACAGCAACGCAGGGAGGCAGGACTTTTTAATAGTCACGTTGGTCATCAGGATCTGGGTAGTAATGGACAAGTAGCAAATGCAGCCGGAAGGCTGATTGGGGAGGGTAGATGAGGCTTTAAAACAGGGCAGGAAACACCATTTCACTGCTACAAGGAAGAGACTAGTCCTAACATCTCAGTAGGAGTGCTCTAGTGCGTGTTCTGGGAAAAGAAGTGCAGAGAACATGAGATGAGCTAAAGGCCAGCATTTAAAACATCCATCTAACAGAGCAGTGTGCGGCTGCTCTTTAGCTATGGTTGCTCTGTTTTTGCTCACGTGTGAGTATCTGTCCACACTCGTCCAGGCTCAGATGCTTTCTCCAATGATCTCTTGTATGAAACATGGAAAGAAAAATGCGGTACCTCAGAGAGAATCAAGCACCTGTCTACTAATCAGGAGAAGCTAAACCCAGCAATGCACTCATCATGGTAATTTGGGGAAACTGTCGTTTCCAAAACCTTGACATGTGTATAAGTGAAGTTCCAATGAAATTCTCTGAAAGAATGACCTCATCTGCAGCTGAGAGAAAACCCTTCTGAGTAGCCGATAGGTGATCATGGTATTTTTTTCATGCTCCCTCTTTCCAACGTCTTGGCGTCTCTAAGCATTAAGGAAAGCGTGTCTGTGCTTTGATGTTAAGATTGCTGAGCTAGGATGGGGAAAGCATTTTGGATTGATGATTGCTATCTTAGCGTTTAGTGATCATTTTCCTCTGTGAGCTGTACAACTGGGTAAATATTGTTATGTTAAATGCGTTCAGGCCCCAGGGGGCAGTGACTAAAGCCTTTCTGAAGGGTGCATTGCTGCTGTCTGTTCACTGACTGAAAGCTCATCCCTGTGGTCTTGGCCCTGTGAATTCTAACAAAGCCAATTCCTCACCGTTACACCACGGAGTCTCTATAACTTGTTGACGTTCTGTACTGAGAAAAATGCCCTCTAAGTTTATTCCAAGGGCAAGCAGAGAGCATGAGCCATATGTTCCCTCTGTGTCCATCCTGTGCTTAAAACAGATTTAAGCTCCTTCCCTTGGTTACCTAATCTGTCAGGAGGTACGTCTGTGCAGTGGACGGGTGGTGCTGTCCCTCTCACATAGATGAGCAAATCAGGGCTCGGAGAAGTAATGTACTAGCTTAAGAGTATGGCAGTAAATGGAATCTGGGTAGTGTTTAATCTACCTGCTGGGCTTGCATTCCACCTTCTGTCTGTGCCCTACTTAGTAAGCCACAGAAAATATTCCTGGCTTTAAGAGTTTTTAAACTTTCAAAGCAGGATAAACCATAAATACACTGCAGTATTCTGGGTATGGATCTAGTGAAAAGCAGGAGTTGCCTTTTTTTAGGCGTTCAGATGATTATCCTTTCTCTTTTTAGATAAAGACGGCTACTTTAGAAAATTTTCTAAGCCTAGCGCATATTTGGAAAGCTTTACAGATAATTTTTTAACAGCCCACAGGTCTGTAAAAAACCAGAATTCATTTACAGAATTGGCATCCGTCCTGTCCCAATTTGCTGAAGTCCCTGTCTCCTTTAACCTGTTTCTGCTGTAGCATCTTGTCCCTTCTACCCACAGGAGACCAACTGGGCTTTTGAAATCACTTTTTCCTACCCAGCCAACCTCCAAATAAATATGAACAGATCATAGCACACATAATGGGGGATACTGGCCTTGTGTTAAGTTTGCTTTCTGATATGTCATAAGCCGATCGTGATTTCTTTTAGACTCTGAAAACAGAGGTTAATTCTAATTTTCATGATTATTTGAAGGACTAAAACTCCATACCCTAGTGCCATAAGGGAAACTGTGGCAAATTGAAAAAAATAAAGTTAAATGTTTTCTTAAGTAGTATTATTCTATTTCTTACTCTATAATTCTTGTCCCTAAATTTTCTAGGTAGGTGATGAGATATTTTTTCTAGTTGTCCAATGGAGAAAACTGAGATGGGGAGATAAAAAGTGACTTGCCCAAGGTCACTCACGGTCAGTGGCACAGCCAAGAACGGATCCAGGTCACCGACTCTCTGGGCTTTGTTCATTATTATATCACTCAACTTCAGGAAGTAACCATCCTGCCAACTACAAAAATAAAAGGGCAATCAACTCAGACTCAGCTTTGAGGCTTGGTATTTATTTATTTATTTATTTATTTATTTATTTATTTATTTATTTATTTATTTATTTTTGGTTACAACATTTCAATAGCTGCCAAACTGCAGCACTGTTAGCTGGATTTAGGATCTTCACTAATGAAGAATTTGTTAAGAAAAACAAAATTCTGTACCTATAATACTGTATAATACTGTATTGTACACTTAAAAATGTGTTAAGAGGGTAGACCTCAAGTTAAGTGTTCTTACCAAAATAAATAAAACATTTAAATACAATAAAATTCTGATATGATAGTCAGGTTAGGCAAATGACAAAGCAAAAGGGTGAGGTAGCTGAAGGTTCCAAAGTGGTTGCATCGGGAGCTTGATCTTGAACCGAATCTAAGAGGGAAGAAAGGCACGGAAGAAGGGAGAAGGGGCACATAGTCTAAGATGACACTTCCAGAGAAAGGACCTGGACCCGGGAGCAGAGCATCAGGGAAAGGAAGGCCGCGAATAAGAAGAGGATTGGGAAAAAATTGCTAAGCTACTATTTATAAAAGGGGGCTTTTAACATGACAATCAGTGTATGACATGCAGAGTCCCACAAAAGATGAAGTCAAATTCACAGAGAGAGAAGAAGCATAGCCACTCAGGTCTCATTTTGCTCCTGTCTTTTCCATTCAAGTGTAGCAGATGAGAATCTCCAACTACAAAGACAGGTATAGAAAAAATATCTCACCTATATTTCACAAACCATGTTCATTTCTGTTTCAAGCCTCTTCCTTGTGGGAAGGCGGAAGACTTACCCTAAGTCCTTAGGGTCACATGACTTCCCACAGTTGTGTTAAGACCAGGGGCTGACATAGGAGGGCAGCCTTGGGAGAGGGGACCCTCTAGTCACGGAGGCATCAGACCACACAGGTTAGTTACACTGTAGCACCCAAGGTTTCAGCTCACCGGGCTCTCTTCATTGCACATGTCCAGGTCACCTTGGTCCGCAGAACTCTTTTGGAGACATTTCCTATGGTTCCTTCTGCCTCCATGTAGCTCACACAGCTTTGGAGTCCTGTTGCCTTTCTGGGGAGACTGCCAGGAAGCAGGGCCTGGCTCCCCATTTCTCCAAGATCCATAAGCCTACCTTCTTCCTTTCCCAACAGCCCTGGGGAGATAATGCTCCATGTTTCTTCCAGATTCTTCATGTCCATAAACCCCAGTCCTTTTACTTGTTTGATACATTCATTACCTGAGTTCTTTTAAGAGGTTAGGATTTGGGAAAACAAAATCCAAAAATATTCTCAGGCTGTTTCTCTCTTTTCTCCTCGTTACATACCTTTCCTGATGCAATGAACACCAATTTCAAAATACCAACCTGTTTTGGGAATCAGCCAAAAGGGTAAAACACAAGGAGAAATAAAAAGAAACATAGCTTAATATTTCTGCATATCACTTTCCCTTAGAAATACAGTCTTTGTGGATATCTGTCTCATTCACATCCATTTCCCTGTCTCTGCAACGGACCCTCATATACAAACATGGGCACCATATACGCAACACCATGTCTCTGCCCAGGACTACTTAAACCAGGGACAGAAATCTGACCCAGGCTGAGTGAGTTGGATTTTCTTTCCCAAGAATCAGAGTTCAGGACTGAAGGATTGCTGTGACTAAGAGTCGCTGGAGTTAAGTCACAGTAAGAGAACTGCCCCAGGGACACCGCGTGGGAGCTCTGCCCCAGAGGCCACTGGCAGGCTCTGCTTCCTGTTCTTCCTGCTCTTGGCTCTTCAACTCTTACTCTGATTTCATGAAATTGCCCATGAATTTCATGACATTGGATATGTTTTTCTTTTTTGGTTAAGGTAGACAAAATCGGTTTCAGTTGCATGCAACCAAAGGTAATTTAAGAATGGTCTTCAAAATTGTAAAGGCTGAAAAACACGGTGAAGAGGAAACTGCAACTCAAGACAGGTGAAGAGATAGTCAGATAGAATCTAGCTTTTTAAAACGTGTCCATCTAATGATTTAAAGGGACTGTTGCAAGAATGGTATTTGTGATCCTGGAACAACTTTTGGTACTTTTTGAGGAGCTGTTTTTAGCTGTGGGCACTGCTGTGTAGTAGGGTCAAGGACACACTAGAGAGAAGTCAGATAATGTGCAGGGTTTATGAGGATGGAAGTGCTTGCATTTGAGAGCTTGCTGAAGGAACCGGGTAGTTTAGTCAGGATGAGGGGAGGTCTCAGGAAACAGGACTGGCTTCCAGGCGTCTAAAGGACTGTGGACTAGGACAGACGTTGGATTTACTCACTGCAGCTCTGAAAGTTAGAAAAAGCACCAGTGGAAAGATATGAATGGAAATCCATTTGGCTCAGAATAAGGGAACATTGTTTTACACTTAGAGCTGTCTAGGATGCCATAAGATTTCCTTGTGGGATAAAGAACATTTTGCCATGGAAGAGTTCATTCAAGATGAGACTGGATGGCCATTCATGAGGGTTACAATGAAGAGGAGAGTCCCATGTTGGGAGGGAGATGGGATGGCATGGATAACTTCTAAGTTTTCTTTAAATCTAAGAGTCTCATATTTTTCTATGAATATTATTAACTCCTAGGCTGGAAAAATGCCAACCCACATTTTGACAGAATACAATAGGAGTTAAAGAATTTCACAAATACAGTTTTATGAGAATTATTTTCCTTTGTAAGAAATAAAGAAACCATAGGCTACGAAATTTCATTGAGAGAAAACAGTTCCAAAACTAACAGAAACAAAAATTTGTTTTCTATTCTATAAACTGCAATCGAGAATGATTAAAGGTTTTACATCCAAGCGGCTCACTGACTTGAAAAAAACTTTCTGTACTCTTAATGTAATCATACAAAACTCAAGGAATACTGAATCCTGCTGTCCCTAGAATTCTAGGTTACATAAAATTGAATAGGTTTCTTGAGTTATTTTAAGGAACAAACCAGAATCCCAACTTTTCTTTCAAACCTTCGTAAATGAGAAAATGTTCCTGTGGCACCTCCTGTGAAAGCTAAACAGGTGGCTCAGATGCTTTATCTACCATTTCCCAAACGTGCCACATAAACTAGTCCCTTTGACAACTATGTAACCATTTGTGTATTTTAGATTATTATCCTTAACTAGAGGATAATAACTGGATTATTCTAGTTGATTCAAGCAGATGTTGACATTCAGTAAGCATGTCTTAAACACAAAGGGACAAGCAAAGCCACTTAGTTAAAAATCCTGGTCGTAAAGACCTCATCAGACAGTCTGACATCATGCAGCTTTTTATAATCTCTTTCATTATCTCTCATTCTTCATATAAAAACCTTTAAATATGTAAGCATGCATATAGCCATTCATTAGTTCTTCACTCTATTTATTTAACTGGATTGCATTTATGAAGAACGTTCAAAAGATTCCAGTCTTTTCTGCTTTGCAAACTGGATTCTCAAGTCATACTATTTGCAACATAAGTAAAAAAGTACTTTCTATTTTAGAGTCTAACTGGAGAGGAAAGAAACATAATCATAAATGTAGAGTATGATGTAAAGCCCTTTAAAAATCAGTTTTGAAAATGTGAAAAATGGGAAAAGTTACAAAGGAGAAAGTAACAATGATCCATATTTCCACTGGGAAGGATTAACTGCTCTTGGCATATTCTCTCCCTCCATTTTTAGGGAGCACACTTTTAAAAAACAATATATGTTGATTATCGAGAATTCAGGCAGAAAGTTACAAAGACAACAATCTTTAAACACCATTTCAAATACCACAATCCCCACTGTTAACTTGAGGTGAACATCATTTCCGACATCTGTCTGTCTCTGTATGTATGTATG
Organism: Rhinolophus sinicus; assembly: GCF_057876585.1. Lineage (NCBI taxonomy): Eukaryota > Metazoa > Chordata > Mammalia > Chiroptera > Rhinolophidae > Rhinolophus > Rhinolophus sinicus. The sequence continues at coordinate 132,090,960 of NC_142503.1, forward strand.
TATCTAAGGATGGGCGGATGGATGTTTAGCTAGAAATACTTTTTGTAAAATTGAATAGACATGCTATCTATAACAAAAATAATTAATTTTTAAAATTTTCAAGCAATTTAAAGAAACTGAATTGAAACTAAAGATAGTTACTCGTGAAATAACTGCCTCATTTCAAGGTATGTTATTTCTTTTAAAAAAATCTCTCTATGGCTAAAATATCACAAAAACTATGAAGAGGTTGAAGTCATTGTCATTAATTATATAGCTGGTTTTGTGACTACTGTTCTCCTTAAACAGTATAAAATGACTCCCCCTCCCGTTTTCTTTTGAAGAGTAACACTTTCGAAACTTTCTCCCCTGTTCATCTGCTCACCTCCTGGGTACTATTAGACTATTTGTACATTGTTCAAGTTATAGTATTCTATTTTGCTCTGAGAATTTCATTTGGAGAGTAGTTTAGTAGTAGCTGTATGCTTAAATGAATTTAGTGTGTACAGACGCTGGGTGTGATATCCTTGCGCTTTACTTTCAGTTATTTTACCAACTGTTTGATAAATGTCAACCCACTGACCTGACACAGTCATTCATAATCCCTAATGCTTAGGGTCTCTGAAACTGTGTAAACATTTTCCGTTCATTCACTAAAAAGTTGTTCAGTGACTACTTGTTGTTAGGCATTACTGAACTTTAAAAATTCACTGTTGAGTAACACCTGGTCCCCCGTCCTCAAGAAGTGAGAGCAAAAAAAGTATATTAAATTCCTACAATATTGCCTCTATGAAAGCTGTTTTATTATTTCTTTGTCCTCAGTTCTTGTCCTAAAGCCTGGTGTTTCATAAGCCCTCAATTAATACTTGTTTAATTGAATGGCCTTTATGTGCCAGAAACTGTGGTAGGTGCATTACAAGTTATAGCTGATTTTATCTTGACAGTAAACCATTAAGTAGGCATTTATTGTCTCCACTTTATAGAAGAGGGAGCTGATTCTCAGTAAGTAATATCCCAAAGTTATACAATACGATTTGATTGTAAAACTCATTCTTGTTCCATAACACCTTGCCTGAGTCACTTATGTTGGAAGTAATAGTGGAAAGAGGCACATGAACTGCTGGTTAGAATACAGTGGGGTGAGTGACATAATTGTGTGTATACAGTCTGGAGGTTAAGAGGCTGCTTAAATAAATAGAGATTCATCCTGTCTACTACTTATTTGTTATATGACACTGAGCAAGCTCTTTCACTTCTCTAAGCCTCACTTTCTTACCTGTAAAATGGAATTCATAATAGAAGGATTATATGAAATAAATTCAGGTAAGCCTGCCCCAAGTGCTCAAGAAATAAGTTCCATTAATATTATTTTATAAAGTGCTCTGGACACTCAAAAGAAGGAATAATTTTTCATCCCGGATTTCCAGGGGAAGGAGACATTTATGCTTGGGCTGTGCTAAAGCACAGGAATTCACCAGGTAACAGGTAGAAAGTCTTGACAGAAAGAGAAGCATGAAACTCAGGACAAGAGATCCTGCCAGATGCACAGTATTTGTCTTACCCTATGCAACTGCAGAAATGTCCTTCTTTCGCTGTACTTCTCGAGAATGTCCACACAGGAGTATCTGTGTTTAGAGAGACTGACTTGCAAATGACCATCTTATCTTACTGGACCATCTTCCCATTGAGATGGTGAATTAGCCAGTGTCTGTACAGCTTTGAGGAAACGTGAGGTGACAGGGCAGTTCTAGGCTTATCAGTCCCCAGGAGACCAGGGGCCATTCCAGGCCAGCTTAAGAGCACCTGACGGTCCTAATTAGTGCCTGCAGCCTGTTTGATATTCTGGAACCGTGTTTCTCAAGCTGTTTTTCATTGTATCTCTCCTTTAGACTTTTCTCTGATTGTTCCTTTCCCCACCCCCGTGAAATGTTACTACCACAGATGAGCTGCGCATCTGGTTATGTACTATATGTTCATCCCTGTTTCATACATAAAAAGAGTAATATTTTTACCCCCCTCCCAAGAACAAATGTGAATGAAGCAGACTTCAGAGAGCCTTCTCAAGTAAGCTGCTGGTCTGGAGCTGACCCTAAACTTGAAGGCTCTATGTGTTATGCTACAAATTGCTACTTTTTATTATACTTTCAGTTGCACTTCCACAGTGATTCCTTCTAGAATAATAATAATCTGGGCTACTGCACTAACCTCCCAATTGGTCTCTCTCAGCTTCCTCGCCTGCCCTTTTATAGTCTGCTTTCCATATAGCAGTCCAAATGACCTTTTAAAAATGTAATCAGATCATGTTTCTCCTCTGCTTAAAATTCTCAAATAGCTTCACATTGGATTTAGAATCTGGACTCTGTATCATGGCTCTCCAAATTTACCAGATCTAGTAACTGCCTATTATTGTATTCTCTTCTGGTACCAGCATGTGTGCAGGTGAGGGTGTTCCCAGGGACAGACGAAAACCATCGCACAGAACGTCACAGGGATTTTCAGTGAATAGCTCTCCATGTGTGGAGGTGACGGCCAAGATGTGGGTGGGCAACAATAGCAGTGGCTATGACACCAAAAGGGCCCAGAAAAGGGGATTTGTGTGCTCAGAGAAGTCAGGAAAGATTCTGTGAAAAAGTGACGGTGATGCAGCTATGATGATAAGAATGATTATGAGTTAACTACTATGTGAAAGAAGGATGGATGGCAATCATTCTGTTCCAAGGGACAGCAGCTACAGAGCCTGCATGGCAGGAGGGAGTGGCCTGCCTGGGAGCCATTAAAAGGTAACCGTGTATAGTGCTGCAATAGACATGGAAACAACCGGAATGCCCATCGGTAGATGACTGGATTAAGAAACTGTGGTACATTTATACAATGGAGTATTACGCAGCCATAAAGAAGAAAGAAATCTTACCATTTGCAACAACATGGATGGACCTAGAGAACATTATGTTAAGTGAAATAAGTCAGAAAGAGAAAGACAAATACCATATGATCTCACTTATATGTGGAATCTAAAGAAAAGAATAAGTGAATGAACCAATCAGAAACAGTTTTGGAGACATGAGGAAAAACTGAGGGTTGCTAGATGCGAGGGGGGGGTGGGGATAAGGGGGAATGTGAGGGGTTTAGAAAACAGTCAGTAACCACAAGATTGCCATGGGTATACAAAAGTCAATTTGGGGAATGTAATCAATAATGTTGTAAAGATTTTGTAGGTATCCGATGGACACTTGTCTCATTAGGAGACCACCTCAGGGAGGATGTAGATGCCTGATCACTGCACTGTACACCTGAAGCTGAACAATACTGAATGCCAACTATAATTTTATATATGTATATAGTTACAAGAAGCGGAGTACAGCATTAGGATTAGAGACAGTGGAAATGGAATGGCTGTGTGCGATGTCAGAGGGATCGTGGATGGGAGGTGGGTTCACACAGTGTGAGGGATATAAATGATAAACGTCCAAGTATTACTTTGTCTTGTGCACCTGAAACTAATAATAAAAAAACAAACAAACAAACAAACAAAAAAAAACGGTAACAGTGGTCAGGGCCTGGTGAGAAAGGAAGCCAGAACAATAGGCAGGGGCCAAATCACAGAGGGCCTTTGAGATCATGTGAAGGGCTGAAATCTGTCTTAAGAGCAAGATTGCCACTTACAGGTTTTGACTGTGTGACTAGTGAGGAGGTGACAAGGTCAGATTTTTGTTTTGGAACGATTGCTTTGGTTGCAGTGTCATGCAACAGATGCATGAGTACAGACCAGTTTGGAGGCACCGTGGTGCTAGGGGGGCCAACTGGTACTGGTTTGCCCAGGACTGTGCCGGTTCTAGCACTGAAAGACCTGCATTGTGGAAACTCCTCATCGTGGCAAGCCAGCCGGTAGGTCACCCTGTGCTATGCCATTGTTCAAGTGAGATATTATGGTTGTCTCATGACTCATGGAGGATCTTCTCTTCCCTAGGCTCACATCAGTAGAAAAAGGGCCAGCATCGTGATCCCCTCTTTCTGAAAGCCCTTTTGAACTGGTCTCCCCAAGCCTATAGAAAATGCTGTAACACACACACACACACACACACACACACACACACACACACACACACACACACCCCTAATGTGCAAATTGCTTTAGGGAAGCCTTGATAGATTTATTTTTTCTGAACAAGCTTGGTGACATCACATTTTTGAAATCTCAAAGCCTGTACCCTGCACAAGCGAAGGTGAACCCAGGTAAGAGGATGAACTAAATCACTGCGGCACCTTGAACTTCTGTTTGCTACCAAGCTGCCCCCCAGCACGCTCTTCATCCCAGCACCCTGGTTCCAGCCTTGCTTTCTCCCCCACATTGTTAGCTCCCCAGATCCCGCTAAAGCCCGTTCTTTGACCATACTGAATTACAGAACACTTGAGTAGTTCCCAGGGGCCCCCTAAATAAAGTAAATGGCTCCATGCTTAGATTTTAAAGATGCCTCTCTGATCCCTTATCTAACCCCACTTCTTCTGAGGCTCCCCCAAGGCAGAAGTCTTTTGTTACTAAACCATCAAAAAGAATTGAGGGAGGAAAACTGCTACTCTACTGCTGCCACTATAGCTAACTGGGCCTACTCTGTGGGCCAGCCACTATTTTAAATACTTTACATATATATTTATTAATACTTATATTAATAAATGGATCGCTCATTGTACAGACTTTTGTTGAGCACCCATGATTTTCTAGGTAACCTCTCATGCACAGGACACAGCAGGGAACAAAGCTTCTCCTTTCATAGTGGTTACATTCTACAGTGTGTGGGGGTAGACACTGAGTGACCCATCGATATATGATGTGGCCGATGACAAGTGCCATGGAAACAGGTGCATCAGGGTGATGGTTGGGGAGTCACATTGGCCATAGACATGCTTTCTTATTGAGTCACCAAGGAAGCCTTTTAATGAGGCGTCATTTGAGCAGATACCTGAAGGCAGCCTGAGATTGAGTCATAAAGATTCTGGGGCAGTGTAAGCAAAGGGAATAATGAAAATATATTTTTTCAGTTTATGTTGGAATCATGAAATCACACCTTTCATATTTCTCTCAGGCACTGATCAAGCTTTCAAAAATCCATTTTTCCTCCCATTATTGTGATTTGGGAGCATTAAAAAAAAATCTCTTTACTTTTCACTTTCCCTGCTTCCGTTTTAACCTGATCTTTAAAGGAAATTCTGGTATCAAGCTAGTCTTGTACTCTCAAATCTGACTTTCTGTAGTTTTCGTATTTTTCTCTCCCAATACACAATTTAATGATGGAAATGATTATGACTTTTTGTCTACTTTCATTGTTGTGTTTGTTGGAAAGTTAAACTGGAGCCATCCTCAATCATTAATGCCAGCTACAAATAGCAATATGCTTGAATTTGGAAGCAGAGACACAGGTTGAATTTGTTATCTTCAGATAATGACATTTCTGTCCTCTCTTTACTGAATGTCTGCCATCTTTAAGCCGTGTACTGTAGGGGAAGCAGAGATGATTATGATGACAGTCTGTCCTCTTAGGGAGATTTTGATCAAATAGGAAAAATACAAAGGCTTAATTGACAATAGGAGGCAGGGTGTGTTGGGATCCCTATAAAGCGGATTTGGAACACATAATAATAACGATAGCTATTACTTATATAGCCCCGATTATGCATCAGACACTGTGTTCTAAATGCTCACAGGTCTTCAGGTATCAATACCTGTATTTTTGGGATAAGAAACTGAGGCACATAGAGATTCCTTAGCTAGCTAAGGTCGCCATGGGAGTTGGAAGAGCTGGGACTTGAACCTCGGCAATATATGCCCTAAAGCTGTGCTAAAGGGTAGGAGGGAAGGGCAGTCTGGCCGTCAAGACTCTGAGACATGGAATCCAATGACATCTGAAGTCTGAGTTCATGGACCCAGGACTGAGCCAACCTTCTGCCAGAAAAGGATAACAGATTGGAGATGAAGAGCAGGACATGGAGACATCACAGGCTGGTTTAGGCGGTAGGAACCTGAGAAGGCTCTCAAGTTCAAAATTTTTGCCTTTGTGCTTGGACCTGGAGAGAGTGATTAAAGCACCTGTTCAGATAACACATGTTAAGTGCCAGATAAAGGGTTTGGACCACAGGGAAAAAAGGCTTTAGACGTGCTGGGGTGGAGATCACTGTGTTCTGGGTCTCATTTAAGCTAAAAATGAATTTTCCTTTACAATAGAGGTGGGAATAATAAGCCTTGATGAATTCATTTATTTTCACCCATGTTAATTTTACATTCAACACGACATTGCAACACTTCATTTGCTTTGCTTCTAGCTTTTGCATTAATAATGAAAGTTTGGCTTGTTCCCCTCCTTGTACATTTCTTATGCCACTTCCCTTGCCTGCTTCCCTCCTTTACCGTCCTGTGGAGTGTTTTGGCTCCAGAAGTCTGGCTTCTGATCCCAGGTGTGCCCTTAATTTGCCATCTACCTAGAAAAGTAATTTGGAGAGTGGGGTCCATTCATTTGCAGGAGGGATGACGAATTGGGAGGGAGAATAAAAAGCTGTTTTTCAGATGAGGACACTGAGGCACAGAGAGGTTAACAGTGACGTGCAAAACACCATTCTTGGAACTGGCAGAGCTGGGCTTGAGCCCAAGCCCTCTTCCTCTGAATTCATTGTCTTTTTCCTTGGTTTACGCTGCCCGGATGGAAACTGGCTTACATGAAGATTCGTCAGTCCTGGACCAGTTGTACCATGGGGTGAGTGCTCTATATTCTATGATGTAATGAAGGAGAATTAATAAATGAGTAGGTCTGTCTAATGAATGAGACTCCATGTCCCCAGTCAGTCCTGTAAGGGATTTTCAGAGTCAAGTTTCTGGGGCCAACTATCTGGGTTCAAATCCCAGCTCAGTCACACAGCTGTGAGACCCTTGTCAAGTTAGATACTTACTCTGTGCCTCAGTTTCTTCACTGAAGTGTGATATCATAATAGTACCTACCTCAGAGATTTGTGTGTGTGTGTGTGAAAATGAATGCTTTAAAACAGGTAAAGCCCTAAGAAGAGTGACCAGTACCTGACAAGTGATCACTAAACAACAGTAATTACCTTAACTATTTAAAGACGTAGACTGTTCCTTCATCTTTCGCTTGAGAACCAACGCTTAGAAACACTTTCGATCTTCCTAAGCTCTGTCTTAGCTGCAGGCAGAAGCATTAGGATTTGCTCAGTACTGGGAAGACCTCTGACCATATTAACACCTCTTTTATTTAAGTGAAGCTGGAATTCTCCACAGCCTACCATTTCCTTTGACAGGGTAATCCTGAGAATGAAAATCCTCCTGGGATGGCTGACATATGTGGTTCAAAGCTAAATGATTTATTGAGCTAAATGGTCCTATTGTAAAAGTGAATTTTCTTAAGGGCAGGAAAGAGAATGCATTACCAGTGAAAGGAAAGGAAGCACAAAGAGACTGGTTGGAGAAGCCAAAGACCAATCATCCACCTAGAATAGTTTGGACAAAAATGTCAGGCATACAGTTGGCCCTCAGGGAATGAGTTTTAGGTGGAAAATGTGCCATTTGCTTCGGTGGCACGCCACCCAGGTATTTCTCTTAAACCTCCTTCAGCAAAGTCTGCTGTGTCTCACATGCTGATCTCGTCTTCTAAAATTTTCCAATAAATTGCTTATTTAAATAAGATTATGTATGTGAGATTCCTTCGAAAACCATAATGCACGGTAGCCTCGGTTCAACTCTAACAGTAGTAAATAAATAATCCAACTGGGGCAGAACCTCTCATTTGAGGAGGACGATATATGAGTGAGAATGTCTTGATCCTTTTGATTTTTCATGGGAGAGTACTATTCAGTGTGTATGTGGGCGAAGGAGGCATAGGTATTTTCAGGGTTTCTCTGCTTTGAGGTATACTAAATTTTGACCTCACTAGGGGCCCTGCCTAGCTTTTGGTTTCCTGTTCCTAGGCCCGCAGATATATACTAGCTAGCACTGTGCAGAGTGTTCTCAGCCAAATGATCTTGACTTTTGAGGACTCAATTCTTCATTTAAAAACAAAGGAAAGGGCTAGGGATAAGGAGAAATAGGAGCTACCTGCCTTTTTGAATTTTTTATAAAACAAAGGTAATGAAAGGAGAAAATAGGTGCTAAAACATTTAGAAGACTGAGGCAGTTTTGTTCTAGAATGTCAGTTTCCTCCCTGAAATAACCTTGGGATTCTCCGTGATAGAGACCTTAGCCCTTAAAGAATAGTTCTTTCCTCCAAAAGGAATCTAGTTTTATTAATCAAAACAAACATTTAGTAGGAAAAAATTTTCTCCATCTGAAAGTTCCCCTCAATGTCATGGGCTCCCCATTTAGCCCCATGGGTCAGCATCCAGATTTTGAAACGGAAATCATGATGCGATTGAACCGTTACACTTTGCCTTGGGAAACACTAACGTGTAGAATGTAGTAATATTTCTGATTGCCTGACTATTCTGTAGGTCCAAGTATGGGAAAGTCAGTAATACTCAGGGATCTTGTCCTTAGTGATGTTCATACAGTATGGGAGTTGGGAACATGAAAAACTACATAATATTTGCTCATATGATCCTAAGTGCCAAAGAATTTAGTGGCTACTATTGGGCTAGATATCCTTAAATATCAGTGGATCAAATTCTGGGTGTTGTGGGATTAAATGATCTAAGTAACTGAATCCAGAAAAGGTTAATGATTATTGACATCTACTGTTTTTATTTGAAATGAAAATTTAATGATGTTGGATATTATGGAAAATAGCTATTAATAAATAGAGCAAAGGTCCTTTACCTTTCCAAGATGAATAATACCATCTCGTATACAATAAAAATAATACCAGCTCAGGATGAAAGTGGTTCTGAGGGCCACATCATCTAAGCATCTAGCTGTTCATGGAGGTAAATTCAACAGGATCTGGTGATGTATTGGCATCGGAGAGCGAGTAGGTATTAAGGAGGACTGATGGATCTATAGAACTGGATGGATAATGATTTAATTTCCAGAGAATCTCTATCAAATAGTCATCAACATGCACTTGAAAATGTCCAATGATAGCAAACCTTTCAAAGAAACCCATTCCATTTGGATAACTTTGGTTTTCCTTTCTTTGGGATGGGAGCCATATTTATCACTGAGTTTCTTCTCGTATCTTTTTTTGTATCACTTGCTTCTTCTTTACCGTATATAAACTTAGTAACTCACCAATCACTTGTTTATGAGTTCCAGTGAGGCCACATTAATAATAATACCTTGTTATGGTGGATCTTACCTTTTCCTATTTACATAAGACTTCATTCACTTCTTCAAACCTCCCCAGTTAGTTCCTGGAGCCTCACGTGTGCTTAGCAGTCAGCCAATCACACTGTCCTCCAGCCTTTTCTTCACTGTACCCTATCCTGGCTTTGCTGCTCATGTCTTCCATGAAAACAGCATCTTGCTGAGCACAGCGGGCCTTTTTGAATTTTTAGGGCACTGAAGGCGATGGTGCATGGGTGAGAACAGCCCCTTCTCCAACTCTGGCCATGTGCTCTTACCTGCACCCTGAAGCAGGACTGATGGGTTTCTCAGTCTTACAAAGTCTTTCATGAACACAAAAGAAATGTCCTACCTTCTTTCTTCTGTTTGGCTCAGATCCTGTCCCTTTCTCTCTATTGTCCTTACTTTTTTCTCTCTCCTCCTGCCCCTTACCTGCAATTTGCCCTCTCTCTCTTCCCAAATTTCTATAACTAAATATGTCTTCTTCCTTTTTCTTGTCCCTCCAACACAAAACCTTCCCCTGTATATGTGCTCATATACTAAACTCGTGGGGGCTGCCTCATCTATCAGTTTCACACAGAAGAGGACTGGGTATCCCAGGCGGGGCTCAGGTAGGTCAGTCTGCAGCACAACATCTCCAGACTGATGTTCTTCAGCTCCCCGTCATTTTGCCGTGTCGTATATGCTGCTGCTCTTTCATCAGAAGGTCTATGGGAAGATCAGCCTCATACTTGCTGCGTTATTTCAGTGATACGGCTCCCCGCCCTCACCCTATTCTCTTCCTCCTCAAAGTCACATTCTTTAATTCTCCATCCTTCATCTTTTCTCCAGTCTCATTGAAATAACTTGCTTTTTTCTTTTCCTTTTCCCCTTGTTAAATCCTTCCTGATAAGCTAGAGTATTGAGAGACAGTCTTCAAGCCCCTCCTACTAGAATGTGTTGTACTGAGTGGACTGTTGACTTTGGGGTAACACTGACCTTGTGTTGAAACCCAACTCTGCCACCTCCTTCTTGTGGGTTCCATTTAATGATATATAAAATGAAGGTAACAACCTTATAAGGCAGAAGGTAGTTGCTAATTCAGTAAGATAACAAATGTAGAATTTCCAACTCAGTGTCAAACCACATAACCAGTGTCAGCCTCCTCTCCTGCCCTTTTCTGTCCCGTCTGTTGATGACAGGTTGCACTTAGTTGTGCAGCTGGCTGTGGCTTGTCACTGCACACACATCTGCGTAACACTCCTGTAGCATGTATTGTACTTTTCCTCATCTTGCCCTTTTTCTTTCAGGGGACTCAGTGTACCAGTGACCTTTGCATTAACTTCATCATGGAACTTCGGGTTGATCATTTAGTCATAAATCCACGTGTTCCACCTCTTTGTACTTTAGTAATGATGTCAAATTTTCATTAATACTATAAAATCTGTGAGTGCCCTTAGATGTATAATATGCATCTCCCATTTGACTCACTATGTTTTACGTACTAGCAGGGCCATATGTTCTGATGGCAGCTAGTGGTATTAACACACAGTTTCTAATTGCATTTGTGAATGTGTTCATTGCATTGATTTTAATGAAACACCTTAGAACTGAAGGAAAGCTAACTATTGTTATGGTTATGTTAGTGACATTTGGCTCTGGGAAGGCAATTGAGACCGACAAAAAGGAATGAGTAAGTGTTGTTTTCTGTCTCCCACCATCAGATTTAAGAAAGCCCCATTATTATGTTTCCTCTGTTAAGAATTAAATTTTAAGAACCACAGGTGGAATTAAGTTTCCATGCCCTGAAGTTATTTATATTGTAAAATGTTGGTATTTACCGAAATAAGTAATGCTCCAAAACATGCTTTGGGAAGAAAGACTTGAATGTGGTAAATTTATTTGGCTCAAATAGGCCCCTCAGTACAGCCAAATGGATGTTTCTGCTGTTGGCCCTTTAAGAAGGATTTTCTTGGTAAATCCTGGTCTTTTAAACGGCACAGAGTGCCCCCAACGGGAAAATTGACTCATCATCCATGTAAACACGTGTCCACTTTAGAGAATATTATTATAATATTTAATCTGATGATTTAAAAAAAGCACTTAATAGTGCACTCCCTAGTGATGTCTTCTGATTCACAGATTTACTTTGCAATTTATACACAGAAATTTGTGCCAATTGCAACTTTTTATTAAAAGCTATAAAACGTTATGGAATCCCAGGCCTTAGTTTCCTTCTCACTGTGCATTCTAACTACCATTGCAGACCCATTTGCTGTACTTATTATATATTTGCTTTTATTTCAAATTCTTTGAAACTTGCCACAAACCGTGTAAACTCTTCCTGATAATCAGAAATATGTTCAGGGATCCTCTTGTGGTCCGGTAAGGAGGAAAGACCCACCAGTCTTTCCCTTAGGGATCAGAACAACAGCCATTTGTCTCAAAATTCAATTTTAATTTTTTGTTGCATGTATTTATTTCTTCAATCTACCTAGAGATCTTAGCAATCTCAAATTCAGAAATGTTCTTATTAAATTGTTTTATGTTTTTTGAAAGGATTTTATTTTTTGGATGTGTTTTGAATCCCAGGAACATAGGAGATTTCTAGAAGCAGTGTGAGGTTGCTATAACAAATTATCTAGGGCAGCCATCTATACCTCAAAGGTTTGGCTTCTTCGTCAATTTCATAAATGCATACTTGTCTTCACCTTTATTCTTTCTAAGCCTGCCATTTGGATAGCTGTAATTTCTGACTTCTGGTATAGTACTATGCTTTTATGTTTTTGTCTTTCAATTGAGGTCAATTAACAGATCGTTGAGAATGAATTTGTGGAATCATCTGGAAGTGCTTCTAAAATTATATGTCAACGGTATGAAAGAACAGTTAGGTACCTTCTGTACCTATGTACAGCTGTAGGAATTGTGGACATGATGTTTTTGCATAAAGTGGTGACATTGTGAGTAACAATCAAATGTGGAATTCTCAGAGCAGCTCAGGGAAGATGTGTATTGAGCCTAAGATGGTACTGTTTCCTTTGCTAAGTCTTTGGGTCTGACTCTAGCAGCTGTGACATAGAAGGTGTCTGTCATAGGACTGTTGAAACTCGGGATAACATAATTACCCTCTGTGACTGAGATTTTAGTTCTTTTAAATTCAGATCTCAAAAGATGGGGTGAAGTTAGATAGTGTTAAGATATTCCCTTTGTGGCTTCCAGGCTTCTACAGAAGATATGATTGGTTTAAATGAGCAAATACAGTTCTAACTGTCCATCCCTACAGCCAAGCTCCTGATCACAGGGGGACTGCTTCAAAGGCTGCGGGGACTCCGGCACTTTTTATTACATCCCCTGCAGTAGAAACTTCCCAACATTTAATAATAATTCTCTTCACTTGGGGCAAATTTAATGGTGATGTTCAATTTTAACTTTTCTTACGTTGTGGGACAAGTCTTTCTCTAGGCCCTGTCAGACACATTAAACCATGAGCCATGCTTTCAGGACAAAGAGGAATCCCTAGCAGGAATGTTGCAAACATTACATGCTCTTTTTCCTTGCTGCCAGATGGATAATTTATTGTCTGCCTAAGGGGTACACAGATCATGGTATTATTTGCTTAATTGTCATAATCTGTTAACCATCTTGTTCCAAAGAGAAGAGAAATAATCCTTATATAGAGGTGTTAGAGGTCTCCTGCAGGTCTCCCATCACAGATTCATTATCTTTTCCTGAAGTTTTAAGAAATGCAGTATTTTGTAACTTCTACTTGCAGACTTTTAAGACATCCAGACTTTGATTCAAGTTCCAATTCTGTGATTTGATATTTTTGTGACTTTGGACAAGTTACTTAACCTCTCTAATCCTCCATGGTTCTCATGGGTAAAATGGGAGAGTTAACTAGTATTCATCTCATAGGATGGCGAGAATTAAATGAATAAGGCATAGGGAGCACTTAGCCCAGGGCTTCGCTCTGGTTTAGAACTCATAAAATGTTGGCTACTCTCTTCCTCCTCCTCCTTCCCTTCCTCTTCTTTTTCCTTCTCAACCGATTATGAACCTATATGTTTTATTACCTCTACCTTTAACATTTATGAAATTTCTTACTTTTTGTCCCCAAATTATTATCTTCCTGCCTCTTCATTAGTCGACTAAGGAAAATGAGCTTGTGGGACAGCAGTGGTGATTCCAGCTGTCTTTGCTGAAACAGATATGACACTGGCTTGGAATGTCGTGCCAGTCACCTGTCCCTTTCTTGGGAGTGCCTTCTGTTTAACCATTACTCTCTATAGAATGACTGGTATTATGTGTAATGCACTTCAAAAATAACTGACTCTTACGGCAGGTTTTATGAAGTGGCACTAGATTAGATATTGAATAAGGGCCTGCTTTTCTCCCCATGGTAAACGTAAGCGTTTGTGCAACTCTGATACCACTATGTCTCCTGCAGCAAAGCAAAAAGGAAGCAGACATACCTTACGATACCGTTGCCTATAAATTATAGTTCTTTGTAGGGTTTTGAATATTTACTCAGGCATAGAACTCTTCTAAAAATCATATTTAAATGGAAACCTTTACCAAGGAGTGGGCTTTGAGCCCATTTGGCTCACTCTGTGAAGTACTACATTGCTTGACAGTTCTATCCAGTGACAAACTTTTTATGGCATTTTCTTTAGTCTTCTTTTCAAAAAATGGCTCTCAGCTATTGTGAGATAGTAGAAAGAGCACCAAACTGGGTGTCCAGAAACCTGGATTTGAGTTCCACTTGTATTGCTCTCTATATGTGTGACCAGGGGCAAGTGACTTTAAACTTTCTGGTCTCCTTTATCCTCTCTGTATGTGCAGTGACGATAACAACACATCTGCCATGCATGCCTCACAGAGTGGTATATGGCTCACATGGAAGTTTGAACCACCCAACTTCTCTTATGGAAGTTTTACACATATTATTGCGATATATGAAAATATTTGGAGCATTTTTTGAAATTAAAACACATAACATGAGAGTTAAAACAGGCTTTCTTCCAACAGAAGGGCTACAGGGGAAATGGGGGAGATGGCAGGGGAGCTTCTCTCTGAGTGTCCCCATGTTCCTCCCTCCTCCTTGAGAGCTGTGCTCTGTAGCAGATTTTAAACAAGAGCATCCCCTCAAAACACCCTGCCTGTGTCCTTATTCCTCCCTAAAACGGGGCTGCCACGCTCTGTGGAATCGAAAAGCCTATTTAAATCCCTTCTTCTATCTAATTGGAAAGTCATTGTTCACGAGCAGTTTCCTTAATTTGGAAACACAAATTTGACTTAACCTATGCAGTGATTGTTCCTGATGTAAACTTCTCATAAAATCAGCTCCACAGAATGGGTTCAAATATACAAAAAGATACTTTTAAGTTTTGCAAAGGATGCTATGTTTGTCTTAGCAAGAAGGAACCAAGCCCACCTTTGTGAGATGCTGTGCAAACATTGACTGAACCTTGAGCATCCAATGAGTAAGGTTCTTATATTTACAGATTCTTTTTTTAAATCATGGGGAAGGCGTTTATTTCCACAGTACACTCATATATCTCCCACAGATGATGACACAAGTCAGATATAAGCCAGATAGATCCTCAACACGTGAACACGAGATCATGTGGGATGCTGATGTTTGTTTATCTTTATGTACTGAAGCTTTGAAGAGGAAAGGGAGAGATGAAAAAAGGATTCTCTGAAGTCTTCAACAGAATCTTCAGTGCTCACACCTTGTAGTATATCTGGATATCTGATTGGATTGGTTATGGGTCAAAAAACAAATAAACACAAAACAGAGCCCATTTTCTTTTCCTTTGTTAACGAGCTGTGACTTTGGCCAGACATTTATCAACCAAAAATAATTCTATTGACCAAGCTTTGGCTGCTATTTTATTTTTGTAGAGATTTGCCAGTTGTAAGATCTGGCTTGGAGTGTTGGTGATTTCATAGTCAAATCAGAGTTTGAAAGGTGGAAATTTTGCTTTGGCAGTACAGACTGGCTTAATGCTGCCTTTCTCGTGATGTTGTAAGAATGCAGAGAAAATCACATGATTATAGAATCTTTATGAAGATAAGAAAAATCATTGAGGTAATAATGTCAACTCTCTCAATTTCACTGCTTTGTATCTCATAGTCATCTTCTCCCCTTTACTCAGCCCGAGTCAGAACATGGAACAACCCTCCTTCTTGTCAAGGCTGACCTTCCCCACGAGTCCTCCAGCCCATGTCTTCTCCTTCCTCTTGTGCCTTTTTTCATCTATTGTCCCATATTTTATCCCATCTTTCATTTGTATTGCCAATATCTCCCTCTTTACTACTTCTGCCTTCCTAAGCTAAATACATGGTTAAGTCTCCTTTGTCTTAAAAAAACTAAAGTAACAGCAAAGACAAAGCCTTGACACCTGAACAGGTTATTACTCGTTTCCTTCTCTTAACCATCAACGTTCTCTCTGCTCTTTGCAATATATTTTGGTGTTCTATTACTCTACTAAAATTACTATTTAAAACTTTGCCTGTAATCTTCCCTTCTAATTTGTTTCTATTTTCAACCTCTTTGCTGAATTTGATGTTTTCCTGAGTTCCTCATTCTTAACTCTCTGTCTAGTCTTTCTACATCCTTCTGTTTTGACATCTCTGCTAAATTCATCTTCCTTAAATTTAGTGCTGAAGATAATACTTTCCTAATCAAAACCCATCAATGACTTCCCATTTGTCTATGAAGTTAGTGTTAACTTCCCACCAACGTGGATTCAATCTTTCTACAAGGTGTTATCACTCTATCTTTCTTAACTTACAAGGTATGATCAGAAGATAAGGTGAATGTTTAAATTTAAAAAATTATTACAGTAAAAGATACATTGCCATTAATTCCCTTCAAAATACTCCTCCTCTTCGCTTTGAACACACTTATCCAATCATTCTTGCCACTTTCTGAAGCAGTTCTGGATGTCCTCTTTCATGGGAGTCTTTAGTTGTGCTGTCATGGCTGCCTCGGTGTCCTGAGGCGATTCAAAACATTTACCTTTCGTGGTCATTTTAACTTCGGGGAAGAGCCAGACGTTGCATGGTGAATCAGGTGGATGAGGACCCGCTCTAATGTTTTTATTTGACAGAAATTGCTGTACCAGAAGCTATGTGTGACACAGAGCATTGTCATGATGGAGGATGAAACCGTTTGCCCATTTCATGTTAATGTGTTGTTCGTGATCCATGATTTATGACACACTTTACAACACACCTTCTGTCAACTGTATCTCACACCCGACTGACTGCACTGAACAAGGTGAAACTTGTAACACACTATTACTAAGGTTCGAGGCATCATTTTCCATATTGAAGATCCCTGCCTTTCCATTGGATGGCACTTGGCAGTAGCATTCACCATGTTTTTTTGTGTTTTTTAATCACACTTCATATCTCTTCTGATTTGTATCTAAAAAACAGACAAAGAGAGCAATTTTCCCCTTTGTACATGTTACCAGATTTCCCAGTCTTGTATAATGCCCCTCTCTTCCTGAAAATCCCGTTCCTAAATTGTTGGCTGTCAAAATCTTACCCTTTAGTGGGGAGTGATTTCAAATGCTTTTTTCTTCCTGAAGCATTTTCTTATCCTACAAACATGATGCTTGTAGGATAAACATCCTGCAAAGAAAGATCTCTCCTTTCTTTGACCTCTCTTGATCTGTTCTTTGATATCTTATAGAATGGGTCTCTTTCTGATTCGTATTTTAGTAACTTAGTTATTACTCCTCTACGCCTATTCCTACAGTGTGTAGATTCTTTGAAGTAAAATTCCTCTGGGGAAAAAAGCTAGAAACCTATTACAGTTCTACCTTTGTTTTCACATCTTCTATTTGAACAGTTGTGCTATACTCTGTTCTAGGGTAGGTGGAAAGGAGACAAGCAGACACTACTTGTCCAAAATCAAGCATGAGAAGCAGAATTCAAAGCAATGGGAGGGAGCGTACATAACTAGTACCCAGAGGAAATAGCTGTAACTCGGGGAGGGCTACCCAAGAGGAACTGTGGTCTTCATTAGAGGACACACCTACTGCAAAACCATAGCGTTGGGAGCCAGAGAATCAATATCCTGACCCTTCTTCCATTCTGCTCTCCCATCTGCTATTAATATTTCCTAATGGCTAAACCCAGTAGAAACCAGAGTTCAGGGCAGCTTTGAATCTATAAAAGTCAAGTCTCCTGATGCTTAGAGTGGTGTGCAGAAGGGTAGAGCCTGACTCTGAATGGACAATGGACGATTTCCAGTTTAATAATGGAGGTTATAGTCATCTATCTTAGCAGTATTGGGCTCAGATGGAGTCATAGGGCATGACTGTTCCAATGGCTGAACAAACAAAGCTTTGCGTTGGCCTTTCAGGGCCAAAATCAATTAGAAAATCTACAGTAAGCAGACAGAATGACTACAGCTAATTCTTGGATCTTATTTTAGGCATTGGTGAAATATGAGTATTGAATAGCTTCTACTAAAAGGCAATAATTTTCCATTATGATGAGATACAACAGATATTTCCATTTGGGGTTGCATAAAATCAGGTAGTTGCTTATTGCTAAAAGAGTTAGGGGGGGAAAAAAACTCACTGTTGTCTTAGAAAGAATGTCAGGCTGGGCTTTGTCAGAGAAAATGGAAGACATGAAGATTTCCCAGGAAACAAAGTGCTCTTACATTGAGCACAACCAAAGAAGGTCACTTTGGAGACCAAATTAAAATGTATAATTTAGTGTGTGAAACCTGCAGAGTTGTCAAAGCACAGTGAGACAGTACTGCTTGAAATAGTCCTATGAACTCAGCATGGAATTGCCGTGCTGGTGTATTTAATCCCACTTCATACTGTTTTCCCTGTTATTTTGCTTTTTTCCTACTAAGACTTACAGTCATTTTTCCTCTGGTTTCTCGGATGGAAAATATGTGTGATGATTCAGCACTGCATTCTGACTTGCTAATGGGTTGTCACAGACAAGAGTTTGCCCTGCTTGGAAGCCTTCTTTTGATATGGTACACACTGGAATGTTCAGGTTCTAGTTCATTTGCTCAGGGCATATGTTTTTCCACTTCAAAAAAGAGGAGTTTTGTAGTTTCTTGGTCATCTAATAGGTGTCACCAAGTAGTATTTTGAGTTAGTGGATTGGAAACTCTTAGAAATGAAATTTCTCATTTCACAAAGGACATGATATTTGAAAGAAGAAAGTATATGAGGTACATTTATCCAGATACAGATATTGGCAGGGATGCAAGGCTGAATCCTGACAGTCTTTTCTTTGTTTGAGAGAGGGATCTCTGGGAAGAACCATGAATAGTTATTCTATGCTCCAGAGGGAGGCAGCTCTATAAATATTCACTGATGAGAGTGGAGGGTGTGCACAATTTTGACAAAGTAATTTCAAACTATGGAAAAGAATGGGAAAGTACAGGTGTTTGAGAAACATTTGTTTGTGTTTCTTTGCAGTAATCTATCTTAAATTGTTTGGACTTTGGATGTCCAAAATTGTAACAAAGCTAATTCTAAAACTCATCCTAAGACCAGAAAACATAATTTTTTTTAAAGTTTCCATTAAGATGCTCTGTTATTACCAAATTCAGGCAAGTTAGATTGTCTCTGTGCCCCACTGATGTATCAATGCCTGTGCTCTCAGCATTTCAGAGGAGAAACATATTCTTTCCAAGTGACTCCACCTTATAATTAAAACAATTTACTCCAATCATCAACTCCTACCTTTCATTGCTGGTAATATCTTTTGCTTGAAATTTTTGTGAAATGATAAGGCTGAGAGAGAGAGATACTAGGAATATATTCTTTACTTGCTTATATGATCATTGGAAACTCAGAAATTATGAACACATGGCTTGAAGAAGCCTATTTGCATTTGGATTTGGACCCCCAGAACCTTTTAGAAGGGTGTTTTATCTTGGAAGCAAAGTACAACTCGGCAACTTTTTTTTTTTTTTTTTTTTTTTTTTTTTTTTAATTTCAGGATTCCAAGAATGGGGCACTTTTCTTTTACAATTGATAAGGGCTTATTTTTACCATGCATCCTGCGACAAACTGCGTTGCCAATGCTAAGTTCTACAACCCAGAAGTCACTCCTTTTATCTTCCATACCCTATGGTTTGATCCCTCGTTTAGATGGTCTTCATCCTGGTACAACTCTGTGATTGTGACTTCCACTATTTTTACACTATTCCTCTGCAAAAGAAAAAGTAGCAATAGCAGGAAAGTACAACAGGTCTTTAAGAAGGGGTGACAGAGGAAGCCGAAGTTAGGGATTTAAGGATATAAGTGGGGATGTGACTCCTGTTACTGTCAGAGAAGGGAGCAAGAAGTCTTGCTTGTATTCTGAAAGTCCCATGGTTTAATCTAACACTCGCTTCGAGAAATGGGTTCTGGTCTCAGTTTGGTTACAACGATGAGAAGATTTCAGAGCTAGGGTTTAATAGGGTTTAATGAAAGCATAAGTTAGGTCATCGAACCTTAATTTCTTTAGCTACAAAAACCGAGCAATGCCTTAATTAAAGAAGTGAAGTGTTGTAATATAGAATTCTAAGCTCCATGCTTGTGTGTAGGGATGCTAACCATAGAGACCTTCCTGGGATCCCTCAAATGATACGAGGGAACAGCTACATTCACTGCTTATATGACATTTCAGCCATTTTGATGCTGAAGACACTGAAAAATCCAGACAGCGCCAACAGTGTCTTATAGATTTTTGCTTTTTCTCTGACATTCTATTTGGCCTTCAACAGGTAAGAAGCATGAAGAAAACAAACAAACAAAAAACTTTTTTAAGACTCCTGAATTACTTATTTAAATGTTCAACTTTAAATTTTTCACTTTTAGCTCTTTTGGCAAAATATACGAGTTGTGTTCAAAAGAGACTCCAAATTTGTGCCCAAAATACCTCCCCCAACTCTACTTTAAGTTAATTAGATAATGTCAAATCTTAGAAGGTGCTTTTTGGGAAAGTAATGTCATTTTTGCAAAGCAATATTCCAAACAAGAGTTATTAAAATGGCTATGTTTTTAAAAGGTCTCAAAGTCCCCTTTCCTCAGGATTTCTGGGAGTTATATTAGCTCGGTTTTATAGAAGAACATAAACTGAAGCCTCGAGCAGTTGAGAGATCTGTAGGGTATGCAGTGAGCTCCCATGTGGGAAAAAGGAACTTTGGTCTTGGGACTAAAATTCGAGTGCTTTCCCATTTCTCAGCTGCAGAGAAGCTCTGCTGGTCAGGGAGGGGTGGGATTGGGGAAGAGGTTGCAGTCAGCCTCCTGGCCGATGCCTTGATTTGGTTGAGGTCAGCCAGAGAGGAAGGGTAAGTCGTGGTGATGCTTTGATTTAATGTCAGTGTGTGATTTATGCAGTCTGTTAGACAAGCTGCTTTCTTCCCCTGTTCCTCAGGCAGTTTCATTGCTGGAGATGACTGTCAGCTGCTTTCCCTGCGTAGCCACCATCACATGCCCCAGCATCGGAGCCTGGGAAGCCTGACCACAGACCAGCATCTCCGAGGCATGAATAATTAGGTAGGCATAATGGAAGGCACTCACTGCACCCTCCAATTGCGTAAGCCCATTACTGAACTCTGCTACATCAGCTTCTATCTTCCAAGGGGGGAAGTCAGAGGATTTTCATACAAGGGCACCGTAACTCTAGACAGATCCAATAAAGGGTTTCATAACTGCTACCAAGTCAGGGAGGGGTCAGACATCAGCAGCCTCAGCCTGCAGCCAAATGAACATCCAGGAGACATATTTTTCAAGGAAACGCCCACGAAAGACATTCTCACGGAACTGTACAAACTCACAGCAGAGCGAGAGAGACTGCTGGCCAATCTGCTGAGCTCAGACCACATCCTGGGGATCACGATGGGGAACCAGGATGGGAAGCTGCCGGAGCTGTCCGTGAGCCTGGCCCCCGAGGACGACTGTTTCCAGAGTGCTGGCGACTGGCCAGGGGAGCCCCCCGTGGGCTGTCTCAATAAGAGGGGCACCCATGGGAGCAAAAAGCCCCGGAGGTTTGGTGGAAGAAGAGAAAGTTCTGAGGTGCTCCCACAGAAGAGGACAAGAAGAAAAGGGCGTGGGGACCAGGAATCGGCTCCTCAGATGGGAAAGGACCAGGTCTGTTCTAGCAGCTCCCTTCCTCTTTCTCGAGCGAGGCCTGATCTTTGGCTCCTAGAAGACAGGGGCAACTTGCTCCCAAACACGCCCCTTACCTATTCCCTGAAGAGAAGAGAAAGCTGGCCCCCAGAGATCCCCAGGACCCCAGACCCTGGCCCTGGCTGTGGGAGCTTCCGGTCGGCTTCCGAGGACATCGAGCTGCCCCCTGACTGCAGCTCCGGGGAACCAGGGGATGGTGGTGCTAGGCGGCTACAGAGGAGACCTCCCAATCTGGCACCTCAGCAGACAGGTTTGTCTCCACATCATGAGAACCCTGAGAAGCATCCAGATGCAGAGAGGGGCCGGAGGCAGAAGTGTGCTGGGCGGACTCGCAGGAAGAAACCTGTCTGCAAAGTGGTGGCCGAAGTCCAGGACCTGTCTGCTCAGGTGCAGAGAGTAGGTAAACCCCATCCTGAGGTTGAGGAAGGGACTGCCGTTCTCCCAGCAGCCAAAGCTGAGTTTATACCCAGCACAGACGTGCTCACCCTCCCAGGAGCCAAGACTGGGGCTCGTGGCTCCAAGCAGCAGGGCAGGGAGCAGCGACAAGATGGGTCATTGCCGTCCTCGGCCAGGGACCATGCTCCAGCCAGCACCGCAGGGGCTGTGAACAAGGTCCTCCTGAAGGTGAAAGAGAGCGAGAAGTTAGACGGAGCCACCGAGGGGAAAAGGCTGGGTTTCCCCCTCAGCACGATGGTCACCCACACCCTCCCAGGCACTAGAGGCAAGAGGACAGCTGGGCTGCCCTTGACCGGCCACAAAACCTTGTTTCTGGATCTGCCCCACAGAGTGGGCTCTGACTCCTCACAGCGCAGAGGTGATGAGAAGCGGCCGTCCCCTCCAGCCCCGGCAGCTCTGGGCATGGTACTTAATAATTCATCCTCTCCGTCTGGCACACACAAACGGATGTCACCTGTTCCCTCGCCTCTCTCTGCAAGGCTCCCCAGTCGTCAGCATCATCACAGGGTCCTCCGACTGCCTGGCGAGAGGGAAGCCGCTCTTGATGACTCTCGTGGTAGAAAGAGCGGTGCCTTCTCTGGGTCCCCGTCTGCTGACACCTTGGAGCCATCATCCTCTGCAAAGGTCACGGAGACCAAAGGAGCCAGCTCAGCCTTCCTCAGAGCAGACCAACCTCGGTTGGTGCCTGGGGAACCTTTGGAAAAGAGCTTGGGGCCCGGGAAGATCACAGCTCGGCCTCAGCACCAGTTATCTCGAGGTTAGTCCCTGTTTAAGATGCTTTACATCTGTTTTCTGGGTGGTTCGCAGACTGCTTGTGCTATTTAGACTGGTAAATCACCAGTGAACAAAATTCCTAGACCTGTTACTTACTTCACTTTGTAGCAAGAAAACTGGGAGTGTTATAAGGGAGTGTGGAGATGGTGTTCACTTAGGGAGTCAGGGGTATCGTTGCTTCCAGAAGCAATACTTTGTCAATGTCTTCATTTTATTTTATTTTTGGGGGCATATTCTTAAAGCTGCCTCCATGGTTGCTTAACACAGGGCTCTCAAAGGAAACAAGCAAACAAGCAGAGAGAAGTAGCAACCTGTGGCTGCCTTGATGCTAACACTGGGTAACGGGCCCCTTGACCTAAATTTTGCTGTTCACGCTGCTGGTGTAGCTTGAGCTTGATTCTCTAAGCAGAAGAACAAAAGCATGTGTCTTCACTCACCTGTCTGTTGTTAGAGGTTTGTGTAATATCATTATTCTATAACAGAAATGGTTTTCACCAGAAGAGAGATGAATTCAGGCTAATCTGAAGAGACTTAATGCAGATTTCCTTTTTTTAATTCATTTTTTAATTTCCTAAGGGAGCACAAAGTAATGTTTGCGCTGAGGTTATATTTTAGTTATGGGTTACTATTCCTACTGATGTCACATTTCTTATGCAAAAGGTGCTGAAGAGTTAATCTGGTTTGTATGCTTAATGTGATTTAAAAGTTTACAGGAAAACAATTGTGGGGGTTCTGTAAATGGGTTCAATAAGACCAAAAAAGAGAGTGTATAAGAAATGCCACTCCTGTATTCATTACGTTTTCCAGGCTGATGTGGCCAGGTGCTCGGGGTCCTGGAGGCTATTGTGTAGGTAACAGGTTCTTTTTCAGCCGTTCCTTAACAGCATCTGGTCAATGCTTTGTCTAGGGAATAGCTCGCAATATGATATATGGTCTCTTACAGGTTAGAGAAAGCAGCATGTGCAATTTTTGAGATCAAAGTATCTATCTAGGAAAGAGAAACTTCAAAAGCTTTCTGTTCGTTTTGAATTGACATTTTTATAAATTTCTCTAAATCGTTGGTCCTGGGAGTGGCTCTAAAAAAAAAAAAAAATGTGCTTTTCATCCTGCTTTTCAGTATATTGATCTTAGTTTGATAAGACTTACTTCTTTCATAATATAACCAATCTGCATCACCAAGAAAGTCATAGAATTATAGATTTTATGTCATGTACGCTCAAACCCTAGTAATGAAAATTCTTTCTATTGATGCTGGATATTTCGAAATACTTGGAAAGGATGCTTTCTACAAATATTAGGTGACAAACTTTTGAAGGCATGGGCAGGGAATGGCTACCTTTTCTCTGAAGGTTTTTTGTTTTGGTTTGTTTCTTTTTTTTTTGGAAATTACACCAAATTCTAAGATTCTATGTGCCTGTCATCCAGAAACTGTATAGTAAATACATTGAATTTCAGTATATCTTTTTGTCCCCTGATTTAGAATTATCTTTTTATTTTATTGTTCTTTTTCTGTATAAAAAAGATATTATAAATGCTCTGTTGGGTCTGGGTCAAGGCAGAGACACAGAAGACATTCAGTTTCTGTGGTGACTGACCATGAGCCCACCGAAGGGCGAGTTCAACAGACGATCACTTTTTCCCTTGGCCTCTGTCCCATTGCTCAGAACTATCCCCTTTCCTTTGGTCCCAGCCATCTCTTGGGATCTTCAGTAGCACTTTCAGGAGCCAGTCATTAGAATCACAGGGATTCCTTGGCAGGAAGACCACCTGTGCTTCTAACCTTAGGAAAGGAGTTGGATAAGAAAAGGAGAATAGGAGTGTGGACTTTTTTTTCTGTCATGGATAACTTCCCCTTTGTCGGGACCTACCCTCAGGAAATCCAAACATTACCTCTTATCTTGGCCCTCCTTTGAAAAGTATTAAGGGAGGGACATCTCTAGATAGTATCCTATGTTCTTGTCCCCTTTTTTCTATTTCCCCTTTTCTGTAGCCATGACTCGTCTTCAGACTCTGGATCCTTAAGTGACTTCTTGCAGTTGGTGTGTCCATATGGGGAGACTTTTCCTGCTTCCAGCTGCTTTTGTCTTTGATGTTATTTCTCCTGCCACCCTATTCAGCAGAGGCCTCAGACAGTCCCCACAGCCCAGAAGAGGGGTCTATCATTCATTTACTGTCACTGCACAGTGGCCTTTCTCCCATGTTAGCTATTACCAGGTTGGGTTTATGGTCTGTGGACATTTATTTCCTGTGGATTGAAGTGATGTGATTAAAATTACTGCAAAGTCCCATTAACTGTTCAAGTAAGACATTAAGTCTGACAAAAGTAATCAGATCCTTTTTCGGTTGGAAGACTCTTAAGTGTTATGGACAAGTAGTAATTCCCAGGAAAGAGTGAAATCCCCTTCTCCTCTCACAGAACAGAGCTGTTAAAGCCAACATTACCATCCACACAGGAGATGGCATAAAGCTATCCCAGAGGCAACTGGTTCACATCCTGTTGGCTTTGTAATTTTCCTAACTTTTCCTTCCAAGGCGTATGCACAGGAATTTCTTGCTATACAAAGAGAATATACTAACAACAAATGGTGGCCAGATTTGTCTTCTTGTGGTCCTCCCCCTTCTCTCCCCACTCTCCCACCTTGGAATTGGTTTTGTAGTCTTTTATTTTGAGATGGAAACTGCTGTAAAATGTTCCCAAGTCCCAAGTGGAATGTGCTATTTGCTCAAAACTTGAGGGACTCCAGTTGTGTGAGCCTGCATAGCAGGGGGTTTGTGGCTGGGATTCCTATCCTTTTTGATGGGTTTCTTTTACCTTTGATCTGAAGTAGATCCTTTTAATGCCAGAAGAGTCACATGGAGCTTGGCTCACCCCTCAGGAAAACGCCATGTCTCATGCTCCTTGGCAATCTTGTGATCTTTTCCTCTGCCTGAAGTCACTAAGGTGGTGATGGAAGCATATGCTTGACGCATAGCTCTTCTTGATATTGTGAATCATTTGACCAATTCTCGTGCCCATGAAAAGATGTAGTTAATGTCAACTGATTAAAGGTGGAGGGGCACATGCGTACTTGTAATAGATTTTATTATATCTAATGCTATTGTCGAAACTTTGATACCTCTCTGGGCTTATGTTATGGGGAGTAGATATAAATTCTTATTAATATAATTCTATATTAATATTGAGGCTTGATACAATTCCAATAAAATTTTCACCAAGGTTCACAACCTTGATGGACATATGCACCCATTTAAGATGACTGCAGAAAGTATATAGTACATAGAAAATTATCTGTAATTAATGGTAAGAGAGAAAATAAGATTCAAAAATTGCATGTATTATATTATACCCATGTAAAACAAATATAAGAATTAAATTGACAGGAAATGCATTGCTACACACTTTTAAGAAGATAGGGGATTGGTAATTGAAACTATATGTAACTTTGACCTACACTGTTTCCCCGAAAATAAGACCTTGCCAGACAATTAGCTCTAATGTGTCTTTTGGAGCAAAAATTAATATAAAACCTGGTATTATATTATATTACATTATATTATATCGGGTCTTATAGTAAAATAAGACCCGGTCTTACATTAATTTTTGCTCCAAAAGACGCATCAGAGCTAATTGTCCAGCTAGGTCTTATTTTCGGGGGAAAACTATAACAACTCTACTTTTAGGAATTTAGCTTACATAAATAGATGCACTAGTAAGAATATGTGCATAAGGGTGTTTATTGCAGCATTTTTTTGTAGTGGCAAACACAGAAAAAATTTGATTGTCCATTAGTAGTGAAATGGTTAAATAAATTATAGTACATTTATATTCTATAATATTATAAGGCTATTTAAGGTAGTGAACTAGATCTATATCTAGCAAGTTGCAAAATAATGTACAATATACCCTCAATTTTTGTAAAGACAAGTATCCCCTTGATATATGGGTATATATATATATGAGTATATACTCATGTTTGGTATGATTTTGAATATCATGGTCACCGGTGTAGAAAAAGACTGGCCAGGTTGTTCACATTCTTTATCTAGTGACAAGACAGGGTGATGGTGGAGAATGGGGTAAAAGGGAAGGCTCCAGGGGCACGGGGAAGAGCAGCAACTGCTTTATATATTTTTACAGTTTCACTGGTTTTGATGAATGTGTCACTTTTATGATTTTTTAAAGAGTGATTTAACTACTTTTTAAAAGAAAAACCAAATATACGTACAAGGAGGGAAGGAAGGAGGGAGGGGGAGAGAGAGAGGATTATAGCTAACCCACACTTTTCTGTATTTTTCCCCATGTCCTTTAATGAGACAGAAAGAAGCTCAGCGCTGAGACTCTAGCATTGAAGGGAAAGTCAGTTTGCTGGAGAGCTGTGGAAACGATGCCCAGAAAGGACTAGTCAGCGAGGTAGGATTAGATGAGGACAGAGCATTATCCAGAAACCAAGAAAGGAAGGCAATTCATAAAGCCTCCTGGATTAGACAGGGTCCTGACAGGGAACAAACATCCCCAAGCCTTAAGGAAAAAGGGAAGAGTGGTCACTGGAATCCAGATAAAGGAGCTTAACTGAGAAGAGCAATGACAAGAACAGTGGCTTGTGGTAGAAGCACATCACAGAGAGGAAGCTGGGGGAATAAATAGCCTGGCCTCACTCTCCTTTGATTTTTCTGCCTGGAAACCTCCTCTAAGCCAACCAGAAGGCAAAGTATAAGGGGTTTATTTTATTTTTTATTTTCAACTGCCGTTGACATTCATTATATTAATTTCAGGTATTCAGCATAGTGGTTAGATATTTATATAACTTACGAAGTGTTCCCTCCATAAATCTTGTATTCACCTGACACCATATATAGTTATAGTATTATTAACTATATTCCCTGAGCTATACTTTACATCCCCATGACTGTTTTGTAACTACCAATTTGTACCTCGACTCCTTCACCTTTTTCACCAAAATCCCCAACCCCCCTCCCATTTTGTAACCATCAGTTTGTTCTCTGTATCTATGAGTTGTGTTTGTTTCTGTTTTGTTTGTTCATTTGTTTTGTTTTTAGATTTCACATATAAGTGAAATTGTATGCTATTTCTTTCTCTGTTTGACTCATTTCATTTAGCATAATACCCTCTAGGTCCATTCATGTTATCACAAATGGTAAGATTTCATTCTTTTTTTATGGTTGAGTAATAGTCCATTGTGTGTATGTGTGTGTGTGTGTGTGTGTGTGTGTGTGTGTGTGTGTATAGATATAGATATAGATAGATATATATCTCACCTCTTCTTTATCCATTCATCTTTTGATTGAAACATTTAAACCATTTACACTTAGAATAATTATTGATAGGTATGTAGTTACTGCCATTTTATTCATTGTTTTCTGATTTTTTTTTTACTTCTCTGTTCCTTTCTTACTCTCTTGCTCTCTTGTATGTTGATGACTTTCTGTAGTGTTGTGTTTAGATTCCTTTCTCTTTATTTCTTGTATATCTATTGTAGATTTTTGGTTTGTGGTTATGATTTTCTTCATATATACCAAGGTATGTTTATAGCAGTTTATTTTAAGTTGGTGGTCGCAAAAGTTTGAACACATGCTAGAATCACTACCATTTTTACACACCCCCTCCATGTTTATGTTTTTGTCATTATTTTTACTTATTATGTGTGCATGTGTTTGTGTGTATGCCTTAATTTAGTGTTGTAATTATACATGATCTTCCTACTTTTGCCTTTTCACCTTTGTACTAGCTGTAGTCCTGGTTGATTCATTGTTTTTATTATGTGTTTGCCTTTGTCAGTGAGAATTTTTTTCTTTGTGATACTTTCTTGAATTCATAATTTTTATTTATTTCTTCTTCTTCTTCTTAAAGAAGTTCCTTAACATTTTTTGTAATACTTTTTTGGTGGTGATGAACTCCATCAGCTTTTTCTTGTCGAGGAAGCTCTTTATCTCCTTTGATTCTAAATGATCACCTTGCTGGGTAGAGTAATCTTGGTTATTGGTCCTTTCTTTTCATCACTTTGAATATTTCATGCCAATCCCTTTTGGCCAGCAATGTGTCTGTTGAGAAATCAGTTGATAGGCTTATGGGAGCCCCCTTGTAGGTAACTAACAGCTTTCCTCTTGCTCCTTTTGAGATTGTCTTTGTCTATAATCTTTGGCATTTCAGTTATGACACGTCTTGGTGTGGGCCTCTTTGGATTCATCTTCTTTGGGACTCTCTGCTCTTCCTGGGCTTTGTATGTGTATTTCTTTTACCAGGTTAGGGAAATTTTCTGTCATTATGTCTTCAAGTTTTCAATCCTTTGCTCTGTCTTTTCTCCTTCTTGTGAATGTTGTTATGCTTGATGTTGTCCCAGAGGTCCCTTAAACTATTCTTATTTTTTAAATTAGTTTTTTCTTTTGCTGTCCTGATTGGGTGTTTTTTGCTACTTTGTGTTCGAAATTGCTGATTTGATCCTCTGCTTCATCTAATCTGTCATTGATCCCATCTAATGTATTATTCATTTCAGTTATTGTAGTCTTCATTTCTGACTGGTCCTTTTTTATGAATACTATCTCGTTTTTTATGTTTCCTATCTTTTTGTTAAAATTCTCACTGAGATCTAGTCTTCTTCTAAGTTCTTTGAGTATCCTTATAACCAATGTTTAGATGGAACTCTGCATCTGATAGATTGATTGCTTGTCTCCATTTTGTTTAGTTCTTTTTCTGGAGCTTTTTTCTGTTCTTTTATTTGGGACATGTTCTGTGTCTCCTCATTTTGGTTGCTTCCCTGTGTTTGTTTCTATGTATTAGGTAGGGTTGCTATGCCTCCTGGTCTTAGTAGAGTGGCCTTACGTAATATGTCTCCTGTATGTCCTTAGTTGTAGGACTTCTGTTCAGCTAGACTTGAGGCGGTTCTCAATGATGGTTGTTCTGTAGTTCAGTTGTAATTTTGATGTGGTCATGAAAAGAGGTAGGCACAGTGTTTACTACTTTACCATCTTGACTAGAATTCCCACCTAGAATGGTCTTTTAAATGAGCAACAAGGTAAAGATGAATGTATGAGTATTTGTGGTATATGTTTTGTTACAGAACAGAGGTTATCTTAATAATAAATGATCACTGCACTGTTTCATTTCTTTGTTATATGACCTTTATACCTCTAAATTCAATTAGGCCAACTATCTCTTTCATTGTTAAAATGAAAAATAGAGGAAGTGAAAGAATTGGAAGATCTTGTGATACAGTTTTGATTTCATTGATTCAGATAAAATTATCTCCTTTTTAAATTCAAAGCTCTAATATTTAGCAGTGATTGATAACACATTGTGCTTGGCTGCTTCTTGTGAAAAGTAACTCCAATTTATCAAACTAAGAATAGCCAATTTGCACATGTAATGTGAAATAGATTTTCTACAAATGAACTATTTATATTTTGAGGTCAGTTTCCATATAAAATAAAGTATTTCTGTCATTCAAATTTTGGTTTTCAAAACAGAGTATGTTTTAAAGGCAGGACCATGACCAAAATCTGATGTTTTAAAATCCCAAGCCAGCTTTACCTATGTGGATTTTTCCCCAGGCTAATGTCCATTTGTGCTTTGAGGGTGGCACCTTCTGTTGAATTGTTTTTCATTTGTGTTTTATATTCTCGGGTTCAGAGCACACAATTTAAAGCATGGATAGCAGTCTGTGGTCCTAGGCCAAACACATTTATCTTCAGTATTTCTAAAGAACTATAGAAATGCAGAACTTACACCTGAAACTAAAAAAAAAAAAAAAGAAAAAAGAAATGCAGAACTAACACTGTCATTGGAAGTAATAGCCACTGAAAAATCTAAAGGAGAAGACCATTTTTGAAATAGCATCATTGATGGGGGCACTAAAAAAAAAAAAAAAGACAAACTTTTTTTTATTTTTTAAAGGTTTTATTGGGGAAGGAGAACAGGACTTTCATTGGGGAACAGTGTGTACTTCCAGGCCTTTTTTCCAAGTCAAGTTGTTGTCCTTTCAATCTTAGTTGTGGAGGGTGCCGTTCAGCTTCAAGTTGTTGTCTTTTCAGTCTTAGTTGTGGAGGGTGCAACTCATCTCCAGGTCAAGTTGCCCCATTGCTAGTTGCAGGGGGCGCAGCCCACCATCTTTTGAGGGAGTCGAACCAGCAACCTTGTGGTTAACAGGACGCACTCAAACCAACTGAGCCATCTGGGAGCTCAGCAGCAGCTCAGCTCAAGGAGCCATGTTCAATCTTAGTTGTAGGGGGCAGAGCCCACCATCCCTTGTGGGACTCAAGGAATTGAACCAGCAACCTTGTGGTTGAGAGCCCACTGGCCCATGTGGGAATCGAACCAGTAGCCTTTGGCATTAGGAGCACGGAGCTCCAACCACGTGAGCCACCAGGCCTGCCTAAGACAAACTTTTAAGGTTCTAATTGGATTACAACCATTTTATTAACTTGATGAGCAAAGTACTGAATATTGAAGGTGTATATTTTATTTTATTTCTCATGGACTCTTCTGGGAGAGAGTACTTATTGAAAACAGTAGACACTATGTACCTACTTTGTTCCTCTTGATAGCTTTTAACGGATGAATGACTGTTACTGCCTATTTCACTTCATCTACTTTCTGATCACTTACAAGGATTGTAACTCCTGTTAGATAGTTCTTATATGGTACGTAAACTGTATTATTTAATATATTTTTGGCCTCTGGGTTGTGATGTTATACCATATCATCCCCTTAAAGCATGCCCTGGTAGCTCAGCCTCCTGGAATATCATGTTTCGAAATTTCTTTACTCATGTAGAAGGTCCTAGGAATTTTTTCCATAGTCATTGATAGTGCACTGGACCAGAGGCTTTCTATATGGCCCAGAGGCTTATAGGAAATAACTTGAAATTAGGTCAGAACTGGGATTCAGATATGTATAGGAGGTAGAGGGACTTGTGGGGTCCTTGAGGGATATTGAATAATAGGGAGCAGCAATGGACAATGGAAAGAGAAGTATCATAAAAGAACAAGTCTGAGCCAAAAGTCTGTGCACAAATATTTTTTGCCTCCTCCTAGAAAGGCCCTACACTCTAGGGAGAAGGGGCTTGGCAGGAAGGGAAGGCATAATTTTGTCATCAGAAGACCAATAGTTGTGTGGTGTGGAAGAGCTGTTCTAGAAAAGCAGAAACTTTCTTGCTGGCCAGAGAGAGAGCAGAGGTTGTT
Organism: Rhinolophus sinicus; assembly: GCF_057876585.1. Taxonomy (NCBI): domain Eukaryota; kingdom Metazoa; phylum Chordata; class Mammalia; order Chiroptera; family Rhinolophidae; genus Rhinolophus; species Rhinolophus sinicus. Next base: position 132,122,790 of record NC_142503.1, read on the forward strand.
CGCAACCCAGGGGCATCAGAGTGACAGCAACAGAGCTGAAGGGGGCAAAGGCATCAGACCCCCAACTATGGAAACCTTGTGGGACACCTGGAGGGCATAACTGGGGAGGAAGAGCTGAGAAAAGACCTGACTTAATACCAAGCAAGTGAGGGAGGGCTTCAGATGTTGAGATTCAGATTTCTGTGATTCACACGACACAGTTTTATTCACAATAAGGCAGTATGTTGGATCGTCTAGGTTTCACATATTTTTTCCTAAAATGTTATGGCATAGGATTTTTGTTTGTTTTAAGCCTGAGTTAAAATTTTGAGTTGGAGTTTTGCGTTTGAGGGGAGAACCCCAAAATAATCCTGTGACTGATGAAAGCTGTTGCTTTCCAGGTTAGCTCAGAGGAATTACAGAAAGAATAAATAACATGTGGCGTGAGCCTAAGCATTCTCTCCCGAGGGTTCAGACATGAGCCTAGACATGTCTGGATAATTAGATGATTAGACTGTCAAGAGCATTTTACTTGAGTGCTCAGAGACTTGTCACAGGGCAGAGCTCATCTTAAGGAAAGCAGGATTTGTGGCACATGAGAGGGTACCAGCCTCACAGGGAAGGACAACACTGAAAATAGCAGAACGTCTGTCCTCCAGATTTGCTGCTGACCCAGCTTCCATGGGCTCACGCCTGGATGGTAGGGAGAGGAGACTGCAATAAAAAGCAGTGTGAAAACTTAAAGAGTAATTTTACTAAAATTTCCTTAAGATATGGAAGGCAGGGCCTGCATCACAGGGTACAACAAACCTGCAAAGAGCCCCTAGGACTCGAGGTGTTATTGAAGCAATGTGCCAGGGAACCTGGTGGAATGAACCAGACTTAATTTGTCATCAGGAGAAGTGGAGAAGTGAGAGAGGTGGGCAGCGATGCCCTGGGGACCCGTCTGGCACCTTAGCTGCTACAGCACTGGTGACAGTTCTCGCAGCGTGAAGAGGCAGGTTAAACAGTCAGCACTGGGAGAGCAGCAGTGATGATGGGAAGATTGCAGCCGTGAGCACATGTGGTGCCTAAAATGGTGAGGAAAAGTTGGTGTGCAGGGGGAGGGGAGCGCCAGCACTGGCAGAGCCAGAGAAACAGTGATTTTGCGCTTTGTTATTACTCCCCTGACTGCCTTGGCTGGAAACAATAATACCAAATTCATAGGGTTCTTTTGAGAATCAAATAACATAATGTTGATGAAAATACTTCATCAAACATTAGCAAATATTAGCTTTATTATAATTACAGATCATTGTTGGCTCAGAGGGCCAGAAAGGATTTTAATAATTTATTCTTTTTGGTGTCTTTCAGTGATGAAACGGGTTATTTTATGTGGATTTCTTGATTTCCTCTCAATTAAAGTGGCTACATTTACTTCTTTTCTTAAAGTCACTTATTTACATAGCCTTTTTTGGGTCTCTTACTGTTGTGTAGGTTAATTTTGATTCTCCACCTAATTTGTAAAAATCTTGGCAGGTGTTGATCATATGTGATCCCTCTGCTGCAGTCCCCAGAGTCTAGCTTAAAGCTGGCTCACTCAATAGCTTTTAAATTTAATCAGGGAAGTTTTATTTTTGCATTAAAGTAAGTAACAAAGAACTCAGAATAGGATTTCTAATACTAATGTCATTCCAATATGAAATCTTAAGTTCAAGGATGATACAGCATAAGAGAAAGCAAGGTCCCCTTTCTTCCTACCTAGTGTTTCTGAACCACCTGAAATCACATCTTCTCTCTACAGAGCTTTTTAAATTTATTCAACTAATAGTAATTTGTCTCTTCTGATATCTATATTATTTTTCCTGAAGGAAAATAGGTTTTAGACCTTGATTATTTGCATTGTAGTATATATATATATATATATATATATATATATATATATATACACACACACACACACACACACACACACGTATATATATATTCTAATATTTTCTTATTGTTTTGCATGTCACTCTTGAATTCCCATCAAGCTTTTGAATGTAGGAACTTATATAATACTTTGAATGGACGAGTTGCAGTTCCTTGAAATGTATGTCACAAGGTAGTCAATACATATTGATTTAATTATTTTTTTGGTGGTTGCCTTTAATCAAAAACCACCATCCAATTTACACGTGACAAGGCAGTGAACGTGAGTGACAGACTGCCCTAGGAGTAGTTAAACAGAATGGTTGGAAATTCCTTCAGCTGCCACGCCATACAGCACAGTGAAGTAGGTTTGTCCCTGCCATGGTCTTGGAATCTCATCTCCATTTGGAAACTGTTTCTGCTGGTGATAGGATACATCAGAATTGAAACAGATGTTTTCTTATTTTAATTTTTCAAAAAGACCTCCTCAAAGATAGTAATGGTGTTACATTCATCATTATTTACCTGGAATCAGGTTCAGTAACTAACAATGGCATGTATTCAATGAATGTTGCATTGAAGAAATGTATAGGTGGATGGATGAATGATAAGAAAACTTGATCGGGAAATTGTTAACAGAGGCAAACTTTCCCCACTTATCCTACGTTAAACAGATTGAAATTGGTTTCATGCTATATTATGCAATTACTATCATGTTATTTTGGTAGATAATGCTTTATTTTTAAAGTAACCTTAAAACTATTAATCTCTGCATACGTTTAGGAATCTGAAAATACTCAGAGAATGGGACAAAAATTAAATGGAACTTGCGTCCTCAAAGCCAAGTGTTTTTTGGTGAACAAAGAAACTGTTATTTTAGTTGGAAAAACTTTACAGCATGATCAGTTTTACCAGAACAGGCCTTTTGAAATCTTAAATGGGACTTAACATTATTGTCAACGGCAGTTACTGAGGTGTAGTCAAGTGATCAGACTTGAAATAGAAACCAGAGGCGGCTTCCTGTTTGATGCGTTTTGCTGGTCACAGATTAACTGTGTTGCACTATGCATGATCAAAGGCCAGCACACTTGCACCAAGGTACACTTTATGACCCAATGTATTGGTGAACTAGAAGACTGGTAGCTCTTCTAGGCTGATTCAGGGGGTCCTGCAAGCCCCACCTGCTGGGTGCCTGATGCCCACCATTGAAGTTTGCCTTCTGTGTGAAAGCACTGTCATTAGAATATTTGTGTATGATACAAATATAAGTTGAAGCCATGCGGTTTATTCCCAAAGCTATACACAAACTCATAATTTTGCCCATAGAACTCCTGTTATTACCTAGCAGAGCAGGATCCTTACAGATTGGGTTATGGGACAGGGTTCCAAGAGTGGAAGCAGAAGTCTAAATTAGGAAAAGCATGGGTAGATCTAGATAATGGCATGAGAATTTGAGGCCCCAAACCAATGGGGCAGTGTGAGAACACCAGGGACCTCAATTCCATCTGCAAAATTCCTTTGTGTTGCCATAGGACATAACTGGATCGTGGAAACGATATGCCATCATAGTCACAGGTTCTGCTCTCACTCACGGTGGGAGCGTTGTTCTGGTCATGTCCCCCCAGGGAGAGGAATCGAGGGGACTGTCTTAGAATTCTGCCTACCACAGAGTTCTCTAAGGCTTTCCATCCCCTTTCTGGTCTTATCTTCTGCTTCGTTTGTCAGAATCCTGTCCCCAAGCTTTCACTAATGTCACCTAGTGCGTATCTACAGTATCGTGTTCTCCATTTCTGGATCATGCTAATCATAGCGTACTGGTTGAGGAACTGAACACATCGACCTCGAATCCCAGCTCTGCTACCGACCAGAAGATTGGCGACTGCCTCAGTGCCTCATCTGTAAATGGGAGTGATAGTATAATAGTATCCACATCATGGGTAATACTTTAGCTATTTATGTGTTGTAAGGATTAAGTGATATATTTAAAGCGCTTGACATAGCGTCTAGCACATAATTCTGGAAAAATGTTTACATAGTAGTAGTAGTATTTTATAACTCGATGGTTTCATTCATATATTATTTCTCTACATGAGATACCCGGCTGAATTCCTATGCATCCTTCAAAAATCCATCCTAACCTTAGTTATACAAAGTGTCCTCTGCCCATTTTTGAATTGCATTTTTTTTTTTTTTTGGTGTTGAGCTGTATGAGTTTTTCATACGTTTTGAATACTAACCCCTTGTCAGATATATCATTAGCAATTATCTCTTCCCATTCAGTAGGATGTCTTTTTGTTTTGTTGATGGTTTCCTTTGCTGTGAAAAAACTTTTTAGTTTGATGTAGTCCCATTTGTTTATTTTTCCTTTTGTTTCCCTTGCAAAATGTCCATGTTTGCATACTATTGGGAAAGGTATAGGAACTCTCTATTTTTCAACTTTTCTATAAGTCTAAAATTATTTCAAAGTAAAAAGTTTTTTAGAAGTCCTAATTGTTATCTCCATTCTGATTCTCCTCATTGTAGAATGAACACTTTCATTCTCCTGTCATGGAACTTTACACGTGGTGTTTATCATATTACACCATCATTATTTGTTTACATGTCTGTCTAGAATGTAAACTCCATGGGAGCGATTAAGCTTTATTCATCTTTGTGTCTCTAACCTACAGCAGCACATCTGATAAAGCTTACAGAATATATTATATAAATGCTGGCCCAATAACTAATTGTTGAATACGTTTTTACTTATTGTGCATAAGAGATTCACCATGGCAAAACTGAGATGTGATTATAAGAAATTCTAACCTGTGGGGAGGGTCAGTGTGGTAGAGGACAGTGGTTGTCAAAATGTAATCCCTGGACAAGCAGCACAACTGGAAACCTGTAATAATGATGTTTCTCGGGCGCCATCCCCCAGACCTACTCAATGAGAAATACTAGGGGTGGAGGCCGAGCTCTCTGTCTCTAACCACTTTAGTGGAAACCAACATACAAACATAAATTATTATACTAACGGATAGCTATGCTAAATGAATTCAAATCTTGTAAGCGTAAATATTTTATTGAAGGGAAATGATGTAGATGAGTCACCCTTGAGAAACAATTGCATTCCCACTTAGCCATTTTTGTAATGGTTTTTAAATAATTATTACAGACCTGATTGGATATAGGGGCCTACACACTTATAAACATGAAAAAGTTTCTTAATGTTTTATTGTCCTCCTGATAACCAATTCTTGTTCTCAGTGCATTCATACAGGAAGGTAGAATGCTATTCGTGAATATTTCCCTGTCTGAAATTTGTAGCTGTGATCACAACTTTTTTTTTCTTTTTACCGTTAATCATAATATCAACCATTCTGGCCTCAATACACGTCTTCAAATAACTACTGGTGCCTGCCAAGTGCCAGCTGCTGCCATGTGGTCCAAGATGCTACTTCTCCAAATTGTATGTAAGCATCTATTAGGCTTTCAGTATATAGCTTTTATAACCAGTTTTACGTTACCAGCAAATATTGGTGGTGTTACAGGATTTCATCTACTAAGTGATTAAGATATTGCAACCATACATCTGCAGCTTTATTCCAAAGAGCAGTGCTACTATTTTGTTGCCATCTTTCTAATTTCTTTATGAGTAAATCTCTTGGAAAATCATATGATAATGTATGACTAATCTTACAAAGAGCCTGAATGAGGAAAGCATTTGCTCCTTTGTGGCAGAAGCGGTTAAACCTTAGCCTCTGTGTTATTGGAGAAAAATCACTTCCTTATGTCCTTAGAGCATTATTTTCCTTTCAGAGGTTTGGAGGCTGCCCTTTCAAAACTCCCCAGCCTTTTCATGGCTTTTTCTTTTTCATGCTAGACAGACCATAATAGACAGAATTGTTCATTTGAGCTGCATTGGGGAAGAAGCACCCTCACCTTGAAATCTGGAAACCTAAGTTTAAATCCCGCCTCCATCAATTACTGTCTATGTGTCCGTGAGTGAGATAGGACTTCTCCAACTCTCACACTTAACACTGGGTTAGTAATATCATTCTTTCAGAGTTGCAGTGAGAATGAAATAAGACAGCATACATGAGAATGCATGACAAATGTAAAGAATTATTTTTATGATTATAAATGGCAGCCTCAAAAACAGCTATTGCCTTTCAATTATCCCTAATGAGCTCAATAGTCTATATGCCAAAGAGGCCCAAAGAAGCCCAATGGATGTTCTCTGCAGACTATGTCCTGGGAAACTGCATTTATTTTCTTATCCCTCAGGGGCACTATTTACCGTCATCTATTCCAAGTGGGGAATAACTTTATCAGCTTTGTTTTCCAAGGAAAATAGCAGCTTTGTCAATAATGGGGATGTGATCAATTGAAAAACGAGTAAAGCTCAAACAGATCTGCAATAGTCTTGGTGTTGGTAGTAATAGGAATGGATTCCAAAACTCTGTGGACTCAAAACTAGATGAACTTGATTAGATATGCAGTTGGAGAAAACAGCGTCAGGGATCACTCTAGGTTCCTGCCCCAAGTGACAACTGTGGTGTGAAGACACGCTGGGTCTACAGTCACGCAAAGGGTCGTACTTAGAGTGTTGATCGACGGATCGATGTCAAAATGTAAGAGGTCTCACGGGCGTGTCACAAGGCACCTCGCGGTTCCCTGTCCTGTTCAGATGTTTCCTTTTCACCATCTTATTATTGGTGTTCTTAGTGAACTTTGGAGAAAAGCTGAGATAGAGAGAGCGGTGTTAGATGACAGAATCAAAGCTTGTTAAATCTTTCCTAAGCTAAATGGAACAAGATTACATTCAAGAGGATACTGGAAACATCCCACAGTTAGATTAAAATATCCACTTACAGGTAAAGGACATAGGAGACTTTGGTTTCAGTTTTAGTTGACAACATATTGATTCTGAGCCAGTTGGGGAATGTGGCTGTTTCAAACAACAGCCAGGCTACATTCCTAATAGATATTTATATCAAAGGCAAAAATGTACTACTGTCTTCTATGTAGTCTGATATCTGGAATTTTGGTGTATTTATAGGTATGTATTGGAAGGGGGCTATTGACAATTTGGATTACATGCAGGGGACCAGGATGGAGACATATCTGGAAATTATTTCATAGGAAAAAGAGTCCAAAAGAATAGTGAGCCAGTAAAATCGGAAAGGGGATCCATGGCGAAAGCGTGTAGTCGGTCTTGTGTGTGGTACCCAGATTCCCCTCTCAAGATCAAGGTCATAGTCCTCTCCGTTGCTGAGTGTTGCTGGCTAATGGCTCACGGCCAAGTCCTCTTTCCCCCAACCCCCTGGAACTTCCCTCTACTCAAGGGAGCTACCTCCTCAGGGGCAGCCCTATCCAATGACTGGTCTATATGTGAGGGTACAAAAGCTCAATCGTGTTGCCTCTGAAGGGCCACCCCAGCTTCAGAGCTCCCTGAGGTCTCTATTGCATCTCCCGCCCAGTACTGCCTCCCTCACTGTCCCATAGGTGTCGTTCTCAGGAACCCTCCCTACTAAACTTTCTTCATGGAAATCTCTTCTCAATCTATTTCCCAGCAGTTGACATTACAAAGACTGGGAAAGGATAAATTATTCAACAAACGATGCTGGGACAATTAATTATCCATATGGAAAGAAAAAATCAATGTTGGAGCTAACGGATGCTATGCACAAAGTCTGTTTCAGGTGGATTTAGAACTGGAATGTGAAAAGCAAAACTTTACAGCTTTCAGTAGAAAATATGGAAGTCTTAAAAGCACAAACTATGTGATTATTGGTGAATTTGTCTATATTAAAGTAATATAGAATTAAAATTAAACGCAATTAAACCGATTTTAACTATGACAAATTATGTCATTTTAAAAAGTAATAAGAAAAACTGGGAGAAGATTTTTGTGGCACTTAATGACTAACAAAGAATTAGCATCCAAAATATATAAAGAATCCATATATATTAATAAAGAAAAGGCAAACTATGCAGGAGAAAAAAAAACCGGGCAAAGATGATTGTTAATTTACTTAAGAGAAAATCTGAATGAGGAATGAATATGTGAAAATATGCTTAAGCCTGACAAGCAATTAGGGAAATGAAAAGGAAAATGAGATCCTATTTCATACATATCAGATTGGGAAAAATTATTTTAAATTTATTTCATAATACCTTTCCTTTTTTTATTCCCTTCCTTTTTCTTTCTTCCTTTCTTTACTTCTATGCTTTTGCACATGCTGTTTCCATGATGAACATCTCATCCATCAAAATCTAGAATAAATATATTTTTTTCCATGAATCTTCCTGTTAGAGTTAAGCATTTGCTCTTATATGTTCCAGACAATGCTTTGTGCTTCTTCCATTTTAAAACACTTGGCATTGTTGTGTTATTTGTTTACACGGGAGTCTCTGACACTAACTAGGTTATGAGCCCCTGGGTGGCTGGAATCGTATAATGTCTGTCTGTGTACCTCCAGCATTTATCCTAGTGTCTGGCCCTTGACTAGTAAATATATGTTGGATGGGTGAATGAACCAGTTCCTTGCCCCAGTGGCTTTTTCATAAGATCATACCCCTTCAAAACAAGGGCTGAAAACTCAGATACTCTGCACTGGTTGCTTTGTTTTCTTTTTGATGCATCCACTAAAATTAGTTCAAGATAAACTTGAGTTTTTTGAGAAGAGTTTTTAATTACCCATTACCTGCAGTGGACCATATGGTTAAATGTGGCTCACACCCTCAATTTAAAGAGCATAAGTAGGTAAGCTAGTTCTTTTTGCCACAAGTGGGCAGCTGCAAAAGGACAAAACAAATGTTATATTTTCTTGGTTATTCGTTGCTTTTCTTCCAGGCATATTGCTGCTTAATGGGCCTATCTGGATTTATTTTTTAATCCTGAAAAAAAATGAAAAAAATATACTTTGCTTAGAGAGATAAAGCATGTTGACTTATTTTTAAAATAAATATCTCCCTCAGGAAATCTAAGTCTTTGGAAACGTACACCCTCAAGGCATTTCTTTTTTAAAAGGCAGCAAGAGTTCTACAAACTCCACATAGGAGTATATGATTTAGTTAATATTTGTTGCTTCTTACAGTGATTATAAAATGTTAGAGCTGGGAGGGATCCTTTGACTCAGTGCCTTCATGGTATAGGTAATGAAAATGAGATCCCATCCAAAGTATCATAGCTGTTCAGTGATAGAATATTCTGCATCTTCTAACCTCAATTTTGGTTCTTTTTTTTCCCTTCCATATACTGTTCCTATCACCAATTTGAAGATAACAAGAAACTTTTTTGCATTTTTCAGTGACTTTCAGTTACAGTATTAGGTATTTACGTTGGAGTCCTTGAAATTTCCCCAATAAGCAGTTGCCTGGTAGCCTTTGTACTATCAATAATTAACTTTCATTAGCATTTAAACTCAAGGGAATAATGCAGTTCCATTCCAAAGCAATATAAGTATTTAGGCTTATGGTCAAATAGTAAAAAGTAAAGGTTTGAAAAATAAATTTAAAAATGTACTTGTTTGTTAATTAAGTAAATTGTGATAAAGATTCTGTTCAGTGTAATAATCTTAGTTGACAATTGAAACATAAATTGGTAATATCCCTGGACTTCCATTTGCTTATTGGTAAATGCATAAGTTAGAATAAATCTCTGAGGACGATACATCTTTGAGGATCATTTACCTCCAAATATTTCGATTCTGTGATTGTAATAACAGAAGAGGCACCGAGACTTTGCTTATCTTGCAAAGTTAACTGATGCGTGAAGTGCAGCTTAACAAAGAAGGTTTTCTTCATTGTATTTTTTGAAAAGTGATCTATGACTCAAATGCTGTCTTGTCTTGCTGAAAGGTTCCTAAGAATCTCATTCATTAATACCCATATATGTGTTTTCTGTCCTTCACTTACTGGGTAAGGCTGTGACTTACTGAAGTTAAACCACGAGGTTTCTCTGCACTTGATTGGGCGGATGTAAGGTTTGGAGGAGGCATCCTGGAAGAACGTGGGTAGTCATATATATTTGAATCTGAATTCTGCTGCTATGGTCTAATACAAGTTAGACAACCTCTCTTAGTCTCAGTTTTCTCTCCAATGTTAACACAAACTGTGCTTCATGGGGTTCTTATAAAGCGTAAATAAGATGCCAAGCACAGTGCCAGGCACGCTGTAAGCAGTTGTGTCCTTAGGATGTACCAAATGGAACTGCAGCTGCTCGTAAATTTTCTTTTCGGTGCTGACATACACTTTACCTAGTGACCTCATTGAAGCTTTAAGTACTTTGCGGGCACTATCCCGCAGTATGTGTTTTAATAAACTTACTTTTTGATTGCATATTCATAACAGTTGGTCATAATTTGACTCGAAGATAGGAGTGTGTGTTTCTGATTTTCACAAGTTCCTGTGCTGTCTCTTCCCCCCAATCTTCTCTATAGAAACAGCATGGCAAAAGGATTGCTGGGTTTCTGTAAAAGTGTTCAGGAAAAAAACTGGCAGATTCCCTAGAAGCTGGAATCAGTAGATTGTGACTTTCTTTAGTAGAGGGTTATGCCCTTTTCATGCTTGCATTCCCAGCTGGCATAAATAGGTCTGGTAGTGAACATTTTATAGAACATATGGGGGGCAGAGAGCAGAACTACTTTTGAATTCTGTTGATAAAGATGTGATACTTAAAAGGAAACTTACTCAATTTTATAACTTAAAGAATAGCCCCTGTTCTGGGTAATGGTATAATATATTAAAAGTCCGTCTCTAATTATTGTAAACAAGATTTTGATTCTTAGGGCAAGTGAAACCAGAATAAACAGTAGTTCTTATAGAATGCTGCTTTAAGAAAGATTATTTCTAACCAAGTGTGTTATGCGTTATACCATTACCAGTGTATTTATAAAATGAGTAATAAGTATGTTAAAAAGTGTTGATAATAAAATAATTTTTCCCTGGCAGTACTGTTTACTGGTTCAACAAATATGACTTTCCATTGCTGAAGCATTTCATTCCTGCCCACGAAAATTCTTATCTAAAATTAAGTTTTTGATCAATGCATTACTGCTGTTCAGAGTTGATTATTACAACTCGCAGTCATTTTTATAAAAAATGACTGCAAACAATTTCTCCAGTGTATACAATTTATTTATCTCTGCTTGCCTGTACCAGTGTGTCCTCTTATTGTCTACTATTCCTCCATTCAGCAGAAGAAATTAGAAGAGTTTATTCATCATTAATCAATTGACTACCAAAACCTAGCTCCTTTTTCCTCCCTTCCATAGGCATAGAATTCTAGAAAAGCCAACAATAAGGTTCATAAAACAGAGTGAATGAAACATAGGGAATTAATATTTATTATAGTGTCCCCCAACTGTGCTAGGCTAATTACATGGAATTTCATTTAACCCTTAGGAGTCTGCTTTTCCCACTATCTCATGTTTTTGTGTGTGTGCAGGAAAAGGAATGAGATTTGCTGGAGAGGAGCTCCAGTACAGTATGGCTTTTGACTTCTGTATTTTTATCCTTTGAATTAAAAAAAAAATTGCTCAATTATATAAATGTCCTTTTATGACTGAGAAGGTCATTTTGCCAACATAAACCATTTTGATCATAGTCTAATCTGTCCAAATGACTTAAAATGCCATCCATGCTTTTTAGATTTTAGGAATGAGAATTTATTCTCAAGAGGAATTTTATTTGCTGGCTCATTCTCATCACTTTCATACATCAGATCACATTTCATCCCCACACAGCTTGTTTTGTTTTTCCTTAGCTCACAGGCACCCTGGGAACACCCCCTGCCTACCTGGAATTGTGCTTGTTTGAGAGGCAGGCCCCTCCTGCTTGGTGTATGCTAGAGGACTTTTCCGTTGGCATCTGAGTAACTTAGAGGTAGGTTTCAAGACAATAGCAGCTGCAAAATAGTAGCTTTGGTTGTTTAGAAACTAATCATTATCCTCATCAGATTGCAGGCATTTCATGGAATAAATGTTAACTTGTGTAGGGTCTTATAACTGTTCGGTTGAGTGTGTAAACTGACCAGTTTGACCAGGAACGGGGTCCCAGGTGTGTGGTGGCTTACTGAGGAATCTGAGAAATTATTATTATTTTTCCTTGGGGACAGAGAGGGATCTATAAACTTTCAAGTGAGGAAGGTATACTTTAGTGTAGAGGGCATGGGTTATTTTTAAATGGTCTAAAAATTAGGCACATATAATTTTCCAAATATATGAAAATATCTCAGATCTGAATTTCAGATTTAAGCCTTGGTATTATCACACATAGCCCCATCTATGGAGCATTCTTGCGAAAGAGCTGAATCCATAGGTAATCAGACACCCAGGGCTTAGCTTCTAGTCTACAAGAAATAGGGAAGCTACCGTGTTTCCCCGAAAATAAGACCGGGTCTTATATTACGTTGTGCTCCAAAGGACGCATTAGAGCTTATGTTCAGGGGATGTCATCCTGAAAAATCATGCTAGGGCTTATTTTCCGGTTAGGTCTTATTTTCGGGGAAACACGGTAGAGGCATAAGCTAGGCAACACCATGAGCAAGCAAACGGAAATCCATATGGGAGACGGCCCAGGGGTTCTTTTTCTTTTCTTTTTTCTTTTTTGAAATGTAATTAACATAGAATATTCTGCAAATCGAAGGTGTACAACATGTTGATTTGACACATTTGTATATTGCAATATGATTACCACCATAATGGTAGCTATCACCTCTATCACGTCACACAATTGTCATTTCCTTTTTGTGGTGAGAACAATTAAGATCTAGTCTCTTAGCAACTTGGAAGTTTATGAGGCAGTAAACAAAAGAGATAGGCTGGAGGGAAGAGGAGATTGTTTAGTCTGGCAAATATATAAAAGAAGCTTAAAGACATAGCAACCCAATGTAACGTGTGAACTTTACAATATGATTGCAATAAATCATCTATAAAAAGACATTTCTGAGACAATCAGGAACATTGGATATGGGCTAGATGCTTGATAGTACCAAGGAATGACTGTTAAATGTGTTAGGTACGATAATGGTATTGTACGGAAGGCAGTGGTTCTCCTTTTATGGCCTCTGATTTGCATCGCGAACACCCCTTGGGAATACATTAGAAATGAAAATGCTCAGCCCCACCCCAAACCTAATAAATAAGAAACTGGGAGGCAGGGGCGAGGGCAACAGAGATAGATAAAATATCCATATTTTTAAAAAAGTGTGAAGGAGTGATATGATATAAGGTCTGGAAATGGTTTTACAATGCTTAAGTTAAAATAAAGGTAAGAATTTGATGAAGCAGGTATGGCCAAATCTTAATAGTTTTGTTGGGGCAATGTGTTTGTGTGGCTACATTACATGGTTCTCTCTATTTTTGTGTGTATTTGGAAATGTTCATTAGATCATTTTTTGGAAACCTCACAACACACATACGAAAGGAGAAGCCTTGTTAGAGAAAACAAACGAACATAAACTGGATTTTAAATTGTTTGAAACCTACCAGTTTGGCTACAGAAAACTGGGCTTAATCTAGCCTTTGCCACTAACCACTTTGCGGGGTGGTCTCGGAAGTCAGTTTCCCAGGAACCCCATCATTTTATCTGTGAGATGAGTTCAATACATGATTGTTGAGAAGGTTCCTTCAAGCCCACTGTTCTTCTCTGAGCATTCAGGTGAGTTGTCAGGCTTCTTAGCAGCATTTCTCAAGTCTGGACTTTGATCTGTGGGTAAGTATTAGCTCTCTCTCACATCTATTTCCCATTTGGAGGATAGCAACATTCTCTGGCGTGACTGAAACCCAGGCACACCACCCTCTGTCAGAGTAGATAGGGTTTGAAATTTCATGAAGATCTCGGGGAACCTGAAATAGGAGGTGCCCTCCAGGTTCTGTCAGAGATGGCAAAGGGCCAGAGCAGACTTTGGGAACTGCGGCTCCTGGCATTTGCCTTGAGCCCTTTCTCTCGCCTCTACCACTGCTATGGCCGTCACCTCCTCATACAGGGTGTCAACTCTGGGTGGGTTCAGGAGCCCTGCTTCATAGAGGTCACACTTGAACAATCCTATTGATTAGAATAATACAAGTCATGTACCCTGTTTGCTAGATACCAAGGGTATCCTCACTGCTGGGAGGAGTCAGGTTATCTAGAAAACCATGAAACTGCAAGATTGCTCAGTTCATTCAAGCCTCTGTGTGTCCACGTTGAAGGGTTAGACAGAGGAAGGCAGTATCTCCCTGGGGAAGGCTTTGGGGACTTGCCAGACTGGTCTTGAAGGGGCGGCAAAGGAGGAGATGATGGGAATACAGAAACGTGCACATGTTGCATTGGCAAGGAGGGGGGGAAATGAAACAGGAGGAAGCTCGTGGGACAAGGAACAAGAGCTGCAGGATCCCGGGGCCAGGAGTTGGAGATGCCTCCTCTCCCTGCTCCTCTTTAGATTACCTGATAGAAATCTAATTCCCACACAGGCAGGTGATCAGTGATAGAGTTCTCACAGACAGAGCAGCTTCTGGAGGCCTTTGCCCAGTGTACGCATTCGCTGGTTTTCTCCTCTCATGTTCCTTCATTCCTTCCGTTTTCCCACATGACTTGGGCCCTGCCTGTGCCTTCACAGACAGGTATGCCCATGGACACTGGCTGAAAAGTAGCAATAACAGCAAAACTATTGTTTATTGAGCACTTACTGGACTTGATACGTATTATATTTAATTCAAATTACAATATATACAATTGCTATTATCCTCATCTTATGGATGAAGAACAGAAAGTCAGAGAAGTGAGGTAAGTTGCCCGGGTCACTGAGCTGGGAAGTGGCAGAACCTAGAGTCCAGCCTTTGTCTGACCCACTGCACCTGTTGTCCATCATCCCTCCGCCTCATTACTGTACCTTCTTTCATGGGTAATGGGGAGTGGAGTGAAAACCGGGGACCAGAGCAGTAGGGCAATCTGTTGAGTAGGCCACACGGTGGAGGATATTTGAAGAGGCTGTGGTACCTGGAGCTCCCCTAATTTCCCTAAGGCCTGTAATCCTGGAAAGAAGCCGTTCTCTAGCATGAGAAATGTGCAAGCATTTCACGTAACATGTTGAAAGAAAATGTATTGTCTATTTTTTAGTCGGAAAGTTAATTTCTTGAGTGGAATATGAATGAAAATTAGAATCCTCCCCTGGGAAGAAATATGGATGCCAGGACACTTCCTCAGGGTTATCGTTAAATATTGTCTCTTGGGCTCATCAATCAGGGGCTTCCCTTTCAGTTGCATCATACTGACTCTTGGGGGGCTACCTTAGTTCCGAATCCGGTAGGTCTCTGTTTTCTTCTTAGAAATATATAGCTTCCCTACTTATTTAAGGTAGGCAGAGAAAAAGAAGATAGAATTTCAGAATAGAAATTTTGAAAACTCCTGCTCTGTAGTCCCTACTTCTCAGCTGGAAGAGGCTGGTAGAAGCGGCTCAGCTGTCGAGTGGTGGCCAATGTGCAGTGTCTCTCTGCAATAAGCAACAGGGAAGGCAAGGGTAGAGTTGGCTGAAGAAATCCACGGCTAGGAACTACAACTGCAGTACACCTGTGGGTATACACTGTTTCTTGCGTACAACTTTCACATATATTATCATCAGATAGATCTTCACAGAAATCCCCATGAGTTGGGTGGGTATATTTCTATCTGCTTTTTTTTTTTTTTTTAATGATTTATTTAGTTTATGTCCTACCTTGTTCCGGAAAAGATTTAAAAGACTTGCATTCAATATAGAAGATAAAACACATTTAAAACAGGTGATAAGAGAGAAAACATTTCTTTGTTCTTTCTTTTTTTTTTTTTTTTGGATAGGGTTATATGGACTTTTCCTAAATTTTGGATCCAAAACACTCTGGAGTCCTTAACACGACCCTTACTCCGTTTTCCAGATGAAATAACTGTAACACCTACAGGGTGTAGTGAAAAAGAGCAAGTTTCTTCATTGTTCATCAATGAAATCACTTGCTTAGACACTTTCATCCTAAAATATCATGGCATAAAATTAGGAAGCAGCAGTTTAAAAACTATTCCATAGACATAAGGCGTGGGTACTTATTTTCGATTCCTATTTGAAATTGTTCCCAAACACTTCCATCTCTTTATGCTTATGCTTCTGTCCTCGTCTATGTGGGTGTGCAGTATACACACATAAAAGGTGTATTTGTCATAATCTCCCAAGAGATTTAAGCCTCTTCAGGACCATGCACTTTCTGTGATTCCTAACAGTCCTATCCCAGAAGCAGGGAATGCCATCTCCATTTGAATAAGGACAAAACTAAGACTCAGCGAGGGTGACTTGCTCAGTAAATAGCAGAGGAAGGAGTCAATGTGAATCAAGTGTCCTGCCATTTCCCCACATTGCTAAGTCCCCTGTGGCCCTGGAACATTCCTCTGTGAACTGTAACAGTGCAGCTCTGTCACTGTGATTATCTGTGTTTATATCTGCGAGGCACTCCAAAATCATTCATTCTTTCAATGATATTTATTGAATACCTATCATGTATTCATCAGTATTCTAGGTGTAGTGGACACAACAGACCGAAAAAAGCCACCAATCCCTGTCCTCATGGAGCTCATATCTATTCTAGAGGAGGGAGGACCAAAATATAATCAGTCAGTTCTATACTGTGTTCGCTGGGCATACGTGTGATGGGGGGAAATCAGGCAGAAAACAGGATAGGAAATGCCTAAGTCTGTTCCATGGTTTTTTATAGTCTATAGAACAGACTCTAAGAAGCTCAGTATTGGTGTATAATGCACGATGATTATTCCATCCAGTTTTAAGTAATATATTTGAAGAATATCGTATCACTTTAGGGAAGTAACCTAGCTGATTCCAGTAGTTCCATGGAGAGTCGCTTCTTACCACAGGCCTCGCCAGCTAATCTTCTGGTTTCTCTCGCTTCAGTCCTGCCAAGAGGCCTCCTTTTTCCTCAGGGGATTGCTTTCTCATATTTCAGAAGGACAGTGCATACTTGTGTCAGGTGTGAAAGGGATCTTTCCCACTTGGTGTCAACGAGAAGAAGGACCATGGAAGGCCAGCTGACAGAGCAGACATTCTCCTCTCTAACTGGGTTATTCTGTGCTCTGGTTTATCTTATTGTGATATCTTCCTATTGTTGTTCAGTGTGCACCAACATTTAAAAATCAACATTCTCTTTATTTTCAGGGACACATCTTTACAAAAGGAGACTTAAGAGAGAGGTGAGATTGTAAAGACTCTCAAAACTTTACACTGGCCATGTGAAAAAAAAAAATATGTAGAAAGACTTCTGGAACAAGGTCCTCAAAAAGTTGTGTATTTAATGTCTAATGTGCTTATTGGTCTTGGTGTATGCAGGTTAAGAGAGCATATCACCTGAATTTTAACACTTTAAGAAAAATTGGGGCGTGGGGGCGGCCGGATGGCTCAGTTGGTTAGAGTGCGAGCTCTGAACAAAAGGGTTGCCAGTTCGATTCCCACATGGGCCAGTGAGCTGCACCCTCCACAATTAGATTGGAAAAACAACGACTTGACATCCTGGAAAAACACACTGTTCCCCAATATTCCCCAATTTAAAAAAAGCAAAAAAATAATTGAGGGGGCAAGAAAGGGGGGGGAACATTTAAAATCATTTAAAAGAAGAAACTTGGTAAACAAAATGTTTTGTTTATAAAATATTAATATATAAGCTTCCTTAGCTTTAGCTGCACTACTTGATTGTATTTGCTTTTATTTTTAAGTTTTTAAAGACAAGGTGAGGTAGCTGAATGGCAGAGAGGTTACGCAGCTCTTCCAGGGACATAGTTTTCTTTTTTCCTTTCTTTGTCCTTCCACTTGACCTTGTGGCTGGCAGTCCAGCATTTGATTATGAAGATGTTGTAATCGAGTAGTGGTTCCCTTTGTGTCCTTAGCCTGTCCCGACTCCTGGATAGCAGCAGCCAGGTGCGAGGTGGGGTGTTGATGCCGCTAGAGAACTTGTTTTGAAACTGCATTTGCCTGGCAAGCGCACTCTTTTTATTTAGATTGCTGTTTTTTGGGTAGTTGGAGGGAAGGTGAGCTGGAACTGTTATCTCAGTGACCCATCCCCACTGCTTCCAGAGCCATCCTGGGGCCACGAGAAAAGAACTTTGCTATTGCTTTTTGTTTCTTCTTTTCAACTTTCTGTCAATGCCTAGAACCCAATTTAAAATAGGTGGAATTAATGATCTATTGGTAAATTATTAGGTCTACTCATTTTTTAAATAAATAATATAAATATTTATAAATAAACATAAATAAGCATATATATTTTTAGTATTACAAGCCTATCTTTCTGGAGCATGTAATCTGATTAAACAATAGAATATGCATGTAGGTTAGATCATCTGATCATACATAAGACAACCTATGATGAGGTACGGTTAAAATGTCATGAAGATAGGGACTATCTCTTCAGGAATCTCTGAATCCCTGCGGTAGACCTGGTGGGAGTATTATGACCCTGTATGTCATCAACGTCATTGTTCTGTTTTGTTTTTTAATTTTTCAATTACAGTTGACATTAAATATTATATCAGTATCAGGTTTAGGTCTACTGACTATTTCATAGAAAGCAGTGGTTTCTTGCCTGTTTTGTAGTGTGACTCACAAAAGCTTTGTGGTTTCATGGTAGAGCCTCAGACTGCAATGTCTTGTCCACTACCCAGGTTAGAAACACCTGGACATACATGTGGTCTTTGAACTCCAAGCAAATAATTTGATGAATGCACTCTTAGTGGTATTATTACAAACAAGTGGAAAGGTAAATAGCTCCCTACTTTTTCCCAAAGATGTATGAACGTACACCTGTGGCGTTAGGATCCTGTGAACAAAACATCAATACTCATCGCTATCGTTATTCATAATTGTAGAAACTTAGGGATTGAGAAGGTACAATCTTCCTACTAAAAAGATTATCTAGCTTCACCCTTATTCCTAACACAGAGTTCTAGATTTCCTAAGGTCAAGTTGCTAGTTGGTACCGGAGCCAGGATTAGGACAAGGTCTCCAGTATTCCAGTTAATGCACTTCCTCTACTACGCCATGATCCTGTTTGCACTTCCGCCCACTTGTTTACAATTGTAGACCTCATGGGCTCCTGCTGTGAGAGGCCCATTAGAGATCATCTGGTCTCTTTCACTTCACATGAGGAGAGAGAATCCCAGAGACATTGGCTGTCTTGCCCAGCCTCTCAGAGGTGGCAGGTGCTAGAAGTGGGACGACAGGACAGGTTCTCTGACTCCCAGCCCAGTGCTCTTTCAATGGACAGCCTGCTTCTTCATCCATGGCTGTGCCTTGGAGAGTGTTTGCACTCAGAACCTCGAGACTCCTGGGCACTCAGTCGCATAGTCCTCTCTTCTTGTGAGCCGAGCTGCTGAAGGACACATAGTTCCAAGTGATGGTGGCATGGGAGGTTCCATGGGAGGCAGAGAGACGCACTGCTCGGCCTCCAATTCTCTGTGTCTGTTGATTCATGGCATGTCTCTAGGTCTCAGTTTTCTCCTGTACAAAGTGAGGCCAGTGACTTGGATGTTCTCTTCTGTTGGAGAATTCCGTGGTCTTTTCCCAGACAGATATGTTTCTTTGTGTTTTGTCCAGTAGAGGGGGGTGTGTGCTCACAGACCGACCGCCCCCAGGGCTCCTCCTCCTCCAAGTTGGATTATTGTGGAGACACCTAGAGTGTGTGGTGAAAGAGATGCAAGTCTGGGCAAGACAACACGTGGGAGGAGCCGGAGACAGTGGTGGAAGAGCCCAAGTGGCGGTGCTGCTTGGAATTCGCAGAGGAAATTAAAGGTATTCCTGGGAAGCAGATCACCAGGGTCCCAGAAGTTCTTTTTAGGTGAATGCCTCACCAAAAACAATGACAGGCTGAGAAGTTACAGGGTTGGATGTTTCTGTTGCAATTTTACCCTCTGCTCTTAGGAGTGCCGAGTGCCCTGGGTGTAATACACCCATCATGTCGTGCCAGTCCTGGCCTGGGGTTTCTTTTCCAAACGACATAATGTGAGCTACATTAGGAAGAAATGTCACGTCTCCTTTTGGCACCAGTTGCACAAAGGTGGCTTCTTCACACCTGAAACCTATATGCTGAGGTCTAGGAAAGATCAGCCGATTCTTTCTTTAGTTAAAGTAATAGACCATAGTAGATTAAGATAGAGTCCCAAGGGGGGATAAAATAAAATAAAATGCTCATTTCTCCTGTACAGAGTATGGCAGAGCAAAAAGGAGAAATACTGATACAGTCCCCTCTGAAGAAGCTGAAGCTGTAGAAGAGTTTTGAGAAGTGCTGTTTTATTGGAAACATTCAGCTGCTCATAATTTGGACTATCAGAATGAAGACAAGCATTTATAGTCAGGAGAGAGGGAGAGGAAGAAAGGGAAAGAGGGACAAGTTGGGGAGTTAGAGTGAGTGCTTGGGATGAAGAAGGAAGAAAAAGAAATTCTTGACTTTCTTTTTCTCACCCAGCAGTGGAAAGTATTATTTGAGGTTCCTTGATTAACTGGTCTGAATGATTGCTTTAGGTGGCATAGGTCATTTCAGGGCACGTCCTAGGACCTGGATGTGCTTATCTCTGTTTTGCTTCTTGTAGAGCGGTGTTGATGCAGCCAGAGAACTTGTTTTGAAACTGCATTTGCCTGGCAAGCGCACTCTTTTTATTCAGATGGCTGTTTATTGGGTAGTTGGAGGGAAGGTGAGCTGGAACTGTTATCTCAGTGACCCATCCCCACTGCTTCCAGAGCCATCCTGGGGCCACGAGAAAAGAACTTTGCTATTGCTTTTTGTTTTTTCTTTTCAACTTTCTGTCAATGCCTAGAACCCAATTTAAAATAGGTGGAATTAATGATCTAATTGGTAAATTATTAGGTCAACTCATTTTTGTTAACTTGGATGTTCCTATCTCTGTTTCACTTCTTGTAGAGAAGTAAAGGCTTTGGGAAAATCTTGATAACATGTTACTTCTGATCAGTATCTTTCTTCTGGGCTTGTCTCACATCTATTTGAATGATATTTCGTGGCTGATAGAGGAATTTCTGTCACTTGCGGCTGGATTACCCCAGAGGGCATTTACCTAGTAAGTGTTAACTGCATTTTTTTCTACTTTCCCATTGTTCTGGTTGCTCTGATTGTCCCCCCTCATCAGTATCCTAATGGCTTTCCCTCTTGGCCACTCAGACAGTTGCTTTGAGGAAGTGGCCTACAGTGACTGTGTGTGTTTATCATTATAGAAAACTTTGAAACACAGAAATTATTTCAAAAACTAATAAAAAAAAGTCCAGTCCTTACAAGTCTGAAATAACCCCTCAATATATTGAAGTCTTAAAACTGCATATCTATATTAACCAAATTTTAATTGCTTTATATTATATCACAGAATTTTCCTATGACATTAAATTTTCTTAAAATTCGTTTCAATATTTGCATATTCCATTGAATAAATTAACCATGATTTTTTAAACTACTCCCTTCTTGTTGCATTCTTAAGTTGTGTCAGTCTTTGCTATCAGAAACTAGTACAGTGCACAGCTTTTCATCTAAAGTTTTGTTTACATTTCTAAAGTTTCATAAAACCAATTTTTAGACTTAAGCATTTACAAAAACATATATATGTATATATGTGTGTGTATATATATATATATATATATATATATATATATATACATATACATATACATATACATATATATGTATTTAGTTTCTGAAGTAGAAACACAATGCTAGCAGAGCAAGAGCTGGCACAAGAGGAATGTTCTCTGCATTTGGGGGAATTGGGATCAAGAACAGAAAGATATTTGGTGAATGGATGTAGGAGGCTTTTCCAGGGATAGGGGAGAAATCTTGTTAGATCTCAGCCTGGACACCACTTCCTTTCCCAGACATCTTGTGTCATATACATGCCCAGCTTCAGATCTCACAGTCTTCTCATGTGTACTTGCACTTCTGTAGCATTTACCAGGCCATATTCTAATTGTCTGGTTGCTTCTCAGGGGCTCTTACAAGACCCTGTCTTATTTACTGTAACATGCATGGCCCTCAGTGCAGTGTGTGGCACATCTTAGGTAGTCGTGTTAGTTAGGCGGCCATAACAAAATACCACAGTCTGGGTGGCATAAACAACAGACATTTATTTCCTCACAGTCTGGAGGCTGGACCTCCAAGAGCAAGGTGCCAGCAGGGTTGGTTTCCTCTGAGGCCTCTCTCCTTGGCTTACAGGTGCTGCCCTCTTGTTGCTCTTCACATGGTTGTCCCTCTTTGTATTTGGAGGCCCCTGGTGTATCTGAATTCATTCTTACAAGAACACCAGTCAGATTGGATGCGGGCCCGCCCGAATGGCATCATTTAAACGTAATCACCCCTTTAAAGGCCCTGTTTCCAAGTACAGTCCCATTTGGAGTTACCAGGGGTTAGGGATTCAACATATGAATTTTGCTGGAACAAAGTTCAGTCCATTAAATGACTCCCTGTATATGTTCTTATTGTGAAATATTTGACGTGCTTGTAGATGAATAAGAAGATAATATTTACATTCCAGGATCCTACCTTCTAGATGTTGGCCAACTCCTTTCTGGCCAGAGGTGTGAACAACGGAGGCAGTCTGGTATCTTGCAAAATGTGCCAGACTTAGAGTGAGAGCGCTCGGTCCATACGTATCCTGGCTCTGCCAGTTCCTAACCATGTGAGTGAACCACCCCCAGCGTCAATCTGCTCATCTGTAAAAGTGGGATAATAACACCTACTGCAGTAGACGGTTGTTGAGACTAGATGACATCATGCCTGTGGGGGTGTGTAGCTTAATGTGTGCCATTAAGTAGACGTCAGAAAATGCCAGTTTACCGTCAGCCGACAGGTATGTTAGAAATAAGAAGTATTTGAACTTTGTGATGAGGGAGGGCTTAGGTACTGACACAACTCTAAAAGTTACCACGTTTTAAACAGTGTTTTCGCAAACTTACCGTTGTCATGTATGCATACTGCTACCCCAGCCTCATATTTATTTCAGCTCGGTTAGCATTGGTGGTTTCCCAATCTCTTTTTTCATTTGAGAAATAAATATGATGTACGAAGTAAATTATATTAAAGTACTTTATAGCCTACAGTTTCTAGATTCCACTGAGTGATTTCAATTCTGGCCCCCAAATTCTGGCAGTTAATCACATTATGCTGTTACCTGATTGCTGTTTTCACTGAGAGTTGTGTTACTTGAGCTTTAAAATATGTTTTTATATAAAATATCATGATGCCTCTGTGTGATGGACTGTGATAACTTCTGTGAGGCATTTTATAAAAGGACCTTGAAATATCTTAGGAACGTAAATTCTCGTTTTAGGATGTGGAAAGAGTATTTTCACTGATGAACAAATTGCAGGCTATCGGAGCATAGAGAGAGGCTGGTAAATCTTTTAGGATCCTTCAAGTGTTAGTAGTCCAGAATTGGAGCCATCATTTCTGGTCTTGTCTAAGCAACTGTCATGACCAAATTTTCAGCTGATCAGCTTTTGAACGCCTCTTTCTGAGAATGTTAGAAATTATGGCCTCTGGTTCTTCACAAATCTGCTTTTTACTGTCTTTTCCAGGGCAAGTTGCTTGCTTTTTCTGTTTCTCCATCCTACTTCTGTTAGGCTTCTCCCCGGCTCCCATCACCATGGTCTCCTCTTCCTTCCTCCTGCCTTATTCCTGGTTTCTATCTCAACAAGCCTACAGCCTGCATCTCACACACATCTCTTGTGTTGCCCTATTTTTCCTGTCTCCTCACCTGCCTTCATGTCTGGGCATTCTGCCATTTTTTGTCTCTTGTTCATTTGTATTCATTCTTGTTTATTTTCTCTCTCTCTCTCTCTCTCTCTCTCTCTCTCTCTCTCTCCCCCCCCTTCTCTCTCTCCCTCCCTTTCCTCTATTGTAGCTGTGTCTTCCCCTTCTCTCTCCAAACCCCCCTCTAGCATGAACAGAGGCATGACATCCTTCAGAGGTACACTGTTTTATCCTGTTACCCTTCAGGGAAACCTAGGGGTAGGATCTGGATTTGTTGCACCTACTTCTCCACAGACACGGCACCCTTATAAGCGTCACTCTAGTAAAAGCTGCCTGGAATCATCTCCTGGGCTCAGCATAGCCTCCACCTGGTAGGCGAAGGGGGTCACCACCCCAAGGGGACTTGATCATGTGACTGAGAAGGAAGCGTTGGATGAAATGGAGCTGGGTTTGATTTGAAAACATTTTCATTTCAGCTTTTATCCTGGTTGAGTTGAGTAGCTTTAGGACACTGCAGATTTGGCTTCTATTTTAAAAGGTCCACCATTGTTTTAAAAAGCTTTATTGAGTTTAATAAAGACAATTATACTTGGTTTTCATTTATTAAGAGTGATCTGTTTTTGTCTTTTTGTTTACAGTTAGATCTGGATTCATTTATTAACTTAACATACTAGTTTTTCGGGTCCATCCCTTGAGATTGTGGTCACGTGTTGGTCCATGTAAGGACAACATAGAGTTGGTTAGAGGATCCCAGGGTCCAGGTGGAACCCAGAGGAGCATTAACCGTGGCGTTACTGAAAACTGATAGACATCTGGGGTTGGGTAAGGATGATCCAACCAACCATTTGATTCGTTCAGATCAGCGTCCCAGAGGCAAATACGTCCAGCCTGACATCCTCTCTGTCTGGGGGCATGTAAGATGTGACGTCTTCTCCTCTTTGCTCCCTGTGGCTCTTCCCACTCAGCTCCTAAGGCTCAGCATGTCTGTTTCCACATATATTGTGCAGTTTTCTCTAACTCCCACATGTAACTCTGCAGTCAACCAGCCAGGGATTTTTGGTTTTGTTTTTTTGTTTGTTTGTTTTTGTCAGAAAAACCACTGCCTCTAATTAAGATGAAGCATTCATCACACTTCGCAGTTACACAGCCACAGTTTTTACTTCCATCCTCCTTTCCAGAGTTTTGGAGCCAGAGGACTCACCAGGATGGTGGGTCTAGAAGAGTTGTGTTTCGTGGCCCTGGAAACTGGCCCTCATAGTCACTGGTCTTCCCCCCTTTGCCTGGTATCCCCTCCAGCCTATATCGCTGCTTCATTGCCTTTCTTCCCGTCTGCTGAATTGCCTCCATTCTGGGCATGCTGCCAGGATTTGCAGCTCTCGCTTTTCAGCCCATTTCCTGCCACCTCCCTTTCTCCGGAGAACTTCAGAATGAGCAGAAGCTTAAGAACCCTCGGCTAAGTCTGTGGGAATTTTTCAGTGAGTCTTGGAGGTTGATAGATGATAACATTGAACGTAATTAATATAAATACTCAGCAAATAATAAGAATAGATGCAGAGTTGGCCTATCTTGAGAAAATATTGGACGTTCTGGGCATTGGCTCTCCACCACCTGTACCACCTTCCTTTCTAGCTTTATCACACTCTGCTTCCCTGCACAAACTCTGTTCCTCAAGGCGCCACATTATCTGCGAATATTCCTTGCTGCTCTGTCAGACTGGCTACCCACAGTACCCTTCTATCTCCTCTCGTCCAACTATTGCCCATCTGTGAGGCTGAAGCCCCATCCTGCCTCCTTCCCCATGTTACTTCCTTGATCACTCTGCCATCGCTTCCTCCTCTCAATCTAGAACTCTGTGTCTCTTCACAATATGCTTAATAACAACTGTGTCTCTAATGAGGATGGGCGCTCTTTGTGACCAGAGATAAACTCCCTTTACTCAGCAGCTGTGGCAGCTGTAGCTGCAAAAGCGTAACATTTACACAGTGCTTTATCATTTGCAAAGACCTTTCATCTACATGATCTCATCTGGTTTTCAGAACTGCACTGCGAGGTTGGTAACCAACCTAATATTGTCATTATCTCACATATAGATCTTTAGAAGCCACTGTCCCAGCTTAGTGACTTACTGCAAAGGAGAGCCTTGAACCATGAATTCTTAAAAAGAGATGTTTTTTTTAGAAAGAAATTTGGCATTTCCTCAATGGGCTGTACATAACCAATCAATCCTACTTAGGAAGTTAAACATTTAGGCATTTAACATTAAAGAAACATTTCCCTGATAAACTCACATGAAGAGAAGAAAGCTTCGGTCACTAAAACTGTGGGAGCTATTTGGAAAATTTCACCGTACCAAGTTGGTCATTTAACAAACCTTATTCTTCTTTTTAACTATAATTTAGATATCCAAATTCAAGAAGTATTTGTTTAGACACCAAATGTTACTAATCTGCAAACCTCATTAGATATTTCCTTTAAATAATTGTTTACATGTATTGTTCTAGTGTCTTGGCATTTACGATCCAGGAATAGTCTAATGTTCTTCATTTAGAACTAATACTCAGGACTGGATTTTTTTAAAAAATGACTTTCCTATGATAATCGCCAACAATTACTGGCAGCTTACTGTGTGTAAGATGCTTTCTATGTATTATTATATTACCTCTAAACCCTTCAAGAATCTTTGAAAAAGGCTGTATATCACCTCCATGTTATAGGTGACAAAACTCAGGGTTTGAGAGGTTAACTTTCTTAACCTGAGTGGCCCCAGCTAGTGAGTGTTGCATCAGGCCTTCAAACTCTGCATTCCACCCTATCCTGGGGCCTCCCTGGACATAATCTTATTGTACAGCGTCATGCTATTTTAGAAAGAGGGGTGACACAGGCAAGCTGAATCCTTTAAATTATCTCAAAAGTCTGTGATAGGGTAGAAGTGGGCTTGAGAAGCTTTTGGTATGTGCCTAGGGTATGATCGCATTGAATTGCTTCTGATTTCAGTAGATGAGAGGGGCACACAGTGATTCCAACATCTGTCCTTGTGACAAGCAAGACTCCATGATGTTTTTCTCCTCCAAAATAAAAAAAAAAAAAAGATTCTAAGAAATAAAAATTTAGCCCATCTCCCCCTGTCTCTTATTGAATTGTTCTTATGCAAAGAACATATGGCGGCAGCTGTGGCAAACGAGTGCTGTTGAGTCTAGTATCTGATTATGGCTGTCATTTCCTCTCCCTCAAAACTTTGTGGATCCGTTTCTGAAAATGAAAGCAGTCATCTCAGTTCTGTTTTCCAGAACACCAATGATTAGCTGCGACAGAACAGGTGCTCTGAGATTGAAGCAGTGTTTGTATGTGTGGTAGTGAAGACCAAGGGCTTTTTGACTCCAGTGATTCTCAACCCTGGCTACACGTTGGGATCACATGGGGGCTTTAAAGAAATCCCAGTGCTCAGTCCCGGGTGGCGAGTCAGTAAGGCCGCTGCAGCTGCCTTCTCCTGCCGAGTGGCAGGGCCGTGGAAGGTCTACTGAGGAAGAAGCAAGACGACAAGGGTGGGTGAAATGTACAGAGGGGCGGCCTCTGCCAGACGTGAGGAGCCGCGCAGAGAAAGGGTAACAGCACAACACGAAGCTGACCATCGCCATCTCGCTTTATGCATCAGAACTTTTTTACAGTGGGCTTCAGTGTTTGTTTCCCACGTGGCATCCGTTTCCCTTTTGTCTGGTAATAGTGTCCCACTTTTCCTACAAGGAGTCTCTTTCTTATGAGAGCCTTTTACTTTCTCACTTTCTGTCGTAAGGATGGGACTGCTCTCCTGGATCCAGAGGTGGTCGTGTGACCCAGGACTGGGCAAAGGGAATTCACGTGACCTGGCTGCTGTGATCAGCGCAGCGATCGGCACACTTTCCAAGTTATTCTGTGGAGAGTGGTCCCTGGGCCTTTTGCTAGAACAACTGGGATACTTTCTTAGTAACTAAGGTTACTAAGCTAACACGTATAATTGTGACGCTGTAACAGCTATCGTGACTGCACATGAGAAAGCCGAATCAAAAGAAACAGCGAGATTCCTTAAATCATTTGAGCACCTAGATTGAGCCGTACCCATAACCCTGGAGTTTTCAGTTATATGAGCTAATAAATTCCATTTTGTTTAAGTCAGTTTAGTTGGATTTATGTCAAAACATAAAGAGTTCTAATAATTAAGTAACTCTCCTCAGTGAGGCCAATAGGCCAAATGGAGAAAGCAAGATGTTTTTATTGGGGTGAGGAGTCTTGGAAGGGACGTATCTTTCTTGGCTATCTGAGTCTGTGTTAAAGCACACATCCCATCAAACATCTACGTCTGTTTGACCAACAACCCTCACTATATCTCCAGCCCAGATATGTTAGATTGTATTTTCCCTCTGGGTATTCCTGCTTTTAGGCCTAAACAGATTCTAGACCTTGTTGTTTATCTCTTGAAAGACATGTTCAATACTTATTATAATATGCTGTGACACTGCTTTGGGTGACCGTTGCCACATACAGTGAGCATGCACTTTGGGTCATGTATTCATTCAACAAACACTGAATCAAATCTACATACTATATAATGGAGAGGCCTTGAATGCCAGGTGAAGGAATGTTTACCTAATTTAATAGACCATGAAAAGCCATGGAAGACCTTTGAGCAGAGAAGAGATGTGATCCTAGCTGTGATTCAGGAAGATTAACCAGACAGTGAAGGGTGACAAGAAATTAGAAAGAAGGTCAGTTGGTGATGGTTGCAATTGATGAGAATTCAAACTGGGGCTGGAAAGAAAAGGATGGATGTGAAAAACACTGTACAAATAGATCTACAAGGCTTGACATTCTGGCATTGAGAGAAAGAGAAGGGTGCTAGAGGATTGCAAAATTTGAGCTTTGGTTGTAGGGCTATGGGCAATGCTTAGTTTCAACGTCTGGCACATAGTACATATAAATTAATGTGAGTGTCCTTTATTAAGGTTTGGTAGTCTCTACTATGCCAGTCTTCTACCATCCCAACATATAGGAAATACTTCTTCTTTTAGATTTTATAGCAAGATTGTGTCAGCAATTGGAACAAAGACCTTATTCTTCGGTCTTTGGAGGAGCATACCTGAAGTAGGACTGGTCAGCATGGGTCCAATCAGCATCCATGGATTTGACACAGACACAAGGTTTCTCCCTTGCTCACTGTGTATGTTGTCAGTGGCCATTTGATTTGAATGTTGCTGGATTATCGAGTGGAGCTATTTAGAAGGTGGTATTAGGATATTGACCTGGTTGTTTATCCTGTTGTGTTTTATACTCTTAAGACACCTCACAGGCCTGCATAAAATTTACTGTGAGATAAGCATTTAAAGAGTGTGCCTCATGTACATAGTCCAAAACCAATATTAATTTTGTAAAACTTGTTTTAAATTACCTTTCCTTCCCACAGCATGTACTTTTGGGGAGAAAATTGTTAATAAATGACTGGATTGAAAAAATTCTTTCTTCTGAAGAACACAATTACTTGGTTACTTGAGCTGAGAGAACACAACGGTACTTTAAGAAGGAAATAGAATTAGAAGTTGGCAAGAATAAATAAGGCTTCTCAACTCATTCACTTTTTTGGTGAAGGGCGCTAAGGATGTTAAAAATCTTTTAGGCTTCACATGACTGAATACTGCACTTCATTTTGTTAGCAAGGCAGTTTTTTGTATCATTACTGTATCATTCTCTGTATCATTACAGAGATCTTCTCTGTATCATTAACTGTAACAGTTTCCAGGAAACCTTCCCTGCACCTCCCGAGTATCATTCTTTATTTGCCTGTTTTCTTTGTCAATAGCCATGAGTGTACTGTCTGCTCTTTGAAAGCAGGGACTGTGTCTTATTCACATTGTTTGCTTGCAGTACATATTTAGTAAGTGAACAAATGAATTAATTAGTAGGAAAACAATGATGATGACCTTGTTAAGTTCTAGATATTTTCGCATTGTGGTTCTAAGTCCATTGCTTTCTTTTCCTTCTTTAAAATGAAAAACTAATATGCTTTATTGGGAAGATAATAGACACAGGATATCCATGTGGAAATAAATATGATACTAGGGCAAATACCACTGGATAGACTCCGTTTGGGCTCTTGACTTATAGATAGTCCAAAACATTGTAAATGATATTGGCATTCAATTGAATCTGACACTGAATCCCCTATGTAGTCTGAGGGTACAGAGGCACAACGGAATCAGTCATTATGTTCAAACTCAGGTTTAGATACACGATCTAAGTTTTACTTGTGAAAACTTTTTTTGTTCCAAAACATTGGACCCACCATTCTGTCTTGCTAAAAGTTCAGGAATTTATTTTTTGTTGAACTGAGGCCTTGGAGAAAGTGGGCTGTGAGCCATTCATGGGTGATTGTACCTATTGTTTTCTTAACAATATCAACTAGCCATCCTTCCATCTCTCCTATGTGGGATGTTCTCTAGTTCACATTTTTGGGTCATATGGATAAAGAAGAGTAGTATCCTGCAGATAAAGCCAAAACCTCTGCCAAGCGGTGATGGGAGACTGGTTTCTATCTGAAGCTGCCGGCTCACAATACAATCAGCAGCTCAGTGAATAAAGTGACAGGTGTATTTATATAAGCAAGAATCCTGGATCGTGAAAAATGAAAAGTAGATCCAAAAGAAATATTTTAAAAACACATCAAGTTAAACATACAAGGATGTTTATTGCAGTTCATAAGGTAGAAAAAGAAAGGGAATACCCAAATGTCCAGTAAAAGGGGATTGAATAAAATGAATTTTTGTATACTCTTGTACATATTTCCATAAATAGTCACTTAAGAGAATTTTCAAAGAGCATGGCCAAGGAATATTGGAAAATGAAGACAACCAAAACAAGCTGCAGAGTAGAATGTCTGGTATCACGACACATGCGTATTTACACATCCCCACATATAATAATGTAACCTCTGGGGATGGCAACATGAGATTGTTTTTCGTTTTCATACCATATTGTTTGAATGTGTCACAGTGAACATGCACAGGATCTCCAACATTGGAAACCTCTTTCCTCCCAGTACATGTAAAGAGTGCTCCGGCTAACCATTCTGAATAGAGAGTGTGGGCACCTTGCATGTCCTATCTATCTATGGGGAAGATGGTGGCCCTTGGAAAGGGTAGGGAGGGGAATGAAGTGACTGGAGTTAGCACATCTGCTATCTTTAGCACACGTGCCATAATTTGCAAATACAAGATTGTTATTTGCCTTATTTTTATGTTGTTTAAAGCTTTAGAACAAAATAACAGATACTTTCTGAGAAGTGAAAGCTAATTCTCATTTCAACATGAAGCTCTCTGCTGGTCAGTTGGTATGTCCTTGGAAAGAGAGGTCAGAGTTCTGAATCGAACTGTGCCTTCAGCTAGCATTATGACCATAAATTGAGTCATGTAATTGCTAATCTCTCGGTTTCCCCACCTCTTAAAATTGATAATAATAATCCTGACCATTACATTCCTGTGTGAAGTGTTATGAAGTTTAATAAGATCATGTTAGCAAAGTGCTTTGAGCTCTTTAGATAAAAGACGCAATATAAACACAAAGTTTCATTAAGATAATTATACAGTGATTTTTTATAGTTCAAGTTCACATCCCAGGCTAAATGTAATGTTGGAGGCCATTTTATGGGGGAAGTAGGGAAGAAGATTGGCTTTCAAAATCTGAAAAAAAATCCCTAACTCATTTTGAAAGCAGATACATTAGAATTGTTCGTTTTTAGAATAGAATGAGGGACAGTTGTAGGAATTAGTTTTGAAAGATGATTCAAAAAAATTAAGTTCCTGTGTTTAACTGAAAACATCTTTTGAAAAGCAAAGTGATCACTTCTCCTATCCCCAAAAGAGGAAGGAAATAAAAAGAAGCTCTTTAAGAATATTGTTGGTTTAAAAAAAAAGTTTTGTCATTAATATGACTGTAAAGTGGTGAAACCTGTCTGGCTCACTGTGCGTACGGAAGGTTGACTCATTAATGCTTGGCAGAGTCTCTTCCCGGGTGCTCCTGTACCAGTTGCTCCTTTGATGGAGCAAGGGAAGTACATCCTCTACGTGTTCCTTCTTCTTAAGCTATCCTGAGAATCGGTTATGTTTGCCTCAGGCTCCCCACCCTTTGGCACCATAGGTGCAGGCTACCACTTTAACCCAAGACATGGACAGTCGATTTCAGTTCCCAAGATTTGGAAGTGCCGACACAGGAGGTCAGTAGCCCCAGAGGAAGGTAAGCTTGAAAGCAGAAGCCCGTGCTAGTGCTCGTGGCTGCAGGTGGGAAAAAAAAGATTTCTGTTTAAAGTAGAGATACATCTATTCGGATGATCCAAATGGAAATTCCTCTTTACTTAACAAGTGCTTTTAATTTGCTAGAGTTTATGGTCTGCGCTATGAAAGAAGAATTCTTCGTCAAAGGTCATTGTTTGATACACAACAAATTGGTTCAGGTGTCCTCCAATTGTAACCTGCAGGGCTGCTGATTTCAAATTTTAAAAATCGTACCATCTGAATATTAATATATTCATCTAATTATGTTGAACACAACTAAGGATTAATGCATGTATTTATTTTTTTAAAGGAAGGCTTAGGAATAATCTTCATCTAGAGAGATTCTTTTCATCGTAAGGACTTTGAAGTGTGAATGTCTTTAGTTGTGTTTTTGAAATACGAAGATTTTATACAGTTCTTTAAAGATAGGTTGATGTAATAAAATGCCATGTCAATATCAATAAATGTTTATATTACTTAGCTGAAGTATGTGAAAACACTTTGCATCTAATCTTTAACGTAGATACTGTTTAAATAATGTTCTTTGCTTTTACTATCTAACATGGACATTATTAGGATATATGAGGAAGAGATTTTCTGATTTCTCCTTTCCTACAATAACTGCCCCTCATTCTTATTAAACAAGTTTTTGTGGTACTGAGGTAGATACTTTCTAACTTTATATTCAAATTAGAGAAATTACCTAGGAAAAAATAAATTGTGTAAAAAAAAAGTTGATTTCCGCCTTAAGGGAGAGACACTGACATTTTTTCACTCTCCTATTTCTCCCTATTTTTCTGGTTTGTCCTAATCTTTCAGACGTACTTCTTAGTATGCCCTCAAGAGTCTCTGTGTTTGGACAGGCAATCATCAACGGTTCCAAGTAGAGTGGATATTAAACTATGAGGATTTATTAATAAAGCTAATAAGAAATTTCTGTAAATTATAATTGCTTAGTGGGAATAAGTAATTAAAACAGCAAAAGCTAAAGTTTCCTATGGAGGACCTTAGGCAATGAGTCAAATAATTTTAAATTTGCAATCTATGTTTCATGATATGTAAGCATTTCTTAAAGAGACACATGCACATATTTTCATTCACATTTGCTCCGAGTTCATATGATTTCATCTTATGACAAGACCAGAAAAAGTTTTAGAAAAAGTCTGTCCAAATTCACAATACCTTATATATTTATTTTGATTTGGGAAAACAAAGATTTTCTTTCCAGAAATATGGAGAGGATTTTTCTCCTTCCCTACCACCACCATCCCCCCACCAATCACCCAGGCTAGATGGAGAATAGGCACTTGAATGCAGAGGAGATCCGAATTTTATTCCTAGTTCAAACATTAATTTGCTGTGTGGTCCTGAGTATGTTTTATAACCAGTGTTTGCTTTAGTGGTTCTTCCTTTAAGGAGATTAAGTGTCCCCCTTCCCGCTCATCAAAATGGTACAAAAAGGCCCTTTACAGTATGATTATCTCTAGTAGATTAGGTGAACCACATATTAGAAGTTAATATGGTTTACTTATTAGAATCATTTATTAATGAATCATATTTTAACTTTAATTTCTTATTCTATATATCTGTAAATTTTGACCTCTGAAGTAGACTCACATTTATTGTGGTGCAAAGAAC
The DNA here is from genome assembly GCF_057876585.1 of Rhinolophus sinicus. Classification (NCBI taxonomy): domain Eukaryota; kingdom Metazoa; phylum Chordata; class Mammalia; order Chiroptera; family Rhinolophidae; genus Rhinolophus; species Rhinolophus sinicus. The sequence continues at coordinate 132,156,331 of NC_142503.1, forward strand.
AAACAAATATTGAGCTCAATCTATAGTTGAAAATTTGCAGCAGCAATTGTTAAGGTTAAATAATGTCTTTTGGGGAAACGATACTCCGTAGCATATTCTAGTTAAATAAGAATACTCAAGAAATGAATGCACCTTGTGATGCTCACAGCTCCTGTAGTTCTCAGAATGCCTGTAATCAAAATGCAGCTATGGTTTCTATAACCTCCAGATTTTAAATTACTCTTACATAGATGCAGGATTTCTGTATTGTCTTCTTTATGGCAGGAAATTACAAATGCTTTTGTTGTTATTGCCAGAATCTGAGGGCGTATAGCTTCCAGCAATGGCACCTGGATTTGTTTTCTTTCTCTCTCTTTTGGAGTGGGGGTTGAGGGCTGATGGGAGCTGGCGAAGGGGAAGTAAGTACTTTGCCAACACTCAATAGTTAAAACATTTTTTTTTTCTTTTCTGTATTAATCATCCATAGACTCTACTAGTAAAGACCTGTCCCCTTTGACTACTGGCGTAGTCTCAAAATTAGATCTTTTAATTTCTCCTTACGTTCTCTTCCCTCTCGATATATAACTGATATGCCTGGATCTGAGATTAACTTTAATTTCAAATAGAATGTTTCTAAGTCCCTTCAGGATCATCCATTAGCTTATCTTAAAGGTGGGTCATTGACGTTAGTGTCGTATTTCCTTGGTTATGGTAGTAAAAGTAATAGTAGTAATATTAGTGTTAATAAAAGTATTAACAACCATTTATTGTGTGCTATGTAAAGTACTTGCAATATTTCATCTTGTTTAATTCTTACAAAACTCTTGGGGGGCAATCTCTTTTATCTCCATTTGATAGACAAAGAACCTGCCCGAATGGATGGATAGTAAATTTTCTGAATCCAAGGCCTACACTTTTCTCGCTATTTTATATTTTTCATGAGGTAAAAAAAACATCATATTTGATATCATTTGTCTTTGCAGCTTATGATCATGTTTGTGCTTTACACTCCCCTTCTACCACTGCTTTTATCACTGGCAGTTTTGCTGGGGAAGTTGGAATGAAGTGCCAAATAGTGAACAGAAGTAATTTAACTGTAGGAGATTGAATGTGTATCTAGATTTTTCCAACTTTTGTTGTTGGGTGAAGCAAGAATTAAGGTGAGCCAAGGGTACTTTAAAATACCTAGAGGGTTTTCCCAACCGGATATAAAGGGAAGTAAGAAAGTAGGCTTCCTAGTCTATAGATGAACTCCAGTGAGAAAGTTAATGTAGGTCTCCATTTTTTTTTTTTTTTTCCCTCTCTAAAATGGGGATTCGAGTAACTAGGGCTAAGGTAGATCACAGGACTCACCAAACACTAGGGACATGGCTAAAATTTGGTGTCCTCTTTTTTCAGGTAAGAGTCTACAGTCCCCATCTACCCTGGAAAAAAACTCTAAAACTTCCCAGAGCCACCTGAGAAACTTATTGTTATTCTTATTTTGAGCAGGTGTGTGAGAGGCTAGTTGAAATGAACAGTGATGCAAATGGGTCCGCTGGTAGAGGGTCACAGGATATGGTGGTGGGGGATGCCTGCAACCTGAAGCTAAAGTCTCTAGAAGCACCTGACCAGAAAGAGTTAAGAGTCAAACAGTGATGCCGGAAGGGAAGATCTCAGTAGTAACTGAAAACATGGCCAGAAGCAGCAGTATGGGAGCTGAGAATGGACTTAGGGATGTGAGAGGCAGGGAAGGGTACGGAAGAACAACATGTCCAGAGGTGCTGGCCACAGCTGGATTTCAGGTGCTTAATGCATCGTGGCTTGTGGGAGAACTATTTGCATTGAAAGGGCAGGGGCTAGATGGTTCAGAGGGCTGGCAAGACATGAAGTCTTTTTTTCCTGATCAACATATGTGGGTGACTTGAGGATGAAACTGAGTCTTCTCACCAGGGCTGCACACCAGGGACTTAGCCACCTGGCCCTGGCCTGTCTCTTCCATAAGCAGCCCACATTCCAGTCATACTGAAACATGTGCCATCTGCTGAGCACACACTATCTTTTGTGTGTACATGTCTCTTCTGATTTGCCAAGTTAAATCTCATTTATTCTTCATGTATCAAGTATCACTTCTCCTCAGAGGTGTCCCATTCCTGCCCACCGCCACTCCCTGTGGGACTGCCTGAGGTAGTTCTGCTCTTCATTTCCCTTAGTACTTGTCTTGTAACACTTACATTCCAAGAATTGATTTACTTCACTTTCCCTCTGGGTTGCTGGACTCCTTGAAGGCAAGGACCTGTCTTAGTTATTTTTGTCTCACATGATTCAGTGCTTGGCATAGTAGATGCTTAATCAGTATTTTGACTGAATGGATAAATGAACTTTTTATGACCACGTAAATATTACTTGTTAAATCAATACACTGATCACGCATTGAATTAAAGATGAGCGCAGGTCACATACCTTCCAAGACCCCTGAAGTTTGCAGTAACTGGGTGAACAGTAACTATATAGATGTTTGCATCTTTTCAGTCAAATGTGGATAGGCAAAGTAAAGGGGAAAAAATAGGTAATTTCCAGAAATCAAAGATCTTACACTGATCAGTGAAAGTAGGATTGTTTTCATTCTTTTAATTATAGTACTTTATGAGCATTTGGGCTGTGTTGAGAAATAGACTTTATAGTTCAGATGAGACATTGCGGAAGCCATTACTCTTTATTTACTGACTGTGTTCACGAAAGGAGCATTGTTGGTCATGTGGCAGGGGAAGGAAATCCTAAGTGCTTCAGTCATGAGACAAGGAGAGACTCACGTTTATGTGGCATTCTTGTAATGTACACAAACAAGGAGCTGGATGATTCAAATGGTTGAAACAACAATGACTTGTTCCAGAAACAGAACAGATGTGACAGAGACAGGCTTCTGGGAATCCAATGACCACGTGTTACATGTTCAACTCTTTTCTGAAAATTTCTTGGAAAATATTCAGATATTCCCGATTTCTGTACATTTATGTTTAGGTCTAAATGTTCAGGAGGCGAGAAGCTAACTATTATACTTCTTACGTTACTGCCCTCAAGTTAGGCTCTTAAGGTCCTTTCCTTAGAGCCCTGAGCTGTTTTATTCTTCCTCTTTGGACAAGCAGGGACTCCCAGGAGTGACACCCTACAGGCCTGGGCTGTGCAGGGGCCGTGGCGTCTTCTGTCCGCATTGGCAGGGCATTGAGACAAAGAGCAGCCACCAGCCGTGGTCTCCTGCAGGACTGCAAATCAGAGAAGGTTCAGAAGGAAACCGGGATGACATTCTCTGCGAATCACAGACAGGTAGGAAAGAGGTCGGAAACCAGCTTAGGAGACCTTAACACAGAGAGCTGACTTACAGGGAAGAGCTTGACTTGGACTTGGGTGGCAGGGGGCGGGCCTGGAGCAATTCCTCAGCAAGGAGCTCTCAGGTGACTATTTATCTCGTTTCCCACACTTGTAGATAAAAGCATAATGAGAATAATTAAAGGGACAACAGAAGCACTTTCCACCCAGGGCTTTATTATTAAAGAAGGCTCTGCTTTGAAGTATGGTGGTACTTTAAGGACCTGAACTGTAAAGTGACAGACTCAGGGCTGGAGAAACTGATGTGGCCATAGAGCTGACTCTGAGATGGGGCTCCAAAAATCCAGCATGTGATGTGCCATGTTCAAAGTGATGTGGTAAATCCATGTTTGATTGTGGCTGGTAGTGTTATCCCAGCCGCTCCTGTCCAGAGGGCGGAGAGTAGTAACAGAAGGCAGGCAGTGGTACTATTTAAATTGGGGTGTGAGGTGGTTAGTGGAAGAAGATGTCTCAGGGCATTGACGCAAGGTGATTTTTCTGTTTTCTCAGGAGCCCAAGTATTGACTGGAGGTGGAGGTGGGGGAGCAGGGTTGTGCTTCATGGAGGAACAAACTGACATGGGAGAAAGTAGGCTTCGTAACTGTGTATACCCTAGATTCCTAGCTATGTTCCTTAAATAACTAATACTGGATAACAATGGAAAATGTATGTAGAAATACTATAATGAAATCCACTGAAATATTGCAATAGTCATCCCTGAATATGGAGGCTGTGGCTGTTTTCCCTCCTACTCATAGATATTTTCTAAATCTTTGCCATAATGAAGATTAAAACAATAAATTTTTAAAAACGGTAGATAGGAGGGATCTTAACCAAATTTCACTGGTTTCACAGTTTGGCTTCATTTTTATTAACTGCTAATTGAAGGGATAAGATGATTAGATGGTTCAAAACAATAGATGACTCGAAGCCGGCAGTGGACCTAAGTATTCCCCCAATACAGGGGAATACTCGTTTTGTTTCATTCCTGTGTAGAAGTTGATTGAATCCATGTCAAGGATACAGTTGACCTTTGAGGAAGAATGTGTCAGAAAGTGAGTAATTTGTTAAGAAATGATCATAGTCACAGGTCACGATTTGGGAGCTGGGCATCTAAGTTACACCAGTAAATGTAGATGCCGGAAAAATGTATTTAGAGGTACATATACCTTGGGGGTGTTAAACATTTTGATTGCACATTACCTATAAGAATTTTGTTTCCTTATCCCCTGCAAACACACACATACATACATATATATACGTACATACCGACCCTCTGTTGTCAACATAGCTGATAGCAAAGGTTCTAGTAGCATCTCTCCACCTTCAATTCATTCCTTGTACACCCTCACTGCTGAGGGCAGCTGTAATGTGAAGGCTAAACCTTTCTGAAATGTAAGCACAGTATCTATAGCCCTCGAGATTGTTATACCGCTTCCCTAATTGCCCTTCATTTCTTGCATCTCCACACATCACTTCCTAGCAAACCGTATTCACAGCATATGTGTGCAGACTCCCATTATTTAAGTATTAATTATTATGCTAATACTTTCCCTTGTGAGCCCTGGGAGAACAAGGAATATATCTTGAATTTCTGTTGATTGAGCAGCAGTGTTACCGTGCACTTGAAAAATACTGGCTAATAAATATATACCAGAATACAGGTAGAATATGTGCCTGTCACTTAGTGAACTGGACGTTTTGTAACTACTTTATTGCTTCTAATATAATCAAAGTGTTTTTTTTTGTGATAGACTTTAAATTAAACACTGGTCTCCGAAGCATTTGACGTCATTTTGCTCCTTAGCATATGTCATCAGTTTGGCTCAAATAAACTCTTATAAAACTTCAGGAAAAAAAAAAGAAAGAAAAACACTGGTGCCTGAAATTCTTCCCCACGTGTACACGATGCTCTTTCATTAGGCGTCTCCAGGGAACCTTTTAATTTTATTGGATCGCTGTGCTTACTACTGGTTTAATGGAGCAATAACAATTTCAATTTTTTTAATTAAAAGGTTTATATAAGAAAACTACTACAAAAAGACAACTGTAAGAATATTCCATAATCCAACCACCTCAACTCTTTTCATAGAGAAAGGTGTTTTTACATGACTGTGGTCATTTATATATTATATACTTCCATATTTACCTAAACTATTTGAAACCTTTCATATTTCTATACAATCTTATTAATTATAGCTTTATAATTTTAACAGATGATAATATTTTATCATCTAGATAAACTATAATACTGAATTCATTGTTAGATATTTAAATTGTTTCCAAGTTAAAAGCAATAGAAAAATACTGTGATTAACATCTTTATTCACATGCTTTTTGTTTCCATTAAATGATTTCTTTAAGTAAACTTGTAGAAATATAAGTAATATAAAGATGAATATTTTGTTAGTCCCATAGTTCTTTCCAAAAAATTATACTAATATATCACCAATTCATATAAAATGGTAACTCACAGGGCCTTTTTTAAAAAACAATTTTATTGAGATGTAATACCATGCCGTATAATGCACCCATTTAAAATGTATGATTCAGTGGCCTTTAGTAAATTCACAGAGATCGACAGCTATCACCACAATCAATTTGAGAACATTTCATTACCCGCCTCACCAAATCCCTATATACTCATTAGCAATCACTCATCAGTTCTCCACAATCCCCTCCAGTCCTAGGTAACTACTAATTTACTTTGTGCCTCTATAGATTTGCCTGTTCTGGACATTTTATATAAATGAAATCTTTCAATATGTGGTCTTTTGTAACTGACCTCTTTGAGATAGCATGTTTTCAATATTTATTATTTTTATTGCTAAATGATATTCCATTGTATAGATAGAGCACATTTTGTTTATTCATAAGTAGATAGACACTTGGGTTGTTCCTACCTTTTGGCTATTATTAATAGTGCTGTTATGCACATTCGTGTACAAGTTTTTGTGTGGACATATGTTTGCATTTCTCCTGGGCGTATGCCTAGGAATGGAATTAATGGGTCATCACGTATGTAATTCTACATTTAGCCTTTTGAGGAAGAGCCAGATTGTTTTCCAAAGCCACTGCACCATTTTACATTTCCACCAGCAATGTATAAGAGTTCCAATTTCTCCACATCCTTTTCAGCACTTGTTATTATCTGTCTTTTTTATTATAACCATCTAGTGGATGTGAAGTAGTGTTTCACTGTGGTTTTGATTTGCATTTCACAGGGTCCTTTAATTTTTAAAATATTTTATATAAAATTATAACAAATTTTGTAATAAAAATTTATATTTTAAATTACTTGTGTAGGTTTTACAATATACATCAAAAAAACAATATAATTTGCAGAGAGCATATGCAAAGTGCCATGGAAAACATACAGAAATAAAACAGCTCAAAGAATGTGAGGGAAATATACCATTAGAAATAAATATAAGGTAAGAAATGGTATAACACAAAAAATTTAAAACTAACCTTTGAATAGCAGTTTGTAATTACACAGCACTTATTCACATATATTATCTCATTTACTCTGAATAATTATCTTAGATGATATACAAAGACAATTAAAAAAATTAGAGGACTTGTTTCTAGAACTTCATTAAAGTTAATGAAAATATACTGTGTGCCAAAGCATTAATAATTATTTTAATGTAGAAAATTTTAATTGTGTGAAAATACTGACAAGTTTTCTCTGTCTTCACTAATAACAAATAGAAAATGGCTAAAGGAGTAGCAGGAGGATTTTGATTGAGATTTAATAAATTTTAAAATATAAGACTTAAATTAGTGATCAAAATACTTTATTGATTTGTACTTACAAAATATTCCCTGAATATAGTCAAACATTAAGAAGAAAAAGAGAAGACCTAATGTGAGAGGCTGTGGGTACATGTCTTATTGGTGTTATTTGGGGGTCTGTATCAGAATAATCGTCCTCAGAAAGTGTTCTTCCTATTCTGTTAATTCAGAATTTTACTTTTGTTTTAAATTACAAAAGCATTCTATGGCCATTGTAGAAGAAAATAAAAAGATTTATGAGGATAGAAAAATAGAAAACCTTCTATTGTTACCACCCATAAAAAAATTACTGTTACATTTCTGTCCAGTTTATTTGCTATGCTTAAATAAAATTCCTATACTTGATACATAATTTTTGGCTTCGTATGTTATAAGCCTTTTCCCATACTTCCAAAAATGTTGTAAATATTGTTTTGATTATTTGGAGATAGTCTGCATGGAGAAGGGGCCATCTGTTTACTATCACTCACCTAATTTTGGACTCTTGGCTTATTTATAATTTTTCAGTGTTTTAATAATGTGACCAAGCAGTTTTGCATAGAATTTTGCATTTTTAAAGAATTTTCTTATAGTGGATTCCTAGAAGAAGAATTACAGTGTCGAAAGTATGACTATTATCTGCATTTTAATGTTTATTATCACATGGTTCCTCCAAATTTTATTCAGTGGACTTCCACCAACAGAGGAGCCATGCACTTTTTTCATTTATTTATTCCATGAATATTTAATGAGAACATGCGCTATCCAGCCACCATGTGAAATGCCGGGCTGACTTGATGAACACACAGGCCCGATCCTGCTTTTGTGGAGACGGAGTGCCGGTTTTACTGCTCTGCTACCAACATTGCATAGTTTCAAGGTTTTATCTTTCTGATTTGATGGGGAGGATGTTGTATTTTATTTCTCTCTTAACTTGTATTTGTTTTATTGCTAGTGATGTTGACCACTTCTGCCTTTCACAGGGACCTCACAAATCTTATTGACAGGTTAGAGTAGTTAGAGACATTTGGTAATTGATAAAATATTGCTAAACCAAGCACTCATCTTGGTCTTAAATGCAGTTCGTCCTGAAGCGCTCCCTAAGCTGAGTATGGAACATTCCCTCCTTGACTTTGGGGTAAAAAATGGATTGTAAATGGTAATAAAATCCTGACAAGTTTGCTAGGTTGTTTGGTTTCTTCTTGGGCTAATTGTGGATCTTGGGACATTTTCAGTAATGGACTGGATATAATTCTTTCCCTGTTCTGGGAACTGATTGATTATCCTAAAGATTCATATTGGGAGGCGAGTGGTAATCAATATTGTAGGCTGAGGTCACTGACAGAGGCCAAAGACAATAATGTGTGAAATTTAGGATGAATTGCTTTTGAGGTTTTATCTGGATTTACTGAGACAAGGGAGTTGTTTGGGCAAATGATGCCTCTTTGGAGTTTCTTTGAAGTGACCATGTAATGAATCAAAGAAAGGGCAGTTAAATCCCTCTTGGTGAGAACATCAAAAGAGGAATGGGATATGGTTACATGTCAGGAGCCAAGGGCTATCAGTTGACCTTTCTAAAGAGTGGGGAGAGGAGTTGGGATGATTGGGAAGTTTTTGTCACATAGTGACCTTTATTTATACTTTCACTTTTTTTCTATTTCTCCCTAGCTTTGGTTTCTCTTCCTCTGTCCTTGCTTAATTATTCAACAGCAGAATTAGGGAATTACAAAATAAAAGGAATGTTTTATTAATAGCAAAGACTCTTCAAGTATCTTTCACACTGTAATCTTATAATTTCATCATTCAATCTGTCTTTTCCTGAAGGGCAAGGAAAATAAAATAATCCCATTCTCTTATAAACAGATGTTTGAGTTCATTTCCTTTTTCTACTTGGGGGAGTTAAGCAATATATAGATGATTCACACTTACTGATTATTTCAGCATATCTTTTAGCCTTAAGTGTTGTTTTTTTCTCTCCTCCTCCATCAAAACTTTTACCAAAGTAGCAACTATTTAAGGTGTCCAATTGAGTTTCATCTCTATTCTGTTTTCTTGTTAAGTTGGTGAGAATGCCAGTAAGAACTGCCAGAAAGTGAGCAGACAAAAAAAGAATCTGAGGGCTTAGTCAAGGATGGCAAAACATGGCACATACACCGCCACTCTTCCCCCCTGTGTCAGGGAAGGCATTGCTAATCAATCACAAGACTCTCCCACCCCTGAACATGGCCTCAGAATTCTTGCCAGTGTTGCATTCTAGTCATTCACTCCCAGTAACATGGCTTCCAAGTTGAAATTTATTTTATTTTACTTATATAATACCTATAAACATGCCTCTGGGGTTTCAAAAGTTAACTGTAATTGAGAAGTGGCCTGCATGAAATACCTGTAATATACTAGCATTTCTCTCCTTTCTCTTAAGAGAGGGGCCACCACAATGCCATCTATACAGAAGAAAATCTGATCTGATAACTTGCATTGCTATAGCAAACTTTGAGACTCATTAAGTATATAGTTTCAATTAATGGTAAGAGTTATGGATAAAATACTTCAGAGAGAAAATATTGGCAGAGGGGCAGTGATAAGAAAGCTTCTCTGCTGGAAGAATATTTGAGCAGAGCCTGAATGATGTGAAGAAGTCAGCGATGTGATGATCTGGGGACAGACTTCCAGCAGAGGAAGCACCAAATGCAAATGCCTGAGACAGGAATGAGGTTGTTTTACTGATAGAACAGCAAGAATGTCTCCCTGGCGGAAGGCGTGAAGTGAGTAAGGGAGCGAGTAGGAGATGGGGAGGAAAAGGTAGGGTCAGATCGGGTGAGGTTTTTTATTAAGGCCAGGAATTTACCTTTAAAAACAAACAACTGATGGGAAACCATTGCAAGATTTTCATCTGAGGAATAGTGTGACATTTTTAAAAGATCCCTTGGCTGCTTTGGGATAATATTATGGGAGACAGAAGTGGAAGAAGGGAGAAGAACTGGGAGATTATTTCAGTTGCCCAGATGAGAGTAGATAGTGGCATAGACTGGGTGTTAACAATATGCCAAGTGGTCAGATTTGGAGTACTATTTGGTGGTACAGCAACCAGGTCTTGTTCATAAAATATATGTGGAATGTGAAAGAAAGAGAGGACTCAAGGATAAAGCACATTTTTAATCTCAGAAATGAGTGTATATTGAAGCCATTTATGGCAGTGGGAAAGACTGAGAAGGACCAACCACAGGAGGAAAATCAAGAGTTGTGGTGCACATAAGACATGCAGTGAGTGGTCAGTGCCTGTATGAGATAGGACAAAAAGAGAGGTCTGGCTGGATATGCTAATGTGGGAGTCACTAGGGTTTTGATGGTGTTTACAATTTTGATACTGAATGAGGTAACCAAGGGAGTGAGTGAAGATGGAGAAGAGAAGAGGGCCAGTACAGATCTTTGGGGTGTTGAAATATTCTGAGCAATCAGTCTCAGCTAGGCTACAGTTGGTAATGTCTGGAGACCTTTTTAGTTGTCACAATGGCTGGAGGAGTAGGAGGTGCTACAGTAACTAGTGGAGAGAGGCCGGAGATGCTGCTAAACATCCTACAACGCACAGAACATCTTTCCACAACAAAGAATTATCTGGCCCCAGATGTCAACAGTACTGAGGTTAAGAACGCTAATTTAGGAGTAGGGAGGACCAGGAGCCAGCAAGGTCCTGAGGAGTGAGTAATGACCTAGGAGGAAAACTTGGAGAGTGTCAAGGTTATAGTTGCTAGCAAAGAATGTCAAGAAAAAAAATGTGTTCAACTCTGTCTGATGCTCCTAAGAAGTTCCATGAAATGAGGCCTGAGAATTTACCACAGGATTTGGTAAGGTAGAGGATTTGGGGGTGCGTCCATAGGATTCAAAATTCCTTTCAAGGCTAATAGATTCAAATGATGAGATTTATACATTTTCTAAAATCGAGTATTCACTAAAGACAGCTGTTGCCCACCTTTTTTTTTTTTTTCTGGCCACAGAGGCAATACCAAATGAAACTTTTGGTATTCTCATTCTTAGGCTTTTTTGGGAAGCACTGATGCAAATTAGCTGTCTCTGGTTAGTTTAATCAAAACAGGAATTTATTTATTGAATATTATGGTAGTTTTATGGAGTTAAGGAAGAGCTGAAGAACTGAGCTTCAGTTTTTGTTCCCTTTTTTTTTTTTTTTTTTTTTACAAAACAAACAAACTAACTAACTAACAAAATGTTAGCATCAGGTTGGGTCCTATAGCTCTTTTTTGACCGCTCAGCTCTGAAAAGTCCAGATAACAGTAGAGGCATGGCTGCTCAGAGCCTCCCCTTAAGTTCTGGGAGCACTTCCCAAAAAAAGAACAGTTAAGGGACAGGCCATCATTCCAAGAGATGCCTTGAAGATTTTGCTCCTTAATCCTTAACTTCTGTACATCCATATAGGTCCTCAATAGCTCTGCTCTCGTTCTAGTATGCATAAGCATGGTAGAAGAAAACACAAACTCATACAGCTACTAGATCCGGAAGTGATGTCATGCACGACACTGTTCTTTGAGTTCACAGTCATTGGGTGGTGTTCATTTCTCCTAGGTCCCATCATGATCCATTTCCATATTTTGTAATTGATGAATCAAATTAATACTTTTTTTGCAATTCATATACCCTATATATCGTAGCGAGACAAAAAAGGGGGAAGAAAAAGTAAATCGTATTTATTGAAAGAGAAAACAGGAAGTAATTTATCAATCTCTAGATATCCCAACAGTATGTAGATTTAGTCAAGATTTCCTGTTATCCATCTAATCACAAGGCCATGAACTGCACTAGGTCTTTCCCCATTCATTGCCCTTGTCAAGTTGTTCTTGCCTTTAGCCAGCATTTTAGCAAGTCTGCATTTCTTTGGGGAGTGGGGGAGCCTTTTTTCTGAGGGGTCTGAATCTTTAACAGTCCAGCCTAGACTAACATTATGAGAGTCTTCTGTTAACCTATCCCACATTCCTCTCATACCCCACTGAGTCCCCAGCAATGTACTATTTCCCTTTACTAGGATAAATCATGCTAGCTATTAATCATGGCCGCTTTTTTTTTTTTTTTTTTTTTTTGCTTGTTCATTTCATGGCAGGAAGAGCTCAGAATGGTGCAAAGAAAATCTCGGTTTGTAGTTCTGGGGAAGACTCTTGCCCCCACCCTTGCCCAGTGATAGCATATCTCCATTTGGTAAGAATCATCCAGAGCATTGGGCCTAAAAATCATTAGAACCAGAATAGAAATATTTACTATTAACCACTCCGTTTCTGGTCCCCTGTATTCAGGCAGTGAGAGAGGTAGCATCACGTATAATGGTGATCAGGTCAGAGCATGTGCTTCATTGTTTCCAGACAGCGTCCCAACTTACAAATTCCTGCCTTCCAGGGCAGCTCCACCATCTCACTGAGAACCCTTGGAAAAGATCAGTCTATTTTCTGCTTACCACAGAAACCATCACAATGAAATTTCAACATTCTTTTGCTCTTTCTTTCAATGGTGCAAATATTAAGATTCAAATTAATACTGTTTTAAAAATAGGATTTAAAAAAATTTTTTACAAAGAAAGCAGCATCCGATCCCTTCAGCAATGTAACACCTTTACTAATTTACATCAAATTATCCAATTTTTTTTCTTTACTATTTTCTCTTTTCAGTTAATTCACTCTATCCTTGATTTCATGGTAAATTATGGAACTATTTTAGAATTACATTAGCTGGAAGACATTTCTGTAGGAATAGATACATATGAGCAGTTTCCCTAGTAATTGTGTTTTCGTTTCCTTTAATTCTCAGTGGCTGGAGCCATCTTGGGTACAGCTCATGTTTTAATTGTGCTGAATCCTCTGCTACGTCATTTTCCCTAACCTCACACGACGGGGGTTGTGCCTTTCCCTAGGAATTTTCTACATCCCTATCATTATTTGGTGCTTCCACTCATTAGCAATAAGTCACTGCACTGCCTCACACTATTATTTTAAATGATAAATTGTGATAATTTGTCAGGAAAGTCTACTTGTATGTATGTGAGTAAAATGCAAGTAAAAACCTTACTCCTGAAATAGTTGTCAGCACAATACAATTCAGTGTAATTTTTTCTGCTCCTCTGAAGCCATTATTGACCATCTTGTGCTTGTTTATAATTTCTCAGCAATGCTAGACTCAAAGGTTCCTATACTATTATTTGGTGGAATCATTCCAGAGAATGTTTATCTTAAACTTGAGTATATTGATGTTTTTCTCAGCTGAAACTATATGGCGGGTTCAGTTCTATTCTTAGTAGAGATTTAGCTCACTTTATGGATCAGTTGCTTTCCTGAGAAATTGGCCTATGAAGCTAAGTTTCTTTTAGTAAATCGATTTTTCTACTGGCATGCATTCTAAGTTGAAGCTGTGTTCTGGTAGGACAATAGACCCAAGACATAGTGAAATCACATTTGAGATTATAGCAGTCTCCTCAGGGGGAAGAAAAAATAAAACAGTTTTCAGGTAGTGATAAAAATGCTAAAAACAAGTTCCTAAATAGAAGATCATTGGGGTTAATTTTATGTTTGAACAAATAGATTCAAAATATGAAGGAAAAGGAAACCATGATAGCTTAGTTGAACAATACATTCTGAATAGACACAGATTCGTCTAATATTTTGTGTGAAAGCATGAAATTCATTTTGGTGGCTTAGGTTTTTTTGTTTTGTTTTGGGACATATTATAGTTTGAAATGTTAACAAAATGAAACTGAGTAAACTTGAAGATCTGATTGGCTTTATTAAGTGATTCATGAAACTGGTGGGCAACATTCCGTCTAGTAACAAGAATTGTACAAAATGGAAGGTTTTTATAGGCAGAAAGGTGGTGGGACAAGAACGTTAAAAGAGTGGATTATGTCAGGCAAGTCACTTTAGGGAAAAACAGGGGGTTTTGTCAGGCAGATTAACTCACTAGTACTGACCAGGAAATTCCAGACTGATTGATTTAAAATTCCATCCAGGGAGAGGCTGAAACTGCAATTAGGTTAGGTATTAAGTCTTAGTGGGGTTTAGCAAAGTGACTCCATTTGGGATCTGTTGTTTCTTTTGTCGACATAGGAAATGTCCAGACCTGTAGAGAATTTTTATTTTTTTAAATTTTTATAAGAGTTTATTTGAGTGAAACTGACAACATATATCAGGGAGTAAGATCTCAACTGCTCCTATAGAGAATTTTTTATAAGAGTTTCTTTGCGCCAAACCAATGACATATGTTGAGAAGCAGGATCTCACTTGCTCTGGAGAATAACAGTTTTGCAGTTTCTTTTATATACTTGAAATGAAGGAAGGGACATAAGGAAGATTATGTGGAGGTGAGAGAAAGCAAGCCCAGAATCAGATGATAGTTAAGATTATGTGCTCTCTTGAGGGGTTTGAAAGGGTGGTCATGTATTAGAAGGAGGGGTCTGAAAAAAGGCATTTCAAACCTAGATGCACGGAAATATTGGACAGGGCTTGCCTGAGGCATAGATAAGCCTTTACTGAAGAAGTTATATATGCCTGAGATGCTATTATCCACCATGACCTGCTCACTTAGGAATTTATGATCAGATCACCCTGTGAGGTTACTTTCCATAGAACCCCCTTTTTTTGTCCACATTTTTTAACAAAAGAGAGAATGATAAACAACAGAAATATTTCCAAGTGAATAAAATAGAATATGAGAGTGTATTTATTTAACTATTCATTTGAACTTGAAAGTAAAATCCTTTGGAGAAATGGAGTTCTGCTGCATCCTTCCATTTTGCCTCCCACAATGCCTAATTCAGCACTGAACAAAGAGTAAGACTTCTTACAGCAAGGGTTTATATAATGTTTATGGCATTTAGTTTCCCACTTTTTCCTATCATACATTATACTTTGATGGACAGCTTATACTGTGTCTTTTACAAAGTTCTTGAAGAGCAAAATAATTCTTTTTCTAGGATAGATTCACACAAGTCAAGTTCTGGTATTTAAAGGATAAGAACATGTTAACATTTTAGAACAGGAGTCAGCAAACCTTTTCTGTAAAGAGCCGAATAGCAAATATTTTTTACTTTAAAGGCCACAAGGTCTCTGTTGCTGCTGCAGGTTCTCTTCCTTTGCCCCCCTTTGCCCCCCCACCTCCCCCCATCCCCCACTCTCTTCCTCCTCCTTCACTTCCTTTAAATACGGAAAAGTGAAAGAACTGTTAGCTCACAGGCTGTGCAAAACAGGCTGAGTTTTGCATTTGGTCAACTCCCAGTACAGAAACATATTGTCAAAAAGCTTTTCAGGGATGCATATCAATGTACTCTTACCAGGAATCTGAAAATATTTGTTTAAAAATAGCTTCCTTGTATCATTTTAATATTGATATAAGGACATTCATTCTATACTGGTTTTCAAAATGTGCAGCTTTAACATTGACTGTTTCTTTGATCACAGAAGTTTAGTACTCTAGGTTCAGTTCAAAATATTCCACTAAAAACATTTATTTTGGGAAGCACTGAAGTGAAATAAATGTATCTTTAGTGTATGAGAACTTAAAATGGCCAAGGAGCGCTCTCAGCTTCCTGACTCATTAAACCATGATTTTATTCTCTAGTGGAAGCATTCCCTCTTTGGGCACTAAGATCTCCAAACCCAAGGTTGCAAGGAGAGGAAGCAAAAATTATGCATGTGACTTATTAGGTGTAATAGTGAGAAGGGCCACTCTCACCTCTATTTTGGGTTTTCAGACCTGTGTGTTCTTGGAGAAATAGCACAATATTTTTTCCCCACTAGTTGAAAGCATTTACTACAACCTTGGGATAATTGCAGAGATTTGTGCCACCATCAAAGATTTGAAAGATGCGGCAATGGTGATTCATACCATACTCTCATTGAACTTTTCTTTTGGCTAGTGAGGAAACTGATGGCTTGTAGAGAATGACTGGATCATTGTAAACTTAATTACACAGGGATGCAAATTGCAAGTGCCATTTCAGATATGGTATACTTACTTACTGAGTGTAACAACATAGCCTCTGAGAGGTATATGCACTTACTGATTCAGAAAATGTTTTATTTTCATACTAGTTATTCATCTTCTACTTTAGGGCTATAACATTTTTCCTTTTCTCTGTAATAATATAATCTGCAAGGAGTTTGATTGTTTTAGTATCCTTGAAAGATTATATTGGCTCATTACATTGCTGCTATTATTTTCACTGGGTATGGTGAACATCAGGTAGCAAGCACCCTAGATGCCTTAATAGTACACAAGCTTGCTGGAGTGTAGGAAATAAACCCCATTCCTGATATCAATTACTCTATCAGTCAGAGTCCTGGCAGAAAATAGATGGTATATTCAAAAGGGTTTAAACTGAAAATAGCTTAATGAAGAGATCATGTCCAGACTGATTAAGAAAACCAGCATGGGTTTGTGAGGTTCCCAGAAACTAGCAACAGCAAAAGCCATTATCAACTCTAGGCCTGAAGGGGAAAAGGGTGAGGATGATATTACAGGAAGCTGGCAAGGACTGGAGGCATGGAAGAGGGCCATATGGCAAGAGCTATGCCTGCTGAAGAAAGAAGCCACCTCTAAAACCTTAATCCAGCAGGTATGGAGTGATACAACCTTTCTCTCCTTTTGCTCTCCACTTTCTTGCCCTTTATTTTTCTTAGACATTCTCTTCAGCTGTCTCATAGTCCTTGGTTGTCTGTACATGCTTAAGAATGAGGATTAAAAAGCTGATTGGAAGCTTTGAGTGCCTGTGAAAAGATACTGGATTTGAGCTTCACTGTAGGGTGATGTGGGACAGCTGTTTATTGAGAAACCTTCAATGTCAGGATACCTTCAAAACATTATCTCCAGGATAATGTTTTAGTATCTGCCTAACCCTGGAGACTAAAAGTGTCTGGGAGTCTTAGTGGGGCAAAAAAACCCTAAAGCTTCTTCATTCAGCATTCAAGAAGCAAAGTTACTGAATCTTCTGTTCTCTATGAGTTAACCATACATCAACTATACCCGATATCCCCAAGTTCAGGGAATAAATGTTAGGATGTTGACCAGAGTTCCAGAGGGCCAGTCACTCAGTGTTAATTAAGGCTATAAATTTCCCTCTGGTCACTGCTTTAGCTGAATCTGAAATATTTTCTAATTTCCTTGTAATTTATCTTTGACCTATGAGTTATTTTGAAGTGCATTGTCTAACTTCCAAATATTAGGGATTTTGCAGATAGCTTTCTGTTATTAATATGTAATTTAATTCCTTTTTGGTCAGTGAACATATTTTTTTTTATGATTTTGATCCTTTTGAATTTATTAAGACTTGTTTTATGGCCAAATATGAGGTCCATTTTGATGAATTCCACATGCACTTGAAAAGAATATGTATTCTGTAGTTATTGGATGGATATCTTATAAATATCAATTAGTAAAGTTGGGGGTAGTGTCATTTAATTCTCCTATATTTTTATAGATGTTTCTGTTAACTTGTTCTATTAATTACTAAGAGAAGAGTGTGAAAATCTCCAATAGTAATTGTGAATTTATGTATTTCTCAGATTAGTTCTGATAGTTTTGCTTCATATATTTTGAAATTCTGTTACTGTACAAACAAATTTAGCACTGTTCTGTCTTTTTTGATGAATTGACTCCTTTATCATTATGGAATTTCTCTCTTTATGCTTGGTGACATATCTTATTTTGAAGTTTATTTTATCTGGTATTAGTATAGACCCTCAAGATTTCTGTGATTAGTATTTTTATGATAGACCTTTTTCCATCTTTCTAGTGTTAATCTACTTAGGATTTTTTACATTTAAATGATTTCTTATAGATAGCATATAGTTGAGTCTTGTTTTTTTAACCCAGTCTGATAAAATCTGACTTTAAATTAGAAATTTTAGGTCATTTATATTTAATGTAACTATCACTATGGTTGAGTTTTAATTACCTTTCCATTTGTTCTTTGTTCTCTTTTACATAATCTTATGTCTTCTTTTGGATTGAGTATTTTCTAGTATTTCATATTATACCCACTGTTGGAGATACCATTTTTAAAAACTGCTTATTTTACTATAAGACCAGGTCTATAATATGATATAATGTAATATAATATAATACAATATAGTACAATATAATATAATACAATACGAGACCGGGTCTTATATTAATTTTTGCTCCAAAAGATGCATTAGAGCTGATTGTCCAGCTAGGTCTTATTTTTGGGGAAACATGTAATGTGTAATGTATATAAAGTGTGTGGCATATTGTAAGTGTCCCATATGTAGGACATCACTGACCCTTAATACAATGGATTTGTGGAAAGAGAAAATGATGAATCAGGTCTCAGCTGAGACTGTTAAAGTGCAGGGATCCTCCCTAGTACTAACACCTGGTAGAAGAAGGAAGGGAGGCTGCTACTTAGCTGCTCTGCTGAAGAACTCATCACTTCAGTTTTGAATCATTGGGCACACAAGATAATTTTCAAACCTCTCTGGTTAGGAGGACAAAAGCTATTGATAGACAACTAGACCAGTTCCAGTGTTTCTGTGAAGTCAATTGTTGGTCAAATAGCAGGGATGGAGCTAAGGCTAAGGTGGGAACTAATTCTATTATATAGCAATGTCTCTCAGAATTTAATATCAGAAAAACCTTTGTCAGCCCTGAAGGGTAAGTATGTTTCTTTCTTTTGATAACAGAGTGAAATAATTGAATGTTCTTGCTTTGCTTACAAGAGTACTCAAAGCCATATGTTGTTCTTAATCTCTTATATGTTTACCCTTAATAATTGGCATATGTGCCTTCTTTTTTTCTTTGTATTAATCTTGTTTTATATATTTGTTTTTTGTGAATCTCTTAAGATCATTCCTTTTCGGAAAGGAATTTTTAAAAAGTCATTCATGTAATCCATTCTTTTAATCCAAGGCTTAATCGTCTATAGTTATTTATTTATTTGCTTACTATAACTTCTTAGCTATTAAAATAATTAGTAATTATGTGATATCTCTTCAAGAGTTGCTTTCCCCATTGGTGCAACTATCCCCATAATAACTGAAATGATGTGCCATAAAAAGGAAAAATATTATTCAAGTTCATTGAATAATGTTAATCAAGTATAATGACTACTATAATAAATGTTTTTCTGTTCTTTCTTCACATCAATAATATTTTTGTTAATAAGTAAGTGTATTCCTTATGACTAAAATACAAACGAATTTTGATCACTTAGGAATTCGATGTACCAACATCTAATTTCTTCGGCATTTATTATCTGAGAAAGGACAGAGACTCCTAATGTCTCAGTGAATCCTACAAGCTTCCAAATTTGACCCTTTGTTGGTCTTTCCTGCATCAAACCTTACTTAGATGCATCTGTTCCTACCTTCTATCCAGTCTAAAGCAGGGTTACTCAGCATTGTTTGTGCTACTTTAAATACATGCCCCTGTTTTGTGGGTGTTAAAATATTCAGTATAACTTCAGCCATAAATGAGTCCTGTCTTGAGTAATATTTGCCTCTCACCTTACATCTATATTCTGTACTGGAAAGGAGCATGGAAAGAGGTTAATGTAATAACTGTAACAATATATATTTGTGTACCTCTTTATAATGCAACTTTATTTAAAGCTGTGCCTATAAATAATTTTATTCATGGCTCTAGGCACATGTGTTTGACTGTTATAGGGTGTCTGTGAAGGGCCCCGAGGAGCTGCTCTTTTTGGAGATGATCAGCCACTTCTGTGGAGATATTGCATTTGATGACGTGAATTCTATTTCTAGAACTTGAACAGCTTTGGGATCTGCTGCACTGGGGAGCTCCCATGCATTCTTATGAGCTTAATTATTCTCTTTATCATCTGTAACAAAAAATAGGACTGATCACGAGCAAGTGAGGTTTAATACACCCTCCTTGTGTACAGGTTTCTTTACTTAAAACAAGGACTGTTTTGCATCCCTCACCAATACATTATTTTCCCCAGCCCAGGAAACGTTTCTTGGAAGAAAACAATGTAGGGCACAGTTTACTATCAGGTATATTCTTATTGTTTTCATTTTATTAATGAGAAAATAGAAATTCTGGAAGGGTTAGTAATTCCACCAAGGACAAACAATTAGTAAAGGTCAATGTCAGGAACTGAACCCATCTGCTAAACCATTAACATCTAGTTCTTTCTCAGACCTCAATATTCCCATCTGTGGATTGGCAATAATATTCTTCTCTCAATAGCATGAAGGATTTCCCTAGGACCTGGATTTTAGTTCTGCCTTTGCCACTAGATGGGTATGTTGCAAATATCACAATCTTTCTGGGTTTCAGTTCCCTCAGCTATAAAATGAGCAAGTAGATGGAGAGATACACAAGATGCCTTCCAACTCTCATTTCTATTTTATTTTATTTGAATTTAAATATCAACGACATCACATTTGTCGATGGATATGGATACTATCTCCATAGGTTCTAAAATTGACATAGTCTTCTCTCCAGTCCTTCCTACTTCCGGATTCACTGATGGCCTTCCACTGCCTTTCCACACCCTCCCCCTGTCTGCTCTTGCTCATCATTTTTCTCTCCACATACTTCTAGCAAGGAGAGTTAGAGGCTGGGTTGAATAGATAAGACGATTTTTCAGTATTCCGTCTACCTAGCTGGTTTAGTGACGTTGTATCATTGAACATCCCTAGACATGAAAACGAGGGCAGTAGAACTAGTGAGTACTGATCCCTAATTGACATAAACCAGCCACAAGACTGTATTTTTGCCAAAGCCGTCTTCCTAGATACAGACATGAATAATTACACTAACAGGCACACACCCTCCCTACAAGTACTTGATGTCACTTTCCATTAGCTACACATCTAGATTGCTGTCTCCCTTACCTGTAAGTACATGTTTGAATAACGTAACAGAAGGCAACCTGTCTACCTTTACATATTGGTTCTGATTTTCATGGTTGGGAAAACGTCACCTCTTGGATTTTTTTTTAAGTCAAGTATGATGGATGAATGGCCTTGGGGACTATAGCATAGGAGCAAAAACTCATGAGAGTTTCAGGCTGGGTTTGTTTTTTTTTTCCCTCTTCTCTTTTTGGAGGCATAACCACTTTATCATCGCCGTCAAGTGAGGGCTTGTTATGGTGGGGAAATTAGAGGAGAAAAGCTAGAAGGCACTGTAATTTTGTTCCTTAGGGACTTTTGTCCAGGTTTGATTATGCAGTATGTTTGCAGGCTTCTCTTTGAAAGTACATATTCTTTAGATTTAAAGTCAATGTCTGTTAAATAAGGTTAATTTTTTTTAATGAAATGTAGTTTGTATGTGGCTCTTGGTATGAATGAGGAAAGGGGTATGCCGTGAGTTTTCACTTTATTTTTTCAAAATCTAATATATTAAATAATTGTTTTTAGTATAAACTACAAAATAAGATTACTGTAGTCTTTAAGCCTGCTCAGCTGAAATGGTTTAAAGTTTTTAAAAGGTATAGTGCTTCTGGTGAGGACAGATGATAAAGAGTGCATTCGGCAGCTATTTCAACAAATAAATTCCAAATCTCAATGGCTCACAGCAAATATTTATTCTCATTCTTTGGTTTAGGAGTTGGCTAAGGTTCCCTTGATCTGCTGGGTTCAGGTGAGGTTGGGTCCAGGCAGCAGGATTGTGTTTGGGTCTGCTCTATGTGTCTAACTGCAGGCTCCTTAGGGCGTGCTTGTCAAATGGGTGTAAAACACACATACCGCCTCTTGAGGCCTTGGCTCAGAATTGGCACACTGTCACATTGCCCACCACATTGGCCAAAGCAAGTCACAAGACTAGGTCCAACATCCTTAGGCCAATGGAGGAGGTACAAAGGCAACCGGAAAAGGCCCTGGGTGCATAATAATCATACAGGGAGGGTGTAAAGAAGTGGAAACAATAATCCAGTGTAACACAGGTAGGGAGACTGTTCAATTTTGGAAAGATGAGCAATGTGTATTGCCTCCAGTTTTAAATGGCATATTACCTTTCCTTTCTTTCTGCTTCTATTGTATTGATAATTGACAGCAATACCCCAGTCTAATGTTGTAGGTTAGCATCAGGAAATGCAGCTCGTCATTTGAATGGTTGGGACAAGCACAGACTTTCCAAGTGGTCCCCAGGTAAGTCGCCTTTCCTGTACCGTGACTGTGCTGTATGTTGTACTAATAGTGGTCAGCGATAGCATTAACCTGTGTGTGTATGTATGGTCCATCAAGCTGTTGAAATGTCTTTGAGAAGCCAAATAACCAATAAATATTGAGTAAAAAACACCAAATTTATAATATACACATGGAAGGGAATGACCTATGATTAAATCGATAAGATTGAAGCTTTCTGCAAAACGTGCAATGAAAATCAAACATGTCACCATCTGTTTGCATCAGAAAATTAAAGGACATTTGACTGTTTTGACAGAATATACTTAACGAATTTTAGGTAATGTTTTTCCTCTTTATTTGATGTATTGAGTTGAAGAGAGTAGTGTGGTCACTCCCTAGTTTCATCAGTGTAGACATGTGCTTTATTTTTTGACTGTTAAAAACACTTGTGTTGGTATTATTAACATTCCTCCATTCAAAGACTTATTTGATACGTTTGTTATGTCTTTTCTAATGGTGAACTTGTTCTTTGTCCTCACCTATTTTGTCAGATGTTGGAGAATAACATTTTAATGTTCCTTATTTCTCTCCTTGGTCCTTTGCTTGTCAAATCGATCCTCGCCAAAATAATGATGTGCCATGGTTTTTACCTTGCATGTTTCCTTCATAGGGATTTTGTCTGGTTCCACATTAGGGATTAGAAATTGGCTCTTTAGAATTAAAACAATTTCCAAACTGAAGTTACTTTTCATTGTTTCTACCTAAACTTGATGTCGTTTTTCCTTTGCATAAGGAGTGAAGTGGATTGCACTTCACACCTCATGAATGCAGTGTTGTATCGCCACTGCGCGAGTGTTTGCACACGCACCTGTGTTTTCTCTAAGGACACCAGGTCCCAGTTACTGTGGGGAATTTACCACTCTCTTCTATCTAAATGATGAACTTCTACTCACCAGACAATGTGCCTTTGATGATACAGATGTCTCACCTTACATGTTGTACTTATGTTCTCTGTGACATATACTATATTATGCTTTATGTTGTTTTTTATTAATCAGTGTGAACCTTGCTGAATGCTAGCAACTGTTCTAAAATGAAAAGGAAAAGTAGAGGGGCTTCAAAATGAGGGATGTGATTAGTAATTTAATACATTTATGAAGATAAGATCGCACGATGAGTATATACCATAAATTTAAAAAGGTCTATTTTCTCTTTTCTTGCCAAATATGAACAGAAATAGTCCAGGAGGCAAATGAGCCATATAAACGGAAGTTAAAACAGATCTGAGCTTTAATCTCTTCATCTATTAAAGCATGGCCAGCACTACCCTCCTCTTGGGGTCACCATGAAGATAAAGTGGAGGTGCTTACCCGAGAGCCTCCTCTCTGCAGGAGTGGGGACACTGCAACACATGGGCCCTAAACAAAAGCCGAGGAGATGATCTCTCTGGAGAGAGTAGATAGTAAGGAGCATATGGAAAGGGTGAGGCCAGGTGACTGAAAAGGCTCTCATTCTAAGACATTTGGCTCAGGTGAAGAAAGGGCCTGGTTATAACCTTCTGGACACCTTCTGTCTGCAGTACATGTAGGCCCTGGACTCATTTTCTCTGTGGCCACAGCAAAGTATTGTGTGGACAGCCTACCAGTGGGCAGCCATAGAGGTGCTGTGGCCTGCATCGGCTTTCATTGTGAAGTGTCATTGGAAACCAACCAACCAATAAGCAAACAAAAAGCAAAACCTTGGCTGTTTTCAAATTTGTTTCTTCTAAAATGCTACTCTAATGTAAAGGAGAAGCACGCTATCCCATGATCCCTTTGTTAGCTGACTTATTCTCAGCTCAAGTTACTTGTAAGTGAGGGTTTTCAGCATGCCAGAAGTCGTTGGCTGGCTTTGGATCACTGCCAAAGAGACACTGTTACAAGGATTATGTGTAATAAACACCGTATCATATATCTAGCAGTGATCTCTATTGCAAAAGGACACTGAGCCTAAACCCCTAACTTCTGCCTAATTATGTAATATTTTGCCAAGTTTGCTTACCAGGAATGAAAAGAGGACTTGGGAGCTATATGTGACTTTAGGGATGATTTAACCTAGTGTTTTCCAAACTATGTTCTATTGGAACACTTGTGGCTTGAAACATGTCTGTCAGATGTCCCTTTAAATGATTCTGTGGTCAAATAAGTTTGGAAAACACTATTATATAGAGCTAAGTTTCTTTACTAAAGGACATCTCAAGGTCTTCAGTATGCTGATGAGTCATAACCCCAAAGGATAGAGCGTGCCACTCTTCTCAAACTCATTTGACCATAAAGTCCTTTTGTTGTAGAACACGTATCGCTATCACGAGACTGCCACGCAGAGGCCACATGGCCTCCAGTGTGTAACTGCCTAGGTTCAGTTCCTGGCTCTACCATTTACTGATCTTGAACAAATTGTTTAACTTCTCTGTGCTTCAGTTTTCTCCTCTAAAATGGGAGCATTAATGATACATACCTAGAGGGTGCTTTTGAAAATCAAAGAACAGGGCTAAGAACAGTGTATGGCACGCATTTGACTATCATCATCCTAACAGTTTAGATATGAACTAGCCTAATACCCTCATTCTGGAGATGAGAAAAGTAGGCCACGCAGTATCACTTATTCAAAAAGTTGACCAAATGCCCATATGATGAACATGAGGGAGTCCCTGCCTCAGAAAACACACACTCGTGACTTGGCTCAGGTGACACCTTTTAGTAGTAAATCCAGCAACCCAGGCCTCCTGACTTCTGTCCTCCAGCTTATTCTGATTGGGCCCTGAATGAGTGATCTATAGAGCCTGAATTGATAAGCAGGAGTAGGGAGCATAGAGTTCAGCTAATAGGCTTACCTTTCTAAATTGAGTATGAGGGCATATGTTTTAATTCTTTGTTAGTGTGATCCAGAAAGAGTAATCAAGAGAAGCACTTTTGGAGGAAAGCAAACACTTAAAAATATAACCAGAAAGAGAAGTAGGAGGTAGTATGAAATGCCCCCGCTAGAAGCCCGCCAATATGGCTGGCTTTCTGTTTTTCTAGTTATTGGGCTGCTGACGGTCTTCTCTGTGTTTGTCTAGGCATCTCCTGCGAGAGCTTTCCCCGGGACTGCTTCAATGAGCAGTCAGCCACTAAAGACCTTCCCAATAGGGATGGAGGAGCGTGGGGACTGGGCCATAAATCAGGACCAGCCTGTCCCTTTCTGCTCCATGAGGAGAGAGACAAGCCGAACAGAAGTGAATTGTACTTGGATCTCCATGTAAGTAGAAATCTTTGTATTTGTGCTGTGATTCTTTGTAGTCAAGAGAAGCTTATTTAATATGCATTTAATGTAAATTGTGTTTGTAAAGCTGCTGAAGCTGCACGAAGGGGTGCGGTCATTGTCTAAAAGCCAATCGGTTGCAGAACACAGATCTCAGTGATATGAAATTTGTGCACTAGAAAGTGACAGTGCACAGTTTATCTGAATGTTATCAGAGTCCTCTGCTCACATCAGCGTGGCTGCCTACACCTCACTGTGGAAATACCCATGTGTTGGTAGTCATCTCTGAATGTATTTGTCTAAAAATGTGAGGACATATGTTAGCTGACTGATAGACTCTGGATTCTCCAGAGAAACCCAAATAGCCTGTATTCTTTGCACATTCCTAAACCTTTCTCTCCAGCTGCTCAAATAACAGGTGGACAGGTTGGCAGCAAATCCACGGAATACGAGATGACCCATTTTAAAAACACAGCCTTCTCCTTTCTCATTCATTCATGTATTCATTGCCACAGAAGCATTGACTACCCTGTGCAAAGCAATGGGCTGGGTTTTAGCTACTTCCACATTGTAGATGGCCTGATAGGATTGACCAAACTGTCACTATTCTCACCACCCCTCTTCACCTCCCAATTTCCTGTCAGAGGAGGGGGTGAATGTTAGGAGAAGCACTTGTCCCTCCATTAACGCTCATGCCTATCAACAATCTCATGTCCCTGATTTATTTTAATACCCTCCAATTTATTACTATCAGGCCTGGATGTGTGTGTTTGCTGAGCCTGGGTAGGCCTATGATGTTCATATGGGTGGTGATTTTCTCAAGTGACCAAGAGCAGAAGAACCTTGTACTTTTCATAACCATAAAACCCTAATCAGAGTATGTCCTTTTAGCCAGCATTTGACATCCCAGATATTACAAAAGGAGGTCTGAATGAGGATAAAATCTACAGCACTTCATGAAATGACATGGACATTTGTAAAGTTTTTGTTTTTGTCCCTCTAGGTACGTAAATAGTTAAGAATCTTAAGATGTGCTCAAAGTAAGAAGTGGAACAGTGACATCTGTTGGTCAGGTTACTTTAAGTTGAACTTGCTGCAATAGCAAGCCTGGAGCATGAAAGTATAGAAATGGATTTTGAAAGACTACTTTCTTTTTCTTGTGTGTGTGTGGTTGTTTTTTTTTTTTTTTTAATTATTATTTATTTATTTATTTATTTAAATTTAATTTTATTAAATTTATTGGGGTGACAATTGTTAGTAAAATTACATAGATTTCAGGTGTACAATTCTGTATTACATCATCTATAAATCCCATTGTGTGTTCATCACCCAGAGTCAGTTCTCCTTCCATCACCATATATTCGATCCCCCTTACCCTCATCTGGTTTTTTTTTTTTTTTAATTCTGTGTTTATGTGTGTTTTTAGACATTGGCTAAACTATGTATTTCTGGTTTTTGTTCTCCTACATGAATTAAATTTTTTCTTATTTTTACTTAGTTTATTTCAATCATAAAAACTATATGCAATCCTTTTTGAAAATTTGAAATATTCATTTCAATTGAAAGAAAAGAAATAATCTATAATCTCAGAAGCCAAGGACACTGTTAAAAATAGATAAATTTTCTTTCTGTTTTTCACTGTGTATGATTTATTTTCAATGAGGGATTTTTTTTTTTTAACATGTAAGCATATACTTTATATCCTTCTTTCCTTTTTTGTTCATCGATTACATTGCTTATCCATGTTGTTACAAATTCTTTCTAGATGTATTTTAAGTGAATGCATAATATCCTACTACATTGTATCCCAAAATTTATTTCATCATTTTCTATTATTGGTTGTTGAAGTTGTTTCCAGTTTTGCAGTAGTATACTGCAATTTGGAAATAAATAGCACTACCACACATAATCTTTCCTATGCCCTTTCCCTCCCAATATTTTTAGGCTTTTGATGTATATCACTGCATTAAAAAAGGGTCTATGTCCTGAACTAGTCTTTAATGGCAAATGTATATATATAAATCATAAATATAATATTTATGTATCATAGACACATATAATATATGATATGTAAATAATATATTTTTGTATAAAGTATATATATATATATAATGAAATATATAAATATTTGTATTTTTCTTAGTTTCTATTAATTATAATTTTTAAGAATTAGGATAGTTTCTTTAGATTATTTTCTACCTTAGCAGTTTTTGCATTTTGGGCCCTAGGGCTCCTCATCTTCAAACCCTTTCCCCTTCTTTAGACAGTACCATTTGACTCTTATTGTTTTAATATTGTGTTAAATATTGATCTTCTAAGGAAGATTTTCCATTTGAAAGAGTTGTACTGATGTAGTAAAAGTGTGCATCCTGTTAATGATCACCACGCCGCTTGCCAGGACATCTTTCCCCTGGGGGACTTTGAGCGTTAAGGTCAAGGAGGCATATATTACTGTGTGGTATTTTGATCAGCCTGACATGTTGGACTGGACTGCTGTTTTAGGTTTTGAACCTGATTTGCCACCGTTAGAAAGTTACTTTTCCTATGGATATGCTGCCGTTCATTCGTATGTGGAATGATAGCTAAAACATTTAATAATCAGTGGGAGTTTGGCATCTACAAATCAGAATGGTCACTGGTGCTACTAAGTAAGGCCCTTTATTTAGCTGTACTTTTTTTTTTTAAAGGGCCAGAGAGGGAATATTTTAGGCTTTGGGGACCAATCAGATCTCATGTTGCAACTACTCAACTCTGCTGACAAAAGAAGCCATAGAGAATACATATATGAATGAGTGTGCCTGTGTTCCAATACAAATTTATAGATATTAAAATTTGAGTTTTATATAATTTTCATATGTCAAGCCATATTGTTTATCTTTTGATTTTTTTTTTCCCCCTCCATCATTAAAAATTATAAAGGTCATTCTTAGCTTTGGGGGTCATTCAAAAACAGTGGGCCTGCGACAGGCCAAAAGTTGAAGATCTCAGTCACATCTACTCCTGGCTCAAGCACTAACTTGCCATGAGACGCTGGGCACTTGCTAAACTTCTATGGGCTTCAGTTTCTTTATCAAGTGTGTTTTGACAGAATAGGGAGGAACAGGAACAAGATGGAACAAAGCTCCTTGTAGCTATAATATTGGATTTCATGATTCTATTATAGCAGCATGAATCAACCCAAGCAGTGTTATGTATGTGGGATGGAAATTAGTTTACTTAAAGGAAACAAATAAATCTTAATATTCTCAGTGTGAATCTTTGTCCTAAAATGAAGAATAATGTTACATCTCTGATAGCGAGACCAAAATGTATAGTCTCCTAATTCTCTTTGGAAGCATAGACCACTTCTTTCTGCTTCTCCAGTGCAACTCTTATTGCCCCCAGTTTTACTGAGTCACCATTTTTTTTTTTTCTTACAAACTCCTCCTCACTTTAAGTCATGATTAAACTATTGAGAAAAAAAGTAATCTAATTTTAACTTCTAAACCCCATGACATTTAACCAGGTATATCTCTCAAATTAGTACCAATTTTGACATTGGTGTGGAAGGTTGTTGTCACATTTAATTAAATAGAAATCCTCATTTATGCCATTCATAAAGTTCAGTTCTTACGCCACTTCCCTTGCTTCCCTTAAAATCCACCTGTCCTCTCTATATACTACACGATAACGACAAATATCTCAGATTTCTTCATAAAACCAAAAGAACGGTAAGTTTACCCTAACCATTGAGCCACCTTAATGGTCAATGCAACTGCCAAGTTCGCTTTTCTTTGATCGTGATAACATTTATTCTGATCTCCTCTTTGTCTGCTCTTACATATGAAAAATACAGTACCAGCTTATGTAAAATTTGGACCCTTGAGAGATATATAGAGAAATCTTTATATATTATGCTTTCAAAGCCTAAGAAAACACAGAATAGAACTTAGTTTTATAAAAATGGTGAGAAATTTATCTGGGAATTTTATTTAAATGAATTGGAATATTGCAGCTGAAATATCTTATTTGGTTTCTCTAAAATTCAAACAATTGCTTTTTTGCCCCCTTTGAACAAGTTCCATTTTTTCAGTCTCTGTTTTCTGTCTTAAATATCTCACTTCCCTGTGCATTCATTGGATTTAGTGCATGTGGTCTCTTTAAACCCTGGTCTCTTTCTACATGTATCATTTATGTTCCATACGTGGATTTCTGAAAAGCATTTTCTTTCTTCTCTCTCCAGGATAAAGATACTAATTTGTAGTTAAAACTACAATCCCACATGACCCATTTAGAATTTGAAATGCAGTATCCTTTGCCTAGAGAACGTTTGAGAGTACCCTTATGTTAACATAAGGTTCTAGTTTTTATGGACCAGTTGGTTTTCTCTTGCTTTTTGACTTTTGCAGGCTTTAATGAAGGCATCTTGATTTATTAGTATCATTATTTCTAAATTGCATTAAGAGCTGCAGCAACTACATAAATATCCTGTGTATGAACATCATAAACTTTCCTCTCTAGCTACAGAAAGTAAGTGACCTTCCTTGATTCTAGACATGGTTATAACATTTCTTCGGAATATTTCATGATACTTTCTAAAGTGTTGAAAATGACAGTAGTGCTATATAAACTTTAAACCCTACATATACTTTAAATCCCCAATTAAAATGTACAAAATGGAGGCAATAGTGAATATATTTCAAAACTATGGACATGTGACTCCTCTTTGCCACCCATTGAAACCCATAACTAAACACGCTCTGTAATAACGGTGGCCACTATTTACTGTGTCTGTGGTGACTCAAGCAAGTAGTGGGTTAGGAATATTAGCACATTTAATTAACACTTAGGACAATCCTTATGAGTTAAATGTTTTTCCCATTTGAGACATGTAGACACTGATTCAAGTTCATAAGGAACGTGCCTAAGTGACACAGCTAGTGTGCAACTAGTAACTAACATACCTTATTGAACCCACACACATTCCACTTCAGAACCATAGCTCTTACCCCCTCTTTCCTTTTTTCTGCCCTCTCTTCAACTGTGTTCAAGAATAGTTGTGGCAATGCCTAGCTTGTTTTCTCCTTTGTCATTTTAATGAATTTACATTTGTATCCATTTTTTTCTTAAAATGATTAATGTGAGTATTAACTTCAAGGAATCATTACTGATCAAATCAGGGCTCATAATCTATGTGTCCTTTCTGTTCCCTGCAGATTTCTTCTAACTTCAGCAGCCATTTGCTTCTGGTAACCAGGTGATCTGTTTTGCCCCCATTCTGATGTTTCAATGTGAAAGAGAACTGTTACAAAATACCGTAGTTCTTTGATTTATTGTAATGAAAAGAATGAACATTTAGAATCAGATCGATCCAGTCCAAATCCTGCCTTTGCCACTCACTGGTTGTTTAATCTTAGAATTAACCTAATTTTTTTGAACCTTAGTATTAACATCTATGAGGTTTGACAATTAAGTTTGTGAACTTGTTGCAACAATGTTGCTAACCTTTTTTTGATATCAGAGGGATTATTTATTATGACTTTGTACCAACTAGACAAACAGTTAACCAATTTTACTATTTGGAAGTGCTGAAAAGGCTGCATGAAAAAGTTAGATAACCAGAACTTTTCACCAACAATTCATGGCTCTTGCATCACGACAATGCACCAGCTCACACGTCACTGTCTGTGAGGGGGTTTTTAGCCAGTAAACAAATAACTGTATTGGAACACACTCCCTACTCACCTGATCTGGCCCCCAATGACTTCTTTCTTTACCCAAAGTAAAGGAAGTATTGAAAGGAAGACATTTTTATGGCATTCAGGACATCAAGGGTAATACGATGACAGCTCTGATGGACATTCCAGAAAAAAAGTTCCAAAATTGCTTTGAAGGGTGGACTAGGCACTGGCGTCGGTGCATAGCTTTCCAAGGGGAGTATTTTGAAGGTAACCATAGTGATATTCAGCAATGAGGTATGTAGCACTTTTTCTAGGATGATGAGTTGGTGAACATAATTGTCAGTCCTTGTGCAGCAGTGTCTAAATAGTAGTCATTAGCTACATGTAGCTATTGATTAAAATTAAGTAAAATAAAAATGTAGTTCTTCAGCCACACTAGCCATATTTTAAATGCTCAGAGGCCACCTGTGGTTAGTATCTAGCGTGTTGGATGACACAGATGTAGAACATTTCCACCACTGCAGAAACTTGCACTGGACAGCACTAACCTATATAATGGGGTCAGTGATACCTTTCTCATAGAGTTATGGGGAGGATTAAGGTACAAGAAAACTGGCATAAAGAATTTAGCATGGTGCCCACTTGGGACAACAGTGACACTCTAAAAAGGTGCTAATTCTCTCCCTCCTCCCCCCTCAGGCATGTTTTTCTCATCTATCTTCATTT
Organism: Rhinolophus sinicus; assembly: GCF_057876585.1. NCBI lineage: Eukaryota > Metazoa > Chordata > Mammalia > Chiroptera > Rhinolophidae > Rhinolophus > Rhinolophus sinicus. The sequence continues at coordinate 132,188,195 of NC_142503.1, forward strand.
TGTTTTGAGTAAATCCTCACCTTCCCTACTTTTTCTATTGCCTCCTTTAAAGTTAAAAATTATTAAAAATGATACCTGGATCTTTGCTGTTTGAACTAATATTCTCAAGATAACTTTTTCTTTAAAAAAAATTCAGGAAGGAAAAGAAAAAGATATCCAGTAATAGCATAGCCAACAGCTGTCTAGTTTTACTGCTTGGGAAGAAGGCGAGTATAGGCAGCAAAGATGGTACATATGGTTTATTACATTGCAGGTCTCCATCTTGAACCAGAATGAAAATGCTTCCTCTGTGAACTCCGTGCCTTCTGTACTGATCGTCCACGTGGGACATCAATAGTATTCATTTTGTAAAAACTGAAAACCCTTTAAAAACATGTCCCAGAAAATTCTGTATCTTAAGGTGCTCCTTTTTCTTTCCTTTCCCCTCCAGCTTCACAAATAAGTCACAGCCTTTCCTTTTCCCTCTTACATTATTTTGTCAATGACATCACAGTGTGAAGGGACTACACTCGCAGCGGCATCATCAGCGTGAATCAGACTCTTAAGAAAAGGATTTTTTTTGAGAAAATCCAAAATTCATGGATTTTTTTTTTTTTTTCTGAAATGATTGAGTTGGTTTAAAAATCATCTTGGAGCACAGGAAAAGTCACAAAGAACAGAGTGAACTCTATCACCTTCTCCAGTGGCCACTTGGGAAAACTTTAAGCTAATTACTCTCTTCAGGTGACACAGATGGAAAAAACCAATCCAGAGAGCATTGGCCCTGAAACACCCTCAGGGATCCCTTGAAAGAACTTTCTTTGGAGCTCCATTCACTCGTGGTACAGATGGGGCGTGGGGAGGCATATTTAGTAGGCTTTTTTGTCAAGAACAATCCTGTTCAGACCAAATGGCCCCCCTGACCAAGTGCATCGAGGGGGAAGGAATGAGGAGGGGTAGTTCCTGCTGGGCTGTCATTCATCAGTAAATACTTGTTTCATACTGAGAGGGTTAAAAAACAATTTGTTAGATGCTGGTTGATGTCCCTAGGAAAGTTGTTGCTTTCCTATGAAAATGTATCAGATTTATATAGTACTTACTATGTGCCAAGCATCGATGAGTGTGTCACACACATATTAGTTTATTGAATGCTCCTAACAACCCATAACGTTGGTACTTTTCTTAGTTCCAGTTTCCAGGTGAGGAAGCTGAGGCACAGGGAGCTTCTATAACTTTCCTGAGGCCAAGCTTCTTGAAGGAGCAGAGTAGGATGTGAGCCCTGAACTCAGGGCCAAGTTCATAACTCTGCAGACTGCACTCGTACCTTCATCATTGAAAGATCACAAACCCACCGCTCTTCTCTTTCCCTCCGGCTTCACAAGTACGCCCCAGCCTCCCCTCTTCCCTTTTAGAGTCTTCTGGTTTTTTATCTACCTCCAGAGCATTTTCACAGAAGCCTTGATACTGCTCAGTAGAAAAAGTCCTTAATCACTGAGACCTGTCTTTGCAATAGGCAAGTGCAGCCTGTTTTCTTCTTAACCAATTAATAAAAACAGCTGCTGGCTTCTGACAGGCTGAGCCAGAGGGGTTTGTATTCATGTGTGGTGTTAGTTGGCAGGGGGAAGCCCCACCGTGAAGGCAGGGGAGGTGCTATGAGAGTAAAATAGAAGGGGAAGCCTAGAGAGGTCCCTGGCTTTGGCTTTCGTTTGGCCTCATGACTCCATTTCAAAGAGTTGGAAAGTGAGCATAAGGTGGACGCTGATCAGGAAGAAGGTAAGATCCGATGGCACGGCAGCAGGAGGGTTGAGGTAGGTGGGCAAGGGCTAGGACACCTCGTTCAGATCTCGCTGCTGTAGCTGAGCGGAATGAACTGGAACCAGGTATTTAGCTTCTCTTGGCTTCAGAGTTTTCATCTTTAAAATAAGAAGGTTAAGACAGTTGATTTCTAATATTTCTGAAGTCCCATTCAGCTTCCCAACAACTTGATTCTATCCAAATACTTTCCTAACCTTACACCTCATTCATTTAACAAATGTCTTTTGGAGCACTTGTGATGTCCTCAGATAATTTCCTCCGATCTCAACTTCACTTGGTATGTTAAAATGTACTTCCCGAATTCAAAAACCCACCTCCGCCCATTATCTCACTCAACACTTTATTCATAGTTTACTTTTTCCAGTGTATTGCTCTAAACTTTTTTCTTCTCCAGAAAGTTTATACACTCTTACTTACCCTTAACTAATTTTGACTCCACTTTCTACTTGCTTTCTCAAGCAATCGCCACATGAACCTAGCTGAACCACTTTAGGAAGCTGGAAGCAATTAGTCATTAAAAATCAGGCCTAGAACGTGAAATAAATTGGATAAAGAGAAACATGACAATTAAGTAGCCTAACACTGTGAAATGTAATCTCGTTTGCCTTCCTTTCCCTTTACCTTTCTGGGGTTTTATGAGAATGTGGGAAGGAATTAATCTAAGCTGAATAATACAGGGGAGGGGCCCAAAGGTGAGGGGAAGTGACTCTGGGAAGTTTTCTTTTTAGGCAGCATCCAGCTTCTGCAAATTGACTTTTTTTTTTTTTTAAGTTGTTAATGTTGATTCATCTTGTGAGAGTCAAGGAGCTAGGTTCTGCTCCCAAGAGATGACGTACCTTTTTTGTTGCCATCACGCTTTTAGCCTTATCTTTCTCACCAGATATGTCTCTGTTGAACTGATGTTCTTATTGCTATGAGACATAAATGGCTGCAGCCTCACTCTGAAAGGATGGTGAGATGGGAGAAACATGGAGGACTAACGGGAGTAGTAAACTCTCCACACTAATACGTCCTGTGTTCCTTTTTCAAGTAGCTGGGTACTGATTGCTTTTTAACAAATAGTGACAAAGAACATCTTGTGAGTCAAATGCTACCTAAGTATTTATGATGCCCATTTTAACTTAGTTGTTTAAGACAGATCATTATTTGGCCTTCTGCTCAGGCATAGAATAGCATTAGAGAGTTTAAGTGTCTTGAGGTTAGAACAAGAGAGAATCAGGGGAGGTTGGAAAGGTGACAGTCTTGTCTGTCCCGGATTTGGGGTAGTAGGTGCTTAATAAACATTCATAACAGGACAAGACACTGAGGTAAGCGATGTCCAAGAGAAGTTATTATTTCCCCCTTGCAAATGTTACAATATTAAATAGAATCGTTTTTCAAACCAACTAAGATCAAATTTGGTAGGTTGCTTATTAGAACATTACAGTGAGACACATTTTTCAAAATTCCCTAAAGGACCAGAAGTAGTAATACTTTTCATGGTCATGAGAACCACTGGCTGGAACCACCATGCTGCTATTTCTTACTCATCTTCATATTTAGGTGGTCACTGCTTGCTTTCACTCAAAATTGTTTTAGGTCTACCTACTGCCGTTCAGGCTGATCTGGGGTAGAAAGTACTGGGTTATAGTCAATGAACAGAGACCCCTCTCTCTTTACAGATTTCCCATATCAAAGTACACATTTCATGAAGATGAACTTTCTTCATCTTTGTGTCCCTGGAGCTTTGTATATAACTGCTGCTTAATAATGATTGTTGCGTGAATACATCTTTGTGATAGGAGTCATGCTTCGTAAAGGAAAGGGAACTGTTTGGGTAAACGGGGAAGCCTCTTGACCTGATGAGTCCTGAAGTCTGTGTCTTGACTGTGACCGCAGAAAAGCCAGCTAGGAATGTTTGCTCAATTTTTCTAAGCAGCCCCTCTAGATGCCCCCTAAATGACAACAAGGGAAAAGAATGGTCATTCTCATGAAGCTTTTCTTTCTTTCTTTTTTTTTCCCCCTCTGTGAAGTCAATCTTCCATGTCATCTCAGAGGGTAAAGTACAGTATACGTTCTACTGAGAGAACAACAACCTGGGCTGACACGCCTTCAGCTTCAGGACTCATGTCTGTGACGTGCTATTTTGGCAGGAAGTAGAACTCACAGTTTTAGAAGACTGGCTAAGAGTGTGCATTTGGGAGCCTGCTTGCCTGGATGGAAGTCCTAATTGTACCACTCACCAATGCTGTGAACATGGGAAAACCACTTCATCTTGCTGTTCTTCCAAACAGGAAAAAGAGAATAGCACTGCTATGAGTGGTTCTGTGCATCAATCAGTTAATATATATGGAGCAACTAGAACTGTGTTTGGCACTTAGCAATCACCTAATAAGTGTTAGATGTTATTACTGTTCCCCACTTATTAACCGTGCAACTTCGGGCAGTTATGTTTTCTTGGCCATGGTTGCTTCACTTTTAAAATGAACCTAATAATACCTCACCTACCGTGAGGGGCTGTAATCAAATCATCCCCTGGGACCCAAGACTTGCCCCACTCTTCACGAAACTGTACTGGTGTTGTGGGTATTGCAACGATGCTGGAACTGTATAATTCTGCTCCATGCTGTAGTGTAGAAGGGCCAATGAGCCCTTCCGGGTTATGTCCCATTTTGCCCAAATCGGCTGAGGGTGCTTAGAAACGTATTCTGAAAATCAGTAATTCATTATGTCTGAAAAAATGGAGCCTTCTCAGTTAAAGAAAAAACTCCGAATATGTGCCCATATCTCCCCCACCCTGACCCGTATACTTGATGGTCTGCATAGCTCTTTAGAAGATAGATCTTCTGATCTGGTGTCATGATTCCTTTTTTTCTCAGCCATGAAGAAGCAGAAGTCTGATTTTATCAATGGGCATTTTCTCTAGACAGGAAGCTTGTTCTAAGACTTAAATGGCACCAATGAGTATTTCTGCATGTGTGGTGGTGGCCTTTTGATTAAGTGTGCCCTATTTAATAATCCCAAAATATACTTGAATCAGTAGCAAAAAGGAAAGTATCCATTTAGACACAAAGTCAAATCAGGGATTAGGAATGACTGTCTTTGCTTTCCCACAGGGGTTAATGGAATATAATACTATGTACCCTCTTTTGTGTGACAGTTCCTTTTTGAGCACATTGCTAGCAATGTATTATTGCAATCAGAATTTCTCAATATTAATATTTATTGAGGAACATGATTCCCGTTGTCAGTGTGGGACCCACAGCCATTCCTTGCTATAAGAGAAGGCAAGACTGTCATTTTGCTTGTGGTGACAACGGTTTTGCAGAATAAACTGCTGTTTGTATTTAACACTTGGGCTCAATCTTCTTGCAGCTTTGCTCAAAGAGAGTCTGTGATTACTATTAAGCCAGTTTGACGCTCCTGATCCATCCCAGGTGCTTACCAAATGCATGCTGATTGGATGGGATGTGAAAGAGAAACGCTGAGACCTTCAGGTACCACAGGAAGCTGTCCCAGGAGAAACCCAGGCATCTGGGAAACAGGGCTACAGTCTGTCCACGACCTCAGTTGCCAGGTTCCCAGCAGATAATCAGAGTATTGGAAACTACATTGAGCTGATGTTGGGTCGTTGTTTTGTTTGTCCCATTTTTGTGTTAGGCAAATTGGGTCTGTGATAGAGACCTGACTGATAGAGACCTTTCAGATGTTTTGCCCCTTAGGGGAATATGGCTCCTTAGGGACCTTTGATGAATCGCTTTGCCTAACAAGGCAGGTTGTGTGTTACTTTGTACCATGCCAGGTTTCATTCGGTTGGATCACTGAAGCAGAGAGGGATGCCCGGCTGCCAGGATTCCTAAGGAAGCCAGGAAGTCAGAGCTGCTGAGCCAGAAGCTTAAGATTGGCCGGGAGCGTGGAGGGTAATCGTTCCTGCCAGCCGGGACTATTTACTGTGCCACCCTAAGGCCGGTGGACGTGGGGTGTGGTGGGCGTGCTTGCCTAAGTACCTGTTTGTAGAGCACTGAGACACTAGGGCAGAGCTAAAACAGTAGTAATCTGAAACCAGTTGTGTTGGTTTTCCTTCTCTGGCCCCAGCAGCTAAAATCTGCATTCCAGATGAAACCTGCAGGGAAGCGGAAGAAGGCACTTAAAAAAAAAAGAAAGAAAGAAAGCTTCAAGGGCAGTAAATTAACTGCTTCTTGAGTTCCAGTCATTTTGAAATGATCGATTTCTTTCTTTCTTTTTATTTCTTTACTTTGGGCTTTGTGCGTGGCTATTGATCTGTGTACCCTGCTAGGTTTTCTTTTTTTTGGCCTGGATGGCACAGGCTGCTGCCCATAATTTAGGTGGCCTAGGAGGGTCTGGTCCGCAAGAAGTATTTCAGTCATTTCCTGCTGATTCACTTTTGAATGTCTTGGACTGCTCCGTCCGTCTGGTTGAGGGCTGTCAGGATCAGCTTGCCGGCTCAGCACTTTCTGAAGTCTCGCTTGCTCACCAATGAGGAAGTTGAAAGCAACCAGGGGAACGACAGGCACTGGGGGCGGAGCTGTGGTAAAGTCCTGGGCTGGGATGACTGGGGGCAGGCTGACTTTCCTTAGGACAAAAAGCCTTTTGTCCACGGGAATAAATACGGAAGTCCCAGAGGAGCACCCTCCCCGGCCCGTGTGTAGTAAGGTGCACCGCCTCAGCCGCTTCTGGGCATAAAGCTGCACTGACTTTTTACAGTTGCCCTGGGTGCACCATCGTCGCGCAAGCAAACCGGAAGGAGGGCACAGTGAGGTGACCTGAAAGAGACCAAGTGTGCTCGCCCTGGCCGAGGAGTCTGGCCGCCGGGTCCTGTTGCTCTCTGTCCTGTAAGTTAAGAGCCGATGGAGTGGATAAACTGAGAGCGGAGGAAGGCGACGAAAGTCAGAACTTCCACTGAGGGCACTGCTGTGGGACATGGAGGACGTTGGTAACTCTCTGAATGGCAGTGATGTCTCGGAACCAGAAAAACCTGAAGCTGGGCTTGACATGGCTCAGTCGATCCTGAGCAAGTTCTCTGTGAAATCCCTGTTCGGGTTTACAAGTAAATTGGAATCAGTGACGCCTGAGGAGGAAGATGCCGTGCTGAAAGCATTCCGCAGTTTAGTGGCGGGTCCCACGCCTCAGCCTGAGGATCCCCGCGATGGCTCAGATCCGCAGGAGGCAGAGGCTCGGGTTCCACCTGACCTCGGAAATGATGGGAAGACTCCAAAGGTGGAGACAGAGACCGAGTCAGAGGGAAGTCAGAGAAAAGCAGAGGCAGGGATTTCTCTCCCAGGTCAAGAGCTTGTTCCACTCGCTGCACTGAGTGTGAGCACAGACGATGTCATTTTGGTTCGTGGGACCCTCGTGAACACCACCAGTGATTCTGACTCTGATGATGGGGGCCAGGATCCAGAAGAGGGAGGCAACACCAATGGCCCGAAGTCCCCTAGTGTTGTTTTATCTAAGCCATCTGAGGAGCCCAATGACACGCCAGGCGATTGTAGGGAGAACATTGCCACTGGGGAAAGGGATGATGCAGAGTGCTCTGCCGAAGGTCCTCAGGGGACTCCGCCTGAGATAGGCAGCAAACCAGAACCTGGCAATGGTGGTCTTCACACAGAGCACAGCTCCAGCAAAGGACAAGCTGGAGAAGATGGTTCCCAAGTTCTACCTGTGGTCACAGACCAGAACTTGAGTGTTGGTGTGACTAAGAGCACCTCTTCTAAAAAAGAAGTCCCTGGAGAGAAGCCATTCCAGCTTCCTGCTTTTTTTAGTGGGCTTCGTGTGCTGAAGAAGGGGGCTCCAGCCGAGGGAGGGGAGACCATCACCGAAATTAAACCAAAGGATGGGGACCTGGCTTTGCTCAAATTGACCCAGCCTGTTCAGAAGTCCCTAGCACAGGCAGTGCCACAGCCGGTGAAGACTGGGGAGAAAACAAGTGATCTAAAGGCCACTCCCACTCTCCTGGAGCAGCTCTCCCAGCTACTCAGCATTGACATGCCCAGGGCCGAACTGAAGGCAGAAGACCCTGAGCCGCCCAGGGGAGAAGAGATGGGCTGCAGCGCTGCCCGGGAGAGCCAGAGCGGCCCCGGACAAACACAAACCCAGAGTGGGGAGGTCAAGACAAAGCCACCAGAAACCGCCCTGGAGGCCTTCAAAGCCTTATTCATCCGTCCCCCCAAAAAGGGGACCACCGCTGACACCTCTGAGCTGGAAGCTCTCAAGCGCAAGATGAGACATGAGAAGGAGTCCCTACGAGCAGTGTTTGAACGGTCCAAGTCAAGGCCAGTGGATGGCCCCTCCGATTCCAGAAGCGTATGTAGACTTGGGTTTTACATTTTGTTACAAAATGTGATGCTGTTGCATTTCTTTTGAGGTTTCCTGTCAAAGGGAACCCCAGTTACCTCTTAGTGACTGTCTTTTAGGTGAAAGATGATTATAATGAAATTGTCCTTGTAAGGAATATGGAGGTATGGAGTTGGACAGAAGCGTTGTTTTAGTCCCTTACATTTGTCTGGATTGTTACAAGTGGGATACATGTAAAGATGTGCTGGTAGTAAAGGGAACCTGTTGCTCTAAGTTTAAATGTTACTAGTAAATGTTCTTATAAAAACTAAGCAGCATGAGGATGCGATACAACGAGGAAACACAGCTCAGATTTCCTCACCTCTTAATTAGACACCTGTGTGAAAACTACTTTTCCTTTAAAAGCCTGCCATTTGGTGGAATACATGCTTGTGATATGATTGAAATGTTGCGTGTCGGTTACAAGGCATCCTGACTGAGCACTGGGTTTAAAATGTGACCTTGGTTTTAATTCTAACTCCATTTACTGTCTGGGTGTCTTTGATCATCTCTGAGCCTAGTCTCCTCAATGTGGAAAAAAATAATAACCCTCAGCTTATGCGGTGGTTGTGAAGATAAAGTAAAGTTAGCACATGTTAGCTATGTAATTAATAAAAACTGTAACTCAAAGAAAATTCGATAATTTATAAAGCCTAGCAAGCACCTGTGCAGTAGATCTTAAAGGTTCATAGGGACAGCACATAGAATTTCTTGGTTAGTATCAACTCAGAACTCAATCATTCCCTTTTAAATGTTTGATCAGTTAAAATGCTAAAAATTAAAAAGTCTTTGGAAAAAATTATCTTGGGTTGTAGTGAAAAACTAAACACAGTATAACATTCTCATAGTTATAAAAAATCAACTCATGTAAGAATAGTTGATTTTTTGAATAAGAAAGCCATCTCATTATATTTTTTTAATAGGAAAGAAAAAGAGAATTGAAATTAGCAAGTGGAGTGCTTAGAGAAGTGTATCTTGGCCTATAGTGAATGTTCATGGAAAATGTGGCGATTATATTATAAATAATCCTGGAGTTGTTTGGGATACACTTGTAAACATTCCTATAAATGTACCTGATTATAGTACATTTGTATTTAGATCTTCAACTCAAAGTACATTTGTGATTATTTTTAATAGTTATTATAAAAATCATCTATCAAGTGTTGTGTAATACTCGGCCTTGAGGTCTTTTCATTGAAGTATAATTGACATATAACATTGTATTAGTTTTAGGCGTACAATATGATTTGACATTTTTATGTATTGCAAAAGCATTACCAAAATAAGTCTACTTACCCTCTGTCCCCATACAAAATTACTAAATTATTTTTCTTGTGATGAGAACTTTTAAAATTTACTTTCTTAGCAACTTTCAAATTTGCAACACAACATGATTGACCGTGGTTACCATACTGTACGTTAATTACATTCCCATGGCCTTGAGTTTTTTTGTTTTGTTTTGTTTTCACTCCCACTGATCACTTTACATTTCTGGGAAAGGATTGTATTGTAGTGAGATGTTTCCATTACACCCAGTGAGCTCAATGTGCAACTGGTCATTAGTATTAATTTTAGAGTTAGCATGTTTGTTTTCAGGGAATAATTGGCTTTGGGCACATTTCATTTAACGTATTCCTTTTGTTGTCCATTTTTTGAACAGCCTGACCACAGCCCCACTGAGCAGGACGATAGGACTCCTGGCAGACTCCAAGCTGTCTGGCCACCCCCAAAGACAAAGGACACAGAAGAAAAAGTGGGATTGAAGTACACTGAAGCAGGTAATGTGAAAACAAGCCAGGTACCCAGGAAAGAATCTCTTACTGCAACGGCTTTTAGTTCTAATTCAGTAGATTCTCAGAATTTGAGTTTTTGTTTTGTTATAAAATGTAATGCTGAAGGCTTTTGTTTTTGGTTGTGCTTTTAAAGTGAACCCTTGCACACTTATCATTAATGAATCTCTGAGAGATGAAAGGTAAATGCAGTGGAATGAATGAAGGGGGCATGTGTGTAAAGTAGGAGAACCTTTGAGGAACTAATGGAGAAGGTAGATTACAAATTCCTCAGGAAGCAGGTGGTTGGCCCTCATATAATGTTGTGGGAGCTGGCAGGGTTGCTGGAAGAGGCAGAGTATGATTCTCCAAAGCTGTAATCTGATTTGTTTGTCTTTGAGTAATGCTTTTGAGCTACAGGAACCTTGTGTAGAGTGAATGTACAGATACCATATCAGTTACTCTTTCACTTTTGTGAGACAAAGCTTTATTTAATTCATGACCATTTTTAAAGCAATCTAACTCTCTGGAAACCTTCCCAGGACTTTTGCTTGAATATATTTAAATGGAATGGGAACCTAGGTATCTTTACTCTTTAAGTGAAAAGTTCACATGAAATTTTTACAAAATGAAGAATGAGAGGATAGTATATCTTAATTGCATATGTGTGTGTCTATAGTTGTCGCTAATGAAAACTGTCATCTTCCTGTTATTAAAGGTTATCTCTACAGGCTTATATTTTGCTGGTTGTCTTAGGTTTATAGGTATATTAAGATTGGTCTACCGGGTTATAGAAAAATACTTCTTTCAGTTCCTATTCATTGATAGACATAAGTGGATCAAAGTTTGCATAGTTTAGTAATGTGTGGGTTCTCTGCAGTATCATCAAATTACTTTAGTGAGTGAGTACACAGATGAATCTTGAGTTGGCAACCTCATTCTACAACCCGATTGCTTGTAGTCACCATTTGCACAATTACAAACTCGGCTACCCCAAGGTGTCAACTTCTGCTTAGCATTTTTTTATGTAGTGCTTGACTTACAGAATGAAAATTATTATATCCTTAGTGGAAATTATATATATATATATATATATATATATATATATATATATATATATATATATATATATATATAGCCTTCCCATCTTCTTTCCTTCGTTTGGTTTTCCAAAATTGAAATGCTTGTGATTGCAACTTGGAACCACCTTACCAAGTTATTTTTCTCATGATCTGGCACAGCTTGAGCACTTAAAAGTACTGAAGTTTGCTTTTAATGACAAACCAGAGTCCTGTGAGTTCTTCTTCCTAGTTTATATCGGTGATCTTAGTCTTGTCCGTCTCAGTGTGTCACGGCAACCTTCCTTGTAATGAGCGCTTGCTGAGTAGAGAAGGAAATAAATGTCAGTCATAGTTTGGGGGTGTTAATACTTCTACAGAGATTCCTTCGTCTTCACTTCTGTCCTCTTCCATTTCCAGAAGCTCAAAGGAGCACTGTAATTTACCCCATCGGTGGCTTTCCCAGTCTTTTTTTTTTTTTTTTAATGGAATGAAATGTGTTTTCAGAGATCTCTGAGATCTTGGATGAGATGGGTAAAGGGAGGAGGAAGGGGTGAATAATGATAGTTGTCTTGGCTGGGCTCTGACGGCACAATGACATCATGCGACAGAGAGAAGTCAGCTGTTTGGAGAAGGCATCTAGGTCCCCAACCAGTGCCCAGGGGTGGCAGTACTGTGGCTTACTTACCAGCTCCCAGGTCTGAGGCTCGCTTTCTTAGGTGCTCATTATTATGCTGATACACTTTGGAGTTATTAAAGACAAGTAAGATACCCCATGCCTTCAGGAAATATTGTTACCCCCTACTCAATACCAGCATATGGTTGCCTTGTAATTTATTGCTAACCTTGAGGAAGTTAACATTCTCCATGTTATTGTCTTAAGCTCTGTTGTTGAGAAAACTGGAGTCTTACAAGCATTTGGTTTAAAACAACGCATTCTGTGGTATTGGCATTTGTTTCCCTGCCCTTAGGGAAACGGAAAATTTGCTACTCTGTAGGAAGCACAGAAAAATTAGATCAAAAATATTTCAAGGTATTTGAAGTCTTATGCATTTACATCTTTGGTGCTTTTATTTTTCCTAGGGTGTATTATTCATTAAATTAGTGAAATGGGAGGTCAGGACTCTAGCATTCATATTTCAAGCATGGAATTGCAATTCTGTGCTGTGACATCTAAGTCCAGTTCTTGGCAGAGATGGAAAAGAGATTGTTTTTCATCGTGAATCTCACACTGTCCTTATGCTGCCCTCGGCCACTTCGGACTTACCACTGCTTGGATTTCCCTCTATTCAGAGTTTATCATTCGATGATCTTTTTTTTTCTCAGGGCTTAAGATATCACCTAATACTGTAATCTCACTTTTGTTCAAGGATAAAAAGAAAGAGGGCTGATATCAGAGAAGCTGTCCCCTTAGACTACTGCTTCTCGAATCCTCTTAGCCATATGAAGGCGGCTAGCCACTGTTGCTGGTGCCCACTGCCCAGGATGCCCTCTCCTGCCATTTCCAAAGCCATCAGCAGCATCTGTAGCTGCTGACACTGTGACTACCTCCCTTGGCAGCTAAAGCCTTTGGCTCCTAATAGAGCCTCGGATGCCATTCTGATGACACTGTGCCCACCCTCTAGGGCAGTTCTGCTGCCAATCTATGAGCTCTTGGAGCCTTGGTGATGTGCCAGTGGAGAGAAGCACCAGACCTGCCAGAGCTGTCACTCAAGGGACTACCACAGGTGTTGGAGTTCACCTCCACGACTCAGGGAGGGTCCCCAGGTTAACTTACTGTTGTGCCTGGGTTGCTCTGCTCAAATAAGAGAGAATTGCTTTCTCCCATCTCTTAGCTGTGCTTTCTTACGTTATTATCAATGCAATCGTGCCTTATATTTGGAATGTCTAAGCAATTTTGAATGAAAAGATAATTTTTTCCCTTGGAATTGGGCTAGGGACCATCTGAGTGACAAACCCCGTGTTCTTCTCAGAATTACCTTTCCCTCCTCTGAGTACAGGAGCTTCCTATTGAAACAAGCTTGTGGGATGTCTTGCTGTTTCAGACAAAATTTTTTAGTGGGCACCTCATCTCCTTAAATGGTTAACCAGTGCATGGTGAGTCCAGGCCACTTTTCTGTGGGGCAGACCAGAAACATCTGGATACAGTATACCTGATTAGCCTGTGAAGCTTGGGGCTGAGTAAAACCCAGTCAGTAAATTGCTCAAAGTCTTTAAAAAAAAACAACAACAAAAAAAACTAGAAAGCATAAGGATGTTCTGTTTCAGACTCATTGAATTGTAGGGTAAACATAGGGTTAAACTTTATCTTAAACTTGAATAAAAATTTTTTTCTAAACCAATTTAGGTCGCTTTTTTCCTTTGTGAAGCATAAATTTACATATACCGTGTTTGCCCAAAAATAAGACCGGGTCTTATATTGATTTTTGCTCCAAAAGACGCATTAGAGCTTATGTTCAGGGGATGTCATCCTGAAAAATCATGCTAAGGCTTATTTTCCAATTAGGTCTTATTTTCGAGGAAACATGGTATTACTAGATCAAACAGGGTCCTGTTAGGGATGATGTGACACACTCAAATTGGGTGATTTGATTGAGAGAGAGTTTATTAGAGACTATTTACAAAGGTGCGGGCAGGGTTTAGGAAGAGCAATAAGAGATGGAGCAGTACACTGGGGCTGGTGGTAGTGAGAAGTTTTTATAGCCCTAGACCTGAATGAGGCAAGAGTAGCAGAAACTACTAGGATACACAGAACTTCAGAGGGAGGCTGAGTGGTATGGAGAGGGCTGCCCCACAGGAGCCCATCATGAGCAGGGGCCTTGAGTGGAGGTCTGCAGTGACCTGAGGGAAGGGAGCACGGGTGGGGGGTGGAGAGTGAACACCCTGACCCTCTTTACCTGCTTTCTGGTCTCCCACCATCTTCCCATTGGCCAAACCCAGAGAGAAGTCAGAGGACTGGAAGCTGCTTTACACCTTCTTCCCTTTAGGCTCAGAACTGGGGGCCAGAATAGGGTGGAGAGTGGCTCCAGAAAGGCAAATAGAAGATACCCAGCACAGGTACACTGCCAACAGACTCCAGAGAAAAGAAGGTTCTAGCGCCCCTCAGCCTGCATGAAGGATTGGCCTACACTTAAAATTACTACTGACCACACAGGGTTCTATACAACGTTGTAAAAAGAAAAACTTCTGTTTTTTTGTCATCCTGTGGAAGGGTTATGTTTTCTACTCCAGTCAGTCCATAGAAAATATAAGCCATCATCAGAGCCTTGGTCTGGGGATACCTTCTACTCCTTAATGTAGAAGCTTTGTTTGCAGGTCTCAGAAAATCTTTCATTAGGTTTAAATGTATCTCTATATTGCAGAATAAAATAACAAATCTGGAACTATCCACAAATATCACAAAGCGAAAGAAACTTTCTATAATCTTGTTCCGTAGAGAAACCATTGCCAACATTTTGTAGTATGATAGGCCTGTGTGAATTTAAGACTTAAAAAAATTTTGATCACACTCTACAGATTGCTTTTCTCATTAGAATACTTGCCTGTATCTTTAAGTGACTTTTGCTACATTTTAACAGTGGTTGTATTTATAGAATTTTTTTCCAGTTAGTATAAGTAATATAATAATAGAAATAACAATGCTATAAATATTTTTCTTTAATTAAAGTTTATTGGGGTGGCAATTGTTAGTAAAGTTACAATGCTATAAATATTTTTGTTAATGGTTTTCTTTAATTATTTTAGGATACACTCCTTGTGGTGGAATTCCTAAGGGTATATATACCTTTTTAAGGTTTTTGATGCATAATAAAAAATTGCCAAAGTTGCTTTTTTATACTGAATATATTTAGATAAAAAGAAATACTTTTAAAACAAAATATTTCCTCCTCTTTATCATTTGCTTTTAGTTTTACTTGTAATTTCTGGGGTAGAGAAGTTTTAAATATTTATGTAGTCAAATCTATCCTCGTTTTATTTTATAACTTTTCAATTTATTTTATAACATTTTATTTTATAACTGGTTTAAGAAGACCTCCCGTATTCAAAGGTCATCTATATTTTCAAATTTCTTAAATGATTACTTTCTACCTCTTCTTTTCTTCTCTCCTTTCATTTCATGTCAGAAACTGTATTTTTGGTGTATAGCCTGAGGTAGAGATCTGAGACAACTTCTTTTTTCTAAGTTGCTAATTTTATAGCAGGTCGCTGGAGTATTATTCCTCTCTGTGCTAAGTGTGGGACTGTTTGGGGCTTTCTGTTCTCTTTGATGTGTTTGTATTTTGCACCAGCATCTTAATTATTGCATCATGATAATGCCTCTCAGAATCTGTGCAGGTTCTCATGCATAGTCTTTAAAAACATGTTTTTGGCTTTCCTATTATTTACTCTTACAGAAAATCTTAATTTGCTTTGTTAAGTTTCAAAAGGATTCCTTTGGATTTTTATTGGAATTGCATTAATTTCTAAATTAACGTGAAGGTGGGAATGAAAATTGAGATCTTTTGAAATGCTTAGTATGTCCACCTAGTAATATAGTTTATAAAACTATTCAAATTTTCTTTAATGATTTTTTAGTGAACTAAATTATACATATATATATGTGTGTATATATATATATATATATATATATATATATATATGTTATATATATAAAAGTTTATATATACTATATATAAGGTACACACTGGGGGTGACAAAAAAATGTATACAAGTGGACATTTTGGTCAATGTTGCTCAAGCAGTCGTTTGTCGTCATCAGAAGTGTCTGGACGCTGATGGTAAACACTTTGAGCACCTCTTGTAATTGCAGAAGTCAAACGTGACTTGTATTCATCTTTTGTTATCAGTACATAGTGGGTATTAAAATTTTAATAGTGTTCTTTCCTTTCTTAAAATGTGTATACATTTTTTTTGGCACCCTCTGTATATAGTATCTCCTGTACTTGTTTCTAAATATATTCCCAGGCATATTATTTTTAAAAAATACATGAGATGAATTTGTGTCTTGTGTTTTTTGTTGTTTTTTTTTCTTAAAAGTCAAATGCTTTCCTAAGAATCTAGTGACTCAAGCAAGCCAGCTCCTCTGTGAATTCCCCCCTTTTCCCAGTCCCCCAAGGCTAAGGCTGGACTGACTGCAGGACACAGGGGACTGACTGATCTCAGGGGTACCTTCCCTCAGTTTTACTCTGGTTAGTGATTCTTAACATTCGGTGACTCCTTTAAAAAGGTAATGACGAAAGAAAGCTATGGAAGAAGACACTGCAGTTAACTTTGCATATATTTCAGACCCTCCTCTCCCTAATGCCCTAATGCAGTTAATGTTGGTGCGGTTAAAATGGTACCATTCAGGGAACTGGCAGTGACTCAGTGACCCATGGAATGAGGGAGAAAAAAGCACAAGGAAAAGCACTCATGTTTGCTGAAACAAAATGAACTGTGCATATTTGGTTTCTCTTCCAGTGTGCATCTGGAAAACCTCTCCTCTCCCCAGGGTGTATCTCAGAGCTGGCCTGGAGCCAGGGGGTGGCATGTAGACCACCCTGCTGAGTGAGCAGCACGGGGAAGGGGGCCTAGTGCGGCCAGCGTGGTCATTTGAGTGAGCAAGCTAATAATGCACGTGGCGTCTCTGGAGACTTACTCACTCCACCCAGGATCTTGGAGTCGCTCAGGAACATCCCTATTTAGAGTAATTTTGGTTCAGATAAAAAATAAACCTATCCCTCAACTTAGCTGAGATCCACCTACTTTCTGGTTTGTTTCTAATTTGGATTCCCTTGGTTATAAAGGGATAGAGCTGTTGGCCGCCCCTCCTAGTGAGTCAGACTCCTTACCTCACCAGCCAGGGAGAGCTGTAAATATTTGGGAATATTTTATTGGCCTACTGTCCTTTTTAAAATTTCTCCATTCATAGTGAATGGGTTGCATTAGCCATGAGTGGATTTTCCTTTAATGTCATATGTCTAGATAGATTATCCTGCGTGTCCTTTTTTTTTGGTCGAGGGGATGAGTTTGTGCGTTGTATATTTTATAGGCTTTTGTGGTAAGTGACCATCACTGGCATGGAATTATGCTGACAGCCCGTACACTAGAAGCTGTGCAGATTAAAGACTGGGAAACCCTTATATTTTGTGCCTGGAGAAAGAGTATATTGGGAAACTAGAGGTGAAATGAATGGGTTAAACTTTCCCTTACTGGATAGCTGGGAGCCTTGGGGAGGAGATTGACTTTCCCAACACAAATGGGAGCTAAAGCTTGACATTAAGCAAAGGGAATCCCAAAATGTGAACCAGTGACTCAGGAATCACATGCTGTGTTCAGGAAATACTAGTAATGGTTTTTGGCTCAGGAAAGTGGAAGCAAGAGATTAATATTGTAAAATTCCAGATTCTGTGATTTTTAAAAAGTTAGAGCTTCAAACATTAGAAATCATTAAGTTCATCCTATTCACTTTACAGATGGCCAGAGAGGTCATTACTTCCTGGAGGATAACACATAATTAATAAGAGAGCTTACACTTTGAAATTACACTTTGAAGCAAAGAACTACAGCTCTAAGTCGAGAGTGATGAATTTTTTTTTCTGCCAGTGCACTGGGATTTAAAGATCTCCAAAGAAAACACAGGAATGGAGTATTTAAGAATTATGCTGGTTATTTAAAAAAATCATGGGAGCTGAGTGAGTCAATCTGAATAGTAAAGGGAAACATATGAGTCCACACTGGCTCACCAGACATCTCAGAGATTGAGTAGGTCACTTCCTACTGCTTTTTTAACTCATAAGAAAGGAAAGTTTTCATAGTATTTTGAATGCTATCAAGGCTCACTTAAGCAATTTAAAGCAAATAAAAATGCTCTGGTTTGCAGAATCTTGCAAAGTTCAGGAGGGGCTCAGTTAACATTTTGAGCCACGGTTTGTGTGCTAAAATGGATAGTGTAGACGTTATTCTATTTTAGGAGGTACATGAGCAAATATTTTTATTTCAATGATTGTATATTTCAGTAGTTTTGTTGTGTCTCAGAGAAAATAAAATGAGTGCTCAAATCCACTCGAAGCCTCTTGTGGGGAGACGCGAATGAAGTTTGATAGACCATATCCGTATGCCACGTCTTTACAAATACCTCCGTTCAATGTTTTTCTTCTTTTTGAAAACTTCTATCCGGATGGCCCCATTTTTCTTCTCTCCCTCACATCTTCATCTGTTGGCAACCACTAAGTGTGGTGAATGGAGTATTTCACTGAATCCCCCACCAAGCAGCTTCTCCATCTTTCCGTCTCCAGCAGCTTCCCCTGGTCTCCCCCACCACAGCTTGTCATTTGTAGCTCATGTACAGGCACACCTCAGAGACTCACCGCAACAAGGTGAGTCCCACTCTTTTTACTGATAGAGCATTTTGCCTCCTACGTGTAAAAAATACAGCATCTGTTAAGCACAATAAAGCAAAGTGCAACAAAGCAGGTACACCCATAGGCCCTCCCTCTCCCTTTAGCGTGCACATAGTCTTCAACTACCTCAGCAGAGAAAGGCATCGCTTCTTTAGATCCCTTCTTCCCAGAAAGCAGCTGGGAAATTGTAAAATGTCCCCTCCTCTGTAGAAAGAACAAATTGCTGTATTTCTGAGAAATAATTAAACACAGAGTTTCAATATCTAAACTCTTGAGCATCTCCCCCCGCCACCCCTTCCAAATAAAGGGAGGCATTGGATGAAGGAGCGAGGACATAAGATGAGAAAGGTAGAAAACTGCCTCAGAGGGAAAGGACAATTCAATCAGGGACATCTCAAGGGCATAAGTTTGGAATTACCTTTACTGCGGGTTTCACGGGTTTGAGCATCAAATAGACTTGGATTTGAAGCGTGGCTCTGTTATGTATGTACTAGCTGTGACCTGAGTCAGTATCCTCATTCATAAACATGAGGACAATGATAATTTTAAATATTATTGTCAAGATAAGATGAGGCATACGTGAAGTTCAATGGCATCACAATGGGCTTTTTTAAACCCATTTTTATTGAAGTATAACATACATATGGCAAATTGCTCATATTACAAGTATATAGCTGTTTGAATTATAACAAAATGAACATAGTCATGTAACCACCATGCAAATCAAGAAATCCTATATTACCTACACCCAGAAGCCCCTATTTTGCCCCCTTCCATTCACCAAAATTCCCCTTTTCCTGAAAAGAAACCAGGATCTTCTAACACCAGCGGTTAGTTTCACCTGCTTTTGACCTTAGTATAAGCTGACTTATTTTATGTCTTGCTTCTTTCCTTCAAAATTACACTTGTGAGAACCAAACAAGTTGTTGCATGTATATGGAGTTCATTCATTTTCATTGTCCTGTAGTATTCCATTGTATGAATGTATTACAGTATATTTACCCAGCCTAATGATGATGGGCAGCGATGTGGTCCCCAGTTTTGGGCTGTTATGAATTTGTTGCTATGTGCATCCTTGCACATGTACGTGACTTTTGCTACACATAGGAGCACAGTTCTTCTGGGTATACTTGGCATAGAGTAGCTGGTCGTAGAGTATGTCTGTATTCAATGTCAGTAACTTATAAAAACCAGCTTTCCAAAGTGATGTGTCAGTTTATACTCCCATCACCAGGGCACCACAGTTCCAATTGCTCAACATCTTTGCCAACATTTTGTGTCCTTGGTCTTTCTAATTCAAGCTGTTTTGGTTTCAATGATGTTTCCTCTATCAACCCCTTTTTAATGTCTATTGGCTGTTGGATCTCCTCTTTTGTGAAGTGCTTAGGATCTCCTCTTTTGTGAAGTGCTTATTCGAGTTACCTGTCCAATTTTAATAAGTTGTCTACTTTTGATTTTGTAGAGAAGTTCTTTTTACTGGATATGAGGCTTTGGGTTAATTCTGTTGGAAGTACAGGCAACCCCCGTATAACACGGCATTTCTATAACACAGTTTTGCTCTAACACAGTTCAAAAATTGGGGGAAGCCCTCGTACAACATGGCATGCTAGAACTCGGTTTCACTCTAACACGGTTTGAGAATTAGAGAAATCCCTGAACAACACAGAGGGTAATAAGAGCAAAAGATATCTTACTTGAAATTAGGGAAATCCTCGAATAACATGGAACATAATAAAAGCTTTTAAGAGCAAAAGACATATCATTTGAAATTTTTCATTCGAGCATGGATGTCATATCAGATTTGACTGCAGAATTTTAAAATTTATTAGAATTTTAAATCCATTTTGTTTGTGGAATATTAAGTTCAGAGGATGAAGATATCTTGTCAAAAAAACCATCCTGGTGCTTAGTAGTGATGACGAAGAAAACACTAATACATATTAATATGTTATATTTTTGGTGAAAGTTGATTTAATAAAGATGTTTCTCTTAATTATAAAAATATAATAGTATGCTTTTTTTTTTTTTTCTTGGAGCCTAACCCCCTTTTTTGTACTAGTTCTTTGTTTCATATAACATGGATTCGCATAACAGCATTTCTAGGAACCTAACAACCGTGTTATACGGGGGTTACCTGTATTTTCTCCTATTCTGTGGGCTGTCTTTTCACTTTGTCAATGGTGCCTTTTCATGAATAGGGATTCTCTGTTTTACAATAATCAAATTTACCTTATGAGTAGGGCATTTTGAGCATTTTTAAAGTAATCAATCTTTCCCTTACTCAAGTCATGAAAATAACTCAAGTTATTTTAAATAGGCATTTGTGTTCTTCATTTGTCACTTAGACCTATAATACACTGGCATTGATTTTTGTGTATGAGTTGAGGTGAGGTCAAGTTTGTTTTTTCCATATCCAAAATACCTCGATTTATTTACTGAAAAACCCACCTTCCTTCCCCTGGACTGTGTTCTGTTCCACCATTCTCTGGGCTAATCTAACCTTGTAACAGTTTAACAGTCTTAATGATTATAACCCTATAATAAGTCATGATCTACTAGTCTGTGTCCTCCTACCTTGGTTAGTCTCAGCTCTTCCTATTGCCATGTGCATTTTAGAATTACTTTTTATCGATTTGGATATGATTTTTATTGCTTTGACATCTGTATAATACATGAACATAGTATATCTTTTCTTAAATAAAATATGTATTTGAATATAGTCTTCTCTAGCTTTCTTCAGTGTTTATAGTTTTCTTTGTAGTTTTGTACAATTTCCTTTACATTTAAAATTTTTTCTGAGTATTCTAAAATTTTTGATGCAATTGTGCGTGTTTTTATAAATGCGATTTTTTGACTTTTTTGTAGATAGAATCAATCAGTCTCTCTCTCTCTCCCTCCTCTCTCTCTCTCATTGACCTTGTATTCAACTTTGTATCTTGCAAACTAGCTACCACACAGCTTTTGTTTCTTTGGGAAAATATGGAGATCTTTCCATGTCAGTACATGGAACATTCTCATTCTACCTTATTTTTTTAATGGCTACATAATAATCAATAAAATAGTAACTGTAACTTATTGAAATATTCCCTAATGTATAAATCTTTTAATCACGTATTTCATTGTTGTAAACAATGCTTTAATGATATTTTTGTACATCTGTTTTGTGCATAGCTTTAAGTACTCTGGTAGGATAGAAGCAGAATTGCTGTGTTACAGTCTTTGCCCATTTTAACCACTGGTAGATACCGAATAATTGCCCTCCCAAAGTATTGAACCAATTAATGCTAAGCTAAAATAAGAGTGCCCATTACTCAGACTTCACCAATATTCATTTAATTTATGCCAGTTTAATGGTTAAAAATGGCATACTGTTGTTTTTAGTTTGTATTTCTCTGATACTAGCGTGGTTGAATATCTATTCATTTTATCTTGTTTTGTGACTTGTTGGTGTTCTTTGCCCTTTTGTAAATTGGGTCTTTATTCTTATTGATCTGAAGGAGCTTTTTATATGTGAAGGAAATTAGTCTTTTGACTATTATATATATCTATACCTATACCTATACCTATACCTATACCTATACCTATACCTGTATCTGTATCTGTATCTATATCTATATCTATATCTATATCTATATCTATCTATATCTATCTATATATTGCAATCTTAGTGTCCAGCTTGCCACGTCTTTTACCTCCTGCTGTCTTTCATTACATGGAAATTTTATGTTTTATGTAGTCATGTCTTTTCTGGATTTGTTGTTGATCTTAAGGGAGTCTTCCCTAACGTAAACTTTAATAATATGTATATTTTAACTAAAACACACACATATGTTTAGTTTTTTTCAATCTAGATTATTTTTTTTTGTATGTGGTGTAGATAATGTGAAGGGTGGTAGCGTGCTGTAATGATTAGTGAGCTTGGGCTCTGGAATCTAATATGATGGAGGCAACTTCTAGGCTTCAGCAGTTACTAAAGCAAATTACACCTTTACTGGGCAAGTTACTGGGCAAGCTAGTTACTTTCCTTATTTGTTTTTTTGTTTTGTTTTAAGTTGTTTTTAGTATTCACTGAAATAATGCACTTAAAGACTTTATACCACAGTGCCTGGCACATTGTGAAGCCAACATAACGTAAGCTGCTGTTAGTTTGTTTTTTGCACGTAACTACTTGCCCTAACACTATTTCATAATAGTTCATTCTTGCTCTGCAGATACGGAGTGCCAACTCTCACATAAATTCCTTTCCATTTATTGCTAAATCCATTACTATTTTTGTTGATATGTTTATCTAAATCTTGTGCCAATTTTATGTTTTTGCAATTAATGCAGTTTTAAAGTTATTCAGATACCAGGTAATTCAAATCACCTCAATTCTTTTTTTTCCCCTCTAAATTTTGTTTTGGTAGTTGTGCAATGCACATAAACTCATATATATAAACTTGAAAGTTAGTTTCTCAAGATCTATGAAATGATCCCATTGGCATTATATAAATTATAGATCTATATTAGGGGCCTGATAACAATGAGTCTTCCCATCCAGGAACATAATTTATCTCTAACTATTCAGGATTTCTTCCCCCCCACTTTTTCCGCCTAACCTTCCCACCCCCCAACTCCAGTTCATGCCATTCATTCTCAGTCTAGTTGTGTAGGACACAGGTCCCTGACCCATGCTGGTATTGTGAGCCTTGTGCTCCTCCCGGCTGAGGCAGTTGGTTGCCCATCAGCCGCTCACAGCAGCTGAAGGCAGCACTGGCCCATGTGGGTACCGAATCGGCGACCTCGGCGTTAGGAGCCCGGCGCTCCAACCACCTGAGCCACTGGGCAGGCTCCAGCATTACTTTTATAGTTTTCTGTAAAGTTGTACAGTTTTCTTATAGATTGCACACACTCAAATGAATTTCTGCATATTTGATTATAAATGGGATTCATTACCCCATTTTAACTGGTTTAATTGGTATAACAAAGTGATTTTCATGTTTCTAATTCTGACTTTCTACTCATATTAGTTCTACTAATTTTTCAGTTGAGAGCCTTGGATTCTTTTTGGGGAGGATGGGTAGACAAATCATGATAATTTGTGTTTTATTTTTTTATTGTAATAAATATACATAACAAAATTTACCATTTTAACCATTTAAAAATGTTTTATCACTTTATTCATTCATAAGCATGTATTCTCACTTTGTATATGTAGCACATAGTGGTTTACATTTCTGTGCATTTGAGTATTCTAGATAACTCATATATAGTACTTTCCTCCCTCCCCCCATCTGCAGGAGATATGTTCCAAGACCCTCAGTGGATGCCTGAAATTACAGATAGTTCCAAACCTTATATATACCATGTTTTTTCCTGTACATATATACCTATGTTTAATTTATAAATTAGGAACAGTAAGAGGTTAACAATGGTAACTAATAATAAAATAGAACAATTATAATATGCTGTAATAGAAGTTATGTGAATGGCTTTGGGGCCCTTATTAAGTAAAAAATGGGTTATTTAAACACGAGCACTGAGGCACTGTGACAGAGATGGCTAATAAGTGATTAAGGGGCAGGTAGCATACGAGTGTACACAGACTTGGAAGCGCTGGACAAAGGGATGATTCACATCCCAGATGGGACAGAGCAGGATGGGGTGAGGTTTCATCATGCTAATCAGAACGGCATGCAATTTAAAACTTATGAATTGTTTGTTTCTGGAATTTTCCATTTAATATTTTTGAACCTCAATTGATCACTGGTAACTGAAACCATGGAAAGTGTAACCATGGGTAAGGGACAATCACTGTTTCAGTGGAATCATACAGTATTTGTCATTTGTGACTGGCTTATTTTACTTAGTATAACATCCTCAAGATTCATTCATGTTGTAATATGTGTCAGAGTTTCCTTTTAAAGGCTGAATAATAATCCATTTTATGTCTATAGCACATTTTGTTTATCCATTCATCTGTCAGTGGACAGTAGTGTTGCTTCCACTTTTTGAGTATTGTGAACAATGCTACTATGAACGTGGCTGTATAAATACGTATAGTTTAAGGCACAGGGATGTTAAGCTTCATATAACTTTCTTTAATCTGATTAACTAGTGAGTACATTTTACATCTATTATTGTAGAACCATCTCTGCATTCTTGAGATAGTCCTATGTTGTCATGATAAAATACTGAATTTGATTTGCTGATTTTCTGGTCATTTTAAATCAGGAAAAGTCTTAGCCAAAAATAATGAATTTTATGAATTAAAGACAAGGGAAACTAAATGAAGTTATGGAGATATTTTCTATATTTTTAAGTAGCAAAATATAGAGTGAGTTTGCAGCAATGCACTAGATTTGTTAAAATAGAAATGACAACCAAATAGTTTTCAGATCTGCCCCATGTTATTCTGTTATTTCTTCCTTAATGGGAAGACTCCTTTAGTGTGCCACTAACCAAGGTAAGTAGCAGTGAACTTTGCAAAAAAAAAAAAGCTGCTATTGTGTGTTAAGCTACGTGACACGGCTAGGACTGACTCCTGGGGGATTTCCCTTGACTTAGTTAGACACATATTCTATCTTGTGTTGTAATCTTAGAAGTTGCAGGTAAATGGCTGTGACATCAGAGTTACTGATGCTCCTAGATCATATCTAACTCTTACTTAGTAACATCTAGCACATTATTAGTGTCTAATTCATTGGTGTTATTAATTCCACTGTTACCAATAATAATATATTCATTTTACACATATTTACTGAGCATCTACTATGTCCTGATAAGTGTGATAGGTCCTTGGAATACAAAGGTAGATAAGGCAAGATTCTTGCACTCAAGCAGCTCATAGCTCTGTTTTTCGTTTTTGGGGTTTTTGGAGGGTGGGTGTGGTGGAGAGTAGGGTCCGGGAGAGGTGAAATGTAACAAGTAAGTGCAATAAAACATTCTAATGCTCTTACTGAAGAATGGATGGCGTATAGTGGAACACAAAGGAGAGTATGGTCAATCTGGAGTAATTAGGACAGGCCTGCTGAGCAAACTTGGAAGACAATAAATAGGCTGGATAGTTCAGATGGAGGCAAGGTATACCAAACATTCAGAGGAAAGGCAGAGTAGGGCTTGTGTGAAGAATTGCACACATTTTATTAGGATTGATAAGAGACAGGGTGATGGTATGCAAGTGTGGTTGTGCCTGTAGACTTGGAGGAAGGCACTTGGGGGCAAGAAATTGTATGGCATGCCGTGCTGAGGACCTTGGGGTACAGGGGAGCCATTGGAAGGTTTTAGGCAGGGGAATAACAGGACCAAATATGGGTTTTATAAGACTGGTGTAGAGGTACTGAGGATGCCTGTGGATCTGGAAGGGAGGCGAGTGGCTGCTGTGGGGAAATAGGAAGCCCCGTTTGGAGTTCCTTGGAGAGTGGCCCACAGAATAGATTATAGAGGCAATCAGTGGTTTCTATTTTCTTGTGAACAGGCACATTGAAAAGAAAAAAATATGTTTATTCATGATACTGAGTGATAATGAAATCAGAGTTAATAAAAATCAGTAGATACTTGGTTTCATCTTTGGTGATGGCTTATATCTCTTGCTAAACCTATTGCCAGGGCTGTCAGAAGAATAAAATGAGATCATTTGAATTTAAACTCATTTTTTTTGCCCAGCCTGGAATGAGTGTGGGACTCCGTGGTGAGATGTGTCAGTCTTCATTATGTTTAGGGATTACCCAGTTCGTGAATAAAGTGTGTGTTCCGCACTAGGTCCATTTGCCTGAAACGAACTCATGTAAAACAAGTTGTCTAACAGCAATTTATCTTAATATTATCAACAACATATTTCTATTTTTAACAATAAGTAACTGTCATGTTTGATATTTGATATTCTCTGATGAGCCACATACTTTCTAAAGTTATCAACTGCTTCTTTCTAGACAACAAAATTGATATTATACTTTTCAAACTTGGTACACTGTTTACCTCCGCTCTGTTATCCGTTAAATTCTATCATATTTCCTCCAGTTCTAGCATTGCTTCTTTTATAAAGACTTTGTCTATCTTACCCTCTCCTGAACTTTTCTGAAATCCTTGGCCATGGATACTGCCTACGATATGTTTTTTATTATTGAATTTTTATTTAAATCTGATATCGTTTAACATCCTATGTGTTTGTCTTATCCCCCAAATTAGTCTTTCATCTTCAGTGGAGGAAAAAATAATCTGGGGAAAAAATAATTCAGGTATTTAGAGTGGGGTCCATGAATATGCATTTTTAATAAGATACGTAGGCATTTAGGATATAGCTAGATCAGCAGCCTTTAAACTGGGAGGCACAGAAGGAGCCTCCAAGGGCCACAGTAGAGGCAAGAATAATTCTGAGCAAATTACTTGTTAGATCCTCATCTTCCATTAGTGCTTTTAATTTAAATGGATCTTCTACCCAATTTATAAAGGAAAGGCATAAATCTCACCTATTCCAAATCTTGCTATACCTTTCTCAGGTGTGAAAACCTCCAGGGTGTCAAAGAAAGGATAATTCTAAATAATGGTATCTGGGAGCTCTTTTTTATTAGAGCACCAAAAAATCTGTCCCATCTTTTCCAATAAGAGAGATATTTCCATTAAATTTTAATGCTTAATAATTATCACATTTTAATGTTTTCACAGGTTAGGTACTAATAAAAACTATGTAATTTTACTAACAATTGTCACCCCAATAAATTTAATTAAAAAAAAAAATTATGACAACTCACTCATTTCAGAAGTAAACCTAAAACTAAAATTCTTGTGATCACGGGAAACTTTCAAAAATCAAAATATTTTTATATCTGTATTCCATGGACATTGAGAGGGTGAATAATAATTGTCATCCTAGCATAACATTGTATGACTTTGGGATATGTTCTGTGAAAAATGCAATTGAAATGTTTTAAAAGATGAAAAGGAAATACATACAATTTCTGAGTGTTAAAGCGAGTTTGTCCACAGCCTTTTTAAACAGATAATGCTGAGTGGCAAGTCATGGTGTTATTCGATTCCATCAGCTACGTCTAAAAGGGTTAGTAGGAAAGGCACAAGTGTCTAAAATTGGGTGGATGAAAAGAGGAAACAGAGAAGCGAAGAAAAAGAAATGTGTATAAGCATTGAATCATTATTTGTAATATTAAGGAAAAATGGGGGGAGACACCCTAAATATCCATAACATATTTATGCAATAAACTACCATTCAGCTGTAAACTAAAAAGCAGTTTTTTAATGTAGTGATATCAAAAGATTGACAAGATCATTATGTGTATAAATATATACCTATATATACTATATGTATCTACCCATATCTATATATCTATACCTACATCCATCTATATCTATATCTATATATCTGGAATGGTGTACAAAAACTGATAACGTTTACTTCTGGTGGGGGAGAACTTAATAGTGGCAGCAGAGAGGTGAGAGGAAGATTTTTCATGTATACTCTTTTTTATCTTTTGAATTTTGAACGACTAGGATATTATTTATTTTTTAAAAGAAATTAAATTTAAATTTAAGGTGAAATGTAAAAGAAAAATAAAATAAAAAATAAGAGTAAAATATTTTTTAAAGATATCAGTATTCATAAATTCCCCAGAATTTGTCCTTTGCAACTACTTACAGTTGTAATGAAAACTTTTAGCTGTCACTTTAAAAAAATGTATGAGGCATATATTATTTTTTAGAAACATTTTAGTGGGTGCATGAGCAGAAGAGTTGGAAGAACACTGCTCTAGTTTATACTTTGAAAATACTGCATGAGAGTCACCTGTGACCATGTTAAAAATGTAGATTACTGAGTCTCAGCCAGGAATGATAATAGCTGACATTTATTTAGTTTTGTGTGCCAAGCAAATGAAAGCAGCAGGCTTATTTTTACAAAACGTGTTAACACTCGTCTTTCCCTGAGGGCATGGCAAAGCTCCTTTCCCTGTGGCTTGCTGCCTGGTTTTCAGTGGCTCGAACTGGAGCCTAAGGTTACAAAAGACACAACCAATTCCCTGAAGTATAAGCCTGCTCAGAGAACTCGCTCCCCTCCCCTCGCCTCCCCTGCACCTAGGGAGTTAGCTGGTCTTTATAGGGTCTCAAAGAAGAAGCCCCTCACATTTTCTTTCCCCTCCTCACCCAAACTCAGATCAGCTGTAGGGTGTTTGAAGGAGCGTGCCCAGAATGTGCATTTTTCTACCAGGAACAAAGAGATTCTGTCCTGTTGTGTTGCATCTGGACAACCGTCCAGCTTCTGTGTCTGGTGTATGAGCTGGTCTTCCAGAACAATGAGGCTGGTTTCTGGGAGGTCAGCAACACAGGAGCGTGGCTTCTGTCTTACTTCAGTTCTTAATTTTAATAAAGATCAGAAACAAGTCAGCTACTGCAGAGTTCACAGTCATTTAAAAAAGTAGATGTGAATGGTTACAACCCTGGTAAGCTATATAGGACAGAAGGACAGAAGGAAATGCAGCAAAATGCTAACGGTGTTTGTTTTAGAGGGGTGGATTTTCCTTTGTTTCTTAAATTCTAATTCCTAAATATAAGCAAGCTTATATCGCTTTTACAATTTAGAAATCTTTTCTAAATTCATTATCCTTTCTGAGAGAGGAGACCCTGGGCACTCAGAAATGGTACAAATGCGTACTCTGCCACTGGTACTGCAAGAGGGCATTTCCATATCTCACTGATAATGACAGTAATAATGAATACTGTGCTTTACGTCTGACTGCCATGCTCTATGGAAGTGAACTAAGTGCTCTACATGGATTACATAATTAAATTATAATCCTTATCATAATGCTGTGAGGTAGATAATTATCCATATTTTACTGAAAGGGACACTTGAGCTTAGAAAAGCTATATCCTTCCCTTGCACTTTACAAAGCTACCGTGTTTCCCCGAAAATAAGACCTAGCCGGACAATTAGCTCTAATGCGTCTTTTGGAGCAAAAATTTATATAAGACCCGGTCTTATTTTATTATAATATAAGACGAGTAATAAAATAAGACTGGGTCTTATATAAATTTTTGCTCCAAAAGACGCATTAGAGCTGATTGTCCGGCTAGGTCTTATTTTCGGAGAAACACAGTAGTAACTAGAGAAGCCAGTATTTGAACCCTGGTAGTTTGCTCCAGAAGCACTGTTTTATACCATTAAACTTACAGACAGATTAGCTCACCCTGCTCACACCATGCTATGTCCTTTCCCAATAAATATAGGATTTCTAAGAACTAAAATGGGGATTCACTTTAGAATGAATGGAAAGAAGGAAATATTGGATATATAGTAATGATGAATGCATAACATCTTACAAGGTATTCTTATATGGAAGAATACAAACTGTATTCTTGTCTGGAGGAAGTATTTCACATAATAGGCACTCAACAATAATTTTATTTGAAACACATACATTTATTTAAATAGTATTGCCTGAGCACCTTCTACTTGCCAGGCTATGTTCTAGGCATTTGAGTTACATTGGTAAATCAAGACAGAAAAAAAATCCTGCGCTTCAGGAGCTTACAGTCTAAGGGGGTGGGGGAAGGGTGAGAGAACTAAATGCAGATGATAAAGAAATACAAGTATAGTAAATAAATTGTATGGTATATTGTATGGCAGTAAATGCTTGGAAAAGAAAAGCCAGGTAAGAGGCATTTGGATTGTGGTGGAAGGTTGGTTGCAGTTTTAAATAGAGCAGTCAGGGTAGGACTCATTGAGAAGGTGACATCTGAGCAAAGAAATAAGAAAAGAGAAAAAGACGAGGGAATGCACAAAAGGGGAACAGCCACTGCAAAGGCTCTAAGTACAGAGTAGATGTGGTGTGGTCTGTGTAACTGCACCAGTAGAGGTTCCAGAAATAATGTAGAGCCAGAGGTTTTTAACCTGGGGTCTGAGGATAGAATTTATTATTTTGAATGGGAAATTTTATTTTTATTTGTAATAATAATACCATCTAATTGAAATGTAACATTTCTTTCAGTTATGAATGTAAGCCCCGAACCTTGATAACTTAATAGAATCTATGACCTTGTCAGCAATAGACGTCACAGACAAAGTCACATCATATTATGGTTGCTGCAGATGGTGGTTATGTCCATCACCACGTCACATCAAAATTATGTAAGTGATTAGACCTGCCACTAGATCTTGTATTAATAAAGGAGTCCATGTGTTAGTATATCCCATAAAAATTATTTTTACAACTGAGTTGGTTTCCTCTGTAACCTATTGTATTTTCCTTTGTGCATTTAAAAATATTATTTTGAGACGGGCTCCATACACTTTGCCAACTGTTAAAGGGGTCTGTGGCACAAGAAAGGCTAAGGAGTCCCTGATGGGCAACGTTGTAGGCCAGGGTAGGATATTGCTTGGCATTGGCCTTTGTGCTACAAGTGAAATGGGGAGCTGTTAGAGAACTTTGAGCAGAGGCATGACATGTTTTTCCCTGTGTTTGGAAAATCTCACTCTGGCTGTTGTGTTTAATTAGAAATTTGGGGGGTGGCGGATCACAGTGGACCCAGGATCACAGTTATTAGGAGATTATTATGGTGTTCCAGGCAAGAGGCTGTATTTGCTCAGGAGCTGGTGGCTTGGATTTTGGTTGTAGCAATGGAAGCATTAAAAAGTATTCAGATTCTGGATTTATTTTGGAGGTAGAACTATGGGGATTTCCTGATTGGATGTGGGGGAGAACAGTCAGGGATGGCGTCAGGGTTTTTGACTTGAGCGATGGAAGGATGGGCTTGCCATGGACTGGAGGGGGAGGAGAATGGGGGTGGAGTAAGTGTGTAGGGGGAAACCAGGCATTGTTTCTGATCTGTGATACTTGAGGGGTCGATTTGACTTGCACAGGAAGTGTTAGCAGGCATGTGGATGTGAGTGTGGAGTTGGGGAAGAGGGCTTCTGAGCTATGGATATCCATTGGGAAGTCATTTGCTCATGGAAGAGTTGGCGTTTAAAACTTAGAGTGGATGAAATGCTGCATGTAGATGAAGGGAAACCAGGACCGATCCTGGGGAACTCGAACAGGAAGAGATTGAGGTGAAGAGGAGGAAGCAGCAAAGTACGAGGTCAGATACTTAAGTTTGCAAACTCATCCTAGAAAAGGTGCTACATACCTCATTGTTGACTAATCACTGTGGTCACCTTCCAAGTACTCCCCTTGGGAAGCTGTGCACTGACGCCAGCGCCTGGTCCACCCTTCAAAGCAGTTTTGGAACTCTTTCTGGATAGGCCATCAGAGCTGTTGTCGTATTACCCTTAATGTCCTGAATGTCATCAAAATGTCTTCCTTTCAATATTTTCTTTATCCTCAGGTAAAGAAAGAAGTCACTGGGGGCCAGATCAGGTGCGTAGGAATGGTGTTCCAATACAGTTATTTGTTTACTGGCTAAAAACTCCCTCACAGACAGTGCCCTGTGAGCTGATGCGTTGTCGTGATACAAGAGCCATGAATTATTGGTGAAAAGTTCAGGTTGTCTAATTTTTTAACGCAGCCTTTTCAGCACTTCCAAATAGTAAACTTGGTTAATTATTTGTCCAGTTGGTACAAATTCATAATAAATAATCCCTCTGATATTAAAAAAGGTTAGTGACATCATTGCAACAAGTTTGCGAACTTAATTGTTACACCTCGTAAACTCAGAAAGGGTGTCCAGTGAGACAGCAGAAAAACTGAGAGACTGTGGAGTCGTGGATGCTACGTGAAAAAGGGCAGAACCAGGAGGGAGGGACTGTGTCAAAGGGTAGCGCAGGTCAAGTAAGGACTAAGAATTGACCATTGAATTTAGAAGCAGGGAGTGTATTGGAAGATACTGGTGGAGCGGGTTGGGACAAAAGTCTAATCTGGAGTGCCTCTAAGAGAGAATGACATTTAGAGACAGTATGCGAACAGCTTTTTTGAGAAGTTTTATTGCAAAAGAAACAAAATTGGGGTCGTAAATGGTGGGGCAAGTGGGATTGAAAGAAAGATTTCATTTTGTTCTAATTAAGATGGGGAAAATAATATTATTTTTTATACCAGAGACAAGGCCCCAGTAGGAAGGAAAAATTTGATGCAGGAAGCGGGAAGACTTGCTGGAGTGATCTCTTTAAGAATGTGAGCAGCAGGATGCGAGCTAGCAGTGGGGTCGGCTTCAGTAGGAGCACGGAAAGTCATCTCTAGTAACAGAGTCAGAAGCGGAGAATCTGGGTATCAAGGCTGAGACGTATAGAGCATGTAGATATTATGGCAGTTTCAGTTTTGTCAGTGAATTGGAAGCAAAGTTATCAGTTAAGAGTAAAGAGGAAACAGTGATAACAGTAACAGCTAAAAATATGTATTATACACTTAGGTGCCAGGCACTGTTCAAATATTAACTCTCATCTTTACAACAATCTTGTGAGGTAGGAATCACTTATCTCCATTTAAAGACAAGGAAACTGAGACACAGGAGGTGAAATACCTCAACTCTCATCCTGCTGGTGTAAGTGGCAGAGCTGGGCTTCAGACCCCAGGCCTCCTGGGTCCAGAGTCTGCTCTCTCAATCACCATGATACGAAATTGAACTTCTCAAAGGGTAGCACCCATTTCTCTTTCTTAACCAGTAGCATTCAGTCTCTTACAAAATGGAACATTCTAGTGTCTACCGCTGATGATTAGAGAAAGGAGGGTAAAATGCTTAGCACGATGCCTGGTTCATAGAAGACAGTCAATAAATGTTAATGCTAACAACAGTTCTGACAGCAGGCATTTTTTGTTAATGATGATGTTACCACTTCTGGATCCTATTTACTGCCTTTTAGACAACATTGGACTTTGTGATGCAAAAATGTTTTCCAAATAGAGGGACAAAATGGTATCTTAGGCTTTATTAATATTTCTTTGATGACCAGCAAGGTTGGACATTGGTTCATATGTTTATAGGACCGTGGAAACAGTGACTCTGACTCTGTATTTCTATGATAGCTGTTACTACAGTAACTAAAGCAGTGAGCTGTGAAGGGAATGTGTGATTTTCATGAGCCCGGCCCCAGTTTCCTGGTTCTCAGAACCCCAGGAGTGGAGCAGCCCGAGGCTGTGTAATCTGATGGCAAGATGCATCTGGGCGCTCATTCAGCTGTGGCTCTTCTATTATGGGTGGCTGTGAACGTGGCTCCGGGAGTCACCTTCATGAAATGAAGCCCTTGGTGCCAACTGGAAGAAGGGGAAGAGTACATATGTTAAAGATGGATGGATGGAGCAACAGCCATGTGGAGAGACAAACCTGTGGGTGTGTGGGGATGAGTTCGTGCTGACGAGCTGGTGCCACGAACAGTGTATTTCAGGAAACCACTAACTGGGGTGGAGCCTCTGGAGAGGGAGTTCTGGGCCTGAGTCAGGTCTGTTCTGTGGAGTGTGAGTCCTCTCAGGAAGGAAATGCATGTCCTCAGGCGCCATCAGCAGCAGCAGACACTCTGCAACGCTGGCTCCTTCCGGCAGCAAGTGTCGAAAGCTTAGGTTGGTGTATCGTGATATCTTTTGTCCTCCTCAATGAGCGTTTATGGAGCTGGTATATATAGTTGGTGTGGACATGAAGAGTACATTCTATACCCAGGCTTTCTGGGTTCAAATCCGGTCTGTATTCCTTGTTACCTGGGTGAACGTGGGCAAGTCCTTAACCTCTCTGTGTCTTGGTTTCTTATCTCTAATATGGGGGTGTTAATAACAATACTTCCCACAAAATACCTCTACAAGAATTAAATAAATTAATAATTTATTTCATCTAATGTATGACGCACATTTTCCACATCTGAAATTATGGTGTGTTTTACAACTGATGACATTTTATAGTTGGCAGCATTTTTTTTTTTTCTTTCTTAGTGGCCTGTAAGTACTGATGTGTCTTAAGAATTAATGGTGTCTTGTGTTTGAGGAAATGTGTTCTCAGTAAAGCATTAAACATGACTTGGTGATAGAAAATGCTGTGTAAGTGTTATTTATCATTTACTTGGTTTTATAATCACAACCAGATCCTAATGGCCCTGCGAAGCCTATAAGAATATATTCATTGCAAGCCCCTTATCCTTGTACTGTGAGGGCTCTTAAAAGCAAAACAAAAATGGAAATAAATCAGAACACATAACCATAATCACATGATCTTTGGGTCCTTTTGACTTCCGGGATGTGTTATGTGACTTTCAAGGTTACCCCTTGTTACACTCATCGCTGACCTCCCAGGTCCAGGGCATATCCTCAACTTTTCTATAATGACCACATGGGTAATCTACCTGTTGCAAACCCTGGCCTCTCCTCCCTTCTTGTGGTATTCTTTCCCGTCTCAGTCAGCTAATACTCTCTGTCTACATCTGGGACTTATATTTACTCAAGAGAGCTTTAATTTTGAAATGATAAATTATAACATCTACTTTCTGTCTACCACCCTCTAGCATTCCATCTTTCTCCCTGGGTTCCCCCAAAACACAGATCCCATCTCTTCCTCAGGGGCTTGACTCCAAACGTCTTTCTCTGTGTCTCAACCTTTCCTGTCTTCACTTCCTTCCCATGGCATTGAGGTTCTGTGATATGTCTATCCCTTCGGTCACATTCTTGGTAATATCCTTGGTTCCCCATCACCACCTGTAGCAACCGTCTGACAAAACCACAGCCCTGGAGAGATCCAAACATTCGTCTCCTACCTTTATCTGGACAGCAGAAGCTATTGGAGAAAATGGCACAGCTGTCTAGGTTCTGCCGCTATGACTTGTGGTCTCTAATTCCAAGTGGGTCCTCCACGCTGCCCACCACCTCTAATATGTGTTCCTAGTCTGCACTATTCAGTTCATAGCAGCTGCTTTTTCAAACATGTCCGATGCCTTGAAAACTTCTAGTTCTTTCCTTCTCCCTTTACTCTGAACATTTGACCCCATTTAAAAGCCATAAAGAAAAAAAAAAAAAGAAAAAGCCATAAAGAGGCTTCAGAGTATGGTGGAAAACATGCTAGAAGTAGTCAGGAAAACTGCACGCTGCTGAACGGTCATGTGATTTTTTTTTTTTTTTCCTCCTCTTGTAGTCATAAAACGTGTTTTCACCTGGATAGTGATTTGAGATTAGGCTATAAAGCAAATGCCATTTTATTTGGGTATTAGTTTCCTCCTGTTTTCTTTGAGGGAGGGAGACTGGCTTAAGTGACTTCTGAGAGCCTATGTTTAAGATTCTATGATTTTTGTGACTTCAGTTTTATATGTTTTGTTTTTTTTCAAACTAGCTTTAATTTGCAGACAGAGGCTAGTTCTGATAACGTTATTTCTTAGGTAAAACAGGAAAATCCTCACTTATCATAGAAACCAGGAAGGCATGTTAGCTTTGGCAATGACAGATTTATCCTTTTTCTATTTTATTATTTTTGAACAAGTGAAAATGACTTCCTATGGTCTGGCCTATCAAGTTATCACTAGGAAGGGGGAAATGAGTGTCTTGTTTCTGTAATAGATTAATCAAGACTCTGCCTTGAACCTCAGACCGGGACTTCTAGGGAAGAAGGATATGTTTCCCCACCAGGTGCTACTCGGAAGAGGGGGTGGGGGGGTGCCGGCCAGCAGTCCCTGGAGTGTGGCTGCCAGACTAAACTGTACATGTCTGTGAAATGAGCTGCTATCCTTCGTGTGCTGCCCAGACGGTGCATTTCTAAAATGAGAATCTGGCAGGCTACGTTGGGGTGTATTGGTAAAATGGGATTGCCCCCAAAATCTTTCCACTTTTATTTCTTCCCATCTGCAGTCCCTTCTATATATTCCCAACATTGGAATATTATTCATGGATTTGAACATTTGCAGTGGGACAAGTGACAACCCAGTTCCAGTGTCTGAGCTCTTGGCTCAATGCAGAGTGAGCTTTTGTGGCCTCGGTTGCTTGGAGGGAGGAGAGCCCACAGTTAGCGAATGGAGGTGCATGCTTTTTACACTCTAAATAGATCTGTCACTTTCTAGACTCACCAGACATCATTGTTTGATGATAACACTAATAAATGCTGTGGTTCTCAACGTTGGCTCTATGTCAGAAGCACCTGGAGAACTGTTAAAAATCGCAGGGCCTAAAGTGTATCTCATACCAATTAAATCTATCCTCTGGGCTGGGATCCATGCATAAATTGTTTGTAAGCCTCCCCAGGTGAATCTAATATGTAGCCAAGGTTGAGAACCACTAAATAAAGCCTTTACAGGGGAGGATTAAATTGGTTGGCAGATGGAGAAGTTTTGGCTTTCACAAGTGTGCTGGTGGTATCTCAAGTTTATCTGTGCTGATTTTGACTTTGGTAACATGATAGCAAGATCAGAGGTGGTCAGCTGCACATAACTGATTTTTCAGAAGTGTTCTTACAACCTTTGAGTAGCAACTGTATTTTGCCTGGGAACCAGTGTACGCTTCTCTTTATATGCTGTCCTCAGTGGTGTTCCTAACTCTCCACCAGAAGTGAGATGCGTACATTTGTGTGTGTGTGTGTCGCCTCCATTTCATTTGCTGTCTTATTGTGAATTCTGTTCACTTTGAAAACTAGATAGTTGACTTCCTCATAACTGTTACAGTGAGCAATTATCTGAAAAAAAATCAGGTGATTTGGGGAAAAACAAAGTTAAAACTACCATGGCAAAACTGAAACATCATCCAGAGTATTTTAAAAAATACATGTTAAACTGAAATGTCTAGAACCGGTGTTTCTGGCTATCTAAAACATTCTGGTACACACAATCTACCTGTATATACATGGTCTCCAATTTCTATAAATCCCTGGTCTGTTGTATACAGTTCCCACTAAGAGTGCTTAGAGATCCTGAAGCAGGGTTGCCAGAGAAAATATAGGATGTCCAGTTAAATGTGAACTTCAGGTAAGCAATGAATAATTACTCACTATAAGTATGTCCCAAATACTGTACGAGGCATACTATACTCAAACAATTACCTGTTGTTTATCTGCTGTTTGCATTTTCTAGAGGTACTGGCTAGTCTAGACGGCCAGCGCACAGTCCACTTTTTCTGAGCTGGATGGATCTCCTTGGTTTGACCTTATATCTCCCCATATTCCTACAGAGAAGATACTAAGCTTTCCATCCCAAATTCTCACTTTCCTGTTTTTTCCCCATATGTCTAAATCAGTTTTCTTATCTTTGATAAGAAAAGACTTGAAAATAGCCACAGAGCACAGTTCTTACATTCCAAGTGATAGAAGCAATGCAAGCTAAGACCTTTTACTTACAGGCACTGAGCACTGTGACAGGTGCAATATGTTTTATTTTGGAGTACTTTTCCACCATGTGGGAGACACAAGTGTCCCGTCTACCTTAGAAACCTGGGCGGGTAGCCTGGCCTCCTAGGTACTTGTCTGGCCTGGTTTACTAGAAAATTCCACTCTCATTCAAGTTAAAGCTGGCTGACTTTCACCTGCCTCTCCAGAGACTGACCTTCACCTCCCTTTCCTGAAGTTCATTTTCTTGGCCTTAAATAAAGGGTCCTATCAGTTATTGAGGTGAGGTACAAGCTGAAAAGCAGGGAACTTCTCCCAAAACTTTCAATCAAGGCAACTAATGCTTATATGTGTCACATGGAGAATGCGTTTTGTTTTGTTTTCTTCCTAGTATTGTTTTGCATATTTATTGTGTTTCAGGTAGATAATTTTTCTCATTGACTGGAAAACTAAACCTACTCTTATGAACAGAAAAGTTTATATGTGAAATTTTGGATGCACCATTATTGTTTGTAGAAGAGAATCCTGACTCATTTCCAACTAATAGAAAAATAGCAAAATATGAATGTGTACTTGTATATTAACCAAAACATTTTGCTATGTTTTCTATTTTCTTCAGACTTTTAAAGCCAGTGGTGGCGACCCCTTTTCTAATCCCCCTTAATCCAATTTCTCTGCTTGAGCCTCAGAGGTAGCCACTTTCCCAAGGTTGTGTGGAGGCTGCCACCATGTAGACCTTGGAGAGGTGCCCTTCACAATCGACCTCAGTGTCCTTAGACAGTGTATAGCATGGGTTTTCTAAGTCCTGTACAAACGGCGTCATCGTTGAAATTTAGACAATCGTATCATTGTAAATAATATCAGTTTTGTCTCTTCCTTTCCAGTTTTTACATCTCAGTTGAACTTTTACACCCATGCAAAGAAATGCTTGTGATTGAAAGCTACTGGATTCTAGCGTGGTTTGTTACACAACATTATTGCAGCAATAGCTGACGTATACCTATGGTAAGGTTCTAGCCACATTTACTTTGGAAGAGCATACCATTTTGGAGGCTTTAAATAACGGGAATGGAGTCTCACCAACCAGTGTAGAAAGAACAGGGCTCAGGGAAGAGGACAAGTGAAGGGGGGAGGGGTGCAACATATTTATATCCTTTAATACTCAAAAAATGAGCTCAGAACAGCAATTGAGTCTTTATGTCCTAGGGTGATGGTGTAAAATAGATACAGAAGTCAGCAAGTTCATGGCTACGTCTCTGACTTTTACCTGGATTCTCAAGGTGAGGATTTAGGGCCAGGCACCATTTGATGGACATCTCACCATGGAGCAAACAGTCATTAAATCAAATTCTAGCTGCCAATGCCTGCGTAACTTTCCTTTTCACTTTGCTTCCTCTCTTACATTTATTTTCTGTTCTGTTAAAAATGGGGATGCTAAGGAGTTCAGAACTCTAGGAACCTAAAACCAATATATAATATCGTTATGTGCTCAGCAACTTTCTCTTTCAAAATTGTTTGTTAGATTATGTGTGTTGGTATGTATAGCTCTAGTTTGTTCATTTTAATGTCTACACAGTATCACTTTGAGTGAATATATCATTCAGTATTTGCTTATCTGTACTGCTGTTGTTGGCAGTTTAAGTTCATTCTGTTTTCCATGGTGTGAAACACTACTGTAAATGTTCTGTTAAACCTTTGTGTTCATGTGTAAATGCCTCCCTAGGGTTAAACTTCGGAGTAGAATTTCTGGTTTTATTTGCACCTTTAAACTTAAT
This sequence comes from Rhinolophus sinicus, assembly GCF_057876585.1. NCBI lineage: Eukaryota > Metazoa > Chordata > Mammalia > Chiroptera > Rhinolophidae > Rhinolophus > Rhinolophus sinicus. The sequence goes on from NC_142503.1 coordinate 132,227,500, forward strand.
AGATATTGTCAAAATGGTCTTTAAAGTGATTGTAATAATTAACACTCCCATCAACAGTGTGTGGAATCCTCAACCTTGGTTTTTATCACCAGCAGTTAGTATTAGTAAACTTTGTAATATTTCCAAATCTGGGGGGTGTGAACTGGTATCCCATTGTACTTTTAATTTGCATTGTCCTGAGGACCAGAGATTGTATGTCTTTATAGGTTTATTAGCCATTTAGAGTCTCTCTTCTATGAAAGTACTGTCCTTTGGCCTATTTTTCTACTGGTTGCTTTTCTTATTTGTGTCTAGTACTTGTCAGTTCTAAATGCTAATCTTTTGTTGGTCGTGTGCTTTGCAAAGGTGTTCTCTGTGTATGTGGCTTATCACTTTCTTGTAACATACATAGCTTTGGTAATTTTAATATAGCTGGGTTTTAAAGATGTGCTCCTTTATTTTTTAAAATATCTTACTTAAGATTTCTTTTCATATTCTAATGTCATAAGATACTCTAATGTTCTTCCAAGGTTTTTTTGTTATGCTTTTCATTTTTAGATTTTTAATCCACTGGAATTGATTTTTGTGTGTGGTTTGAAGTATGAATCTTTTTCTAAAATCTGGATTTTTAAAAATAAGCTATCCTTTCCCCACAAACTTCAGTGCAATCTCAGATTACGTATTCAGTTTCCATATGTGCATATTTCTTTTTACAGACTTTTTTCTACTGTATTTCATGGTCTACTTTGTTGTCCCTATATGAATGCCAAAATTTCTTAACTATGATTCTTTTATATTCTCCTTTTCTTGTTCCATGCTACATTTTTAGTTATTCAGCATTTTGTTTTATTTGCAAATTCATTCCTGGACTGTGCCAGAGTTTATCCAGCTTTTGAGCTTTTCATTTCAATGGCTATATTTTACATTTCTAATATTTCTAAATTTTATAATCACCCACTATTGTCTTATTTTGTTTTCAGAGTATGCTGGCACTGTCATTGTTTATAATGATTCTTACTGTTTTATCTTTATAAGGATTCTAAGCATTGCTAAAATATTTTTTTAATATTTAAAATTTGTTTTGTGTGATTTCATGTTTCCATTGTTTTTGTTGTCTGTCTTGACTTCATATACAGAGGATGCCAAAAAAATGTATACATAGTTTAAGAAAGGAATATTGTATTAAAATTATAATACTGAATATATGCCAATAATATAAGATGAATACAGTCACATTTGACTTCTGCAATTACAAGAGGTGCTCAAAGTGGTTACCATCAGCGTCCAGACACTTCTGATTACAGTGAACTACTGCTTGAGCAACGTGGACCAAAGTGTCCACTAATATACATTTTTTGGCAGCCCCGGTATATACTGGAAGTTTGGTTTGAAGGCTCCTGAGAGATAAGATGCTTAAAAAAAAAAAAAAGAGTCTTCTCTTCCCCTTTTATACTTCTCTGTTTTGCAGTTGCCTCACCTGGTCCTTGCAAGACCCCCAGACCAGAAGTCAGTCTCACTCACCACCTGGGCTGTGTTTTGGAGTTCCTGGCCCAGGTGGTGAGTTGGATGTTGCAGATCTAGTCCCTGGGAACAGGGATGGACAGGGTTTGGAGTTTGATCTCAATTCCTGTCTATATCCTCCTTTGAGGCCCGCAGGTAGCAGTTGAGGGCAACTTCTAGCTTCCCTTTCCCATCTGGGAACCTTCACCTCTGTCCTCTTTCCAAAGCAGCCAGCCTAGCCCTGCTTTCCTGCCCCACAGGGGACCCTTTCAGCCCCTATTGCTCTGCAGTAACCTAACTCCAGGCCATCCTGCCGCCTCCTCGGGCGGGAACTGGGGCACAGCAGGCCCAGAGCTGCAGGCCCAAAGCACCACTTTGCTGCTTTGTTCCATTTCTGTTTCTGCAAGATATTAGTCTGTTTTGGTCCTCATCTATGACTTTAAACCTTCTTGCTTTATATTTTGGATTTCATTGCTATGCAGACTTAGGAGGGAACTAAAAAACATGTACTTGTAACAACTGGAAGTCTATTGGGTCACTTTTAACTTTGGAAACTTGGTTTCCAAAAGTTATTTGTTCGAGTCTTTCTCATACAGATACCCTATCCATACTAGTCCATCTTTCAAATAAAAGGAAAACATTCATTTCACAGCTCTGGTGTCCCCTCAGGTCTCCCCACCTGCCCACCCCTATCAAATCTTTCAGCCTTACTGAGTGCCACCTGGTAGCAAGCTTTAAGTTTAAATATGAAGTATTGTGTCTGCCATCTGGTGGCAGGCATTGGGTAGCCTAAATTTTATTCTGACAAGTTTTGTGCCTGCGTAGATGTTTCTTGGCTTTTAAAACTATGTAGATAGAAAGGGGAATGTAAGTTTTAGGGAGCCTGTGTTCCTAGAGTTCTGAACTCCTTAGCATCTCCATTTTAACAGAACAGAAAATAAATGTAAGAGAGCAAGCAAAGTGAAAAGGAAAGTTAGGCAGACATTGGCAGCTAGAATTTGATTTAATGACTGTTTGCTCCATGGTGAAATGTCCATCAAATGGTGCCTGGCCCTAGATACCTTGAGAATCTAGGTAAAAGTCAGAGACATAGCCATGAACTTGCTGACTTCTGTATCTATTTTACACCATCACCCTAGGACATAAAGACTCAATTGCTGTTCTGAGCTCATTTTTTGAGTATTAAAGGATATAAATATGTTGCACCCCTCCCTCCCCCCTTCACTTATCCTCTTCCCTGAGCCCTGTTCTTTCTACCTTGGTTGGTGAGACTTCATTCCCGTTATTTAAAGCCTCCAAGAATGGTATGCTCTTCCAAAGTAAACTTGGCTAGAACCTTCCCATATGTATACGTCAGCTATTGCTGCAATAATGTTGTGTAACAAACCACGCTAGAATCCAGTAGCTTTCAATCACAAGCATTTCTTTGCATGGGTGTAAAGGGTCAACTGTGGTTCAACTGAGCTAGGCCCTTTCAAGCTGTGCACAAATTGGGCTTGGCTGCCAACTGTGGCTAAGGTTTAGGTCTGCATCAGGCGACTCTCTCTGGGACTCCGGCTGAGTAAGAAGTGGCTACCTAGGGTATATTCTTGTTTTGTGAAATAGCAGGAGTGCAGGCGGCAAGCCAAATTGCGTACAAGCAAATTTAAATCCTCTCCTGACATCATGTCAGTTCATATTCCACTAGCCATAGCAAAGAGTCGTAAGACATATTCTGCACCCCAAGCAGAAAGTGGAGGTGAGAATAGACAAATATTTGCTCAACAGTTTTCCACACCGACATGTAAAATAATCGAAAGAAATCAAATAGTCTTTTAGAAGGCGAAGGCTTAATGTGTTAATGCCAGAGTATAAGTGCTGAAAGCTCCTAAGGCATTTCAGAGATGTACACCCTGAGAAGCCTTTTAAGGCTGGAAATATGTGGGGTTCATTTTCTTATACCCAATCCTTAGTTCAGTGCCTAGCTTATGGAGATGCTAAACACGTGAGTGAAAGAGTTGCCCAGCGCAGTGAAAAACCTAGTGGGCTTGGCAAGTTGGGATATTCTCCCATATTTTAATAGTGACCGTTTATATTTCTTCCTGAGGAAATCCTAAATATTCTTGAACAAGAAGAGATTGAAAGTTATAATTCCTAAATTCATGGGATGTCTCCCAGCTATTGACAGATCTTGTGTTTTTCTTATATGGAAAGTAGCCATCTCCTTTCCATATGTACATAGAACAACATAATAGGTCGTTTCATTGATTATTAATGTAACTTCTACATGGTCTCATGCTTTTTGAAGACTCAGGATGGACCCTCTATCCAAAATTTGTCAGATACCAAGATTGATGAATACACACATACACACACATTTATTACTAGTATACTGAGACTTTTAAGGAGAGCAGGGCAGGAAAATGCTTGAGTGAGGAAGGTTAATAGACTGGCTTGGAGTTGTCTGATGTTTAGGGGGTTGGTGTAAGGATTCCCACTTGTGGGCAGTGGTTTGTGTGGTTAGAATTTCCTGCCAGCGTCAAAGGCTTTCTAACCAGATGTGGGGCACAGGGGAAGAGGGAGAGGTGAGGCTTCAAAGCTGTCAACATGGAGTTGGCCTCCTTATTATACTTTTTGCACCATATGTGCGGTTGTTGAAGGCCTGCTGATAAGAGGTGTTGTATTGACATTACAAAGGTGATGGCCCTACTGGCAGCTATTGATTTTGATTACACCCAGCCTTTTCCTCTTGGTTTCACTGACTTTGAATCTCCCTTGCCTATTTCTGACGAGTAACAAGGCAGCTATGCCTTTTCCAAAAGCTTTGTTACTGTGGACTGCATTGTTTAGGACCTAGAGCACCTTCTGTGCACCAAGACCAGGCCACACTCTGCTTTCATAACCTTATTATACATGAGAGCTCACATTTGATTTCATTCATAGATATCGAAGTAAATGGTCTGTGAGTTTGCCCTTTATGACCAGCACCATTTTTGTTAGTGTTAGAGATGGTTGGAGAAAGTTTCTGCGTTGGTTCAGAGATGAGTTTGCTTGAATGTGTATTCATCTGTCAGTAACTAAGATGTTTTCACAAATGTCATCTTTGATTTGGGGTGTGTATGTACATGTAAGAATGTAAATGAAAACCAGATTTAACCATCAACTGGTGTCTGAAGGCCTGAAGTCCCCATAGAGAAGATGGACAAATTGCAGTCTCATAAATCGATGGGCCCCGTCATTAAAACTCACTCTGCTCATGTCAACCCCAGGTTCATTCAACCTCCCTGTCATTAAAAATAACTCCATATCCCTTTTAAAGAGCTGTGGAAAAGACTTCCCAAGTTTATAAGTGATTCTAGTGATTGGATAGAGCCAGCAACCTTTACGTCCCTAGGGATTTTGAGTTTTGGTTACACCTGAGGCTTACCCAACCATATGAACAGCAATAACAAGCAAAAACAAGCAAACACACTCTGCGGCGTAATAGCACAGGTTCTCTGAACTTGAACGACATCGTTGGCACTTATGAGTATGTGGTTTGGAGAACGTTGTTCAACCTTTGCTCCTCAATTTCCTCATCTGTAAAATGGGCCTTGATATGATGGGATCTACTTTGTAAGTGTGATGTGAGGTTGGCCTGAGTTAATCTGTGTAGAGTGCTTAGAGCAGTTCCTGAAAAATAATATTCATTGTCACCTATACCCACATATAATTAAGAGAATCTCAGTCAGTGAAAAACTGCAAAGGTTACTACATGCCTCCATGGTAGTGAGAGCATCTTGAATTCTGCCCTGGGTGTATTGGAAGATACAACTCTGTAATTGTGCCTGGGAGAAAGGCACAATTGTTGTTTTGAGCTGATCAGAAAGGAAGGTTCTTGAAACAGAGGGGCCCTTACCAATTAGACTAAGTACTTGACTAGAAAGAGCTTTGTTTTTATGGAGGGAAGTTTCTTAACGAATTTTTCCCCAGAACGTTGAATCCTTTTTCCTTTTCCTTTTTCTGTCATTCTATATAATGTACTATTTTCCTAAAAGACGTTTTCTGGGCATCTTTTTTTCTTTTTCCTTCCTCCCTTCTTCCCTTGCTTTCTTCCTTCCTTCCTATTTGAATTCATTTGTTAATTCCGATTGGGGCTAATGTGGCTTCAAAGAGATCTGCCCTTTTCAAGCCCAGATATTCAAAATCGCAATTCCTTTTCTTCCCCTCCCCCCATACATTTATAGAGTCCCAGAGCTACTGAATACCAGGGTCAAGTTCTCTTTTTAACAAACAAAATCATCCTTCGTCTTGAATTGAGACCTCTTCCTCATCACCCTCACCCCCAAAAGAGACTGGAAGGATTTGCCTGGGTCCACTACAAGCCATTTGCAAACAAAAAATGTGGGGGAGGGACTCTCCTGGAAGGCATTTGGAAACCCCCAACCTAACTTTGACTAGTTATTTGGTAACCTTTATATTGTCAGCATTCTTTTGTGAAGCCTCAAATTGAGCATTCCACTAGTGAGGGCATTCACTTCCCTCTTCTGCGTGCTGCCCAGAGAGTCTATTTTGTCACCCTTGTCAACATTGAGGGTGTGTTTTCTTGCCAACTGTCACACTGGGACTGTTGGTAAAACTGTTTGTTTGAGGAGGCGATGAATCAAGATTTACTGGGTGTTAGCTTTGTAATGATCTCCTTTATCAATCTGTTCATTAGTCATCATTGTATCTGTCACTCCTTACAGGTACAAATGACACAACATGAATCATTTCAAAATATATCCTGTGTAATTTCTATATGGAATGTAGCTGTTATTCCCAAGGGATATCTGTTTTGCAAGAAGGTTGGTTTAGCTAACATTCCTTTGTCTACTTCGTAGAGGAAGAGAATTGATTAAGGTTTAGCTATCAGTCTTCACGTGGGTTGGGACTCAACATTTATACAAGACTCCAACTTACTAAATTGCTTATTCTTATTGCATGAATCTAGAGAATCTCTTGCACCTGTATAATATTCTTTACTTGATATATGAGAAAACTAATATAACCAGAGTGATGTTTTTTATATATATTGTAATATTAGGTATACATAAAGACATAGCATAAAACACAGAGGTTAAAACAACAACTTTTCATCGAACATCCATATGACACCACCTTACTCAGTCATAACCCAACTCAATTCCTCTTCACCTGAGTGCCACTTATTATACTGATTTTTGTTAATATTAATTGCTTTTCTTTTACAGTTTATTTTTATGTGTACCTAGGATTAGGATTGTTGGGTAAGTAGTGTGAGGATCTTCAACTTTATTAGAAAATGCCAAACGTTTTCCCTAGCGATTTTGTACCAATTTGCTCTCCTATCACTCATGTGTGAGTTTCCATTGGTCCACATCTTCAACACCCAGTTTTGTCGGACCTTAAATATCCCTGCTTACAATAAGAATGAGCACCTTTTAATGTATTTATCTGTCATTTATATGTCTTCTTTTTAGAGTGCCTATTGACATTTTTGGCTTATTTATCGTTTTCTATAATTTCGTAGGAATTACTGACATATCTATATATCTATCTATATATAGATATAGATAGATAGATATTTATATATCTATCTATATTTATATATCTATCTATATTTATATATCTATCTATATCTATATAGATATAGATGTATTTTTTATAGTACATCTTTGATTACTTGTTTCAAGTATATTCCCCCATTCCGTGACTTGTCTTTTCCCTCTCTTTATGATGTATTTTGGTGAAAAGTAGTTCTTAATTTTAATGTAGTGAAATTTGTTTTCTTTTCTTTATGTGTAATACAGTTTGAATCTTAAGTCCTTTCCTATCCTGAGGTTTAAAAAAATGTGCTATATTCTTATAAAATATTTATAGTTTAGTTTTTTTATAATTTAGCTCTTACTTGACTTAGTATAGATTATTATATGGTATAAAGTTGGGGTCCAGTTTCATGTTTTTCCACACAATTCCAACCTATAGTTACTGAAAAGACCATTTTTAGTGGAAACAGAGATCTCCCATGCAACTTCTGTGAGCATGAATTCATAGTTCCTGGACTCTCTAGTCTGTTCTATTAGTCTATTTGTAATCTGTGTGTCAGTCGCACACTACTGTGTGGTGATAATTAAAAATAATTCTTATTAGGTGTAAGGCAAGTTGTCTTATCTTTTATTTATTTGTTCAAGAGTTTCTTGGCTCTTACTGGCTTTTTGCACTTCTGTGCTTCAATATACATTTTAGAACAAGCTCCTTAATTTCAAACAAAACCAAAACCTTTAGAAATGTTGAATGGGATTTCATTGAATCTATAGACCAATTTGAAAAAATTAGCATCTTTACAATATTGAACCTTACCAAAAACATGGTTTTCTCGCTATCTGTCTGTGTCTTTCTTTGTAATATATTTCAGTATAGTATTTTCAGTTTCTCATGAGGTCTTAAATATTTTTGTTAAGGTTCTTTCTAAGTACTTTGTACTTTTAGGGTTCCCGTAAATGTTATCTTCAGTTTTCTTTTTAAACTGTTGCTGGTATCAGGATTTTTGTATACCAATTTTATATCCAGCCACCCTACTAAACTCACATATTAATTATAATATTTTATCTACAGGATCCTTTGGCTTTTTATAAATATATAATTGCTTTTCCCCCCTTTGTTGTGTGTCAGTGTGTGTGTGTGTGTTGTGTGTGTGTGCATGATGTGTTCATAAGCATGTTAGTTTTCTTTTTTCTTGTCCTGTTGTGTCTGCTAGTACCCTTAGGAAAATGATGAAAAGAAGTGGTGGTAAGAGGTATTCTTGTGTTATGCTGCATCTCCTAGGGAAAGCATTTTAAAAGTACAATATTTGATGTAGATTTGTAAAAATTAATATACTATAGAATTAACTTTCTTTCTTTTTGTTGTACAATTTTGTAAGTTTTAACCCATGTATAGAGTCATGTAACTACCACCATAATCAGGATAAAAAATAGTTAGTTATATAACCCAAAAATTCCTTTATGTGCCTCCCTTTTGTAATCTAATCTTCCCTTATCTCTAACCTCTAGTCACTACTGATCTGATCTGTTCTTCATCCCTATGGTTTTGTCTTTTCCAGAATGTCATATACATGGGATTAAACATAGCCTTCTGAGACTGGTCTCCTTCACTCTGCTTACTGCCTTTGAAATTCGTCTATGTTGATATGTGAATCAGTAGCTCATTCCTTTTATTGCTCAGTAGTATTCTATTCTGTGGATATACCACCGTTCATACGTTCACCCATTGATTATATATGTTTTCTGGCTCTGCAGCTTACTCAGCTTTCTATCAGTTTCCTCATCTTTAATGAGGAAAATGTCCCTATATCATAGGGTTATTGTAGGGATGAAGTTACACATCTGAAGTACTTAGATAACGCCTGGTATTTAGTAAGTGCTCAATGAATACAATTCATTGTTATTGTCCCCAATATTAGTAAAGATTCTGAGGTAGAAAAGATCTTGACAAATTCAAGCAACAGCAAGAAAGCCAGTGTGTTAGGAGTGTAATGAACAAGGGGAAGATGGAGAGAGGCCATGGAGGGCCTCTGGGGCTACAGTAGGGAGTTTTAATTTCACTCTCTGCAGTGGATAGCCAGGGATGAGACATGTCTCTGGTTCATGCCTTTCACAGATCATTCAGGCTGCTCCTGTGAGGAGAATGGGTTTTGGTGGTGGTAAGAGTGAAAGCAGGTAACCTTTTCAGGTTACTGCAGAGGTCCGGGGAAAAGATGGTGGTGGCTTGGACTATTGTGGTTGTGGAATGGTGAGAAGTGATTTGATTCAAGATATGGTTTGGATGTAGAACCCACAGAACTTGCTGATGGATTCACAGCTCAGTGGACCACATTCCCCATAAGAGCAGCGGTATGACTAGTCATAATTACCAATAGCAACACTCCTTTCCTGTTATGGCTTAATCAAAGATTTCCCTTATGTACTAGAATGGAAATCTAAACTCACATGCCTGATTTCTGAAATCCACTTGAAAAAATAGCCTGTCTTTTTATAAACTTTAAGATGACATCTGACATTTTTCTTAACAACCAAAACATATTTATTAAAAAAAAAAATGGCTTATCCCACAAAAAAATGTTATCTCATAGCATTTTGCTTTCTGGTTCTCTGCAGCCTGCCTAGTTCTGTGACCCCCCACACACTTTGCCATCCTGATGGAAATAAAGTTGTTATAGCTGCTTCATGCTTAACCAGAGGGATGGTAGTTTTAGTAGTTGGCTGCAGTTCCTGTGTACACTTGGGACCTATTGTTGGAATAAACATTATTAGGCTCAGACTAAAATTGGACCAGAAATTTATTTTTGTCCTCCTTTCAACTTCTACTTATCTTGGATTCTCTCATCCAAATGACAAATGATCTTGACTTTCTTGAGTGATCTAAAATTTAAAATCAACTCTGGGTACTTGCTTAGCCTTACATTCAAATGGAGATATTTTGGGGGTGGGAGGGTGGGGGGACAGTGTTAAAAATGGAATTCTCTTACGTCACATAGAAGGTTTTCTTTTATTTCCTGTGTGTCTGCTCTTAACCTGTGTATATTTGTTCTCTGTGGGGCCTTAACCTCCAGCTCCTCCTTAAAGACAAATGTCTGACCAAGTCTTTATCTAGAACACTCATCATACCTTTTTTTTTTTTAACCCTATCTTATCTGCCTAATTGGGGCATTCTTATAATTCGTTTGCTAAATGGAAGGACATCCTTCCATCCTGAGCTGCTTGTCTTGTCCCAATTTTCAGCATCTCTTGTCAAGTTAACATCAAACGGTGGCATTTATTTACTCGGTTTACTTGTAGAAGCACCTCTGGAATCTTGGAGATGTTCACTTTGAATTTTGTGCATACTTGTGTGCTTCTTTGCTAATTGGCTTCTTTTGTGATCTTACAGAATATCAAGCTGCTATTTTACACTTGAAGAGGGAGCACAAAGAAGAAATTGAAAACCTGCAGGTATGTCTCTTTGATTCTATTGAACTGATTCTGGAGGCTGATTCTTAGTTTTCTCATGTGCTGAATAGTGCCCCTTTGAAGGCATATTTATCTATACAGCACCTGCAGCTTGCTCCTGCCAGTGGGCACTGGATCTGTCCCAGGGATGAAAGCCTTGGACTCTTGTTTTTAATAGAACTCAATTCCTATTTTTTAAAAATACCACAAATGCATCAGATTGGGAAAATGATTCAATCGGGAAAAAGGAAGGTTTGACTTGTAAAGCAGAAAAGTGGTATTTAGACTTTTGCTGTTTATGAGAAGTACTTAAATAGTTATTTTTCGTATGCACAGTATAAGTTATTTTGTTTGGCTCACTTCCATTCATGTGTTTGTATTTATCTGTTAGCACATGCCTGTAATATGATGTCATGCAGATTAAGGCACTTAAGGAAGTGACCCTCCCTGGAAGGAGGAGTTGTGTTGAGCCATCCATTCCCTATCCCCAAGGAGCGCTTGGGAATTGCTGACTGGATCCTCTTTGGTGAAACCCAGAAAGATTCAGCCATCATTTCCTGCATCCCACCATCTAATTTGTCATCCCCTTTTGTTTGGTATTTGCTTGCAGTGCGTGCAACGGGAAATTTCAGGATCTTAATTTCAAGTATGTAAATATTGGATTAGACACTGATTCTAGTTTAATGCTGGCTGAGGTGACCCCGTACCTCAAGAGAGGACAAGAGCAAAATTTAAATAAAACTTGGTGCTTCGTGTTGACTGGTTACTTTCTAATTTACTAAACTTGTGGATCAAATATTCTTGTTTTCAATACATGATAATGTGCTTTTGAAATAAATGAGACAGTGTATTGGATAATACACAAAGCCATTGCAAATAGCAAAAGGATCATTAAATAAGCTGTGTAGTGTATGAATTCAAGCCACCCCCATCCAGGTTGGTTTAAATAGTTCGAAAGACCGAATGAGTCCATTTCACAAAGAAACAAAAAAAAGTGGAAAAGTACCTCTGCCTCCTAGGGGAAAAAGAGAGGTGGAGGCCCCTATCTCCTTTGTTGCAAAATGCCCTACAGAGACCTCTCTTTCTTTATCTTTGTTCTGATGTGCAAAAACATTCTCAACTGTCTCAGAGGAACTGAAATGGGGATTAATCTAAGAAACAGATTTCTAACAAGGATGGGTACAGAGTGATTCTGTGAGCAGAAGTTTTATGTAACAGCTCAGTTTTAAGAGTTAACACTAGCTTTTCCCAAGTTGTAGACCAGCCCTGTTGAGGGCTTTGAGACCTAAATAATCTTCACGGCAACAGCAGGCACTTACAGTTTTTGAGTTCTTACTTTGTGCTGGGTATTGTTTTAGGTGTATTGCATATACTATTTCATATCATCCCCATGGAAGTCCTATGATCTTACATATCAAACTAAGGAAAGGTTGGAGAAGGGAATGAAGAATAAACGGAAAGGAAAAATGTATATTGGGATCCTGATTTCAATTTAAAGTAAAGGTCAGACGAAGATATGATTGACAATAGTAAAGGTTAAAACATATTCCTAATTGTATCTTAAGTGTCCTTTAAGTATCTTTGAAAGAATGATCTGCTCTTTTAATGCTATTAGTAAACTTAAAAAAGAATTTGCCCCATGCTTATGATTTATACCTATATTTATAATTGCTGGAAACCCGTGGCTATGGCCCATTTCTGCCATCAGGACAGGGCAGTGGCCCCAATCTATACACTTAACTGTAGTTTAGGTCGATTTCAGCAGTCATGGACTGACAGCCCTCCACAGGAAACGGGCAACTCTTATTCTAGAGAAGTGTTTTGTTAGCAAATAGCATTTTGAAGATTGAATTAGGAATAACTATTTTAAAATATGGAGGCATTTCTAGCTGCTTCTTTAAAAAATAGGGCAAGTCTGGCTCCCGTGGGCCTGTTCTCCTGTAGGACTTCAACCTGCAGGATTTCAGGAGCGGGTATCTGCTTCAACTGGGCACATGTGCTCTAGGTTGCCACCGTCCCCACCCTGGGCCGTTTCACTTGCCTGGCTCCTCCTTGATGCTTTAATTAACCCTTGTTGTCTAGTAGATGTAGAAAATAAAACAACTAGACTGGCAGCAACACCAACTAGTCAGAACAGATGCAGCTCATAAAACAGACAATAACCTAGCCTGGATCTGCTTGTGGGCATTCACTGAGTATCATCTCTACCTGTTTTATTTCCCAAAGTAACAAAGTCACATCTATTGTCGCAGAACTAGTAGACGATAATGGGTGGGAGAATTGCTATTTCAGTGCTCATTTCTTATATGTGATTTCCATCGGCAGCCTTCAGTTGCCTGTTCAACTTTCTTTCTCCACTTACAGATCATGGACAAGTCAGATGTATTTCAGGACTTCTTCAACATGCCCTTCTAGAATAAGAAAGATCTCATGCTTAAAGTACACAGGAAAAATGATCGATCCTGTCACCATATACAAAAATTTATATGTAGCACATTTAGTTTTTGGGGGATGTTTTCATAGAGTTGAAAGAAAATGCATGATTCAATAAACAGAGAAATTAAATTCAGTTTTCCATTCTGCTTTTGACTATAGGTTTGTAGGGAAGTCACTTAATTGTTTGGTTTCCCCACCTGCACATGGGATCCTTACCACCTAAAATAATTTGGTTGGAGGTTGACATTTTTAACCCAGAGTCCCAAGGCTTGTCGGTGGAAGAGTCTGGAGTTTGTACTCTCTTGCCTGCTCTGTAGAAAGGGTACAGGGCTTGGTCCTTGGACCAGCTTTTCAAAATGTGTAGTGCCTTACATACATACTCTCCTTATAGTTCAAAAGCAAAGGTTTATTGATGACCTGAATTAATCTGTTTCCAGACCTTTATGTTTATATGCCTTGTACACAAAGTCAAAGCACTGGCTGACTTTTCTGTTCAAGTCACTGGTAGGAGAGTGGTGGCAGGTCACTTTCCGTGATGTCACTATTTTATGTCATTTATAATGTAACCACAGCAAAATTCTTTAATTTTGTCCAAGTGTGCCCTTCATTTAGCAGACACGGCCTTGAGAGTTTGTCATTACTTCCTGATACTCAGCGTCATTTGGTTCATTTTTCAGTTTGGGATAAGTGTATGTTACTGACTTCATTTTTGAAAACTTGACATCTTACCTTTACAAGTGTTCACTTATTTGAGACATTTTTGCCTGTGGTAGCCATTGTACAACTTCATGACTACTGGGTAGAAACATAGTTCAGATCTGCCCTTCTAAAGCATATGATAAAATTAATTCTCCCATCGCATAAATACGGAATTATTTCTTTGAGATTGCTTAGGAGCAAGGTTTGAAAATCACCATCTCAGCTGTCGTACAAAATGTGTGACTGTACAGCTGATCTTTGCCTACTGTAGTTAGAGAATTGGATGCGATATTATTTTATGCATGACGAGAATGTGAAAGAACTCAGGTTTTGGAGTCAGGATTGCGTTGAACTCCTTGTATTGCGATGTTGGGAAATGAGTCAACTTCTCTGGGACTTAGTTTTCTCAGCTTCAGCATCAGTACAATAATAATCACACTGCTGATGATACTTCCCTCCAGGATGGTTCAATATGATGCACATCCGGTGGCACAGGTTATGTGGCACATGGCTCAGCAAGTGTTACTTCTCATGCCCTTTCCCCTGCACGAATCTCCTCGTGATGAGGCAACTTGAGTTTAGAGTGGTCCTCAGGCTCTTTTGGTTGAGGACTTCCTTGGGACAATGGACTTATTCTTTTAGGGTGATTTTTACATCATCTTCCAGCTGTTCACCTGCCTCTGTGCTCGCTTTCAGGGTAGTCTAAACCAGGTTTACTGAAGCTTGTTCCACTGAACAGTGAGCCTCTGAAAGGCTCCTTGACAAAAAGATTTCATGGTTAAATAAGTTTGCGAAATATCTGGTTCCCCTGTTAGGACTTTACCATGTAGAGAGAGGAAGTATAAGACAGAAAACTGTGTAACTTGTTTCCTACATAATTCTGCCCCCCCCCCCCCCCAGTAACCTATTTTCTGGAATACCATTCTGTTGATTCCCATAATCTTATCTCAATGCATAGTCCACTTCCTGAGTTCCAGTTCAATTCTTTGAGTGGTTTCAGCCCCATTTGCATGCCACCATGTTCCTGCTTATTAATCTGCAGTGTGTAGGCACCCGGGAGGGAGCAATGACTTTTGTTGCTATATCTTTTTTTTTAATGAAAATTTATTGGGCTGACAGTGGTCAACAAAACTACATAAGTTGCAAGTGTACAATTCTGTATTATATCATCTATAAATCCCATTATTTGTTCACCACTTAGAGTCAGTTCTCCTTCCATCACCATATATTTGATCACTGTATCTTTTAACGTACCTACCAAAGTGCATCGTACATATCTGATACATAAATATTTCTTATATGACAACCTATGATTGAAAAATAACAGTGCCTAACTTCTAATAAAATCTCTACTGTGTGCCAACCTCTTTTCCAGTCATTTAGTATTAGTATTATAAAGAGTAAACAGAGGAATATAAGCAAAGTAATAGATCCCTCCCATTTTACCGTGAGGCTTTCAAAGATTGACTTGTCAGAAGTCCTAGACTAGTTAGAAGGGAACCAAATTTGAATCCACCTAGATCTGTCTGACTTTGAAGCCGAACCTCTTTCCAATAATCAACGCAGCATTAATGTAAAGAACATTAGATTTAGAATCAGAAGATTTGGATTCTTAGGTCTTAGTTTTGGCATGATGAACAACATGAACTTCAGGCGATGCTTTGGGGCTCAATTTCCTAATTTCTAAAATGAGGCACCAGGCTATATAATCTCTAATAGCACCTTTGGGGGAAAAAAAGTTTCAATTATCCACCACATTGTGCTTTCAGCCTTAGAGATATTTAACTTAGAATCTCTAAATCCTTATTATTTATACACCCCCACTTCTTTTCTTGTAGTATCTTCTATAGGTTCTCCTTTCAACCAGAGATCTTTTCTCAATTCTCCTTGCCTCTGTGGAGCATTGTGTTCAGGTTTTCAGTCATAGTCTGAATGAAGCAGAGTCTCGTGCTTTTCCAGATGTTGGACTCAGTGGAGGGAGGCAGCTCTTAGAACAGGTTAGTGACACATCTATAGGGGGTCCAGTTCTTTGTGACAGGAGGGAAGCTTTAGCGTAGGATGGGTAGGACTTCTTTGGCTCTCTGCTTCCTCAATTTTGAAAGTTGGCAAAAAAAAAAAAAAAAATATGCATACCCCTTGTCTGGCTTTTGAGCAGCTTTGTGTAATTGAAGAATATTGTTTTTGACCAGCCTTTTAAGCAGTTTGGAAGTAGGTGCCATGGAAATGACAGATTGTTTTTATCTGTTTTTAACTAATGTTCTTTGGGTTGTGGGATAGAAGAAAAAGGACTAGCCAACAATGACATTTCCTTTTCAGGAACCTTTTCTTTTACCCCATTCATCACATGCTTCGCCCTTAACTGAGGGGAAAGTTTACTGAGCAATGGCCTTTGGCAGGCCCCTGATCATTGCGCAATGCAGTCAGTTTTCTAACATGATCACTCCCTCTGTGAAATGATCCAGGGATGGATGCCAAAGTGGAAATTAACTTACGCTGTACCTTGTTGTCCCCAAGAGAACCAAATGATATGTTGGCCTCCATTAAGAGAAACTTGTAGATTTCCTTACTTTTTCTATCTCCAACCCACCCCTCTGGTCCATTTCTAATAGTATACACATTGCTGTTGAAACAAAATTGAGTACGGACTACATGAGCTGATACAGCTAAATTTATAAAGACCCATAAATCCTGAGCCTTTTCCATTTGTTATGTTCTTTTCTATCAACACAATACATTTAAGTCTGTTAATTCTTAGCGATTGCTGTGAAGAAAAGGGAGTAATTTGTAGACCAATAAACAAAACTTTCACAAAGATGAAATATGATGATTTCATCAAACCCTTATGATATTCCCCCAAGTACTGATATTAATATAATTCATTACTGAGATGCCGAGAAAGAAGAAAAAATTTTAAATGTTGAGAAATATTTTAATTCATTGTTTCACTATGGATGTATGATATAACATTATGAGTTTAGTAGTTTCCTGGTTTCCTGGTGTTGGGATACCTTTTAGGCCACTGGCTACCTAGAAGCCTACAGATATAGTTGGAGTTGAATTTTGATGGAAAATACAAAGCAATTAATTCCCTAGCTGACTTAGCAGCCTAGGAGCCCTTTGTCGCAACCTGCAGGATGCTGTCTTGCCCCCCATAATTCAGATATTATGGTTGCTGATGGAGACTCTGGTTGTAGAACAAGGAATATGTGCTTTACTCATTTGTATCATGGAAGCTGATGCCAGTTTTGTACGCCTCTTTCATGTGCCATCAGCTCCAATCATCCTTACTGAAGCTTAAACTCTAAACCTGAGTCACTCACGTGGACGAAGATAGTTTTTCTTTTTTCCATAGTTTTTTACTTTAGGCAATAGGCGAGGATTAGAACAGGTGGTGTTTTGAATGTTCGCCTCTGCTCTTTTGACTCTTCATGAGATAGGAGGAAGTAAGGTCTGTTAGAGCCTGTGGGACGTGCTTCCTTTGCTCCAGACTTATTCTGTCTCACTCAGTAATTCTGAGTTTTGCATAATCCTCTACCACAGGATGAATAATAGGTTATTCAGCGATAAGTAAGAGTGTAGGACTAGGTGCTCTAAGTTTCCTTCCTGTTCTGAAGTTCTGTTACTGCTGATCTGGGCAGAGCGGTCCTGTGTGTCCGCCCCATCTCAATCCCAAAGTCTTCCAGGTGCCCTTTGCCCACATTACCTACAACAGTGCTAGGAAACTCGCCCAAAATGTCATGAATAGTTGTTAAATGATTTTAGTGGACCTTGGAAATTCCTTCATGACTCAGTATTTTGGTAGAAGACCATTTTGGAGGCAGTCTTGGGAGAGCCATAGAGTTCTTAAATTGGTGACACCATCAAATGCAACTCAAAGTTTGGTCAGCAGTGTCATTTAAAAAGTCCTATTGGAAGGGAATAACACTAAAGGAGCTTCCAGGAATAAGACATTTTGTGACGGTTACTTCAGATACATGGAGACAGAAAGCCATCTAGTGGCGTGTACCACAGGAATCCTGTGAGTGCAACACTTAGAGAACGGTTAAGGAAAACCATCTTCATTTAATTCCTGTTCCAGTGTGGTAAAATGTCTTAAAGTAGAGGATGAAGAAAACCATTAGACCCTTTCAGAGAAACCAGCATCTTCAACAGAAGAAAACTGTTTGGAATTTCAAGAAAATTTTAAACACATAGACAGTGAATTTGAAGAAAGTACATATTTGAAAAAATACCTTCAAGAGTATCAATGCATGTGAATCTAAATCACTTGATACTGGGTCTTGCTGTCATCTCCAAGATGACATTGTGAGTGAGAATCTTCCCAAACAGGAATAAACAAAGAGAAAGCAAAGAAGCAGATTCAGGAGAAAGAAGACCTTCTTTGGAGGCTAAAATTAGTCAAAATGTAGACTTCAAAGAATGAGCTGTCTAATTTATTACAGTTGTAATAAGGCAGTGGAGGAGCTGTAGCCAGTGGTTGCTTTAGGAGTTGCAGTCAGCCATGTCTGAGGAGAACAACAAACTCAGCCTTATTCAGTTGATAGACCAGTATGGGTTGGATGATACACTGCTCACTGTAACAGAAATGAAGAAGTTTTAGGTGTTTAATTCATATTTTTTTCTCCAGAATATCTTTGGAAATATTTCTCAAATATATTTGAGAATGACAGCTTAAAAGATATTTACTACATTTTAAAAGGAATATGTAAACCATCAGGGCTTAGACTTAGAGAGAGGTATCTTGATGAACATCAATTTAGGGTAATCTGTTATGTAAATGTAAACTAAGTTCTAAAGGGAAAATTTATTATTGGGGATAAATTTGCCGAAGAAAATTTTACATTAAAAAAATGTGAAAAAAAATTAAATCATGTTTTAAAAAATAATTTGGGCGGTTCTGGAAGTTGTAATACATTTTTTTGTTTCTTGTGGTTAACAAAAAAAAAATAAATGTGGTTAACATTTATTTTAAATGTTAAAAAAAAATAGTCCAATCTGGTGAATGTCTAAACCTAAACTGGTCAAAAAAATGCTTGCCTCAATCCTAAGTTTATGAACCTGTTTCATTCTATTTAGCACATATTTCCATCTGGATGGTCTAGCAGGTAATTAAACTCATATGTCCAAACAAAAGTCATATTTGAATAATTTTAAATGAGCACATATGTTCTAATTTGCCACAACACTTCCCCACATTTCCTGTTGTCTTACATCCGGGATCCTTTGCTTGTTTATGCTGATTGCCTGGCACTGTAGACGTCTGAATTGGTGACTCTGGTATGGAGCCTGGAAAGGCTGAGTGAGAACGTCCTCATTCACTCTCCACGGCTTCAGGAGAACTAAGCAAAAGTCCCTTGAGCTTTTCAACCTTTGTGGACTTTTACATAATATTATCACAACCACTTTTCTGGTGAGAAACTGAAGCTCAGAAAGGTTTAAATGGTTCAAGACACACATCCAGTAGGTAGCTGAGATAAGATTCAAACTCAAGGGGGAAAAAAAAAAAGATTCAAACTCAAGGAAGATTTCACATCTGTATTTCTACTCAGCTGTGCTGCCTACAGTTATGTTGAGTTTCTTTCAACAAATGGTTAGCTGACTTCATTACATAGGTTCATTCTTTTTCCTTTTTCTTTTTCTTCCTTCTTCCTGTCCTTCCCTTGAAAGGGCTATTGGTGGGATAGAGAGGGCAGCAGTGTTGGAAAGGTGAGCGAAAGATGAGCTCGGCAAAAAGTTGTGTATGATCTAAGTTATAGGACATTTTTAGGAAGGGGTACGAAGAAAAGTTTTGCTTGATTTTTAGAGTTTAAATGCTGAGTGCTCTTTGCTTTCTGACTTAACTGGAGATGGTTATAAATATAGTCATTTATTGAGTACGAAGTACCAACTCTGCCAGGTACATTGCTTGGTGCTTCATATACATAATTTCTAATCAATTGAGACTGAGAGAAGTAGAGTGCAATCCTGAGTTTTCACAGCTGGTTAGTGTGCTGGCAACATTTACTAACCAGGTCTGTCCGGTTTCTAAATCTGCTCCATTTCCACAGTCACCTTCTCAACTGATTTGATTTACTTTCTTTAGTATTCTAAAAGTTAGTTTTCTAACTTTTCATTTACCCTCTTCCCCTCATTCTGTGGCAAAGACCTCTGTAGATCATCTGGTCTTCTTACCCTATGCAAGCTCCTTATATGATAAAAAACCATGGGGACATTTGTGTGCTGTTGAGAAAGACAAAAATAGCAACAGAGTCCTCTTACTTCACTGACTTTAGAAACGACAAGCTGTTCTGCCTACCTAAGTACAGAAGAAAGGAGCAGGTAGAAGATTGCTCTCTTCAGCTTCATTTCTCACAACTGGTCCTGAGCCCAGTTTGAAGAAGAGCCTCTAGTATTTGTTACCATAATTGTGATATGTGTGTGTATTCATCTTAGAGATTTGAAACCCGAGTCTCAGAGAAATCAATTTCTGAGACCATAAATTAAGTAAGAAAATACTGGGGCAAAACTTCTGTGCATCTTGCCAGCTCCTTACTTCTTTGATTTTTGCAGTTTAAACATGGAAGTTCTTTAGCTGTTCTCCAATCTTATCTCTAGCAGAGCTGCCAACATGACTGATTCCTTAAGTAGATGGGATGATGTGGTTGCTCCCTATGCTGTCACCTATTTGTAGGATGTACCCCTGTGTGATAAACGGCACCTGTTGTCTCTTCTCTAACAAGTCCAACCCCATGTGGGCTTCGGAATCCATAATGTGGATTTATTGTGTGTTTGTGAGTGCATACGTGTACACATGTGCATGCTTTGACCGTTTTACTGCAACTTATTCTAGCTTGCTCTGTGTCCTAGTGGAGGCATAACCACAATAATAGCTGGTATTTATTGATTTACTATGTGCCAGTCTTTATATTTGAGGATTAATTGAGTTATTACACCAAACCTTCAAGGTGACTCTCTTAACGTCTACATTGAACTGTTTCTGGAAGTTCTTACACCTCGAAGGCCCTTGCCTAGGGAGTATTCATGACATGCCCTTTTTTCTGGACTACGTCTATATTCGTGGGTAGAATGTCAGTCCTTAAAAATGATGGACATTAGGAGCAGAATATGCTGAAGAATGAACCTATGTAATGAAGTCAGCTAACCATTCATTGGAAAAAAAAGGCAACATAACTGTAGGCACAACAGCTGAGTAGAAACACAGATGTGGAATCTGCCTTAAGTTTAAATCCTATCTCCACTACCTACTGGATGTGTGTCTTGAACAAATTACTTAAACCTTTCTGGGCTTTAGTTTCTCACTTGAAAAGTGGTCATGATGATATTATAACTTGGTTGATAGGACGCTGAGTGCAAGTATTGTGATAAGTATGGGACTGGAGGTACAGTGGCGTGTGGTCGATGATCAGTAAATGATACAGCATTTAGTTTAAGTCCGCGGCTTTCAAAGAGTATTTTGTGGTGGTAAAGTTCTTCCAGTATTACCTATGTACGTATATAAAAGAAAAACATTCTGTGATTAGTGTTACAACTAATGTTCCAAAGAGCATTGTTTTTCACAATTTTGTTATACAAGTGTGATGTTCTCACTTCCATTACTTCCTGTTAATGGCAATATGATGGCGGCTGTGGTTTTGTGAAGGAAACATCTGAATATGTAAAAAAAAACCCAAGAGTTTTAGCATAGATTTGAAGGACGTAAGTAAGATGTTGCATTTCAAAATTATTTTTGCTATAAAAATTAACTTCCTAAAGTATAATTTTAAATATTTAACAGTTTATCTTTTTTTAATGAAACACTAATTGAGCGCTTGTCAAATATAAGAGATGTGCCAGAAATAAAACATCATTTAATAGTGATGATAACAAAAGCTTCTAACATTTATTACATATTACTATATACCGTACACTATACTTAGCACATACCCTGGAGTATCTTACTGAATGGATTCTAGATTCAGAGGATTTACTGTTTAGTTAGGAAAATAGGATTTCTACGATGAAGACTAAATAACAACAGGCAGCTTAAACTAAGTTTTTAATATTAACTAATATTAGACTATTTGCTAATGTGACTGTTAGTATCTTTAAATTATCTACTTTTAATGTAGTTTGTGAATTCCAGGTCTTATATCTCAACTAAGAGATTTGTCACGTCTTAGATCTTGTGATTTCCATAGATAAGTGGTAATTTCTTTTACTGTCTCTTGAAGCTGCTGTAGGTGTCTCTGTGATACAATTATGCTTATTTAGTTTCAATACTCTGTATGGAATGACTCCTGTCTGTTGCAAATATGTATAATACGCATAATTTAAAGTATTAATTGCAATAAGTATATTGCATAGATGGGTGGGTTTGTGTAATAGGTAATCTGGGTATTTTACAATTATTTTAGAAGCCATTCCCCAATCTCACCACTGGAGGTCAGCTCGACCCTTTTTCTCTTAATAAAACTCAAAGTAATTTTTCTTTTGAGGATTGAAGCAGCATTCCAGTTCAGAGCTTTGCTTCAAACATGAAAAACAAAATTTCTCTTAGCTTATTTCACAGAACAGCATTCACGTATACGTATGTATATGTCTATATTTATAGGCATAATGCTTAAAGCACGTACAGAAGCAATCATGTAGTATTTATGGCCAATACAGTCTATATGACAGGAGACATCGAGCCACCTAAAAACAAGGCCTTATGAAATCAATCATTTGTGTTTCATTAAAAATAAAATAAATCATCAAAAAGGAATTAGAGGTCTCTCTATCATTCATTCATTTATTGATTAACTGTGTATTGAATTCTGGGTGTCAGGCACTGTACAAGATGCCAGAGAGCGCAGAACAAACATGGTCCTTTCTGGGACCTTGTAGTCCAGTCAGAGTGACAGATATTGATAAAATAGTCACTCAGTAAGTACAGTATCAGTGCTGTGCAGAAATATATAGTACGAGATGCTACAATAGGATATAATTTAGATTCGGAGGGTCAGGGAAGGATAATTGTAGGGAGCGACATTTAAGCAGAGGTCTGAAGGGTGATGAGGTGCTTGGCTGGTTTGAAAGACCACAGAGAGGCCGGTGTGAGTGGAACACAGTAAGTGACAAATAGGATGGGATAAAGCTCTGGAGTACTTCAGATGTTTCAAGTGCATCCCAGAATTTTTAAAAATGCATTTTATATTGAGAACTAGATTACATTGTGTGTGTGTGTGTGTGTGTGTGTGTGTATGAGAGAGAGAAATTAGAGTTCTACTGAACACAACTTATTTCATTTGATCTGATATATTCAGCTCTCCTGTTTGAAAAATGCTCGTTTTAAAAGCCTAAATTGATTTGCTATTCCATTAATGGTTAATGGACTTCAGTTTGAAAAACACTGAAGTGCCAGGAGGGCAAGAGGCCAGATTCTGGAAGGGTTTGTTGGTCTTTTTAATATTTCTCAATTTCATCCTCAGAACAATGATAATCTACTGACTAAATTCTGAGCAGAGGAATATATGACATGAAGAGATTTGCATTTTCGAAAAACTCCCCCCCCCCACCAGAACCCTTATTTGCTGCAAATATATAGATATTACAGTATAATTTAAAGTATTAATTGAGAAAACATAGATTAATGTTTTGTTTTTATTCAAATTCAGATGGAGATTATAAGTTGAACCATATGAAATTGCTGATAGGTGACCAATTTTAACTTGTAAAATAGCAGTTTCATAATCTAATATAGTCATACCAGAAGGCAGGAGGTATATTGCTCTGGATGGATCATACTCTGAAATATTCACGGGGACCTCAGCAGAGATTGAGAGACTGCAGCTGAAAATGTCATGAGGCCTTGCCCATGGGATCGTGACACTGCTGTATTTGATGGTAACTCTTCAAATTAGAATTGTTGAGACCGCTCTTGCCTCTTGTGCCCCACGTCACTCACAAAATAATCTTGGTGAGCAATTTTCCAGCTTTCAGGTAATCCATGAAAAATAACATGGCTAAAATTTTTTATCCAACTTAAATTAGTATTCCCTGGTGTAGTGAACAGGCTAAATATATCATGGATCTTTCTCAGTGAGCCCAAACTGATGTTTTACTCCCTAAAAAATAAATAATTGTGACCAACTAGTGATCAAGTTGGCCTCTGTAAAATTACTTGTATTTTTGTTCCTTCGTAGACCTTTTATAGTAAAACTTTCACTTCTAGAATTAGAAGTTATGGGGCTGTTCTACTGTACAGCTACCTACACAGAAAAATGATTTAGAAGATTAGGAAAGGAAGTGAATTAAATATCTAAGTTATATTTATTGCATGTCTTTTTGTTAAAGAAATGTCTCGTTGAATATTTCTTTACTTCTCCCACAGATTCCATTTTTTTGTTTTTTAGGAAAATGAAATTTGAAAACTAAGATATGTCCTGCCCCTCATTAATAAATAATCTGTTTTTTTATTGTTTAAAATTTATTTTTCAATAAGTATTGTTGGAAATTTATGAAGTTACCTCTGATTGTGTTTTTCCTACTTCAAACTCCTATTATGTCATTCTTAACCACATCATCTTCTAACCCTTTTAAGTAGTGAATCTATAATTATTTTCCTGCGGAAAAGAGTTTTTCTTTTTGATATTTTCAGCACATAAAATAACATTGATTCTCATGTTGATGAATATGGTAGAATATCATTCTTTTTGTATGAAATTCCAACATTGCGGGGTAGTGGCTCAATCTTGAAGCTTGATTACCAAAAACAAATGGAAACTCCTTTCCTTTTGCTATAAAACAATAGTGGACGGGCCCAAAACTGAGGAGGGGAGAAAACAAGATTGCATTACAAATCTGGCAACATCAGCCACACTAGTAAAATCAAATCCAATGTTGTTTTATGACTCTGAATTTATGTGAGTGCCCAGGATCAAAGGGCTCGAATCCCACTGGACTACAAGGTCCATAGTTCATGGCAAAAACTCATCAAAAAGAACATTTTAGTCGTTTAAGCTTTTCATTTTAATCAACCACAGCAATAAAAGAGCCTTTAGGTGTCCAAAAACATTTTGCAAGATCAAGAGGTGGTTCCCTCGCTCGTAGCAACGGCCTTCTTATTGGATCCATATAATGGCTGTGGCCTCAGCGTGTCAAAGGGCCCCTGCTCCCACATTGTTTGCCCTTGTGGGATGGTTTCTTTTGGTTCTTCTAACTGTGTATTATGTGATAATAAATTATGGTGTCTGACGGAAGGACCATAAAATTTTCACACCATCTATCAAGCTATTGCAGCCATTTAAAGTTTGGTCTCTGACAGCACGCCAGTACTTTGTAATGTTTAGACAGAAACAGAGGCCACTGCCGGCCTCTTGACAAGTATCTAGAGAGAACTCTGCACAGGAGAAAGAAACACGAGGCTTGAGAGTGAGACCGAGTCTTAAGTCATAGTCCTGACACTTCCTATGACCGAGGTTTCGGACAGTCCATAAAATGGGGATGCTACCCTCAGCGGGGCGTTACTCAGATTACAGAGGGTGATATTTGTGAGGAGGCTATCCGGCAATCAGAACAGATACACATGAGGCGTAGATTAGGCCTGGCACCAGTCTTAGCCAGTCCTTCATTGTCAACAGGAGACCTGAGGAGGGAACGTGGAGAACTGACCAGAGAGGAACACGTCGATAAGAAATTGTTCTTGAGAAAAGGGAGGAGGGTGAAATGAGGTTGAATTAGCTCTGGGGAAAAAAGGGCGGCATTTCTTTTAAGACAAGAAGAAAAACTTTTTAACGGAGTGCTTTTGTCTATAGACTATTGACACTTTTATTTCTTTGGCCCCGTGCATGGGAAAAGAAACTCAGACACCTAATATTTTTCCACCTGAGTTCTTTGATCTCATCCCCTCCCACCTCTTCTGCACTTTTTCTCATTCATTGTTCCCTTTTTGGCAGGTGCCTCCCCCCATTTCTAATGATAAGTTCAGCTGTCCTTTACTTTAAAATCCTTTGCTTGACTGTACTGCTTCTGAAAGCTTCCATCCCTCCTCTCACTGGCGCAGCGTTCAAACGGTAGTTACAGGTTGCCGATTCCCCCACCACTTGCTTTCTATTACCGCTGTACTGAAGCAGCCGAGACCACAGAGGAAGCTATTATCCAGTGCTATCAGTCCCCTATCCGTCTTCATTGTCCATGTTGAAATCCTTGATCTCCTCCCTCTACATCTGAGACACTGAATTCTCCTGTGTTTCCTCCTCCTCTGAGTGTGTTTCTCTACCTTCTTTGCTGTCCCTTATGCTTGACTCTGCAGTACCCCCAAATGTGACCCTCCAAAAGGTGGCTTTTAGTTACCTGACTTTCTAAACATTGTCTCTTTGAGGTTTCGCTTGCTGCTGCAAGTTTATTTCTACGTAAAGGCTTTACAGACCTAATTATTTGGATTCACATGTTTTTCTGAGTTCCAGCTCCAGGAAAGTTCGAGTTTTTGCTGGAAAACCTACACTGGGAAATGTTTTGAGTATCTCCAATTTAAAATTTCCAAAGTCAGAGCATCAACAATTCTTATAATCCTAGGATTGAAATGACTTGTCTGCTTATCTTCTTCTGACTTTCCCGCCACCCAATGTAAACACAACACAAACCGTCTCTTTGATTAGCTGCCCTATATAGGTAAGGTTCCACTTTTCTCATAGAAGTCCAGGCCAAAAATCTCAGATGCGTCTTTGGCAACTCTTCCACCCTCGGCTTCTGCATCCAGTTGATTGCCAAATTATGCTAATTTTAGCCCCATGGCCCATTATATACACTCATTCCTTGGCACCCTGCTGCGATCATTCTAATTTGGCCTTTATCATATCTTGCCTATATTCAAGCGATGCTACAAATTACTTAGAGATTGTGATTCCTCTCTCTTACACACCTTTTGTGGCTCACTATTCCCTGTCAGGTTAAGTTCGAAGTCCTTATGATGGTATTTAAACCTTCTCTTGTAACTTTTGTTTTCTCTTCCACTGTTTGCCTATGCTTTCCCATCACTCTGCCTTTTTCTTCTAATTGGATTGCTCACAGTCTGCCACTCTACCTTTTGCCAATCCTTTGTGGCCCGGCAAGGTTTCCTCATCATACACGAAACCATCTCTGATTTCCCAAGGCTCCGTCCTCTGAAACCTCAGGCTCTTTCTACCAGATTAGGCACGTAGTAGACTCTTTCTCATATTATAATCACGAAAGTCGAGGTGCCACCCCTTCCTTCCAACCCCAGTGCCCAACACAAGAGGGACATAAACTTTCAATAAATAGCAAACAGTTGAGTCTGCCATCACATTAATACATGCATTAATGCATAAATTCACCACCAGTTGGTTTCCCCTTTTTCTTTCTCTGTAACAGAAACTGGGTTTAAACCAAAGCAATTTTACAGGCAGTATTTTTCAAATTCAGAGACGTAGGAGAATTATGTTTCCAGAAGGTTTTTAAAAGATACTTGTTTACAGTTTATGTTTTTCTATTGGAAAAATGGTGTTTATTGTTTTTTTGTTGTCTTAGATGTACATTTGTCAGATGTTGCATGTATAGATAGCTTATGGTGAGGGATCATTTGTAGTTTAGGTTAAAGCAACATAGATTCATTTGAATTTGTGATAATTTGTAAACCCTTTCATTCTATAGAGGAATTAAGGGCTGAAAGAGCTGATCTTAGAATCAAGCTTAATGGTTATCAACCTTTTCTTCCTCAGTGCCCCCAACAGGGAGGCAATGTGCCCCCAACAGGGCAGGGGTCCTTATAGCCTAGGAAGTTGACCACCCATTGAGATTTACCTTCTGGTTACTGTGTGTTGGCAGTAATAGAGCCCAAGCGTATGTAGGCAGCTGATGGAAGTACCGTGATTGGAATTCGGGTTTTGTCCCAATCCAGTGTTCCATCACTTAAGCCATGTGGAGACTGCTCTGCCAAAAAGGAGAAAGTGTTACCAGCAATTAAGTCATGTGCAGAAAAACTGTCATGCAGCCCATAGTGGTTGGCGGTCCTGAGTATATGCAATCTGAGGTTTAAAATGACATGTTTAAAACCAGTCTTCAGACACACGAACAAAATTAAACATGGCTCTTTTAGGAACGTACAGATCAATTGGAGGAAAATAGGGCTACCTCTTCCAAGTATTTAATTCAATTTCAATGTTGTTGTTTTTTAAGGTCAAATGGTTTGTCTAATACTTTTTTGCTTCTTTCCTTACTCTTTATCTCTGCAAGATTAAGAATTGCTTTCAGCATTTATAAATAGGAGCTTGAGACATTATATTATAATTTTCAATGAGATTTTCTAGATTTGTGAGACATGGATCAGTGTCCAGACTGACTGTTCTATTGTGACCTGGACTCCAGCACAGGACTTCCACAGCATCACTCACTCCTTGCTCATTCGCAAACTAATTGTCTTAAAAAAAAAAAAAAAAAAAAAGTGGAGAGACTGAGCGGCTGCCTGTTTTCAGGAAAACGTCTTGGAGCAATTTTACATTTTTCTTCCCAAACCTGCAACCAAGCACTGCCCATAACAAAAGACCATTACTGAGAAGTTGTGAATTTTGCTGGGGGGTTGCTGCAAGCCCCCCCAAAATCAGCTTTAAAACCAATCATACCCAGAAACATAAAGACAAATCTTTCCTCCTTTATGAGCCCCAGTTTTTAATACTGGACTGTTCAGTGTTTTCTTCACAAGTACACAAGTGTTTGGATTTAATTCTAGTCTTTTATTCTTACCTGTGCTATGTTGATACGAAAATCTGAAAAACACGTGACAGAAAAATATAAAAAAGAAAGTGATTTGGAAGAAAATAGGCATTTGCTTTTATATTTGGCAACTGCAATTGAGATTGGGGTATGTTTAACAAAGTAAATTTGGACCAAGAAAAATGATCTTCACGCCAATCTTTATAAAAATCAAAATTCCTTTCTTTCAAACACTTCAACCATTCTAATCTGTTTCATATGTGTATTAATATTGTATTCAAGGACATGCAATCAGAAAGCCTTCTGCTCTGTTCAGTCAGGGAAAGGTGATGGTCCAACATTGAGATTCCTAGTAATCTAAATATTTAGAGTATAAGTAGTTTGTAATTATTTAGAACGGATGACTGGCATGGATACTTGAGTGAGTTCATTTTTTCATGAAGGGTGCATGACACAAAACTGGCACATACAAACTCTTGTCGCGGGCAGACACAGTCCATGAGAAAGCAGCATGTTGATGGTATGAAACACCACAAGTTATTTAGTGATATAGATGTCATATAGTTAGCCCTGTTTCATCATTAACCTGTATATTTAGTTAATAACTTGAATGCCTTATGAAGAAATTATGTATGAGCTTTCAGGTAATAGTGCCCCTGTCTTTTCGCATTATTATATGTGCAGCTGTAACATTTAAAATAGAAAAATTGCTGGGGAGAAAAGTTTTCAGCCATCTATAACCCTCTGTCAAACTAAATTTGAAGCGACATTCAACTTTGCATAGAATAGTTAAACATTTATTTTGGATACATTTCATGAATTATGTTCCATGCTTGATCAGTTAGGAAATAAGAATACTGATTTAAATTCATATCTTCCAATTACTGGAAAAAAATGAAAAACGTAATTCTTGTAATAATTATCCCTTCAAAAAGCACAAATTATGGAGATGAGTATCAATCAAAAGCAATATACTGGTTTAAGCTAAGGGGAGGGGAGAGTGGGGGAGGAAAACAAGAATATGGTTTGTCTATATTCCAGGAGAAAAGAATTAAGTCAAAATGAGATCTGAACCTTTCCAAGCTGTTCTGTGTGCATCATACTTGAGTGTAATTTCACATGCATCTTCGTGTTCCAAGTATCATTAAACATCTAGTAATCAGAACAAATGTTCTGCCAAATTCCATTTATTTTCTTAACTGTTTAAGGCATTGAACACCCTAGATTTATAAATATATAATTAAAATCCTTATTTAAAAAAAATAAACGTAGATGAGGGATTTACATTTTTCTTAATCTATGTTTACATAAAGAAAAGATCTGTTTCTAAATATTACATCAGATCTTTGTGAGCTCAAATAAATCAGTGTGATACTTTGCCAAAACTGTTTCTAAAAAAGATGGGTATTGATCCTCTATGGTCAGGAAGTTTTAGAATTCTCTCGATGCTCAAAATGACCATTATTCTGTGTCCCTTTGTTTTCAAGAGGATGAGCTTAGGTGCTTTGGACGAACTCTGTCACTTGCGTGCTGTCAGAGCACATACATCCTCAACTGCAAATATTCCAAATAAAGCAAGCACAGCTCTAGAAACATTTCTGTCTCTTCTTAGATAGATCTATAACTGGAGATGCTTGATAAGCTTTATTGCTTATATACAGAAACTCAAAAAGAGCCTAGCCATTATGAAAAATAAACCTGTCACCCACATTATCGTGGGTGCAATTGGAAGGTTCTTTTTGTTGATCCAGGCATTTATATGACCCCTGCTCTAATCATTTTGGTGTCTGTCCCAGTGAAGGAAGATTGGAAAATAACTCATAACACTTGGATGCACATGAAATAAAACATGTCCGTGGGTGCCTCAATTATTTTGAAATGGAAATATATTTGAAACTATAAAAATTCTTACCAATAAAAGCATGTGTATTCACAATGATGGCATTATGAATGTCTTTGGTGTAGCACGTTTACTTTGATTAATTTGGGGTCCGTCCATTTGTCAACTCTCATGTAAGCTCTGTGCATATTGTACAGTAATTGAATCTGGAGGTTCCCCGAATGAAACACACTTACCAGGTCTGAATGGAGATAGACCTGTAACTTTGGACTTTTGAGTGGTAGACTCTCATGAGGCTTGTTGGAAAGGACATGGTCTCCATCAGCTGTGCACTCCTCAGCTAGGACCTCACTGAGGAATAATAGCAGTAATCACAGAGATCGGAGGATTTTGATCACATATGTAACAGGCCTTGCATGGACACCTCTCAGGGATTCCTTCCCCTTTCTCTTCCTTTTGCTGAGTGAATGCAGTAGTCACAGGCACTATAGCTTTGGAGACTTCTAATAGTTGGCTGAGCACATTGGAAAACTTCTTTATTCAACAACTTTCTGAGTGCCTGCTACAGGCCAGGCACTCCTCGTGGTTCTAGGAATGCATCAGTGAACAAGGGAGACAAAAACGTGAGTCCTCATAGAGTTGATGTATTTAGAAGATGGCAGGAGGAAGAGAAGGTATCAGTAGGCAGAACAATCATGAAGGTAGGAAGAGGTTCAGGGCTTTAGACTTTTCAGAGAAAGCAAGACAAACCATTTTCAAGTTCCGCTGTGGAGTCCCAAAGGAGAATGAGGAAAAAATGACAGAATTGGGTAACTCAGGAAGCCATGAGTGCTTTTCATGAGTAGAATGGTGGTGATCTATGAGTAAACCAGATTTTTGAGAAATTACACAAAGAGTATGGTAGAGATGCAAAGATAGTAGGTAACTGAAAATCTTTTAAAGTTCGTAAAATGAGCAGTGGGAGATTTTTATCTTGAGGAGGGTGGCAGAATTAGACAAGTGTTCTGGTCATTGTGGGGAGTGGGCAGATGTGAGAAGAAAGGACTTGAGTACTTTTTAAGGAGCGGTAAAAAGGCAAGAGAGGTACCTGTCGATGAATATTGAAAAAATAGAAGAATTTTGTTGTAAACCTCAATGTGTCTTGGACATAAATGGTATTGTAGTTTTTGTTGTATGATACAATGCTCATTTAATGTGCATTCTCAGGGTATATGGATCCTACTTAATGCAATTTATTTAGAAGAAAGGTTGACTTTTATTTGACTCCATTGTGTTTACCCTTTTCTCTTGGGCCACCATGTAAACATACATATTAACCTATACACAGGAGACATATGAATTGTGCTAGTACTTCCAGCTGACAATGTACTGTAAATCCAGCTAGTTACTGTTCCTTAACATCCAATATTATATAAACTCGGCAGTGTTTTTCAGTCAGAGTATCAATTTGTTCTGAGTTTCACTTTCCACGACATACATCTATTAGGAAGCAAGACAGGTAATGTCATCCTCATCTGACAGAATAGAGAGAATTTGCAGCTTATAATACTGAAGGGATAACAGGCGTCCTGTGTCTTGGAGACCCTGTAAGTACAGGAGGAAACTGTTCTAACTGCACCGCGGAACAGACTGTTTTGATAGGTGGTATCTCTCTAAGGAAAAAAGTTACCAATCTATTGTAAATCCAAGGCGCACTTTTAACCTAAGACTCTGATCCCTGCTTTGGAGGCTGGCTTAAGAAAAACCCTAATAAAGAAAACGCTTCCAGTTGGCCTAGGTATAGAAGATGTTGGGTCCTTTTCCTTTACAGAGCAGAAAATTAGGCCCTTGGATCCCTGAAAGCACTTACTGATCAACTACTATGAGAAAATCAGACTCATCATAAATGTGATAGAAAATAGACCATGAGAAGGAGGAAGAAATAAGACGGCACAGTGTTCCAGGCAACGTAACATCCTGCCTGACACTGAACTGTTAGGAGTCACCCACGCACTCCCTGGCTGTGTTCTCATATCGCTGCAATGTTAGGTGCTGTGGGACGTGGCAGGACCATCTTAGATGATTACCATTAACCCCCTTCCAGCCGTGACCTAGAGAGAGAAAAATCTCTGGAAATTGGACCACAGGAGTGAAAATGCTATAGCATTGATGAGAAAGGTGAAACTTCTACCTTAGGGATTTCAGATATTTGTGTCTCTTTAAGACATAGATATTTCTTTAGCTACTTTTGGGACTAAAGGTTAAATATCCTTTTACAATAACGTTAAAACTAAGTATTTGCAGAACTGCTGAAATACCTCCATGGATCCCTAGAAATCTTGTTTGTAAGCCTCCTGATCTTTTTCTGGCCTGTGTGTTGCACAGATGAAGAAAAAAGCCAGAGATAAAGAGATAAGAAGCATATTTAAGTTCATAACAGCAGTCTTATGCTGAACCAAATCCAGGCATTCTGACCACTATTTTAGTGGTTTTTCCATTACCTGAACCAGCCTGTCCAATTATAGTAGAAAATATTTCTCCTTGGGTTTATTACTTAGAGAATGAAGACTATACTCAATTTTGTAAGCTTCTTTTTTTTTTTTTTTTGGCATTTCAACTTATGTCTTGTATAATGAGTGTGTCTTTTGGCTGGGGTGAGCAATTTTGGGATATTTAAGACATTTCCCTTCCTAGCTTCCTCTAGAGGAGGCATCCTAGGCCAGAGCCCAGATCTTAATGAAAAACACATATAAACCCTTTTGTTTGTTTTCCCTGTCGATTAGCCTATAATTTAAAACCCATTCAATGACAGATTTATCAAGTGACTAATCCCTGGGAAGACTTGAAGTGGCAAGGAGAAGGTGGTTGTGGCCTAGGCACACATCATTGGTCATTTGTTCAAATACTAAGGTAGGAAGCCAAATACCTCCTTGCTTACTCATGAGAGGATATTCAAGGAGGTTAGTTATGAGTGTTAGTTATGGACTGGCTCGTTACTGTATAATGAAAGCACCACAGACAATCTGGGATGTCTCTGCTGGACAAACTGACCTATATGTTCTTTGGTTTTCTTCAGTTGTCAGTGAAAAAGTTATGTCAGAATAAGAATAAGAATAAAATTAAGAATAATGTAAAACCCATGCAGCTCAGATGTCTTGAAATTTAGAAATAACTCACAAATATCTCTTTTCAACTAGAATGTGAGTTTCTCGAAGTATGGATGGTTTCTTTTTTTAATTTTTATTTATTGGGGTAACATTGGTTAATAACATTATATAAATTTCAGGTGTACAACTTTATAATACGACATCGGTGAACTCCATTGTATGCTCACTACCCAAAGTCTGGTCTCCTTCCAACACCATCTCTTGACCCCCTATAACCCTCTGTGTCCTCCCCCAATCCTGTTCTCTTCTGGTAACCACCATTCTGTTGTCTATGTCTATTGGTCTATTCGTTTTTTTGGTGTGTGTGTGTGTGTGTGTGTGTGTATGTTTGTGTTTGTTCATGTGTTGCTTTCTTGTTTGATATCACACGTTAGTGGAATCATACAGTTCTTGACCTTAATTTACTTTTCACAAGACCTGGTGCATTGTAGATATTCATCAAAGTTTTTGTTTGAATATTAGATGGCAGAGAGACCATAATCTCATCCCACTTTGATATAATGAAGACTTGTTTACAGTCTGTCACTATAACATTGGTAAAGATGTGGAAACTGTTTTTGTTCAGTAATCCTATAGTCTTATATGGAAGTTTCATCTTTACTTTTAATACTAGAAGGAACTCAAGTGACCCCTCCTGACTTGCTGTCATTGGACAATGCTCTTTAAGTGATCTAATACCATCTTTCATTTCCTATCTCTTTTCAATTAAAATATAAGCAAAGTTAGGAGTATATGAGACAAACACCATTGAGGGATCCATTTCATAGTTTTCAAAATGATACCATTGGACAGATGGGCGTTTACCATAGTATGGTGTCATTTCATAGACAAAGCATGAGTCGAGAAAGAAATATTAAATGATTGCTGTAATTACTTGGAGAACCTCAGTTTGTCACAGTATTAAGGACCAGGGTTTACTACCTGATGCTTCTAAGGTCACATGTGCTCTAGAGCAGGTCATACATGCCTTATTGGACTAGCTGTAGCTTCAGTAGTGATAATAATAATACAACATAAAATCCAAGTCCTCTCCCTTAATAGAGAAGGAATTAGTATGTTGGCTCATTTCCTAGAAATGTGCAGTCTTGGGTTTGCTTATTAGATTTAGAATTACTTTTTTTGGAAAATTGAAGTCTGAAAATCATTTCCATGAAAGTCCCCAGGTATATCCATTCTGTGACTTACACAATATTTAGTGATATTAATAACTTAGAAATAAAACGTTACCAGAATCTCCCATGAATAATGATTTTTTTATTCTTTTGTTTCACAAAAGCACTCTGGCTAGAATCCTGTTTTGTTTTGTGTTTTTTTTTTGCCAGGTAGGAACCTCAGTCCAGATTTCAAAGATTGTTTCATTTGTTTTACTTCCCCACTACTTCCTTGAATGACTGTTCATAATATTTGCTTATTTTTGAAGTATATTCCTGAATACTTGTAATAACTATCACATTTCAAAAACAATTCGCAACTTTATCTGAACTTCATACTGAACTACTGGTGTGTTTTCAGAGCCCCTTAACAAGTCAGTTTGGCCTTGTGTGTATTTTGCATTCATAATGAGAATTGGGACTCTTTCTTTATATGGCTTAGATAATACTGTTCGTACATCCTTAAGAAACTTTCATGAGCGGAGCTGTATTCTAGGAAGCTTCGAGAGAAAGAGATATGATGAAGTCTTGGGTGTAGAAATTGTTAGCATTTTAGAACTAGAGGAAACCTTAGTGATTAAGTATTTTAACCTCTCATTTTAGATATTAATAAAATCAGGATTACAGGAAGTAAAAAAATGGACTGAAAAAACTGGGAGCAGAACCTAGATCTTTTGACCCTCGGCCAGTGTTGCCCTACCCCCACCCCCTCTCCACACACACTTGCCTGGAAAACAAAAAACTTCAGATCTATCATTTACTCAATGATTCCAGTTCTTTGCCAGAAGGACAGAGGGCAAATATTTCAGAGAAAGTATCTTTAATTAGAAAGTACCTCTATTTCTCTGTTGGCATTCTGACTTCTTAAACAGTATTGAATGGGAAGGATTACTCATTACTGAGGACCCATGTGATAAGGTGACTAGCATGAAACTTTCATAGACTAGCATGAAAGGTCTGAATTTGAGTCTATCTTGTTGGCAATTTACTTAATTTCTCTGTGCCTGCCTTCATCTGGGAAACAGTTACAATACCAGCGTTCTTACAGGTGATTGCCATAATTATGTGCATTCATATAATACAAATGCATAGGCAGTATATCATGTTGTTAGTCAATAATCATGAACTATTATTTTGGCTACTATCGATTGAATCAATTCAAACTGGTAAAGAGGAAAAAGCATGAATTTTCATATCAAACAGGATTCATATTCCTTTGTCACTGTACAAGTTATGGTCTTATATAAGTTAACACATCCTCCAGGATGGTTGCCTTACAGAGAGTTTCAAGGAGTGAATTAAGGCACCCCGCACACTCACTCCATGTTGGTTTCATTTTTCTCGCCATCTTGTCTGAACATCAACATGGCAGATGATTACTGGGGATAGCACCATTTTTACATGTGTGTAATTTAACTTTGTACTCTCTGTCATTGCATGTGTTGGGTTTTATTTCGGAGTCAACTTAAGTGCTATTTTATGTTTTGGTTGCTCTTTACCCAATCTGTTCCTACCATGTTTCTCTATTTTCATTTTTTTTCTGTCCCTCCTAGTAAGTTCCAATTGCAGTGATATGTCAGATGTGCCTCATGTTTCCGATTGTCCCTGAGATGGCCTCTTAGTTGTAACACAATGTGATTTATTTCTGGTAAAAGCAAAAACATTTATCCATCAGAGTTAATTAAAGCCAGCTCTTGTTAACTTATGGGATTTTTATCAAACCCAATGCCATTCTTTTCATTAACAGAGACTTGTTTTTACAGTAGCAAATATAAGTCAGTTATTGACATTGATGCAACCTTCATAAACAAAACAAAAGCCAGGTTGCCCACATCCAAAGCCATTGAACCACCATCTTCTTGCCTTACGTAAGAACTCTGTAAGAATGAAATCCCTTCCCTTTGAGGTGTTTCATGCTCCTAAGCCCCATTTTCCTTTACTTCCCTCAGCTCACACTGCACTTTTCTGAAGTGCTGATGCTTCACTGTGCTTCTAAACAGTTCCTGGGGTTTATCTTGTTTTCCCCAACTTAAGAATGTAGCATTTGGAAGAATTCGTGGAAAAGGTTGACTTAACTCAAGTTGTACAGCAGACAACCTGAATTTTTACTGGCCCTGGCAGCACCCCTGGGAGAGAACGTTCATAACAACAAAATGCTAATGGACGATTTTTCCACAGTGCTTTGGCACCGTCACGATGTCTTTCATCAGTAGGCACTTTTCCACCTTCTTTTTGACAGACATGTTTGTGGGGACCAGACAAGCAAAAGTCTCCCTCTGTTGCTTGGGTTTCAGTACAGTGTGTTCCTTTGATGATATCTCTGAGCAGTGTTAATGTAGAGGATATTAAAAAATAATGAGGATTTGGTAGGGGAAGAGAGAACCTGCCCCTGAGGAGCCTGGGGGAATTGCCTAGAGCCCAATTCCTAATGAGATTAGAATCATAAATGTGGTTCAATTCTGCTAGATAGTTTATTATACTTATGGGAACAGCCTTTAAGCTTACTTTAGCTCGTGATCTACATGAAATATTTTGAATTGTTAAAATTAAATATGGTCAACTTTTAGAAATACCCACACTTAAAAAAAAAAAGAAAAAAGAAAAAAGTCTGAATGTTTTATCTGAATTTTCTAGGCAATAACAACTATGAAATCTCACAGTTTATGCTATGTATAAGACTATCAAAGAGGAAGGGGACCAAATGTTTCCCTCTTTTTAAAAACATGGAACTTCCAGTCTAGTTTGCTGGGTAATACAGAGGCATAAGGAAGTCTTAATATTGAAAGCTAATGAAATAATTCAATCTAATAAGCATTTATGGATTACTAACTAGCCAAGCAGTGTGCAATGTTCTCGAAGTTCAAACACGAAGAGGCATGGTCCCCAACTGCCTGGAGCTTTTAGATTTGCAGAGAAGATAAACATAAATGACTATCGTGTAATGTGAACCTAGAAAGTTCCTTGGCAACAAAGTCAAAGGAAAACTTTTGTCAAGAAGAATTAAGAAAAGTTTAAGCCAGAAGGTTCTGCTGAACTTGACTGAATTTTCCTTTGGGGCTTTCACTAGGTGAAAATGGAAAGGGTGTTTTAAATAAGGGAAACAGCATGTGCTGAAGCATGAAGATGTGGGAGTTGGTTATATGTTTACATCTGTATTGGTGCAACACAGGGAAAGTATAGAGAAGTATCTGGAAAAGTAAACAGGCCAGGTTTTAAACAGCCAACGAGTAGCATGGAAAGAATTTAGGCTTATCTGTTATGTTGAATAACTAGTCTCAATGTGCTTAACGGAGGGATACTCCCCTTATGGGGACATATCAGAATTAGGAAGGGCCTTTTTCAAATAACACATGTTACTTTTGGAGATTCTGAAATGACCCAAGTCAAAGTGATTGCCAAAACTAATCCACATCGTGACA
Organism: Rhinolophus sinicus; assembly: GCF_057876585.1. Classification (NCBI taxonomy): domain Eukaryota; kingdom Metazoa; phylum Chordata; class Mammalia; order Chiroptera; family Rhinolophidae; genus Rhinolophus; species Rhinolophus sinicus. The sequence goes on from NC_142503.1 coordinate 132,265,324, forward strand.
TCGTGGTGTCATACTCTCTCAGCTGTGTTTAGAGCAGAAGAAAGATCCAGAACAGTTACTGTTGGTTTCAACTCCGGCTGCCCATTGGAATTTCTTGGGGAGCTTTAAGGATACCAGCGTGAGGACACTATCTCAGACCAACTGAATGATGATGACCTGGGGGGACGGCCCTGCCCATCAACTCTCTAGGTATTTCTAATGAGAACCACTACCGTAGACAGATAAAGATAGTGCCAGTGAAGGAAAAGGATGATTTAAACAATGATTTAATTGGGATTCTCTCTTAAACATTGTGAATTTGAATCTTGCTTAGAAGGAGATGGATATAGATTAATAGACTATTGCAGGTGGGAAGATGATGTGTTTAAAAATGAAAGAAATAGAAGCAATGAAGTTATAAGCAAAGGAAGGTTGATGAAACTTGGATAAAATCTGGTAGATAAAACTTGGGGAAGACTGGAAAGATGTCAAACTTCAGCACCTATCTCTTTTCACATAATATCTTGGGATAAATGCAGAAAAACAGGTTTTTATTTTCTTTAATTAAAGTTTATTGGGATGACAGTTGTTAGTAAAGTTTTTTAGCAGAGAGGGTCGGGGAGAGGGAAACCCATAATGCTTCATATGTCCTAAAGAACATTTATCTAAAAAGAATGAAAGGTTTGTATTGTTTTGGCTCCATGTACAAGCACCATGTTCAATGTGAAAGTAAAAAGCGCTGGAAAGAGAGTCGATCGGGTTTAAACGCATTCTGTTTCCTTCAGCCTTAGTTGCAATTTTGGATGTAAGGGCCTGGATTTGACATTTCATAAAGATTCTCAGGATCCTAGGTGAACATTATCAGTAGTACATGATGACCCAACAGAAAGTTCTAATCTCTGTGTTTGATTCACAGAGTCATTAGCAGTCCTAGATCTGGCTCTAGACACAGGAGGAGAAACAGCACATGGTTTCCACGTGCTAAGTGGAAGTGGTACTCAGGAAGTAGAATGAAAAATGCGGTCAAAAGCCAGTTTTCCCAAGGTCTCGAATCATGGTGTGCATGGACTTGAGATTCTTCATTGGTAATAGAGCCAGGCACAATTTGCAATAATTGATAGGATATGGATGGATACAGAATGAATAGGGTACTTACTACTTTAATCACTTTGAATTACTACCGTGTTTCCCCGAAAATAAGACCTAGCCGCACAATCAGCTCTAATGCGTCTTCTGGAGCAAAAATTAATGTAAGACCTGGTCTTATTTTACTATAATGTAAGACCGGGTCTTATATTAATTTTTGCTCTAAAAGATGCATTAGAGTTGATTGTCCGGCTAGGTCTTATTTTTGGGGAAAAACGGTATGTAATGCTGAGTTTCTGAACACAACCAAGGAAAAATCAGAATGATCAAAGGGGTTGTGAAACAGGGAAGGGCAAAGGTAAGTTGTTTCTTTACGTGGGCCATTTAAATCTTAATGGTCAGAAGCGTTGCTTACCATAATCTCAGTGTATCGATATGGAGTACAAGGAAATTCAATATTTCCTTCTTATTTGGTAATTCTTCCTGTCAGTGAATACAGTTTGTGAGAAAGCCATTCACGCAATCTGTGCTTAGTAGTCAGTCCCCTTACCTTTGGTGTTTGTGTCAGAGGAAGGAATGAGAGGGGACACCACCTGCAAAGGCCACCATGTAAGCTCATGGTCCTAGGTAAGGCAAGACATAATGTAAGACTGGATTCCAGGACGTATCTGGGGGAGGGGCAGGAGCCTAACGTGGAGAAAGTTGGCAGAAAATAGATGAGAAGAGCATACTAAAAGGTTTTCAGTGTCAGTCTGTAAGTAATGACCACAATTTGAAAGGATTTTAAGGAATAAACACCTGCTTTTTTTTTTTTTTTTAGTCCTCGTGGAACCAATGGGGCTAACCTGGGATGGGAAAAATGAATTAGACGGCTCTGACCATTGTCCAAATAAAGAGGCCCCAATGAAAAGTTGAGGCAGTGGGGATGGAGGGAAAGGAACAAATCCAAGAGATTAATGAAACTCGTTGATAAGCAATATGTTGGGAATGAAAGAAAGCGAAGGACATCCCACATGACGTCCTGATTTCCAGATGTGATGATTGGGAGGACGAGGGTGCCGTTAACTGCAAGGAGGAATTTCAGAGGAGGAACAGATTAAGGTGTGGCAACGGTGACTTCATTTTCAGACATGTTGAGTCTGAGGTGGCTGATTAAATATGTAGGTAGACCAGTCCAGAGGATCGTTGGAAGTACAGTTTGAAGATACCAATTCGGAAGTTACAGAACATGAGTACACAGATGACCCAGAGAGATTGTGTAGCTGACCCAGAGAAGGAAAAAATGGCAAGGAGGAGGCCTGGGGAACAACATTTAAGGGATGAATAAGGGAAAAGGAATCCACAGATTAACTGGAGAGAGCCGAGAAGAGGGAGGCAAATGAGGGTGAGTAGAGAGGGTATAGCAGAAGTTCCGGCAAGCAGAGAGAATTTCAAGGCATGGCCAATAGTCAACTGGAGCAATGCAGCTGAGAGGACAGAATCACTGAAGAGTGTTGACCAAATGTAACACTCAAATCATCTTTCAATAAGACAGTGGGGACAGAAGCCAACTAATTGATTGAAAGGTAGATGGATGAAAAAAACAGATAAAGCAAGAGTTCTGTACTTTTTTCCCCAAAAAACTCTGCTATGCAGGAAAAAAGGTAGGGTGAGAAAGAAAGGGTGACAACTAGAAAGGATTGAAGAAGGATTTAGATACCCTTATTTTTGCTTTAGAAGGGTACAACATGGTCCTGGGGAGCAAGCTGAGTCGAAAGCAAGTTGACATGGCCACTGGCCTCTGTGATCCATCAGGCAGCAAAGAGACAGTAATAATGATACCAAGCTTATATAGCACCTACTGTGTTCCAAATGTATATATGTCAATTGACATACATTAACATATATCAACTCATCTGCTTCTCATCACTGCCTTGTCAGGTGGACTCTGCTGTCATCCCCATTTTACTTACAAGAACACTGAGGTACAGAAAGGTTAAATAACCTTCTCAATTTGCACCCTGCCCAATACTTTAATCAAATGCCTTACAGAGCCACCAAAATGGTATATAGGCGTATATCTCAGCTTCCGCAGATTCAGAAGATGGATGGTTGAGAGGTGGGGAGCAGGGCCTTTGTTGTAGATACAGGCCAGTCGTGTAATAAAGAGAAAGTTTCTCTGTGGAACATGTCTTTGCAACTTTTTCATATTATTAAGAAGTTGAAGATTGAGTAAAATAATTGGCTTGTGAATATTATTTGACTCTTAGTCTTCTTGGAGGAAGGTTAGTCGGGAACAACAAGAGTTAGTTTGCTGTGGCAGAGCTGAAGTAGTCACTACAATGAAATTAAAAGGTTGATGAGTAAGTTAAGGTTGGAATCAGAGCTGAGATATGGGTGGAGGAGGACGGGAGGGAGATGGAGGTGGAGATGGGGGTAGGATGTTGAAACAAAGATTATCTTGATCACGTAGTTGAATGAAGCTTGAAATTACTTTCAGGCATTTGGTAGTAGAACTCACGAAAGATTGGGTAAACGTTTGTATTTGTAGTACGTTGTTTATCCTGACTGCTGAAGCTTTTCCTAGTTTTGTGGCCATCATTTCACAAAGGTGGCATTATTTGGAAATTTTTAAGAATGATTAGAGATCTGTTAGTCTCTTACTGTAATGTTGTCATGAGCAAGAGTAACTAACAGTAACATTTATTCAGAACTTAGTATGTTTCTGGCATAATGCCTGCTGCTTTATAGGAAATATCTCATTTTATCTTTATAAAAACCCTAGAGATGGTTCACTACTATCCTGTCTTTGCACTTGAGGAAACTTGGGCTTGAATATACTAAGTTCCCTGTCCAAGGTCATAGAGCTAGCAAGTCACTAAGCCAAGATGTGAACCAGGTACCAGTAGTGTGAGTCCAGAATGCAGACACCAAACCCTCTGTGCTACATGAGAAATAGATGGTGCTCTGAACCCCCCAATTATTTCCCGAGTTGGCTTGGGGCTGCCATGTCCATGTATGAGAGGATTAGCTTTAGAAAAACACTGTCTCTGGCTCTACTGATGGTAGTGACCTGTGGATTGTTTTTTTTAGGGAAAAGGTGAACCTGGAAAAAATATAGTTAGAAGTGTCTTAATGAAAGTAGAGAATCTTCCTATGTCTTCTTTACCTTCCCTGACTAGGCCATTAAAAATATTTCTTTACCTTTTCAGTGCAAAAAGGATCTGCACTTGTATACACTTTGGTATTCTAGATATTTGTGGGCTGAAATTATATAGTGAAGAGAGTTTTGTTAGCCATGGGAAGGTTCTTGGGACAGTCACTGAATGTAACTATTGCAGTGGTTTTTATCCATCCATCTTTTTTGTACTATGTACCTGCTGTGCTGCCGGCTGGGATACAGAAATGAAGGCAGGTACTGTCCCTGATTTCATCTTGTGGAGTTTATAATCTGATGGGGAAGGCAGAAATTAAATATGTGCACTGGAAATATTTAATTACTGTTATTGGATTTGGGGAATGTTAATAAAATTATAAATTTGATTGCTTCCCAGTTAACTGTATTAGGCTAACTGGCTATGAATGCTGGGAAATGGATGACGTTGTGACTGGCAGTATGCCAGCTCTGCGCTCATAAGTATAAAATCATACCCTCAAGGCTTTGAAATGACTGACGAGATAAGTATTAAAAAGGCCAGTGTCATAAAATGTAGTTTAAAATGCTGGGTATGTAGAAGAGAAAAATAGTAAATCTTAATATTCTCATTTCTATGCACTTATATTGCTTATTTATTGTTATATTGTGAATGATTATGAAACAGACAAAAATGCTTATGGGCAGCTTTGATATGGAAACTTTTTAAAAATATGTGTGCGTCATAGTTTCTACTCACAGCTTTTGTTTCTGCTGTATTGACCCGGAAACCCTGTAGAGGAGACATTCTAAGGACGACTGTGAGAACAGTAGCCTCCAAGCCAGAAGGATCTCCAGATCTAATTTTTTTCTTAAAATTTTGTTTTTCCAAACCAAATCCAAAAGTAATAAAAGATACATTCAAGCATGTTCAAACCTTTATTAAAAGTTTTGTCTTGTGTTTGATATTAAAACCAAGTGAAAGTTCTTGGATGACCATTTTACTTTAAGTCTTAATCCGTGATAATTATTCCCCATGAGCTCATATTGGATGAAATTCTGCTTCTCCAACTGTTTAAGTCTTTGGAAAATTCATAAAGTGAAATTTACACCTTGTTGGATTCTCAAAAAAACGTCTCTGTACTTCCCTGCATTTATGTGGGCTGTGCTGTGGTGGCATGGGGACGGTACTGCATTTTTTTATTTCTGATATTTGTTTTTTTATAAGCTCTTTACTTTCTTTCCCACCGCACAGGCTCAGTTTGAACTTCAGGCCTTTCATATCCGGGGTGAGCATGCAGTGATAACAGCGAGACTAGAAGAAACCATAGAAAACCTCAAACACGAGATAGAACACCGATGGCGAGGAGGATGTGAAGAGATGAGAGATGCGTGTATCTCCACCGATGACGACAACCCTCCAAAGACCTACAGAAATGTGTGCATCCAGACAGACAGAGAGACTTTCCTCAAACCCTGCGAAGGTGAAGGCAAGACGACCAGAAGTAACCCAATAATACCCAAAAAGCTAAACATTTCCTCTTTAAGCCAGCTCTCTCCCCCAAGTGACAACAAAGACATCCCTGCACCGCTGCAGTCTGTGGAAGGCGTCTCATCAAATCAGCAGAAGGCATCACCTCCCCCTCCCGCACCACCCCTACCAGCAGCCATCCCTCCCGCTCCTCCCCTCCCACCTGGACTTGGACCTTTGCCACCAGTCCCTCCGCCACCACCTCCGCCACCTCCTCTGCCTCCAAGCGCTGGACCTCCTCCACCTCCCCCCCCACCACTTCCTAACTCAGCTGCTCTGCTCAGTAGTGGGGGGCCTCCTCCTGGTCCAACACCCCCAGGACTTGTGCCCCCACCTCCTCCTGGACTCTTCTTTGGAGTCGGCCCTTCTTCTAGCCAGTGTCCTCGGAAGCCAGCCATTGAGCCCAGTTGTCCCATGAAGCCTCTGTACTGGACTAGAATACAAATAAGTGATAAGAGGTAAGCTCAACTCCCCTGGCCCATTCTTAGCTTGTGAATTCCCAGACTTTTGCACAGTGATGTTTTATTCTTACCAGTTTAATTTCTGCATAGTGTAGCGCTCATTCTCAAATGTGGTACAGTGAAAGCCCTGGATAAACAAAGTTTTGGGGAGTGTTTGGGGGAGAATGTCTGTCTCCACCAGGTCTTATCTGTATTTCATATGGATTGATGCTGGGGAGAAATGATGTGTTCAGTGTCAGATCCTTCTTTAGATAAATATTCCATTTTACAGACCAGAAATGAGTCCGGGTCTAAGAGCTTTCTCCACCATCGCTACAGTTAGCAAGTAATCATAAAGACATTGCCTGAATCTATACTGCAGGTTCACTGAAGATTTTTAGAATTATCTGTCTTGTCTTTAGATGGTATCATTAACCTAATGTCTGGTGTCTAACAGGTATGTGTAATTTTTCAATAAAAAACAAAACAAAAAACAGATCTAGCTGAGTCATCAGTTCTTCAGGTTAGAGGGGAGTCTTAAAATATAAACTCTCTGCTTGAACTCTGGTTCCCCTAGCTGTTCAGTGCCCTTACATTTTATACCATGTTGCCCATCAGAGAAAGTGCCAGTGTGTGGATAGCTAAAAAGCACCTTCCATTTGTATAGCTTGTTAAGCTAAATATGTAAGGCCCCAAAGTACGGTTATTTGGAAACTTCCATGCAAACAAATTTGAATAGGATTTCTTCTGCATCATTTCAGAGCCTGTCAAGAGGACAATGAGAGATGTTGTGTCACTTCTTGACTACTCTCTAGGTTTGAAGTTCATTTGCTTGCAAAGAACAGAAAATATAGAACACATTTTTTAAATTAAGGTTTTTGAACTTATTCACAAATCAAGATGTGGTGGTGAATTTTTCAATTTATGTAACATTTTTCTTGGGGAACGCAGGATATTGAATAAAATAACATCCAATTCACAAGTATAAAGCAACTGGAAGTCACTATAGGAGAAGTGGGGGGGATACCTTAAAACTAAGCATATGGCGAACTAAGTTGATTATATACTTCATATTTGGCCCATTTCCTCTCTCCAAAAAATAGGGCCAAGAGTTTATGTGGGGAAAATCCTGATTTTTAATGCCGATACTTTATAATTTCCCAAATGAATGGTAAAAACAAAACCAAAATAAAACAAAACTATGAGATGATCCTGAAATAACTTCTACCATTAGCTAAAGTACGTACTAGTGTTCCCATTTAAAACTCAGATGACATTTCCTAAGAAATAATTTCCCAGAATATTTATGTGGAGTTGTGTTTCCTTATTAGTGTCCTCAAATTACTGTGCAGCCTTTCCAGGGTGATGAATCCCACCTGGCAGCCCTGGAGTAATGTGTTATGACAGCAGACGGAGCTGTCCACACCTGGGTCTCACTAGTCTGCCTCCATTTCATTTCCCACAAGGCTTCATGAGCAACCAACATCACAGACCACAGCCGCGGTGTAACAGGGCCTCTGGGGGAGATACAGGCCCTTCACCCACCTTTGGTGCAAGGTGGGACAAAGCCAAGCTGGAGATCATCCTTGTCTGTGTTTTTCCTTCCTTTATGTATATGGCCATTTTGAGAAAGAAAACAGTGAAATGCTCAAGCTCTTACTAGTTTTACCATAAATTTAGGGCTTCAGTTTTGAGCAACATGCAAAGTATGATAGATGAACGTACTAACTTTCTTGAGCTAGGACATCAGGAGAGCCCTGCTTGGTGAACATGATTTTGGGGGTTGAGGAAAGGCTTCCCCAAAGTGGTGTGTGGAGACTCAACATGGGCACTTCTGTTGCACCACACACTTCGTCTCTTATTTTGGGTACCTCAAAATGTTTTTGTACCTCAGAGCATGACTACTTCTTTTAAACTAAAATGGTCAAAAGATTCTGTATAGTATTCATTTATGGACAAGAGTAAACTTATTTGGGATGTGTTCTTTTAAAGGAGATGAAACGGTGTTTTAATATTTTGTCCCATCAGAGGGCTAAGCACTTTGTATACCGTGGTACACGTGATAAATTTTGGTTTTTGTCTTCTGGGGAACCAGAAGTATAATATTAATTTTCTCCATTGCATGTATACTGCCTCTCATCCACCTAGATTGCTTTTCACTACTAACACGAACTGAAAGCAATTGTTGCTTTCTTTGGTGTGTGTTTTCTGGTTTCTAGAATAGGGAAGGGACATTGAGTTAAAGAAACAGCAATTCTCATCAATCTACTTTTTCAGCTTCCTAATATCTATGTTCCTAGTGAATATGTTCTCTTCCCCCCCTTTTGTTTTGCTCCCCAATCCTCCCTCCTCCCCTGACTCGCCTTCTTTCCCTACCCACTCTTTCTTCCTTCTTCCTCCTTCTACTGCCTTCCTCTTCTTTTTCTGAGCTAGAATTGTATGTTCAGTGGTCAGAAAAGAGTTGACCACAATGGCAGATGATCCACTGTGAGCGAGTCCTTGTTACTGCCCCCGCAGTGCCAGTTACCCCCAACTCACCGAGTGGTGGCATTCCAAAATTCTTCTCCTCATTGTTAGAAGTGTATTTTCCCATAGGAACAATGTTGTACATGGTGATACAGTGCTTCACCTGACCGCCAAAGCCAATTTACTTCAGAATATGAGTAAGTTATAGCACTAGTCATACTGGCCTGAGCTCAGAGTCCTCAGAGCTGGGGCCAAGCATTACAGGTGCAGGAGATGGTGGGGATAGGTCTGAACAATCTGCCTTATGCATCCCATCACCTCCCTCTAAGTACCTGTATGAAGCCCAAAGCAGTAGCCCCTAACGGGCTGCGTGCTGCAAAATTCCCTGACTGTCTTCTCCCATCAAGGTCTCCCTTCCTGAGTGCAGCTGAGATAAGCACTTAACATTAATGGTGTTAACTGCTTCAAATGGAACTTAAGTATTTGGCAGAGAGTGGTGGCTGAGAAAGGAGCACATGGACGTATCATATGTACTTTATTAGAAATCTTCTAGCCCTTAGGTGATGATTTCATAGGTATTTATTACATTTATTAGTTATAACATACAATTGTATGTTATAACTTACATATGTCACATATATACTCTTAAATGGCTTGAATATTATATTGGAAAAATTGTAATTTAAAAATGTGGAGAGAAGTGAATGTGGCCAGAACCAAAATGTCATTATTTCATGGGAAAGGCAGACATATAGCAAAATGTGAACATGCAGATCTGAAAAACCAGTATTCCCAACAGGTTTGAACATGAAAATCACCTTTTAGTATCAAAAAAGTGTGAGGACCATCCCATGTAATAATACATCTTTTAGTTTTCATTGAGAAAATACATAAGGTAAATACTTATAGATATTACGGGTAATAGCATATACGTATATTTGAAAAGCAATAAATACGGAGATGAGACATTATTTTTTTTCTGTCTGTGGGTGGGCATTAAAAGTGTTTTAAAATAAGATAAGAAACTAAGAAAGTGGACATTTGAAAGAAAATGTGTTCTGACTGAAGGAAGCCTGGAGAGGAAATCACCTGAGTCAGCTGTCAGAGGCAGTTCTTCTGTACCCAATTTTCCATATCTTTTTTCCTTTCTTTGTTTCAAAACTAGGGTGCCCCTGTTTTTCAAAGACAAAACAAAACAGTCTCCCCATTGCTGCTTCAGTTGAAATCCCAGTGGGGGCTGGATCCGTGGAGTTTTTTGGTTTGTTTGACTACTGTCGTTGGGGCAGGGTATTATAAATCAAGTATTTCTAAATGAGCACAGCCTGTTCACACATTATGGGTCCTGCACTGAGTGGACCTGAAAACCATATAATGCTTAGCATCATAATCCCAATTTAAAACCAGCAGAAGAAATCCAAAGAGAGGGTAAATCTTCACCTTAGTAATCCATTTTCATTCTAATTAAGAATCATCCCATCGGTGTCTTAAAATGGATTATCTTTCAGTCTTTATATGATGCCCATTTTTATCCGTCATGGAAATGCCACAGACTAAGGGAAAAGCAGCTTACAAGGCCTCAGTAATCTGAATCCCAGGATTTCCAGTCCCACAAAGTTTCTCTAGATCTCTCTCTCTCTTTGATTGTGTCTAATGACCATTCTGTTTTCAAAATGTATATTTGCTTTAATGTTCTATGGTACATTTTGGCTTTTAGAAAAAAAATGTGACGCCAAAACCTTTCCTCCAAGGTGTATTAGGGGGTGTATGTGTGTGAGTGTGTGTGTGTGTATTTTTTAATGAGTTAAAAAATGAATTACAGATTTTATTGTATTTTATTCTCTTCTGTTTTGGTTCTTAAGTTTAACTTGTCATTTTCTCTTTTAAGCCAAAACGCTACACCAACGCTGTGGGATTCCTTGGAAGAACCTGATATTCGGGATACTAGTGAATTTGAGTATTTATTCTCCAAAGACACAACTCAGCAGAAGAAAAAACCTCTGTCAGAGACTTATGAGAAAAAAAACAAGGTCAAAAAGGTATTGAGTGATTATAGTAATCATTGTAATTATACGTATTTTTTGTCATACATGGGAATCCGTTATGTGCTGCTGGTTTGCTTTCCCTCTATTTTCAAAACAGGTTTGGAAGGTTTTGAATCACATAGGACAAAAAGGAGCCAGTAGTTGAGAATGTGTGCTTGCTATTTTGGTCATATCATCTGACTTCAAGCTATTTTCTTCTTATTTATTTATTTTTTATTTTTTTTATTTTTTTATTTTAATTCAAGTTTATTGGGGTGACAATTGTTGGTAAAATTACATAGATTTCAGGTGTACAATTCTGTATTACATCATCTATAAATCCCATTGTGTGTTCACCACCCAGAGTCAGCTCTCCTTCCATCACCATATATTTGATCACCTTTACCCTCATCTCCCACCCCCCACCCCCCTTACCCTCTGGTAACCACTAACCTATTGTCTGTGTCTATGAGTTTTTGTTTCTCATTTGTTTGTCTTGTTCTTTTGTTGTTTTCGGTTTTATATACCACATATCAGTGAAATCATATGGTTCTCTGCTTTTTCTGTCTGACTCATTTTGCTTAGCATTATAATCCCAAGATCCATCCATGTTGTCACAAATGGTCCTATTTCATCTTTTCTTACTGCTGAATAGTATTCTATTGTGTATATACACCACAACAGCTTTATCCATTCATATTTTCTTAATTTAATGTGGAGTTTTTTTAGCCATTCCAAGGGAAAGAAAAAAAACTGTGGCTATTTAAATGTAATTAATAAAATTGCATGAAATGAAAAAAGGCAGTCCTTCTGGGGCACTGGCCACTTTTCAGTTTTGTTCTTTGACAAGTGGCTCCCATGTAGCACAGATATAAAATGTTTCTGTCATTACAAAAAGTTCTATTGGATGGCACTGCTTAGGCATCTGGGATATGTTGCTGAAAAACAAAACAAAACAGAACAAAGATTCTTGCCCTGTGGAGCTTATATTAACAATCAACATTAAAAACAAAAAGTAAACCAGGTGACAGAGCAGGGTAAGGAGCATCAGTTTGGCACGATGGGGATGGAGCTGCAGTTTTAAATAGAGTATACAGGATAGTCCTCACTGCGAAAGGTGACATCCGAGCAAAGAGTTGAGGACCTAAAATCTGAGGCCACCAGTCAGCCTGTCAGGAAACAAGTTCGAGATTCTCAAGCAGTCAGATAGCTGTGAAGTTGAATCACAGCTGTGTCAGTCACTGGCTATGTGACCTAAGTCGAAGTTCTTCCATTCCTTGCCTCGGTCCCCTAACCATCACATGAGATGATGTCTGCTCTGACTGTTGTTCTAAGTCATTATTAATGAGGTTTTATAGACATCATGCTCAGCCTAATGTGTGACACATATAGTCAGCCTTCAGCCGACGATGGCTACTATTGTTTTGCTGCTGTTGCTGCTACTACTGCTGTTATTTCTTAGTATTGGCGTTTTGATAACAGCACGGAGGGTGTTAAGGAAAAAGTAAACGAGGTGGTTCTGCTATTGATTTGCTATGTGAGCTTGGGTAGGTTGCCTACCTTCTCGAGGCTGTATTTTCCCTTTTCTGTAAAAGAGGATTAACAATATCTGAGTCTACCTGACCCACCAGGATGTTGTGACATTCAAATCTAGGAGGGTTTGAGGACGTGTTTGGAAAAGTGTGTAATATTTAATGAGATCATCGTCAACTCTTCATTCTTGAATCATATAATGGGGTTCATCTGTTGGTTGATATCTCAAGTAACATTAGGATTATGAAATCAGCTGTGCTTTATAGGAGAGAAACGTGGCAAAAGTCTGAATGCAGTTTCCTGTGAATCAAATTAGCTTTTTCCCACTGACTTGAATTATGAATGAAAATCGTGATCAGAATTTTTCACCTCTGCAGTCCATTGGCATTGTGTTTTCACGAGAAAAATTTGGTCCATATAGTAATTAAATTTCACAATAAATCTTTTAAAAGGACATATTACATGGAACAATTTGAAATTTTCTACTAAAACCATTAGTTCCAGGCAAAAAGTCAACTGATCTACTACATAAAATGTATGCCCACACATTTAGAGGTGGAAACAAGCGTGCTTTATAGGCCAGCTGGCTTTTTAAATGCCATCTACAGAAACCGAAGATTATAGTTTCTATATAAAGGGTAAAAAAAGAATCTTTATATTCCAAAGCTTGCTTCAATTCGCCACTTCCAGGAAGCCTTCCATGACTAACCAGGAACTCCGCTAAATGCATTCTTAGGCAACGTCATATTAAACTTAACTTTGTTCTCTCTTTCTTCACAGATTGCTATTATGCACCTCTTTTGTTTCTCTCTCTGGATGCTTGGTAACGTGTTGCTTAGTCATAAAACTAATTATTTTTGTTTTGGTAAATGAATATTTTTTTAAACATCAAAGCATTTGGTTGTTTATTCTTATTTCTTATCTCATAATCGTTTGATTCAACAAAGGATTTTCACTAAGGCAGTTAGTCCTTGGTGTGTTTATTTTGTTTCACTGTCTGAGGAGAAAAATACCCTTCATTTGAACTCTTTAATCCTTCTGAGCTGTGGGGTTGCTCTTACCCCATATAATCTACGCATGTGTAGTCTCCACTTTTTCCTTTAAGTAGAGGCAAGAATGTAGGTCTGCTGGGCTTGTTGCTTGAGGCTGCTTGGAGTTTTCAGTGAGATTTGCGGTCTACCTTAGTGCTGAGATTTTAAGTTTTAAAGCAAATAGCGGGCTGAATCAAACACCAGAAAACTAAACCTGCCTCCTATAAGCCTTCCCTCCATGCCTGTGTTCAGATTTCCAGCATCAAGATGGATCCCTGGGTCTCTTCCGAGAGTCAGATGTTTGTTTTCTTTTCTCTTAAAATAAAAATGAAAGTGTATTTTAGAGGTTGCGAGCCGCTGAGGAGTTTCAGCATTGGGGCCAACGTCATCAGCTTAACCACAGAATGGTTCCCATACCACATGACCAGGAAGACACTTGCCAAATAGGCCTTCTATAATGACTGAAGTGGAGTACATGTCGGAGATGGTAATATCCAGCATCCTTAGTCTCGGCTGTGGGGGCTCAGCCAGCACTTAGACATACAAGTGAACGTCTTTGAAATGGCTTTCATCCCTCTTCACATTCCATGTTCCCCATTCAGAAATAACTGTCAAGATTCTGCTGAACTCAGGTTCCGTTTCCTCTTCTGTACTAGCATTTGAAGTCCCCACCAGTGGAACTGGATTAAAGTAAACAGATACATATGTTCGTACATTGGGCAGGTATCCTGTTCTATAAGATCATATAGTCTAAGAACTAGAAGGAACCTTACCAATCATCTAATTCAGTACCCCCATTTGGCACACGAGACACTGAGACCTAGAAAGATGAAGAGGGAGTTTGCACACTTTTAACTAGGAAGACATCAGTCATGACGAACACTTGAAAGGATGTACAGAGCCTCATCACGTTCATTTCCCTTTTACTTAAGCAGTCATTTGCCACACTGATGACGTGAACAACATTTATTGGGGTGATTGATCTGACATTTATAAATGAGAGTAGCTGTTATTAAATTCATCAACAAAATACAGCTCCTTGTGCCAATCCCAAATGTCTCCAACATTGTGAAATTATCCAGTTTTCTTCAGAGTCTTCCCATAGAAAGCCAAATCTCTGAATAAAAAGATGTTTTACGTGTAACTCCAACAACGCAATAATGTAGGTTTGGAGCTGTTTTCCTTTGACTCTGTCCGTATTTTCAATATTAGCTATATAAATAAATACTAACTCTCACAAATTTGTATTGGACACTCAAGCATGTGCCAAGCTCATTTGTGACACCAGACCACTCGGCCACTGCAAACATAGCAACCACCAGACTGAGAAGCAGAGTTCAAAGCATCAGCTCTTGTTGGCACCACCGACACTTAGTACTGTCTCCTATTTTTTGCTCTGTGCTAACCTTCCGAGCAAATCATTTAACTTTCCCACGCTCATTCCTTCTCTTATAAAATGAGGAATAACCACTCTTTACAGGGTTGTTACAAGGATAAAATGAAATCATGGTTAGGAAAGTACTTTATCCTTTAGAATTATGTATTCGTCTCTTAGTTTATGCACTAATGTGAAGGTTTTGCAAAGAAGTTCTTGAACATTGTTGATTCCCACAAGGTTGTCGGAGGTCTTAATACATTAGTATATCGATTCCTGAAACTATTTGCAAATGTTAATCTCTACACCATTCCTGCTTTTCAATATTTATAGGATTCTACGTCTTCCTCTAATGACACATACAGACAGCTAGTAGTTCATCTTGCTTTGGTTTATATAGCATTTTTGCACTGTAAAATAAGAGTTTCCACTGTCAATATGCCCACAGTTACACTGCCTCTAAATTACGTTTGTTTCTGGGAAAGGTAGGTCAACACCTTGACAAGGAGCCAGAAATCTGCCTTCATTGTCTGAGATTCTTTCTCCTGGTGCCTGTCAAGGAAGTAGCTACTCTGATAAACTTTCCAGTTGCTTTCTAAACTTGCCCAACAACTTTCCGAAAATCAGCAAGACCTGCCAATAGTCTTCTTCTTTTGAGATGTCATGATCTCACTTTGAATTATAAATAATTTTCTATGCTTCTTCCCTCCTCTGTAAGATACATAAAATCATTCCTCTCCCTCAGCCTCTTTGATAGAGATTTCTTAAGAATAATGAAATAATGGCTCTTCCCTGAGCACTTTGGGGTGGGGGGTGGCTGGGTGGGGAGAGGTTGTGATGGTTCAGCAGACAGGAGTCTGTTGAAACGTCCTGGAGCCAAAAGCCATCAGTTGTAATTTGGTCACTTTGGCGAGGATCATAGCTGTAATTCTCAAATCCCAGACTCGGTGTCTCAGTTTAGTGGGGAGGGGAGAAGGGTGGAAGGAGAACATTGTTTGGAAGCCTGAACATAAATTTATAGGGTTTCAAAACCTGTTGCCTTCCAAGTTTATATAATTTCAGCTTTTGTGTACAAAGATAATTTCTCTAGCTGCCTTGGTAAGGTATGTGCATCTCCCTGCCCCCCTGTCCCAGGAATGGGGATGAGTTTGCAAACCCCTTTATATTTCTCATGGGTTTGAAAAATGAACAGTGAGGTTAAAGGTTATCATCTATAGAAATGAGTGAAATAAGTTGCCCGTGTGTTGATTGCACCAATAGATGACCTTGAGGTCATTCATTAGTGCTATGTCCAGATTCCTTGAGTGATAGCTGGAACAACCAGGACTTTCCTATTCTTCACCTTAAAGGGCCCTGACTGGCCAAATGTACTGAAAGCAAACAGGAGCATTTCGTCTATGACAGGCATCAGTTTACAAAAATTCTGTCTTGTAAATTTTATTCGGAAATAAGATGGCCCCAAAAGTTAAGTTGTGCTTTTACTTCATTTGCTTATTGAAAAAAGAAAAAGGTGGTTAGAACTTGTCAAGTACAGATATCAATGATGCCTTCAGAATGTTGAATCTGAATATTATTCTTGGAGTTCAGCTATGTTTCTCTTGTTGGCTGTTAAACAGTAACTTAATCGGGACTTGCAGCTCCAACCAGTGGCGGTATCACTGGGATGCTCATTGCCTACCCCAAACCACAAGAGGGCACCTTAGAATGCTGAGATGTAGAGCTAAATTAGCTTCTGTCCCAGCGCACTGAGAAATGGAACCTACAAGAGAGTGACTGCCCCTCTGCACCCTCTTTAGTCTTGTTAAATCTCTTTATTGTGGACCATGAGGCCAAATTTCACAGCAAATTATCCACACAAAGTATTGGGAGCCAAATGCATATTAGAAAGGCTTGGAGGTATTAGTAGAATAGAAATCGCTAGTAGGCATAGTTCCAGTGCTTGGAATGAATGACTGCAGTATAAAATTTATGAAGTATTAGACTTAGCTCCTTTGGGATTGATTCTGGAAACACACACACACACACACACACACACACACACACAGACAACTTTTTAAATCTTTCATCTCTAAAGGGAGTGAAGATTTATTTGACTATAGATTTGGGATTATCTAATTGGAAAACAAAGAAGAATGATTGGAGATTACAAGATAGGCTCTGAGAGAACCATTATAAGTATTTGCATTTTTAAAAAGTATTTTTCCTTTCCTTCTAGCTGAGGAAAGTTTTGAAGCCTTGCCTGAATTTTCCTGGACATCATTCATTTATGATTAATACAAGCTTTTCGCTAAGACTATGACATGGGCTGGGGCTAGACAGTAGCTTCAGGGTGAGTGCCAGTATTGGTACTTTGATTGTGGCGGTGATTCCTCCGGCCTCCACTTCTAAGCTTGGAAGTAGGTGAGAAGATAACAAGAATAGGCAGAATCTTATATGTATGTTTAAGTCACAAACCCAGGTCACGTGGATGCTTTTGCTACGAAATTCATAAATGCTTTGCAAAGTGCACACATCTCCAATATACACAAAGGTCAAAACAGCCCCTGCACACCCATGTGTTCTCACAGGTACACATTTCATATGGACAGAGAAGTCTCGATAACCTTGGATTTTCGTAGTATCTTTCAAGTGAAGATTTCAATAGTAATAATAATACTTAATGGTAAGCTCCTAAGTGTTTTTCGGTTAAGTGCTTGGCATGTATTCACTTATTTAATGAACACAAGAACCCAGCAGGATAGTTACTATGACTATTCCCATGTTGTAGGTGAGGAAGCGGGAGCCTAGAGGGGTTACGTACCTGGGCCAGCATCACGCAGCTCTTAAGTGGTAAGGAAATGAATCCAGCCACAACCGCAGAGCCTGTGCTCTTAGTTCCCTGACACATGGTCTTTTGGTCTGATTTGAACTTCCAGCCCAGATTTAAATTCACTCAGAGAAGTCTGAATTTTCTTCCCTGGTCCTTGTTTAGTGACCGAAGCACACTGGCTTTGGTGTCAGTAGACCTGATTTCCACTTCTAGTTCTGATCTTAACCAGCTATTGCATCTTGGGCAAGTCCTTTAAATTTCCTGGGTCTCATTCTCATCTGTCAAAAGATGAGAGCTTTAATTAGATGAATTCCAACAATCAGGCCATTACTTCTACTTTGCAAATGGGGACACTTAAGACCCACTAACTTTTGTTTTGTTTATTAAAGGTCAGATTGACAAGAGATTCACACGTGAACCAGCATCTCAGCATGTAGGTCCAGGCACGATCCAATAGATCAAGCTGCCTGACACCGCTGGCACCATATTGTATGAGTATGTGGGAGCTTGGGGAATAATTGTTAGATTAATTGTTAGGATTTTAATAACATGTGCCTTCCCTCCCCCCCACCCCGCCCCCAGGTCTTAAGAGTCATAAATGTATTGAAGAATTATTTTAAACTAACTTTCTTTATGTACTGTGGTACTGAAGGACTGGAAATATCATGGGGAAAATGGCAATAGAAAAGCTCCAAAGACCTCTTTTGGAAGGTAACTGGTAGTTAGCTGTTGTCGTGTGTCCAGGCATGTAACCTCTCTGGCCTTAGTTTCTGTAACTGTCATGACACCTGGAATGGATGTTTTTAAAGATGTTTTCTAGATGCAACGTATCAGATCATATCTATACGTGTATACCTTCACACCTACATTTTAAAACTGAGTGTGTACAAGTATGTGAGTAGAATAAAACTTTGCATTTGGACCTTGCCTAGTCAGTGAGTAACATGAGATATACTACAAACTGGCCTCACAATCACAATGTTTCTTCTTTCAAAGATGCGGTATTTCCCTTCTCACACTTGTCTTTATTTAACAGAAAATGCATTTGGCAGCAGCAGCCATTTGTTGAGCTTGCCAGCCTCCACTGGTTTGTGTGGCCCTTTACCATTTTCCCTTCCATCTCTCAAGAGTTTTCAGGGTCCAGAGGCCAAGCCAAAAGTTCAAGTTATACCAGACAAAGTGGCCCATGTGTTTCTTAGGACAGTCTGGCTTGACCCCTGTACTATGGCCACGCTTTCAATTTTTGATAACATACCTTTTGGCCCAGAGCTTGATTTCGTTTGGGCCTGACCTGATTTCTCTCCAGCTGAGGCTAATTTGCATGGCTGTAAACACGGGTCTTACAAAGCTCACCAACTGTGATAAAAGCAAAGTAACCTGAGACCATTGGAAACTCAAAAATCTGCCTTCAGTATCTGAGCCTGACTCTGAGTCACGCCTCAGCCTAGGAGGCTGCCAGCATGCCGCAGCTAAAGAAATGTTATTCTGATTGATCTGATTAGGGCAGCAAGGTTAGCCATGGTCAATTTACAAAGACAGTATGAGAAGAAATCATGTGTGTAGCCATGTTCTGGGTCATTGAGGCCCCTGCCAGAAGTTATGAAAAGCCACAGCTCTGCCAGGACCATTATCAGATCTCCTCAGTGGGGTACAAATGGGATTGGAGGGTTAGGGGCCCCTTTAGTGGAATGAATGACAGAAGGGATTGAGCTGGGAAGAGCTAGTGAATCATGCTTGCTTCTAGCTGGATTCCTTAGCTGCCAGGCCCCTTGCGCTTAGAGTGGGAGAGCCTGGAAGTTTACCAGTACAGGCTGAGCAGGACTGCTGCCCTCAGCTCTTCGTAGCAATGGAAAAGAGAGGGTGGAAAGGCTAGTTTGAAAAGGACATGAGTGGGGTGCCCGGTTAACTCAGTTTGTTGGAGGGTAGTGCTCTTAAGACCAAGGTTGCTGGTTCGATCCCCACATGGCCCTCTGTGAGCTGCACCCTCCTTAAAAAACAAAAGAAAAGAAAAGGACATGAGACTCTAGACTGACCCACAGAAAGCAGCCAGATGGAACCTATTGGGCATTTTGATCCCTTCCTTCACCAGAAGAGTGGTTTAATTGGGATCTGGCTCCAGGCCCTGGTTACTAAATAACCTGAGTTTTAGTGTTTTCATTTTCATTAATTAACTTTTATGCTAGGTACCTTATTAGTCACATTAGGCATTTTGCATGTGCAAAATATCCTCGGAGGTGAGAAGGGGGTCTTTAAAAATAGTATAGAGCTGCAGGTACCAGGGGGTTAATTCATGACCTAATTATCACATCACTTTTTACTCTCTTGTACAACTTCCTTAGTTTACAACAAGCACAAACACTTTTAAACTTTACTTTGAAATGGTTAGTGCATTCATATTGATTCTGAAGATTTTTGGATCCTCCACTCTGGGTGTGGTTCTCTTCTTCCCCGTCCAGTTCAGGAAAAATGTTACTTACAACACTGGGATAAGGTACATTAATTAACAAAGAAAGATTTATTTAAGATGAAGCCAACCGAAAGCCACATTGCTTGAGCTGGGGCTCATTATAAATAGTTCACTTTGTACTATAATCATCTTACTAATGGGAAAAAATGAGACATTGAGAGTGTTGATTAGAGAAGAATGTGATTCAGAACGTAGCAGCAAAATGCCTAAAGCATATGATGTTTGGAATGATTTAGTAAGTAAGACATTGGAGAAACTCTGCCATGTGATGCTTTTATTGTGCACTATGTGTACTCTCCGGGTGGGGAGACACCTGAGCAATTCAGCCTTTCAATTGCCACCAAAGAACGGGATGAACCTGTGAGTCTGAAGGTACATGGAGAAGGAGCTAGGACTCAGACCAGCACAGGGAGTTGACACCTATCACCTGAGATTTGGTGTTTGCCTCAGGGCCACCAGGAAGCCAGTGACAGGGCTGTAGCCCAGGCCTGAGCTCCAGGTCTGTAGCCCACTGCTTCCTCCTGCAGGCCCCGTGCACCCAGAGTCACAGCTCGTCTAAGTCTGGAAGGGAGTCCCGTAGTGGTTCACCAGGGGTGTCTTGAAACCACACCAGCCTGGCTTTTTCTTTCTGAGTTATCACTTTATCCGTGAGGCAAGTCCCTTCATCTCTCTAAGACTCCTCTGTGCTACAGTTCCTATGCCTGTGAAGTGAGAATAACAATAGTGCCCCCTTCAAAAGGTGATTAGGATAATTAAACTAATCTGTGTGAAGTGTTTAGCTTTACATGTGACGCAGAATGTTTGTTGCTGCCACCATACTATCACCACTGTCATTAGTACTATGAGGAGTAGGAAGGCTGAGAAAAAATCCTCTAATGTCACCCTTAGAGGACAACAGAAGCCTCATTTGTCATTCAATGATAGCCCCTGGGCCCCAGAGAGCTACCTGAGCTCATTGTACCCTACCATGTCTTTGTGCGTGTCCCACTGGGACACAACTATGTAATTAGAGCAAATGAATTTAAGCTAGATGCTCAGAGATGAATGTCCTCAAGGTGTGCAAGAGAAAACCACGCAATAGAACAAAAAGACACTCAAATTTGTTTCCATTTTCTACTACAACTTTTATTTGGTTTTCATGGTAATCTGTGTGGTACCATTTTAAGAGGGCCGGCCATTAGCCTCCTTAAATCCTTTAGAATATGATAAGCTTTAAATAAATAAAATAAACATGTTTAGAATGGCTGATTTAGATGATGACGAAACTCTTAAAGTATGATATTTTAGGTTGATTCTATATTAACAATGGAATAGACTGAATTAGCTATTATCTGTTGTCAACGTAAAACATAATTTAAAAGTCAAGTAGTATTAAGAGACTTAAGAAACAGCAATGTTCCCGCAAATCTCAACAAATTTCAAGCAATTTTTCATACAGAGCACATCCTCTGATCAAAAGGAAATAAGTTAGAAATCATATATCAATAGCAAATATACAGCCTAAATATATTCATAACATAAAACTTGCCTTTTAAAATTTATATTCACACCTATAAATAACTCGTGGATCAAGAGACAAATTACAATGGTGTTCAGACAACACTTATAACTCAAAAAATAAAAATACTGGTTATCAAGACTCATACAATATAGCTAAAACGTATGGTCATAAGTGATTATATTAGAAAAGAAAAAGGTCAAAAATCAATTAAGCTTCCAAAATTAATAGCTAGGGAAAAAAAGCCCAAAGAAATTAGAAGGAAATATTGGGTTGCACAACAAGAAAAGCCATTTTTGTAGGTCAAATATGATCAAATATTTATAATTTCATAGGGTTCAACCTAATATATTTTAAAAGATTCAAGAATGAAAACTATTTTTTAAAAATTTAATACAGTAAAGATCAATATAGTCAAAAGTTTGTTCTTTGAACAAACTAGTATATAATCTTTATAACACTATTAGGCAAGGACAGGAAATAAAAGAAAAATTACTGGCCAATCTCTGTCATATAGATGTGAAGACCCTAAACAGAGTATTAGCAGACTGAATCCAACAATCTATGAAAAAAATTATTGTATTGAAAGCATTCAAGTAGACCTAAATAAAAGGAGAGACATATTCTCTTCACAAACAGGAAAACCAACATTGTAAAGATATCAGTTCACCCCAAATTGATATCTAGCTTCAAAGTAATTTCATTCAAAATCTAAATAAGATTATTCGGAATTTGATAAGCTTGTTCTAAAAATTTGTATAGAAGAGCAAAGTTTCAAAAATAACCTTACAAAAACAATCTTAAACATAAATATGATGTTTAGTAAAACTATCAATTCACAAAAGGATGATTTCATTGGTCTGAAGTTAAAAACACGAACGCCAAAGAATTATAAGGAATCATGCATTTGTGGCAAAACTATTTTTTTTAAAGCAAAGGAATAATGAACATAAAATTCAGAAAGATAAAAAAAAAATTCTAGGAAAAAACCCAGATAAGATACATATTCTACCTCATATCAACAAAAATTAAGGAATATGTAATAAGGTAGCTATAGTAGGATAATAGGCACAGAAAGAAAACAAACAAAACAAAGGTCAGTTGAAAGAACTGAAGGTTCAGACACAGAGCCATGCATATACAGAAACTAATATATGACAAATGTGGTATCTCATATCAGTGGGTAAAATTGACTATTAAAAAATATAAAAATCAGCGTATATGTGGCCAAAAGGAAAGAAAAAAGATCCCTCC
The DNA here is from genome assembly GCF_057876585.1 of Rhinolophus sinicus. Taxonomy (NCBI): domain Eukaryota; kingdom Metazoa; phylum Chordata; class Mammalia; order Chiroptera; family Rhinolophidae; genus Rhinolophus; species Rhinolophus sinicus. Next base: position 132,287,926 of record NC_142503.1, read on the forward strand.
CTCCTTCATGAGTAAAAATTAATTGCAGATGTATCAACAACATGAGTGAGAAAGGAAAAAGTTAATAGTTTATAAAAAAAGAATACAGGAGCGTATCTATTAACCTTACGTGGGAAAGACACAAAAAGCACAAATCAAATAAATATGTAATTAAAATAAAACTACATTATAATTGAAAAGCTCTTGCTCATCAAAAGATAACACAAAGTTTATGAAAAGATAAGCCACAAGCTTGGAGAAGACATTTGTAACATAAATAACTGAAGAAGAATTCCTATCCAAGATAGAGGTAGAATTCTTACCAATCAATAAGAGAAATAACAGAATATGGGCAAAATACAATAACAATAACAGAAATATGGGCAGAATACATGAACAGACTTGTCATGGAATAAATGGTCAATAAACATAAAATGATAATAAGGATAAGGTAGCAGCTAGGAAATGCAGAGATACCATTTTAGACCCACCAGTTGGCAAAAATTAAAAAAGCATATCTGTAAAATATTGAGAGAGTGTTGAGTAGAAGGAACTCGCACTGCTGCAAAGGGAAAGGTCAGTTGTTCCACATACTTGGAAAACAATTTGGCTCTGTCTAGTTCATGTGAACATGTGTACACCTTCTACACATTTATACCAAGAGACTCATGAGAGAATATTTGTAAAAGCTTTGTTTATAATAGCAAAAATCTGAAAATGACAATATCCATCCATCATCATTAGAATGGATGAATGGACTGATGTAAAGCCACATCACAGAATGCTATACAGCCAGATGCATCCACATTGATGATTCATAAACATGATGTTCAGTAAAAAAAAAAAAAGTTACAAAACAATGAGTCCATTGGTCTGAAGTTCAAAAACATGAACAGACAAAGAAATTTATGGAATCATACATTTGTGGCAAAACATTTTTTTTTTTTTAAAAGCAAAGGAATAATAAACACAAAATTCAGAATAATGGTTCCTTTGGAGGAAAATTGTGGAGGAAGATAGCCTTCAAATAGATTAGTAGTTCTCACTTTCATAAGTGGGGGGGGTGAGTACATGGTTTATTTTTGACATCCTTTAAACTATGCATAAATGTACATGTGCTATCACTTTGTATGATATTTCACAGCTTTTAAAAGAAAAATTAAAAGTTTCCTGTTGCCCCCACCCCACTCCCACCTGGACCTCAGAGGCACCAGTTTTCAACACCCTTAACTTATCTCTCTGGTATGTATTCTGCTGTCTCTTCCTTCTACAATTGTAGATAGTTAATATAGAATTCCTATTTTGGTAAACAAGGATTTCTGTATTTCAGAATTATATTTTATAAAAGCTCATTTTACTTTTTAAAAAAAGAATACAGTTAATTTTCTGAGTTTAAAAATTATAGTTTCTTTACATTTTCTTTTGTTTCCAACTTTCCTATGTTTCTTCTTCCAAGTTTCTTTTCATATATGTTTTTTGGTTTTGACTTCTGTATTTCATGTTAGAGCATTTCTTCAGATAATTGGTGATCCTTGGCTGCTCTTTTATACATAAGATTGAGGCGTGATAAACCTGGATGGAGCTCAGTATAAATGGACAAGGTGACGCTCAGGTTGGGGTCAACAGTTGCAGACCAGCCATTTCATTTGGGGACCCCCAAATGACAGGATCTGTTTGTCTTTGCTCTTCAACTGATCCGTTTTTCCAGATAGAATTTCTCCAGGCACCTGACTGGGGTCTGGGAAGTGGAGTGTCAGCCTGACTGCTAGCATTCTGAGAGAGAAGCCTAGGAAGGATGTGGGATTTTGATAATGACTCCTATTCCAGCACAAGCCCTCCACCCCACCCACTGTGTGCCTGATGTCTGTGAGTCCAAATCTGTCTGGGTGATTTTCTCTAGAAAGTACACTTCCTGATCATGATAGATGGGATTATACATCGGCATCCAATTGTACCATAGACTGACTTTTAAATAATCCCCTTATATTTGGCTCCCACTTCACCCTTGCCTTCCCCAGCACTTGATGCCTCTCATTTGTGCCGGTCCGAGGTCCTGCCTTCCTCTGCAGACAGTTAAGTTGGTACTTCCATCACTCTGCCATGGAATATACCATGTCTCCAACTACTTCTGCCTTCACGTTTTCTGTTTCGAAATTAAAGGTGTCTACAATTTCACTGAAGATAGATTTTGCATTTCTGAACCTCAGTTTTATAATTTCGTTGATTTTATAGGAGAAGAGAAGGTGAAAGGCCTTCACTCTGGCAGCCTAAAACTGAAAGTAGTTTGGATTTTTATATCTTGGGGGAAATGTGCCGGTTATACACCATAAGCCCTAACATAATCTTGTAGTAATTTTAAAATATTTGTATACAGTACTCTTCATCTCTCCTTTCTTACTAACATTTCCTGGAATCATCATTTTATGTTTATGGAAGAAACTCAGTGAGTCTACCAGAAGCAATGAGGTACTTATGTCAACTGTTGTTAGCCAGAAAGTTAACAGCGTAGAATGACTTAGGTTATAAATAGTGTACGTTACAGCAATGGCTGCAAATTAAGACTGTGCAAGGTTGTTCTAGGTGAAGTATGTCCATAAAAGGAAAAAGTAAAGTAGTCTTAGGCATCTTTAAAGAAGAAAGTGTTTCTCTTTGAATTTTGTCACCGATTTTGCCGTCGAGTGGCTCAAGGCTCTAAAGCTAGGAGACCCACTATCACTAGCTCTTCACCTTCCAAACAGGAGTGGGAAAGAGCCAGGTAATTTGCATCACGGTACACTCGAAATCAAAGGCCATCCATCATTTCTGATATCTTGAATGCAATGATTATCATATCAAAGACGTACAATGACATTGAAGATAATAACTTTTCTGTTGCCCATTATCTCTAACCAGCTTGGAGTAATTATTAGCATGTGTTCTTTCCAAAAGCGTAACACTCTAAATTTTGGAGAGAAAAGCCCTATTTGAGCCACTAAGAATATATATATGAGACTGGATTCGACATCTTAATGTTAAATGAGAAATGATATAGGTAAGACAGGAAATCCAAAGGTCTTACAAACTTTTAAATTTGGAATCCTTGGGAGAGCAGTATGGCTATTGTGTACCTGGAATGGGCTTTATATGAGAAAGCCCCCCTCCCTGACTGAGCATATAGCTTTAAGAGAAGACTCCATGGAGATTGTTAGAGAAAGGAAAACATTTTTAGCCAGTTAGCCAAAAACACTCTGAGAATCAGTGATTATATAAACAACATGCGTATATATCAGGCACTGTGCTAATTGCCAGTGATCGTAAACAGAATACTATATTTCTGGTCACCTTGCTACTCAAAATGTGGTCTACAGACCAGCAGCAGAAGCATCACCTGGTAGCTTATTAGAAATATAGGAAACTCAGGCTCTGTAGGTATTAGTTTCCTAGGACCACCTCAAAAAGTGGGTGACAAAAAATAACAAATATTATTGAAATCTTATGTCTCAGTTCTGGAGACTAGAGGTCTCACCTCAAGGTATTGGCAAAGCCATGCTCCCTCTGAAGCTGGTAGGTGAATCTTTCTCCTCTTCCTGTCTTCTGGTGGTTTGCTGGCAGTCTCTGGCATTCCTTGACATGCAGCTGCATAACTCCAGTCTCTGCCTTCCATCACCACTTGGCATTCTTCCCCCATGTCTCTGTGTTCATGTGGTCACCTTCTTATAAGGATACCAGTCATGTTGGATTAAGGGACCACCTGACTCCAATATGACCTTAAGTAATTATATCTGCAATGACCCTATTCCCAAATAAGGTCACATTCTGAGCTACTGTGGGTTAGGACTTCAACATATCTTTTTTAGGGGAATATAATTCATTCCAAAACAGGTCCCATCCCATTCCCAATGAATGAGAATCTATTTTTTAATGAGGTCTCTGGTAATTCACGTGTATATGAAACTTACAGAGGGTATCCCACAAATTCTTTTTTTTTTAATTAAAGTTTATTGGGGTGACAATGGTTAATAAAATTGCATAGGTTTCAAGTGTACAATTCTGTAATGCATCATCTACATATCATATTGTGTGTTCACCACCCAGAGTCAGCTCTTCTTCCATCACCATGTATTTGAACCCGTTTGCCCTCATCTACCAACCCCCTCCCCCTTACCCTCTGGTAACCAGTAAACTATTGTCTGTGTCTATGAGCTTTTGTTTCTTTATTTGTTTGTCTTGTTTTTTTGTTATCCCACAAATTCTTAGTTGCCTTATACTAGAGACAACTTTTCTAGTGCCTCCACCAAACTTCTTTAAGGGCTTTGCCTACAGTAGGTAGAGCTATCTATGTAGGATGGGAATGTTTCCTGTGCTACTTAGGCATAATGGAGAGAAAGTGTTCACTTTTCTCTTCAATGCTAGGTCCACTAGGGTGAGAAGGGAAGAGAAGGAACATTTGCTCCACCAGTCATTGATAGCCATGCAGATTGGTTGTTGGGACAGCAGGAATTGATAGTGGGATTGTGATGCAGAATTCTAAAACACAAAACAATAAAACATGACTCAGAGGTCTGGGTCATGCCTCTGATACATATATCCTGAGTGATGAGCCTCTGAATTTCCATCTCTCCTAAAATAGCAGTAAATAAGTTCTGCACCTCGCTGTTGAAGCTTGAATTACGTGTATGGAATAAGTTCCTGGCCTTGGGATTGTTGAGCCATGATGGTTGGAGGCCATCTAGAAGCTATGGAATTGAATTTTTCTGGGTTATCTTGATGTTATTAAATTCTGTCCCAGAGAAGGTCCTATTTCCTCTCATTTTCTTAGCATTTACACCATCAGTATGAAAAGCAGAGTCTTGCACAGTGGGCCTGTGTTTTGTTGTGTTTTGTTATGCTTTACCATAAGTTGGATCTTTTTATAGTCTTGTGTTTCCTTTTTCATTTTCTTTCTGCCATGTAGCCCTTTATCCAGTTGGTTTTTACCAGGTTAGTTGTCAGTGGTTTAGAATTGTTTCATGATTATTACGGGCAAGCATTTTTTAAGGGGCCTTGATCTCTACGAAGTAGTAGGATGACATTTCTCATCTGTACCTTTGTGTGATGATAGCTTTGGTTCTGGGCAATGAATGCACTGATATCTCTTGGTCTGTTTCTTTCCTAAGACTCTAATCAGTGAGAAAACGGGTATGATTTTGGTTTGGAGTTTGTTTTATACATGACACAAAAACTTCAAAACCATTAGAATTATTCCTAATGGTTTATTCCACATTCCTACTGGTCTCCATCTTACAGTCCCCTCTACCCACAGCCTTCACCTGCTGTGGCCTCCTCTCCCTTTGCTTTCTGAGCAGAATCCATTAGCCTGAAAACCAATAAAAGGGTTCTTCTGTCTCATCAGTAAGGGAATGGGATGCCAAATGTGTTCTCAGACTCAGGACAGGGTGACAATTTGCCTTTTCACATTTCTTGGTGAAGAGCCTAAATCCTTAAAGTAAACTTCATCTGAGCAATTTTATGTGTCCCCAAAAATAAGGCCATGGAAGAGATTCAGACCTAACAGTCTGAGAAAACAGTGAAGCTTAGTTTGCCTTGAAATATTTAATGGGACAGATAATCAGGCTGCATGTGGAAAGCTTATTTTAATAGCATTATTCAAGCCAGTTGACAGAGGCCACTACCCAGAAGCATACCTGGCCACAATGGCCATCAGCACCAAGGGCTTGTTTGTACCAAGTCAGGTGACATTTCATAATGTGGCACCATGGAGCCAGCCAACCAGCTCCTCTGGGTGTGGTGCCAAAGAGTGGCAGGGAGTAGAGCACGGGAGAAGACGGGAACAAGGAAGCTGAGTCAGCATTTATTTTCCTGGGCACCCGCCAAGAAACGATTGCAAGTTTCCAAGGAAGGACTCACTCTCCATGAGGAGATAGCAAGATGACTGCCAACTCTGGTCCTGCCAGTCCCCTCCAGCTGGCCCTTACGCCTGGCACTGGCTGGGAGGGGTAGTTGCTTACCTGTCTCATTTGTAGTCACTGCTGTGGTATAAATAGCAGAGAGGGCAAAGGAATGGACACAGCTATGCAGTGGGATTGTGTCAGTTGCTTCCTCCCATTATACACACATACACACACACATGCACACACACACGAGGTGTGACAGTTAAGGTTGCAAATTTGCCATCATGCGCTTACATTGGCAGCGTTGTACAAACAGCTCAATAAGGTTTCATACCTTGGTATAGCTGTGTTTGTGTCGACATGTGGTGATGTCTTGCTGAGTGGCATTCATTATGTTGTTGCGTGTTTTTGTGTGTCGTCATGAGAACACCTGAACTTGAATTAGAGCAATGAACAAACATTAAATTTCTTGTTAAACTTGGCAAGAGTGGAAGTGAAATCAGGGACATGTTAGCCCAAGTTTATGGGGAAAATGCAATGAAGAAACCGGCAGTGTACAAATGGATTAAACGTTTTTCTGAGGGGAGAGAAGGCGTCACTGATGAAGAGAGGTCAGGGCGGCCATTAAAGAGCAGAACTCACAAAAACATTGCAAAAATTTATTGAATTGTGCATCAGAGTTATCGGCTGACTGTGAGAAGCATAGCAGACTAAGTAAACATCTATAGATAAATAGGAAAAATCTTAACTGAAAATCTTGGCATGAGAAAGATGTGTGCAAAAATGGCCCCGAAGGAGCTCACCAATGAACAAAAGAAAAGGAGAGTCGAAGTTTGCCAAGACCTACTGGAAAGGCAAAACAATGTTTGGGGCCATGTTATCACTGGTGATGAAACATGGGAGTACCAATATGACCCTAAAACAAAGCATCCAAGTGCACAATGGAAGTCAGCCAACTCTCCACGACAATAAAAGTTCTATCAGTCCAAATTAAGAGTCAAAACAATGTTGCTAACCTTTTTTGATATCAGAGATTATTCATTATGAATTTGTATCAACTGGACAAACAGTTAACTAAGTTTACTATTTGGAAGTGCTGAAAAGGCTACGTGAAAAAGTTAGATGAAAACAACCTGAACTTTTCGCCAACGATTCATGGCTCTTGCATCACGACAATGCACCAGCTCACACAGCACTGTCTGTGAGGGAATTTTTAGTTAGTAAACAAATAACTGTATTGGAACACCATCCCTACTCACCTGATCTGGCCCCCAATGACTTCTTTCTTTATGCGAAGATAAAGGAAATATTGAAAGGAAGATATTTTGATGATGTTCAGGACATCAAGGGTAATACGACAATAGCTCTAATGGACATTCCAGAAAAAAAGTTCCAAAATTGTTTTGAAGGGTGGAATAGTCACTGGCATCGGTGCATAGCTTCCCAAGGGGAGTACTTTGAAGGTGACTATAGTGATATTCAGCAATGAGGCATGTAGCACTTTTTCTAGGACGAGTTGGCGAATGTAATTTTCAGTTGTGTATGTGTGTGTGTGTGTGTGTGTGTGTGTGTGTGTGTGTGTAGTATGTAAGGCCTGCATCTGTGGGCTACCGTGCCTCATGGCCTTATATCATCTTGTGTCGCTTCTTGAAATTTCCACGGGAAATTCTCACTTATTTTCCAAATTAAATTTCTATTACTTATAAAGTAAAAATGTCCAATTTGGGGGTATGTGAATGGGTGACAGTTAAATGAGAGTAAAATTAAACCTAGGGGTCCCCTGATATATCATATCTCCTCTCCAGAAGATGCTGTTCTCTAATCCATCCAAAGTCGGACCCCGTACTAATTTACATTTATGCTTTGGTGTTATCAGAGTAAATTATCAGCTCAATCATCAGAGCTTATGGCCCTTAGGATGGGGGCATCCATTTCTACATCTCTAACAGGATTCTACCTGTCTGCTGAACTAGTCCACAGGAATGTCTTCATGATAAATGCCACAGTCATTGTGAAAGCTCCTTGATCCCTTTGGAAGCCAGTGACTTAGATACGCAAAGGATGACTCTTAATAAGGCAGGCTGACTTGTCGTTAGTAGTGCGCGGGCTTTATTCCAGCCTCTTAATGTCTGTAGTTTTGCCAAATAGTGGCATTCAGTGAGTGTTGATATGAAGCACAAGGAAAAGATATTGCCAGTCTGCGTGCACAAAAATAGAAATAGAGTTTTTCAGAATTTTGCTTTGGAGAGTCAGATGGTCTACTTTCTGTGTAATCTCCACTGTGTTGTTCAATCTCCCTGAGAGAGGCAAACCATGTACTCAGTTTGCCACACACACACACACATCATTGTCATAAAAGTATATTCCCCCATGTATGTGGATTCTTTATTTGTTTTTGGTGGGGTGGGGAGATGATTTGGACAGGAAAGTCTGCCACTTTCACAGGGGCTTACTTGCCTCCAGTGCCCAGGAGAAGTTCATCAATGATAACTCATGGTATGGTATATACCATACTATATGAGGCTGTATCTAACTAGACTTGGTGCCTATTCTCCAGGCTCTATGAGAAAGCCAGTTTCACCAGAGATGGAAATCCTGTGGCTGAAACAGAAAATTCACACGTGAGGACTAAGCCGAAGCACAGAATACCTACTTGATCTGGTCTAGGTCCGAATGTGTTTGGTGTCTAGCAAAGGTGTAGTTGCAGAAATTAATCATCTTTGTTTTCAGACAGGGAAGGCTCCCTGGAAGAAGAAGACTTCCATGATTATCTTAATTTTGTAGATGTGCCAAACTCACTCGGCTGAGTATGCTTCCAGCATTCATGGTCTGTTCAGACCGTTTATTTTTATTTTCACTTCTGGCCATGTGTGCCAAGCTCAGACAGAAAGCTGAAGATATATATGGATTTTATGTAGATGTGAAAATCCCACTGGACCTTGCAGGAATTCTTTCTCGGTCTGTCTGCCAAGACTTTTCTAGCTGAGTAGTCAGGGTGTGGTTTTTCCAGTGTAGCAAATCTGTCTTCTTATTTCTGTCTTAATTCTTATTCAAAGAGGCAGGTTTTTCTTTTAAAAAACCCACATATGTAAGAAATAATAATAATTTGGATATACTGGCTCAAGGTGCAGGTTTAGACAGTGTGGGGTGTGGGCCTGCCTCCCCTCCCCCCCACTCCCTTTCCCCCTGAAGGCATTGTGAGAGTTCCTTAGGCAATGTAATAGTACGCATGTGTGACATGCCCTAATCCTAGCATGCTGCAGGGGTCTGGAAAGGCTTGGCCTTAAACTAGGCATGTCTAATAGGGTTTAACACAACCTGTGAATTTGCCCCTGCACAAGGTCAGCTTCTAGGTCAGTGGAATGCTGCACAAATTGCACTCTCCTCCAGACTGTAATTATACCTAGGAGAAGGCCATGTGCTGCCAAGTTCAGCTGACTCCAGATAGGACCAAGATAAACTGAGGACTTGCTAACGTTTCTCAAAAAGTAATTTTTAAGGATTTGATATAAAGCATCTCTTGTGTGTTTTTTTTTTTTAAAGATGGTTTTGAGGTTTATGAAGAAGCTTTGTGTTGGTGAGATGGTGAGAACAGCTATTGTCTGCCTTCTCGGAGAGCAGAAAAAGGTTGAAACAGAAGCAGGAGGAATTTGAGTCAGACATAATAAAGTAAAATGCTTTGATGCCAAAAGTTGCTTAATTCTAGAAAACGATTTTGAGGATTAAACGAATCAAATACTATGCACATGAGGACAAAGAAGAAGGAAAAAATGGGTATTGGGAGTAGTCATAGAACAGGAATAGCATTAAAAGTTTAGGCTATGTTTACTGAGGTAGGATTAGCTGAGGTAGGATTAGCTGTGTTTTGTTTGGTGACAGAAAATGGCTGTAAATCTGTGTGCCTTGTATGACCGTAACCTTAATAATTTTTAAAAATGTAAACATTCTTTCATAAATTCCATCCTTAAATAGCTGGCCATGTGTCTCAGTCCAAAGGCAGACGGATCCAATAGGCAGCATTTGCAGATTTCTTCAATGCTAAGGGTTAAATAATTCCAGAATCCACTTCAACCAGAGTGTGCATTGGATAAGCAAACTTTTACAAGTACTCATACTCTCCCATTAATGTATTCTGATGTCTCTTCCTTGAGTAACCTGGAGTGGGCTCTCTTTTCCACCAACCCACGTGGAAGGAAGTCGCATTGGGCGTTTCAAGGTGTGATTCTGCCTACTGACTCCACATGTACATGGAAAACCATTCATTTGAAATGCATATCATGAAGCTATGGACTAATAATGTCAGGAATCCTTCCAATATTCAACAATCCAATATGGTGGATTGGCCTCAAGGTATTTGACAGTGTGAAAGCCCCTACTGCTGTCTGGTCTCAATGCCTGAAAGGACCTTCATCATTGTGGCCGTGCAGGATGGAAAGAGCCCTTTATATATGGATAACCAAAATATTAGTTACAGTGTCATGTGGGGTTTAGGGTCTGCAGAGCTTCTCTCTCAACTCTCCTTTGTGGAGAGGTTTTCTGAAGAAGAGACCTGGACTTTTGTTTCAGGAAAAAGGCACTGAATATAATGCTTTGGGGAATGCTTTCAGGTTACCCAAGGAAGACTGTGCCGAAACAGCCATTCATTCAAACTCTGGCATTTTGGGGGATCATCTACCTGAGAACAGTTAGAAACTCTTTATGTTAACTGATCCCTGTAAATAACTTCCTTGTATCAGTCTTCCTTATATGTTTCTTTTTAACTAGTCTCTGAGCTCCTATTGAATGAGGATGAGCTCCCATTGAATGAGCTCCAATTGAATATATATTCATATACAGATACGTATATGTATTATTATAATGAATCATTACATCCCTCACAATATACTAACATAGGGGTTTGCATTTTGTGAATGCGGTTAAATTGAACTGAGTGCTTTTCAACATTGATGTGACGATGAGTCAGGGCAGGCCAAGAACTACGAGACTGGTCTCCTGACTTTTCTCTTACTAACTCGTCACCAGAAGCTGATGCCAGACACTTTTTCATCACCAGCCGAGGGGCCACGACAGCTCAGTGTGCTAATGCTAAAAGCTAGAGGGAAGGACCATTGTATTTATGGCTGTAGTTCTTAGTTTTATTTGTATTTTCACTTAGATTGTTATATTGCTGGGAACCTCTGATTTGAGCCAGACAACTTTTAAAAACTGTTAAAAGAGCACAGGATAATAACCAGAATGCTTTAAAAATGGGTTGGCACTGAGTAATTACATTTTTAAATTAATAAATAGTTTGATATAACTTTTGTATTTAAAGTCCCATGGTTATTTTTTTAATGTACTAGTTAAATTTCCTACTATAAAAAAGGCAGACTTTGAAATATCTGACAATCTCAGGCAACTTAGAATTCTCAAAAATTTCCAAATAATCATTATGATCAACAGTCCACACTGTTCAGAAATGCGAATATGGAAGGTGTAGGTAATTGAGTTTGATTTCGTTCAAGCTCAGAATATATTAGAATAGCTAGTGGATTGGGGAGGACAATACCTAACACTAGTTTATCTTGTCATATGTTCTTTCTCTTCAGAAAGGAATTTTTGATGTTTGTGTTATCTGTCTACAAGTTGGCTCACCAAGAATTCATATAATGCAATAAAAGAAAAACAAGGGAAATTTTCAGTTAATAGAGGGTTCTACATAAATTGGATCTGTTTATTTGAAACCTCACCATGATTCTAAAAAATTATTTTAAAAACAGTGTAATAATTCTTGGTTGATAACTTAATTGAGCATCTTCTTAAAAACTATTCTGTCGTGCTCTAAATCTTTGTTCTCCCTTTTTCTTTGTCTCATTTGTACTCTCCGTCAGTTTTCTTCACTCTTGTCTTTTTCCCTCCTTAATATTTTCTTCCTAGCTATTCTTTCCTGAAGGTAAATGTTTCAGATATTAGATATCTATCTGGTGTAAGGAGTTGTGAGATTTGATCACAAATATCAAAAAGGAGTATTGGGTTAGCAGAACAAAGTGTTCTATTTCTGTTCCCTTTCTTTATTGCCCTAGCAGTGAGGTGATTACTTATTTTACAGGACTTTTGAACATGAAATATTGTTGTGGCTCAGGAAATCCACTAAAAAATCAAACTTTACAATATTGTAGTGCTCCCTGCCCCCAATTCACTGTTGTCCACTTGTATTGGCTCATGTGCCGAAGAGTACAATACCTCATGCTTAGTAGGGCTGCATGAGAGGGGAGTTTGCTCTCTTCCCACTTCTTCCTTTGGAAAATTCCCCTTATTCACAGCAATCTCTGTGTGTATATCTTTCTTCTTGCTATTCAGCTATGTCCTTATTTAAATTTATTTGCACTATATTAGCCTAATAGATACAGTAATTGGAAAACATAGCAAAAAAGGGTCTGAGGACAATTCACAAGAACATGTCACCAACCACCAAATGTTTAACCTTACTGTTAAATCATTAAAAATTCAGAGTAGTGAAAAAACATTTTTACCTATCATGGCCAAAAGTTTTGAAATTGATAATACGCACAGTATGTGAAGAAAGAGGAAAATGGTCGCTCTCAAATATTTGGCAGGAGTGTAAAATTATAGCATCTATTAGAAAATATTTGGCAATTTTTATCAAAATGTAAAATGGATTTCTGTAAATCTACCCAATAGAAATACAAACTCAGGCTACTAAGTATGTATCTGCATGTTTGTTCATTACAGCATTGTTAATAATTGACAAAATTTGGAAAATTTCTAAATGTCCATCGATAGAGGAATACTTAAATTATGTGTCATACTTAGAAGTAGCTCTGCCTATACTGACGTGGAAGATATCAGTAATGTATTTATGAAATTTAAAAAAAATGATGCAGAGTGGAAAAAAGCTGCAGAATAAAATGTATTGCTTGCCATTTTTATAAAGATAAAACCCTATGCACATATGGGCACGCATACACGTTTAGATCTGTAAGGAGACAAACTCCCATTACTAGTGATGGTGCTGGACAGTGGAATTAGGGAATGAAAGAATGTGTCACCTTTTACTTTTTTGCATTCTGTATAGTTTATGTTTTTTTATTGCAATAAGGATTTATTGCTTTCATAATTAAAAATAAATTTGCAAAAAGAGAATAGAAAAAAAATAACAGATATTTCTGTGAACTTGTCAACTCTCCAGGACTTTATGCATCTTTAATCCTGAGCTCAGTACCTGGCAAATGGGAGTCATTTGACAAATGGATGTTCAATGAAGGAACCCTTACTTAATTCCAGTCTGTGCTCCCGTGACTAGGTTGGCCAAGACTCGGACAGAAGCTCACAAAATATGACCAGAGAGCCTACAGCACACCCCTCTGCCTTTTTTCCCCTGTCAGTTCTCAGATTTTCTTTGTCTTCCTTCTCCCTGCCTCCGACACTTTCTCATCACATCTTGTTCAGCCCCATCTCTAACCAAGTTCAGAAAGATTGAATATATCCTGAAGTCTTGGCCCAGACTTTTTCGCTGACTGAACCTCACTTGATCTGTTTAGTAGTGTAATGTGTTGTTTTCCTCCAAGTGTTTCCTTTTAATCATTTTGCATGTTGGACTTAAGAAGGATATTTTAAAATACATATTTATTCTACCCTTTATTTTTTAACCCTCGCTTTACTTTTATTTTTTTCCTTGTAATGTGTTTGACGTTGTCCTCCACTTCCTAACTTCAAAACATTACAAGATACAGTATCCAAAACAGTATGGCACTGGTATAAATACACGCTGGTATAAATGATCTTCAACATGGGTGCCAAGACTATAGAATGTTCCAGAAAGGATAGTCTTTTCAACAAATGGTGTTGGGAAAGCTGCATATCCGTATGCAAAAGAATGAAATTGGACACTTCTCTTATAGCACAAACAGAAATCAACTCAAAATGGATTATAGACTTAAATATAAGATCTGAAATGATAATATATCTAGATGAAAACATAGGGAGAAAACTTCATAACATGGGTGTTGGCAGTTATTTCCTGGATATGACACCAAGGCTCAGGCAACAAAAGCAAAAATAGACAAGTGGGACTACATCAAACTAAAAAGCTTTGGCACAGCAAAGGAAACAATCAACAGAGTGAAAAGACAACCTAGGAAATGGGAGAAAATATTTGCAAACCATATATCTGATAAGGTGTTAATATCCCCAAATATGTAAGGAACTCCCACAACTCATTAAAAACAAACAAAAAAAAAACCCAATTTATAAATGTGCAAAGGACTTGAAGAGACATTTCTCCAAAGAAGACATACAAATGACTAACAGGTGCATGAATATAGTCTCAACATCACTAGTTATCAGGGAAATGCAAATCAAAACCACAACGTGGTATCACTTCACACCTTTTAGGTGGCTATTATCAAAAAAACAAAAAACAGAAAAACAAAAAAATAAGTGTTTGTAAAAATGTGGAGAAATTGGAACCCTTGTGCATTGTTGGTACAAGTGTAAAATGGTGCAACTACTATGAAAAACAGTATGGAGGTTCCTCAAAAAATTAAAACTAGAATTACCACATTATCCAGCAACCCTACTTCTGGGTATTTACCCAAAAGAATTGAAAACAGGATTTCCAAGGGATACTTGCACTCCCATATTCATTGCAGCATTATTCATAATAGCCAAGAAGTAGAAATAACCTAAATGTCCATCAACAGATGAATGGATAAAGATGATGTGGTGTGTGTGTGTGTGTGTGTGTGTGTGTGTGTGTGTGTGTGTGTGTACAGAGAGTGCCAAAAAATATATATACATTTTAAGAAAGAAAAACTGTCTTAAAATTGTAATACTAAATATATACTGATAACAAAAGATGAATACAGGTCACATTTGACTTCTGCAATTACAAGAGGTGCTCAAAGTGTTTGCCATCAGTGTAATTTTAATACAGTTTTTTTTTTCCTTTCTTAAAATGTGTATGATGCCAAAAAATGTATTGTAGCATGTAGCATCCATATTGTAGCATGTATCAGAATTTCCTATTATATATATAACATTCAGCCTTAGGAAGGAAATTCTGACACATGCTACAATATGGATGAACCTTGAAGACATCATGCTAAGTGAAATCAGCCAGTCACAGAAGAACAGATGCTGCATGATTCCACTTATATGAGGTGTCTAAAGTAGTCAAACTCATAGAAGCAGAAAGCTGCCAGGGATGGGGGGTGGGGGCTGGGAAGGAAGTGGGGAGTAGCTGTTCAATGGCCTCGAGTTTCTGTTGTACAGGATGAAACAAATTCTAGAGATCTGTTGTGCAGCAATGTGCATATAGTTAACAAAACAGTACTATATATTTAAAAATTTGTTAATAGGCTAGATTTCATGTTATTCTTGCAATCTATGGGAAATAAAAGAAACTAAGTGGGCTTAGGACATACTCGTATATTCAGTGTCCATTTTGTTCCTACCATTTTAGCAGGTTTTGAGAAACCTGGTATTCTTTTACAATTGAAAAAAGACAATACGGAAACTTCAAAGTATATTTTAAAAGTCTAGTGAGAGATAAGAGAATTGGACACAAGTAGGGAAGAGAATACAAATGTTTGACTTTACCACTGTTTACCCACCCTTTTTCGATATAGCATTTGAAAAAACTCATAAGGTTTCAGCCAAGTTAAAGGTAATGCACACTCTCCAAACACCTGCTGAGGCAAGTCGTTAGACAAAATTGCAAGGATGGCTGACTGTGGTGACATCCTTTCCACAGTTCAGCCGGGTTGAACAATGAAGTGGGATAGATTTGCTTGTTTTCTCTCTCTCTCTCTCTCTCTCTCTCTCTCTCTCTCTCTCTCTCTCTCTCTCTCTCTGTCTCTCTCTCTCTCTCTCTCTCTGTCTCTCTCTCTCTCTCTCTCTCTCTCTCTCTCTCTCTCTGTCTCTCTCTCTCTCTCTCTGTCTCTCTGTCTCTCTCTCTCTCTCTCCCCCTCCCTCCCTCTCTCCCTCTCTCCCCCTCCCTCCCTCTCTCCCTCTCTCCCTCTCCCTCTCCCTCTCCTTCTCCCTCTCCCTCCCTACCTCCCTCAGTTCTCTTGTGGTTCCTGCCTTGCCTTCTTTTAATTAGCTATTAGAAAAACTAGCATTTGATCTTTGTCTTCCCCATAAGTACAATGTGTTCGCCATGGTTTTCAGAATCCTAACTGAAAAGCTTGGGGAATGTTTGAAGAAATGTCTCTTACCCAGCTGTGACCTTGTCATAAATGTGATTCCTGTGCCTGTGCCTATCTCCTTGGCATTGATGTGCGTGTCATGGCCAAGGTATCAGCCACTCTCCTGGACATGTAAGAATAAATCTAGTCAGTTTCCAAACCGTCTTCTTCTTTTGAATTTGCTTTGCAGTTAGTTCAGGTGATGGTTTTATTTGCCTTTTTGGTTCTTGTCAGCAATGTTACCAAAGTGATTTTGTAGATCGGTAAGCTCTACAAACTTCATGAGGACTTGGTCAGCCTCAGTCGTCTCTGCACCCCCAGAGTCCAGAGCACTGCCATAGCAGATGCAGAGCTGAGATTTGTTGAATGAATATTTACATCAAACTTATATGGATTTTCTTAATTCTGTATTGGACTTTTAAAAATCATTTCACTTTGAATTTGTGTTCTCTATCTCAGAAAAAGCCAGAAATTGCATTTTTAAAGATGATATTTGATTATACAAAATTTCTTCCTCCTTTGCTTTTGCTTTCATGTAAAAAATAAATAAAAACACTAAGTACCTTCTTCATTTCTTTTCAAACTCTTGAAATTCTGTATCCCCCAGAATCTTTCTCTAAGGCAAATATTGAAATCATTAAACACATTAGACCGAAAAATCAGATTTTCCTTTTCTCTTGAGGAAAGCTTGGTATTTACTATATTTTCGGTCCAATAGTTATATGAAAGTAGCCATTCTGAGCAGAGGAAGGAAATTAAGAAAGACAAAAAGCTGGCACTAAAGGATTCAGGATCAATCAATAGATAGGTAATTAGAGAATTTGCACAATTAGGCAATCTTGGTTAACCCATGTTATCTCTTACTTTTAACCAGCAAGCAACTCAGCTAGTGGGGTACCAATGTTCATGTAGATGTTAGTTACTGTTTAATCTTGTCTTCACTATAGTTTGGGAAGTTTATAAGCACCTACATAAGAGGGGAAGTGTAACTGTTTAGTTTGGTGTGTATTTTACACAGAAAGTGCATTTAAAAACATAAGATTTGTGATGTTTTAAGTGCATGTCATGTTATTTTTGTAACCGTGCTACATGAGAGAAAAGATAACTTTTTTTTCCCTTAGTGACCACTGTGTGATATGTTATTAGGAAATGATTTAGCTTATCTAGGTTTAGAGAAACACAAAAGTATGAAGAGCTCTCCGTGGAATAATCATAGAGATTGAAATAGTTGACAGTGAGGTGTTTGAAGTTTATATAAAAAAAAATTTGTGTAAGTTTTGCTATACATATGTAATATCATAAAAGAATGTTTTTAAACAGTTTAAAAATTAAAGCTTTATGTATAAAGTATTGTATTGCTTATATTAATAATAGCACAAATATAAAACAACCTTACTCTCCAAAACGGAAAATTTATTTAAATAACCTGTGTCAGGAACTATATTAAGTGCTTTATATACATTGTCATTTAATTTTTAGAATAAATGGATAAGCTAAATACAGTTAGCCCTACTTCATGAAGAAGAAGTTGAATTCCTAGAGGTTAAGTCACATTTCCAAGGCCATATCACTGACAAAACCGCTGAGTCAAAATCACATTGATTTTCCCCCCTGAACCACTCAGCAGATGACACAGCCTAAAAGAATGGAGGCTATGAAGTGACTTAAAAAGTCGCAACATAGAAATATGCTAATGATAAGCAAAAATGTTGGGTATAAAATTACACATATGTAGCAATTGCAACTTAGTTCAAATGTGTTTAAATAAAAAGTTCAGAGTAAAATATTATAGAGTTTAGTGTTTGTATCAGACTGGTGGAATTTGGAGTGGTGGTTTTCCTTTGTTTTCTAAAATATCTATAGTTGTACATAACCTACTCTCAAATTAAAGGGTTGTTAAAATAGAGTGACTGTAGCATCAGTTTAGTTCATCAATCAGAGCATCTAAAATAAAAGTCTTAATGTTTTTTATATGCTTCTGAAAGATTGCGTCGTCATTTGAGCTTGTGTTAATTTTATTTTTAAATTCCAGATCATCAAGTTATTGGACGGAAAACGATCTCAAACTGTGGGAATCTTGATATCTAGTTTGCATTTAGAAATGAAGGATATCCAGCAGGGTGAGTCTTCTCCATCACTTTTTTTTCCAACTTTTAATTTTTTCAGCATTTTATTGTGAAAGACTTCAAACATATTAGGATGCCATAGGGAATCCCACGTGCCCACTACCCAGCTGCAAAGCCATCGGTTCACTCTTATTGTATGGGAAGCACCCTTTCTCCACCAACTAGGTTATTGTGAAGAGAAAGTTGGTCATAATTCATCTGTTAAAAATGTTAATACATCACTAAAAGATAAGGACACTTGTTCAAGCATAACTCCAGTGCCATTATCATATATTTAAAAATATTTACAGTGATTTCTCAATATCGTCAAGTATGTAGTACTAATTTCCCTGATTGTCTGTACACTCACTAATTCATCCTTTTGTTTACAGTTAGTTTGATTAAGGATCCAAACAAATTTCATGCATTGTCTTTGATGTGTCTCTCAGGTTTCTTTTAATCTAGAGGTTTCTACCATCCATCTTTTTCTTTCCTTTGTAATTAATGTTTTGAAGAAACCAGGTCACTTGTCCTGTGGGGTTTCCCACAATATTTTGCTGATTATATTGCCATGGTTTTATTTATTATGTTCTTCTGTTCCTGTGGTTCCTATAAACTGTTAGTTTGATCTAGAGATTTAATCTGAGTAGGGGGAAGACTGCTTCATAGATACTATTGTATATTCTATCAAGAAGTACAGAATATCGGATTGTCTCTTTATGGTGTTAGTGGACACTGTGATTTTTGCCTAGACTCATTATTTTATTAGAAGTTTTCAAAATAGTAATATACGAATTCCATTATTTCTCCGTCCATCGGGATACTTCTATGGAGAAATACTTTTCTTGTTCATCTACTTGGTTATGTCATTGTTTCTTAATCCCTTCTTTTTTGCAAGTGATGCTATTTCAGCTTAGTTGTCTTTGGCTCAATTTGAAATAAGATGTTTAAAGAGAAGAAATTTTACTCATGTATATTTTTCATTCTCTCTGGAAAAATAGACCAAACACCATCTTATCTTTTGAAATCTGTCCTCCAAATAATCAATGAAATATAAATCTTTATTTTGATATGTGATTGATAATATTTTCTGAGTGGTAATACAATTTCTTGTAGATGGTTTCAGTAGAATTTAGCATGGGTTTACCAGTGGAGACACTGTCAAACTACACTGCCCTTCAGGTTTCAGTCTGCGTTACCTCAAATTTGTTTTACTTTGGTACCCAGCAGAAGACTCCAAAGGACCTGAACTGAAAGATATTTAGTATTTTCACACACTACTCTTCTGCTCGAATGAGCTTTGCTAGGGCTTAAAATTTTGCTTCATTGGAGACATTAAAAAGTCCACATAAAACTAAAAATATCCTGAAGTAGATTATATTCACAGAGTATTCAAGTATGCTGTCTTGTTTTAAATATTTAAGCTTAATAGTAGAACTAAATATGTAAGTGTGAATATTAAACCTCCAAAAATATTGCAGTAGTTGATTTGAATTAGGGGCAGAGGGTGGCTAAAAAGGTCCACCATCGAAATTAGAGAGGGGATTCTTCAGTAACTTCAGGTGTTAGGTCTTCTAGAATAATTGAGTTTTGGGTCAATTCGAACGAGGAAACTGTGATGCTGGGACAAAGGAAAAATGAAAAAGTAAAATAAAACGAAAATACATCAGCAGAGATGTATAGTCTTTCGTCGAGGAGACTAACATTGTGGATGCAGTCATTGAAATGAGAAAGCACTTTTCCTCATCAGGGGTAGAGTTTTGTCCTACACAACCGTACTCTCCGTAAGCCTGGGGAAAACCAAGTATGCTTGGTTTCATCACTATGATGTGCAGCACAATGGATATGAGTCTTCACAATGGCAACAGCACCTTAGACTGATTCAGTTCTTCTTAGGCATGTCCTGCTGTAGTGCAGTACGTTGCCATGGGGATAAGAGTCATTCCAGCCATGTGATATTCCAATTACCAACTCAAGGCCATAAACCTCCTTCCCATGGCATTCCAGCCTTTTGGACTGAATGTTCATTGTGAGTTGAATAAGAGACCATTTCCAGCATTCTACTCTGGGCAAGGACATGCTTACACGAAGCAGAAGTGAACTTCCATTTCAGCACTGGAAATGTCAGTTGTAGCATTACAGGTTTCCAGGACTTGTGGGCGCCATCTTTGTTTTCTCCTGCTTCAAGCACCCCTGTAATCTACCACAGAGTTGGCTCCTAAGTTCTGAAAAATCATCCCCATTCCATGTCTTCATTTAGTAATGCATTCCAGATGAATATGGCAATATAACCTGAGCTTAATTTTTCTTTAGAATCATTTGACTGACACTGGCATCTGAAGGTCACTTAGGAGCCGGGCTGTGTCAGTTACATTTCAGTCTGAGCCCATGTCTGGTCGTGAATGGAATGCACTTGGCCTTGTGTTGTCATCCTGATGAAAGGACTCCCTGTACTAACGTTGGCCTAAAACGTTTGTTTTAATGTGAGGTGTGTGTGTGGGGGGGTGGCGGGAGGGGGCGGGGGAGGCACTGCAATGAGATTTGATTGGGGCAGGCCAGCTGGCAGCCAGGCAAGGTCACATGGCACGTCAATCCTGGTGAAATGACCACAGTTCAGAGACTATTCTTCAGCCTTCTGGTCATATATTCCTCTTCATCACCGCACAAAGACAGGTCCACTAACTTGCACTTTTCAAAGTCACAAAGAGCTGATGTATAGACCATAAAGCTAATGTGTTCACTTACAGAATTTTCCTTTGTCATGACAAAAATATTTATTATTTCTGTTCATCTTTACCTTCATATCACCTGTCTCTATTTGTCATTATATATTTGTTTATGCCATTTTCCCCTTTGCTGATATTACAGCTTGGTCACCTAGATAATCGTTTGGGGTATTTCAGTCTACAATTACCTCCCACAGATGGATAATCCAGTTTTTACTGGTTTAGCTTTTAAAAGACAACCTTGTTTTCCTCATTTGTAAGGTGGACACTTCTCCATTGTCCACTGGACACTGCCTATAATGTGTATTTAAGAAGTGGAATTTGGGGGCTCTGTACCTCACAGTCTTATGTGTGCAAGTAGAGAGCCAGTGTTTGTTCTTTATGTCAGATTGCATTTCTTTGCTAAGAACTTCTGTGATAATTAAGCATTGTTTACAACTAATTGGGCTAATGTGTCATATAAAAGTAATTCAATAATTTTTTTAGCATTTAATTTAATTAAAAAATAGACTAGATGGAATTTGAATGTCATGTATTCCATTCCAATGCATTTGGACAAAACCAACTTCCTTCTTTCCCTCCTTCCCTTTTTCCCTCCCTCCCTGTTTCCCTCTCTTCCCTGCCTTTCTCCCTCCCTTCTTTCCTCTCTCAATAAACGTTTTGAAAGCCAGCTCTGTATAAGGCCGCATGATAACCACAGCACGTAGGACGCAACATATTCTCAAGAGTTCACAGGATGGTCGGAGAGACGTAAAAAGCAGCCCAAAATTACAGTATACTTGCCTATGAAATAACAAAGCAGTATCTTAAGTCCTGTAAAACTTAAGATGAGTCTTAGAAGATGAAATGGTGGTCAACACACAGAGAAGAAACTTTTCCAATTGAAAGAAGGTATGTGAAAAGACGAGGAGCTCAAGTGTGCAGATTACATGTACACGTGTTGTTTCAGGGCACAGGGCTAAAGAAAGGAAGCAGCATCCAGCCCAGGAAGGGCCCTGAATATCATCACATGAAATTCAGACATTATCCCATGATGCTCAGGGAGACACCATTTAAGAGGGGCAGCACTGTGATTGGATTTTCAGTGCAGAAATATATCGGGCTGTGGGAGACTGGCCTTCAAGGCGTCCCATGCTCTGGCTACACCCCACATCTCCTACTTCCCTTGGCTGTGCTTGTGTCCCTCTCACTGCACTCCACCCTCACTGGTCCTCTTCCATTCCTTACAAAGGCCATGTTCATTTCTTCTTCTGAGTCTTTGAAGACACAGCACGTCATCAGTGAACAGCACTGCACATTCCCTCTGTGCCAAATGATTTTCCACCTCACTCTTTATAGCTAGCTCCTTTCCTTTGCTAGGTTTCAGCTTAAATGTCACCTCAAAGAGGCCTTCCCAGATTTCCCTTCCCTAATGTAAATCACCCTAACTCTCTTATATTCTACACAGCACTTACTATTTTGTTTGTTCGCCTACTGTTTTCATTTGTGTTAATCTCCAGAATAGCACCTGAGTGATGACTATCAAGTGTCTGTTGAATGAATAATAAAAAAAAGGTACTGAAGGTGGATATATCTGTTAGAAAGGGATTGTGATTGTTGAGATAAATGACGAAAGCCAGAAGTAAGGCTGTATCTGTAAAAATGTAGAGGAGGAGACCATATACAAGGGATATTTGGAAATAGAATTGCTCCAGTTAGCCACATCAGATGCAAATGATGTTGGAGAAGAAGTCTTGTATGTACCTTGGGTTTCTGGCTTCACGAGAATGTGTGTCATGGTGCCAGAAACATAAACTGGAAATAGAGAAGGAAAAGCATGGGTAGAAGCCGAAAGATCAGTTCTGCTTGGGGTGATTTGAGTCAGAGATGATTGGACACATTTTAGCTCAAGTGTTCAGTGTGTTCAATGAGCATCTGAAAAGTCTGGCCTGATGCTAAATAGATAGGGCTAGGTTAGAGACATAACATCTCCCAAAAGGTAGCCATCCTCATGTGTTTCCCTCTACCTAAGATGGTCTTGGACATCGTGTAGGAGAAAGACAAATCCCTATACTGACTGAAGTTTAAAGCACCGCATGACTAAGGAGAGGACCTTGGTCATGGGGGAAGAATGGTTTCCGGAGACTGACTCTAATACCCTCACCACATGGATTTGGTCCAAGGGAGACTCTGAAGAAGTGACTTACTTCTTGCTGGTTTTCCATCTGCTAAACTGGATGACTTGTATTTAAAAGCATTTTGGCTTCCTTGGACCCAGTTTCTGCCTACAGGACTGCAAATTAGTGTTTTCATTCCATGCTAGTGATTTCCTCTTATTCTTTTCCCAGAGGAGATGGAAAATTGCTGTTGACTATTTTTGACATAAACCTCTGTATGCATTGCAATAGACGAGGTGCCAGAAACCTCCTGGCATTCATTTGGAATTTCCCGTACATGCAGAATTCATATTTATAATATTTAATCTAACATCAAAATAAAACACTTTAGTTTAGTTCCTACTAGTCCAGAATCTCAGTTTGAGAGTTCATCAGCATCAAAATTATCTTTCTGTTTACGAATCTCATACCAAAATGTGAGAGGATGCCGGAGAGTTATATGCCCAGTCTGAAACCCAGATCTGAGAATGGACTTTGCTCACTTTTGCCTAATAATTTCTAAAAATATTTGTCAAGGTTTCTGCTAGTTGTCTAAAACATAATAAATTTGACCAGGCATCTAAAGTTCACTACTAATTGTCTAGGACTTTCCTGAGGAACATTCTAATTCTAAACTAGAAGACCCTATACTCAAAGGCACTTGGTCTCCAAATTTTTTATTGTGTGCCTTTATCAGTAAAAAGTTTTGAGCCTGCTTCTCAAGGAGTTTTCTAAAACATGTACTTCATGTAAATGTGTGACAGAACTAACATTCACATTATAAAACATAGAAAAATTAAAGTGAGATTAATAATAATTTTTAATGGTTTCTTTGATGGCTTTGGGTTCTCATTAGCTAATCTCTCAAGGCTCAATTTATAAATAGGTGAGGCTCATTACAACAATAGTGGATTTAAACCCACATTTGAAACAGTCCCTTGATGAGTTCTATTATAATTTATGGAAGTCAACATCTTGGCAAATCTGATGTGACTGTCCTTGCTTTTAACTCATTCCATGACTGATGAAGAACTTGTCTAGCAATCAAAGTGTCTGCTCCATCATTTTCTTATTGTTGACAGATTATCTTCAATCTGGGGTTTCCCTGCAGAAATCTTTTGAAGCCAACTTATTTATTTTGTCGAGTTTAGTTTAGTGAAAACAGATTTTAGAATCAGAAAACTTCATTTAATTCCCCCTTGCCCCCCGAATCATAATATGTTGAAAGTAAAAGAACAAGTAAGGATGCCATGCGTGGAGGAGTTTACCCACCAAAGCTGAGAGGTGATCATGACCTGCTCATGTACGTACTGAAGGTATCAGGGTCAATCAACTTATTAAATATTGGCAGATCTTGTTTTTTAAAAAATATCTTTAGATGAATATAAACAGTCGTTCTAATACTGCCCTTTCCTTTCCCACCTGTCTCGTCTTCCCACTGAATCTAAAACACCTGAGCAGGAGGGCTCCCACCCACCTCTTTCTAGACCACTGTACATTCCTTCCCTCAGAGCTGAGTCCAAAAAGCAGAGGGTAGCCTTTCTTTGTACTTTCCCTTCAGGCACTGGCTGAGACCATCCAATCTGCCTGGAATGTAATTTTGGCTTAAAAGAACCAGAACTAATGAAAGAACAGAAGCAGCTTAATCCAAACTCTTTCTCATTCCACTGCCCTACGGAGCATAGAGGGATGAAGGAGGGGAAGTTGTGTGAATTCTATGCTGTAGCCCTTCTTTGAGGTTTGAACCATGGACAATTTTAATTGCACCTATAAAATGGCACCTTGGGCACCTCCAGGCATGTAGCACATGCCTGGACTTAGGTGGGAATTAGGATTTTTAGTTTATAAGATTGAGTGATTTTGAGCTTTTGGAATCGATTAGATAAGTGTCCCTTTTGGGGTTTTCATTTTTCGTCCACGTCCCAGCCGGCTCCTGTTCACAGGTCCTTATGCTTGCCTCCTATCCTCATCAAAGTACGAATTAAGGACTGCATTAACTAACATGGCACGCTAGCAGGCATTCGGCAATGTGAATGAGATTGTAAAATATATTCCCTTGATAGTGCTTGTTCTTTATGTGTCCGGGGGCACCTTTTGCTTGTGTTTCTTCATTCTTTGTGCTTTTGCTTCCCTTCTTCGTTCTGCCATGCAGTGTCAAATCGCAATTATTCATATCTTTTCAAGAAACTTAGACTTTATATACTTGTCGATTTTCTTTTCTTTTAATATTGGTATTTTTCTTTTCAGATAATTATTTTTCAAGCTCCTGATTTCTTTCTTTTAGAAATTATTTTGCTGCGATTTCAACTACAATACTGACTATTTTGAATAACTGCAAATAATTAACAAAGATTGAAATTTGAGCATTTCATTCCACAGACTAAGACAGCATATTAGAATTTAATTATTAGTGATTACTATTTAAATGGTGAAATTCTTGTTGTGTATACTACAAAACAACTTTCTTTTTTAGCAGGAGCTGTATATGGTGCCCACTGGGAGACTATAGATTTATGTAAAAAGCCTGTGATGCCATTGAGAGACCAAGGCTTCTGTATAGACTGTTGTGGTATCTGGTTAACTGATTTGTTTGGGTGTATTTTTTGAAGTGGTGAGGATTGTAGGTAAAGTGATTATTTATAGTCTAATACTTTTAAAGGGATCAAAGAAAAACAATCATAAATTTGATTATGGAACTGAGCTTTAGACATGAAGCTGTGTGACTTTCTGCCCTCGTTTTGTCCTCTGTAAAGCTAGGGACAGCAGTCACACCCTCCTCATATGATTAAATGTAAAACACTTAGGGCGATGCCTGAAACACCGGAAGCTCCCAATAAATGTTGGCTATTAATTTATTAAGTATGAATCCCTAGCAAGGTCTGCCTACTGTCCCTCTGGTGTAGTGGACAGAGATTCCTTTCAATTGATTCACGTCCTCAGCATTTCATCTGGATACTCGCATAGAGCAAGGCTTTGCGCGTTCCTGTGTCCCCACGTCACAGGCAAGCCCAGTGCCGACTGGAGGTGGAACATCGTAATCGGTGAGGCATCTTAGAAGAGAGCCATGGCCGCTGTGAACAGACGTGGTTCCAGAGCTCTCAGTGCGGCGGGTTCTGTGCAGCTCCTGCTCTGTCTCACCCTCCCCGTTCCTCCCTTCTTTGCAACTCTTGCCCAGTTTTAACATGGTCTTCCCTCTCAGTGATGGCCTTGTTGTTGGGAAGTGAAACTTCACAGAGTTCTTCTGGCCTTGCTCTCAGATTCTACCACTGCCTCCTTCCATGACCCTACATCCTTGCCTTTTCCTTGGTACAGGTTAAGGGTTTGTGGAAGTTTTGGGGGGTAGGTTACCTGAAAGTTTTAAAAACCCAGGGCCTCCTATGCTACTTTCCCATTCTGTTCTCTTTTCCTTACAAATTGAGTATCAAGCCCTAAAAATATCAGTAATTGGGGCAAAACTGCTAAGTCATCACATTGCTACTTGAAAGTTAACATTGTTAACAAAGTAATTTCCATTAATAGCGTCAAGTAATTTTAATAATCTTTGCTTTCTTGGGCTGAGAATAGATCTAGTCCATTTGCAAGTGATTATTAAAATCCCAGTTTGTATAAGATATCGTGTCAACTACTTAAGGAAATACCAAGAAGCATAAAGTAGGCTACAAAGAGGGTATTTTTAAAACCAACATTAGCCAAAGCTGGTAAACTAACCCAGCCTTATCTGTCTGTGACGTCTTCCACACTTTGGATGACAAGATTTTCTTTGGCTAATCTAACAGACTAAGGAGTGTGCCTTCCTACCTCAGTCTCCCACGTGTTTCTTGCCCAAGGGTGCTTCTTTAGTCAAAAAGAACAGCTCCCCTAAATAACTGCTTGTTTTTTACTAATTAGAAGCCTTTCAAACAGCAAACACTGTCATTCTTTGTTTATTTGGATACGGCACACTTGGGGGGAAAGTGTTCAGGGTTAAAAATGGCCGCAAGGCTGAGAGAATTCCTCCATGTTCTTTCTCCTTACCCTGGTCTTGTGCAAAGCTGTCTCCAAACCGGAGAGGGAATTTGCCTATTGTGTGAGACCCTGACTCTGGGCATGTGCCTGAAGCAGGCACATACTTTTTATGTGCGCCTGTTAGTTTGAATTTGTGATGCTGATCTGCTTTTTGTCCCTGCTGACGGTTATTATATCTTAATGGGCGAAACACTACTCTAATGATCCTTGTGTATATAATTCTTGGAGTACAGAGCAGGCACCAGAGGACCACATAAAAATGTTTGCCTCAATTTCCCTGCAAAAAAGGAGCCCAGAAACCAGACTTGACCAAGTAACAGATTTTTAAAGGTAAAGGAACCCAATAAAATTACCAGCTTTTCACAGCGTGTGTCTACTTCCTTTCGGCATATTGTGAGGTGTAGGTGAAATATTCTAACTGAATTGACAGTGTGAGTGGGGATAACTAAGGAGAGAGGGAGATAAAAGTAAAAACCACCAGCAATGATTGATATTGCAGTAGCAATGAGTTGTTGGGGTCTCAACTTTGTGGATTTGACACTTCACCTTTCTGACACCATCTGCAGGAGTGTTGGTATAATGAGCCCTCTACAGATGGGAACAAAAGCTAGAATTACTTGGAATTACTGTATCAGGACTTTGAGGCAAGCTATAGAATTGTGTAGGCTGGTATTTGCTTATTCAACTTATAAGATAAAAGGTGTGAGCATGTGAGAGAGAGGCAGACAGAGCAACGGGGACAGAGTGTGTTTTTTAAAGTATAAAATGGAGGGTGCTACCTGATCCTAGATAACTCCAAAATTATTTTAATCAGTGCTTGATTTCTTCCTACATTGTAATCATCGCTTAACTAATTAAATGGGCTCGTGATGACAGTTTGATTGTAAATGCCTTCAAGAGTCAATTCTCTAATACACTGTCCCAGCATTTGGGAAACAGAATGATCAGGTATTGATTCTGGCCCTATGTAGGAACTTAACTGTTTTTGTTGATTAGGAGGCAGAATTATGTCCTTGCAAGATAGCTTTTTTAGGAGTTCTAGGGGTTAAGATTTTTTTTTTTTTTTTTTTTTTTTTTTTTGCCTTTTAGACCTTTGGCCAATAACATAACCTCCTTTGGCCACTCCGGAGGATAGAAATAACAGAAATAATTTAATTTCCTTGAGTTCCTGGGATCAACCAGATGATCTCTTCATAGTGCTTCTTCCACCTCTGTATTTTATCTTACTTTTATTTTTAAGATCCGTACATGGAAGAGGAGAAGCTTCAGTGGAATGCATGGCGCTGGCCCTAAATTAACCCATCAGCTTCCTCCTTCGCCAGTCATTTGCTCTGTCCCATTCCTTCCCAGGTCCTGGGGGGAAGATCAGATGGCATGTCCAGCTCTTAAACACCTCTGCCTAGTTCTGTGGTGGGTCCACAGCTCTTCCCCCAAAACTAGGCATAAAGTCTCTGAGTGGTTGACACTGCAGTTTCCTCAATCCCAGAGCTCTGTATGTGCTCTAGTGTCTTTCTCCTCTGTCCTGTTCTTTCTGTCCACAGTACGCAGGTCTTTGCTGCCTCTTGCCCACTGGCATAGGTCCGAAACCAGTCGTTCCAGATTTTGACGTGTCGTGTATAATCTAGCTATCCAATTTACTCCCCACTCATAACTGCTCAATGCCCCCCACCACGGTGTCTCAGGGGCATGGCAGGCTCTTCATCATGGCATTCAGAATCCCACGAGATCTTGCTCCAAACTATGTTTGCAGCCTTCTCTCCTTAGTTCCCTTCATTTACACTCTTTTCAACCCAAATTTGAACTACCTGCTATTGCCTGCACCTGGCATCAGCTTGTCTGCATCTGCCTCTTCCACTTGGAACGCCTCACATCCTTCCAGTTGATGCTCACTGGCAGTAGTTGTAAATTTACAGAGTGTGTTTGCTGGGAATGAATTTGGCTTACTTCATGGTGATTAATAAATGGGGGTTTCAGGTGTCTGCTGGAGCAGGGTAACAGTTGAATTGTTACTGGTAACCTTTTTGCCTAAGGCAATACTGCTATTTAAAAAAGGTTTGGAAGGTTAAGAATGAGGGGAAAGATACTTTCCTTAAAAATGAGAAATTCACTTGTTACACTTAATTATTTTTTGGTAAGGACTATTAGGCAAGCCGTGCATCTTATAGGGTAGGGGCATTATTATGCAACTCTACTGACTAAGCTTTGATTTTTCAATAGGGACAAACGGGGATGGGCAAAGCTTAATTCAGCTGTACACCCATACTATCTCATCTGTCAAAAATTCTGTCCCTTTTAACATCCCTATGTTTTGTTTTGGTTTGTTTTTAAGACTCCATGCTTTCTTAATCAAGAAACTTTGCCTGATACCGAGCAGAAGGACTCACTCTGGGATTCCTGTAGCATCTATTCCATCCACAAATGATTTTTTTTTTTAAATTCCTATTACACCCCAGATGCTATGCTGAGAGCTGGGGATATCAAGGTGTATAGAACGATCCCTGACTACAGGTCCTACACAGTCCAGTGGGAGAGGGAAACTGTTAGGCAACAGACCTTAATACAAGATCTTAAAGTAGACTCTTCTTACCGTATGTAAAATATGAGTACAGTGCCATGGAAAAGGAAAAGAGTGAGGACTTAATGATTCCAAGGTCAAGGTGCTCCTTGCAGGGCAGGAAACCTTTCACCTGAGCCTTGGAGGATGAGGTGTGGAAGGGAAGAAGCCGTAGCTTGTTCAGGAATGGGGAGCTGCCCAATCTGGCGGGAGCGCAGGGTGCATGGGAGGAATGGACCTGATAGGATGTGAGGAAGTGTAGCTCAGGGCCAGGAAGGGAATGGACTTACAAATCAGGCCAAGGGGGTTTGGGCTTTATCCACATTTGAAGGAAAGATGTCAGAGGTGTTTTAAACATCAGAGTAAAATTTTGAGACCCAGCTTTTACAAATATAACCGATGGTATGATGAAGTGTCGATTGGTGGGAAAGATGGAAATTAGAGATAAAAATTCGTTAACTTTCTGAATGGACACATAGGTATCTTGTATTTCCCTTAAGACATTTGGTACTTTTTTTTTTTTTTTTGTAATTAGAGTTATTTGTGCATATATCTTTCCTATTGATAATGCTTCCTAAAGTTGGGCCTGAAGTGGGGTTTTGAAGGACTGAAAGGGTTTAATAGCAACTATTCCTATCTGAAACTTTCAAGAATTCTGTAAAGTTTCATTTATAGCATAAAATGCTCAGTAGTTTAAGTCTTTTTTAATTATTTCCAGATGTCAGAGGAGATAGGCATTAACGAGCTTTAAAACACATTAGCAAACTGTATATTTAAAATCATAATAGCCATAGTTCATAGGTACCATTTTGCGTTTATGCCATGCTCTGTGCACTCTTCCAAGCATACACGTTATCCCCCTTACTATTTTCAGTAAATGGTATTAAACCCTTTTTATGGATATGCTGAGGCTCAGACCATTTAACTCTCCAGGGTCACATAGTGAGTATGTTTGGATGCCTCCATGATCGTCATCTTGGTCTTTTCCTGTACCTTGAGCTTGTTCCTTCATTAGAAAAAGAAACTTCCTTTTGCAGTTACCACTCCTTGGAATGCTCTTCCCCCAGAGATTCCCGGAACTGACCTCTTTCGCTCTTCACTTAACAGTCACCTCCTCAAAGAAGTCTTCATCAATCATTCTATCTCATGTTGCTCATTTCTCTACTTTCGTCATAGGATATCATTATCTGAAAACTATTTACTAGTCTTTTTGTCTGTCCCATAAGCTAGAGTATAAATTCATGAGATCAAATGCTTTGAATATCCTATACACTTTTGATTTGTATAAGCACAGCATTTTAGAACAGTTTCTAGAACTTAATACACATTCAATAAATATTTATCCAAGGGATGGTTGAATGAATGAACCAAGCATGGGTCTCCAGGCGTGTGCTTGTTCTTCTGTCCCATCCTCCTTAGATGTTTTCTTTCTGCTACCTAGTACCTGGAGGGGCATTGGCTGACCATATAACCCTTCAAACTGTGGGTCTGGGACCCAGACTGGTTAATGTTTAAAAACTAATTATTTACTCACTAGGAAAAGAAGCCCACAGATCGTTCTCTTTCTCATTAGTTAAGATTACTTGATTATATCTAAACTTATAGTCCATGCATAGTACCTAGGATGTATGATTAGAAGTGAACATTTCTGATAAATTATTTAGGATTTCACTTTTTCTTACTGCATTCTCGTTGGCTGATTTTTTTGTAAGAGAATATAGGAATTTACATAAAATAGACATTGCTCTGGGCTAGTTTCTGTTTTTTTTAAAGCAACAGCCATGTTAAAATGCGCAGTCTATCTAATAAATTAGTGAATTCTTATTATCTTCATGTACAAAATAACAGTCCTGGAAGGGCAAATTCTTTCATTCTTTCCTCAAACTACATTTTTCTTTTGTGGTTTCGTATTGGCTTTTCCAGTAGTGTAATTTTTCTTTGTCTTGGTGGAATCTGAGGTGACTAACTTTGCCAGTAGAATATTAACCTCTTCTTTTCTCACTGCCCCACCTATCTAGGAATAGCTTGCTGATTAACTCCTAAGTTAGAGAAGGTGGCCTGTGAAGGAATTTTAAGTACATTTCTCGGTGTTCTGTGAAGTTACATGATCATAGCTGAGTTAATTAACTTTATTAAAGTTGTATAAAGGCATTCATATGATTCTAAACTACAGAAGAAGCAAAACAATTTGAAAGCAACCTTCCCTTTACCTTGATCCCTACTTTCTCTGAAAACCATGGTGTAATGCCAATGAACAGAATAATGGTTGACGAGCAAAATTTTAAGGCATTCTAAATATCACTGGTTGGTTTAATAAAATTAATTAGCCTGCCACAGAGAAAATTTACTAGCGTGCTGGTTAATTTCACAATGTAAAGTCAGAGAAGGGAGGTGGGGTTGAGGGAACAAACTTTATTAGTTTTGAATAATTATTTAAAGATGTGGAGCTGCCTATTTCAAACACTTTGATTGTCAAATCCATTAAGGCTTTAAAAACTCCACGTTTATATCCTGGTATATATGGGAAGGAATCTCTCTAGATGAAATTATAAGCATATTAGTTAACAGCTAAGTGACTTATTAAAGATACAGAACAACAAGTAGAATCCTAATAAAACCATGGGAATGAGAATTTGCCTTAAGACTGACTCATGGGAGGTTTCCATAATCTTAATTTGCCATTGATGCAATGATTGCTTTTTCTTGTCTTTTTAATCCAAACAAGATGTTTGCAGTGGCCATGGAAAGGTGCCTGAAATCACATGCCTGAATTCATTTAATTTGCCAACATTGTCTTTTTTTTCTCTTTCTTCTTGGTAATGGGCAAGAGTCAGTTCTGGTGCATTAGGTACTAAATCTCTTCAATTACCAGCCGGGAAGAAAGATTTAAAATTGGGCTTCAAATCCACAAACTGATTTAGTTTTAAAGCACGTACACTTCTCCTGTGGAGCCTAAATTAAACTGCAGAAAGGACTAGAGCCTGAGGAATTAAACCAGGCAGGGCCAAGGTTCAGGCCAGCAATAGCAACCATTTTGGTTTCTTTCACTGGGCACCCCCTAGTGCAAAAGCAAAGGGAGCAGCAACGAGCTGAAAGACGCAACTTGTGTAAGAAAGTGCAATATTATATTGCTTGGAATCTAGTATGGGGGAGTCTAACCAAGCCCTGTATTTTTTCTTCTCTTTCTTTCTGGGTGCTCGGCAGCCATTTTCAATGTGGATGACTCTGTAGTGGACCTGGAGACTCTGGCAGCCTTATATGAAAACGTGAGTACCGAAAAGACACAGCGCCACTTTCCAGATTTCCATATCGTTCCTAACCAAAACAATTTCAAGGTCTAAAACATAGTTACCTGTGACTCCTTCCACCTAAAGAATCACTGAGCTATTCCTGTTCTCTGGCAGTAAGGAGTTTGACATAGCATGAAAGAGATTAGGACTCAGAAACGCAAGCCCAAATATGAGCGGACATGAGACAAGCACTAGGTTCCGGAACCCTCTGGTGGTATCGGGGTTAGTAGATCTCTTTGCACACCTGCCAGGGAGGGTAGTTCAAGGTGGAGGCCACTTCTACGTGAAGGAACCCAGCCCTGTGGCTTGCTGTCAGTTAATGAGGTAAGCTACTGGTTCAGGTTGCTGTACACCAATGTCTTCCTCTGAGGGATGGGAATGCTGGTACCAGCTTGGATGCTTGCTTTTAGTCCAAATGAGCTGATGGTATGAATGCGGAAAGTAACATAGCATGGTAGGTGTGTGTTTTGGATTTAGAGTCAGACAGTCTTAGGTTTACCACTTTCTGCTGAGTGATGTGGGGCCTGTTAAACTCTTGATGCCTGTCTGGTCATCAGTACAATGGGAACTATAATGGGCTGTACCTGATTTTTTATGAGTATTAAGAGATAAGATGTGTAGCAGTAGCAATGTCTTTTGAAAATAAACCACACTGTACACATAGATGGTCTTTAAATTTGGGTTATATGAGGAAATAACCCACACAATTGACAGGCTCTCTTGAGAAGATGACACAGGGGAGTCAAGAATTTCTATAATTTTTGACTGTTCTGGTTCACTGACTCGGTGAGGATTTGAAAATACATTGAACCAGATTCTCTTTACTGAAGAAATGGTATTTCCCAGGAAGCTGCCTGGAGCTCTGGAGGTCAGCGAGCTCAAAAATGATTCATTTCAATACTAAGTATCTTATAGACTATTTGCATAGTGTGATAAGCCAGCCTACTGGGATTGCCAGTTCCCTCCACAATTTTATATCCTTTATGTACATCAGGAGCTGTTGAGCATGCGTGGGTGAGAACTTCTCGCATTTCTATCAGTAAGGCTTTCATTAATAGACAAGAAGGCATACAGATACCAGGTTATCAGGAGCTGGCACTGCATTTCTTACGTTCCTGGAGGGCAGTGTGATATCATGGAAGAGAGATTCCGAGTCAGTCCCTTTTAGCAGGTACTTAGTGTAAGCCTCAGTGGAATCATCTATAAAATGAGTATACACTAATTGATGTTGAAGACCTTTGTAAAAGGCAAAGTGCCTTCTAGAAGTTTTTTGTTGTTACTATGGACCCAGGACTGTGCACATACTTGGTACTTGTCAACTTACAGTAGAGATAAGCTGCATACAACTCAAATAGTTGAATAAATTGAGAAAGTATGGGACCAAATGCCAACATAAGCACTACAGGCAAAATTAATTACAAAACTTAGAAAAAGAGAAGGTGGTGACTGACTAGAAATAAAAAGTCAGGGGCCTGCATAAGTGAGGAGGGCTGTTGAGGGTCAGAAGGCAAGTGCTAAGGACAACTTGAGCTACATCTGCTTACAGGCAAAGAGAGAGGACTCGAAGTTAGCAATCCAGTGTCCCGGCTTCTACCATCGATCCAGCTAATGTCACTCGTTAGGACCATTCGTATTAGCCAGTGGTTCTCAAACATTAGTGTGCATCGGAATCGCTCGCAGGGCTTGCTGGGCCTCACCTAAAGTTTCCTAAAGCTGGGGTAGGGCCAGTAGTTGGCATGTCTAGCTAGTGACAGGTGGTACTGAAGCTCCCGGTCCAGAGGCCACACTTTAAGACACGTTGCTTTAGACAGATTCTCCTTGTTCATTTTTTTGTGTTTTGTTTTGTTTCCTTTTGAACACAGAGAGCCCAAGAGGATGAATTGGTTAAAATAAGAAAGTATTATGAGACATCCAAAGAAGAAGAGTTGAAGCTGCTGGATAAACCTGAGCAGTAAGGACGCTAAAACACGTTTTTTGGGGGCCAAAAGGAGAAGGGCGATCTCTATCATCCAGCCTCCCAGCTCTGAATAATCACCTCTAAGTTGTGCAATGAGCCTAAGTCTCAGCTCCATCATTCCCGTGACCTATTGCATGCAGCAGGATGACCTAACTGCCCGGAAAAGCAGCCACGAGATTTGTGCTGCTGGATAGAATATGTCTCAACCCCTTTCCCCACCCCTCGTGATTCCCCTTTCTTGTTCTAGCAAGTTGTTAATGCCTCCTAGACTAAACATTCTGGCCAAAAGGGTAACTGAAGAAGGAAGAGGTCATTACTCTGTTTAAGATTCTGCTGATCAGTTAAAAAAATGATGTCAGAGTCACACCACTGCATTGATGTTCCTAAATGTCGTATCCAGTAAACGTAGGCTGAATGTGCCAGGCTTTCCCAAATTTCCCCACCTGCTCTGCCTGGTTTGGACATGACTTTTTCATCCTCTCTTGGCGTGCGTTGTTCTCTCCATGCACTATCTAGAGTTGTTCGCTCTGTGGTTTGGGGTGTTGTTCCACACCCTTTGAAAACCCAGAACTCTAACGTGCAACTAAGTGACTCATCCTCGGCTGGGCTCCTGGGGTCTGCAAACCATGGATAAGCTTCTGGGGCTCTGCAGACCCTCAGCCCCCTCCAGCTTCACATGGCCCAAGACTCTTGTGAGAGTGTGAAATGGGTCCAGAGGGGACAGAGGACTCCTTTGCCTGTTGCTATCTTGGATGTTTCATGTCCAATGTAGGCCGCCCGTCTCAGCCTGGAGATGAGGCAAGAGGAGGAAACAAAAAGAAAATTGAGTGATAAAGCATCAGGTAATAAGTCAGCCCTAGACTTATGCAGGGGCTGTAGCTTGTGCTGAAAGCTACCTGCCTTGCCTTTGGGTATTGTAGAATGCCCCACTCCCCTTGGATGCCTGGGCATTCAGGCCCAGAAAAACATTCCCAAATGGCTGGGCAAGGGATTTCTAGGTTTACTCAGTTATTGACAAACCTTCATGATAATTCTGGGAAACTTAGGTCCTTAGGTGAATTGTTCTCACACAGAGCATAGGTCAGGATTCCCCACCCCCACCCCAAAGTTATTTCGTGACGCCTAGGAACATTGTGAATCAATGCAAATGGGGTTCCATTGCCCCTTTGTTGCATCAGCCTGAGCTATCCTTAGCAACTCTCGGCCCTACGTCAGATTTTTCTAACTTAATAAATGAATCCCCATTAATGTGCTAATCACTGAAAATTAAGTGACTAATGATGGAATAGTTAGATACTGACAAGGCCATGGGGAATATTTGAAGACTGTCTTAGCTTGGGCTGCTATAACAAAGTACCCTAAACTGAGTGACTTATAAACAACAGGAATTTGTTTCGCACAGTCCTGGAGGCTGGAAGTCTGAGACCAGGGTGCCAGGATGGGCAAATGCTGGTGACAGCTTTCCAGGTTCCAGGCTGCCCACTTCTCTTTGTATTCTCACATGGCAGAAAGCAAAGCGAGGAAGCAAGCTTTGTCTCTTCTGAGAGCACAAATCCCACTCATGATGGCTCTACCCTCGTGACCTAATTACCTCTCAAAGACCCTACCTCCTAATACCATCACACTGGGGATTAGGATTTCAATTTAAGGATTTCAGGGGGACACAAACATTTAGTCCTTAACAGGGACAAGAGGGCATATCAAGCTTTGGGTAATGCCACCTGTGCCTCATTGAGAAATGATACTCTAAGCCTAGAGTTGGCAAACTTTTCCTGTAGAGGACCAGATAGTAAGTATTTTAGGCTTTGTGGGCCATACAATCTGTTGGAACTATTCAAGCCTGATGCTGTTTTGCAAAAGCAACTATATACAATACGTAAGCAAATGGGCGTGACTGCGCCAATAAAATTTTATTTATGGATACCGAAATTTGAATTTTATATCATTTTTACATGCCATGAAATGTTATCCTTCTATTGATTCTTTTTTCAAGCTTTTAAAAATGTAAAAAACATTATTAGTTGATGGGCCATACAAAAACAGGCGGTGGGGCGAATTTGGCCTGTGGGCTATAATTTGCAGCCTGTGCTCTAAGCTATGGGAGTGGCCAACCCAGTGAAAGGAAGTCCTGCTACCGAAGTGTTCCCCTTTTCCTTTTGTGTTAATGCCTTTCTAGCATTATTTTTCAAGATTAATGACCAGGACACAGAATAATGGTGGCAGGTAATTGACATATAACTTACTATTCCTATTTTCTCTATGGATGATCTGGATGGAAGAGCATTTTTAAAGTTTGTTAATAGTTATTGTGATGACCTCCTGAGCATGCTAAGTTACCTACTGACAGCAAAGAGGCCTGTGGTGTTGTCCTGGTGAGGTGACGTTCCTTGGGCTCTGTTGCTGGAGGGTGAGGAGCAAAGAGGTGGGGACTTCAGGCCTAAGTGAGTTTCACCTTTGCTTTTGACCTCCTGCACAGTGCCGCGTTTGTTTGATTTACACCAGAGCCTGATTTTCTGGCAACTTATTTGCCATTAGCTCCAAGTTAGTTGACTATAAGCATGTTTTACGTACTGGAAAATACGCATCATTTATAGTTTCGGCATTACAATTTCCTAAGAACCCCATGGCGCCCAGCCCTATAAATCATAGCATGGAGAGGCCGGCCTCATCACTCACCTCATCAGCTTTCTTACACCCCGGTGCCAGGTTTAGAAAGCCATTTCCTATAAAGGTGTCATCTGCCTGGAACCAGGCTGTCTGAGAGCCACTCCCTTCCGAGATGGCAGTCCACTCTTTACACTGTGCCTTGGGATGGCAGTGATGTGAGGTGAGGCTCTATTGGGCTTGATTAGGCCTGATGCAAGCTTTTTGTGGTCTAGAGTGAGGACACCATACACAGCCTATTGTGGGATGCTCCACTAGGGTCCCCACTGCCTTGGGACTCCCACAAAGAAGACACACTGATTTCTGAAATAAGGCTCTGTGAGTGAACTCCTCTGTGGAAGAACACAGATTAAACAGGAAATGATGCTGTGTACACAGCCTCTGTGTGCACACATACCTGACATAATACCATGTGGGGGCTTAGGGGTTGATACACCAAATGTTAGTCCCTTAAAAGCAGTGGACCACATTACATCATTCCACCTGTCAGCTCAGTTGCTACCATAGATGAGTAACCTACACAATGTGAGATACAAAACTTCTCTCCCATATACAGGCTGAAGTTGCAACCCTTCCTGGGAAAATAAGCCTGCATTGGGGAAAGGTCCCTAGCACGTGGCTTCTTTAGTGGGCCTTTAGTCCTCGCTAATACTAGCCCTAGGGTATAAAATTAGACTAATTCAAAGGAAATCAGTCTATAAATATTCGTTAAGTACCAAGGCCCAATGTCCAAGACCAAGAGTTCATCCCTCTGCCCTTATGGGCAGCGAATAAAACACAGTTGGGAGATAAGATATTTATCAGACACTGTCCTACAACCTTTGAGGTTACTTATACTTCTGATACTTTCCCAGATAGATGGGAAAGGAGCCATGGTGCTCTTCCTGAAAGCTTTGCTTGGCTATTTTTGGGTAGAAAGTGACATAAAATCGTATTTTTTCCCCACAAATTTGCTTCTTCATTATATCGTATCTTCACGTTTCATCTGGTGTCCAAGCCCAAAACCTGTATGTCATCCCGGATGCTATTTAAAATCCTTTGGGATTGGTCAGTTATTCTGGCTCTTGCTACCTTAGTTTTCTCATCCATTTGCCCTCTGCATTCACACTGCAGGCCCTCTTACCTTCCCTCTGAGAATCATGCAGCTTCCGTCTTATCAGTCTCTAAGGCTCAAATCTGCTCTCACCCCCAATCCGTCGGCCAAGCCACGGCCATGGCGATTTTCTAAAACAAAAAGCTGAAAGGATCACTTCTCTGTTTAAAATCCTTCATTCATTCATTTAGAAGTTTAAACTATGTTGGAGCATCTGACTCCTACTCACTTCCCCTACAAGTATCATTCAGCCTGTCTAGGCTCTGCCGGGCAGTTTCTCACATGTGCCCTGTAAGACACCAGAGAGCTCCAGGAAACTTCGGCTGACATGTCCCTCCAGGGCTCTGGCTTTGATGCCCTGTGTGTGGCTTCCATAGCTCCTATTACAGCCTCCGTCACTGATAGCACACATCACGCTCCACGGTAATGGTTGATTTATTTCTCAGGTTATCAAGTAGGAACTGTATATAGTTTAAATGCTGTGCTCAGGTCTTAGCATGGTGTCTGACACTGTAAATGCTTCATGCATGTGTATAGGACTGCCTAAACTCAGTCCTAGTGAATGATGCTCTGATATTAACTTTCCGTGACACATTTCCCCCAGTTTTATCCAAAGTAGTATAAAATTCCTGAACTTCCTGTCCTGTCCCCCAACTCCCTCCCCCTGCCCCACCCAACTCTGGATATGTGTATCAGGCCCCTCTCCATGCACAGGACACTGGATCTTTAAGATTCTCTGTCAGCCTTCTCACTGCAAACCCTGATCCCAGACAGGCTTCAATCCCAGAGAGCCTTGCAGTTATAGTTTACTGTCTCCAGGGTAACATAAGCTGGTGAGCCTATGGACTGGTCTCCTCATATTGGTCTTAAACCTCCTGTTCTGAGACTAGTTGCAACTAGTAATTGTTCACCTAGCATTTCCTGCTTTTCATCGATGTCCTTGTTGGTGAGTTGAGGTGTTGATCTGTATGTTCTCTCACACCGTCTTCATGAATATGCTTCACTCACTGTGTTCATTGAAACTTGGAAGCATGCAGTGCTCTATGGATCTGGGTCCTACCTATAGAATAGGGTCTCGTGGTCACTTTTGGAAGGGGAGAAATGCACGGCGCTCCCCCCGCGGTATCTCTCAGCAGCATCTGAATAAATAAAACTCCCCAAGGACCAAATGCCCACAGTCCCACAAGCGTTTTACTGATCATGTTTGTAAAAGCTGGTGATACTCTTGATTCCAGTTGTAAATGAATCTATGGTTTAATAATAATTTTATGAAGAAACAATTTACATAAAAGTATATTTTTTTTCATCTTGTCCTAATTCAGAATTCCTATGTTTCCACTTTTATATCCATGGTTTTCGTTATAACCATGCTCAAAATGAAGTTCATTGTTTTTGAACTTTAAAACACAGGTGTGTTTTCCTTATGGGCATTCTTTGCTTCATCTCAGTGTCATTTAAAAAAGAAAAAGGGTATGACCTGGTTGTAGGATAACTAAGAAAAACAGCTGACAATTAGAATCTTATTGAAACCCAAATCTCCCTAAAATAAAGTCACAGAGGCACAGAATATAGGCTAAGGAAATTTCTTTGGGTATGGAAAGAGGAGGCTTCAGCTTTGCTCCTCTGTGAAAAAGCATTCTTGGGGACAGATTGCAATATGTCAAAGTAATGATGTTATGAGTTAACCAAGACTTTCAGAAATATCAGGTAATAATCATTTCAACCCCAAAATAAATTTAATAGCTGTTAGTGGATTCTCTCCTTTTCTGAATTCACGTCCAACTCTTTCCACCCGTTTTAGTTTAAACCCCTTCCTCTGGTGATTGGCCTGGAGACTACGTAGCTCTTCCAACTTAATTTTGCAAAGGGCACCGGTGCCCAACTGCTCAGACAGTAAGCTTCTGTGTGTAGGTTAGTACTCTCCCTTAGCTTTTAAGATCTGTCTTGCCATAGTTTTTAAGAAGCTTTAGACTTGCCACTTAATGAGTACTGCTTTGTTCCAAGCATTGAGCTATGAACTCTGTCTTTATAGGTAAGTTGATGTGGAAAAGTAAACACATATCTGTAGAATAGGGGCATTATCGACTATAACCTAATTCACTGAGCAAAAAATAAAAGTAATGTCATTTCAGTAAGAGATGTTTTATCACTTGTCTACAGACATTTGCCTCAAGTCTTCCCTTTACTCAGCCTGTGTAAATACATCAGTAGAGAATGCTGAATTATGAAGGGAGTTGATTGTGCATTTGTTCTCGTACACTAAAGGTTAACACTTTTCATTTGGGTTTAGTCTCCTATTTGGGTAGCAGGAGATAGATAGCTTGTTGTGGTTCTATATAATTGCATTGACTTTCTGTTCCTAAAGTAATTTATAAACCGTGCATGTATTTACCATCATAGAAACCATCTTAAAACGTAGCTTTGTTGTCAATGGTAGAATATATTCCCTTGGAGTTGCCTAAGTCAGCTTATCTCATACCTTTTATTAATTCTTAAATTGACATTGTCACATAAGGAATGCTCTCAGGTGGATCTTTTTCAGCTTTTTTATTTTCCTTGTGATTGATTGTATGAGAAGCTAGATGAGTCCTTTTTAATTTTTACAGATTTTTACACGAGTTAGCCCAGATCCCTAATTTTGCTGAGCGTGCCCAGTGCATCATCTTCAGATCTGTCTTTTCCGAGGGTATCACCTCCTTGCATCGAAAGGTAGAGATCATCACACGAGCTTCGAAGGTATGTTGCTGACTAATTTAAAAAGATAACTTTCTCCTTATACAGAAATCAACCACAGTTCCTTTGTGAAAACCTTTGGACTTAAGGGTGTAAGTTTTTCTAAGTATAGCTGTGACGATTAGCCTGCCTAAGTGTGAGTATGTGTGTGCTAGCAGGTGAGGTGGGGGTGGGGGAGGGAGAGAGAAAAGAAGAGAAGGAAGGAGAAAGCGACATTTTTACAGATTTCTTCTCAAATGTTCCAAATACCTTCCAACGTACTTACGGGCCACTTAAAACCAACCTAAATAGTATAGTTTGTTTTCCACTTCACTGTCTGGAGTGCAAAAGAGATTTTTGCCTTAGACCCATGAATTTGATCATCTGGAATGTGCCTACGTAGTGAAATAAAAAAATTCTAGAGATTTGATAAAGGCAATAAATGATTGTGATAATGAGTGATGGGCAAATAAATTTTTTGTTGGCTTTACCACGCTGGTATCCATTATAAAATTAAATTCTAGCCCTTGGGCTTTTTCTCACAAAGACCATGTCCTGAAGAATGTGATAATCCTCTCCACGAATATTGTAGTGTTTAGTTGCTTATCTTAAGGCATGATTTTTTTTTTCTTTCTAAAATATAAAAGATTTCAACAAATTTTACCAAAGTATACTATAGACCCTGTAGTAGCACCCTAAAAGTCAGGAGCAGAAGTTGGCCTCGAGCTGCATTTGGCTTTCTTTTCCTTATAATAAAGGAAGGTAAAGTCAACTAAGACTACAGAGAAAGAAAAAAGAATCAATTTGAAAATGTGTACTTGGAGCAAAAAATAAAAAGAGACAGAGGAAAAACAAATGAGTTAGAGAGCTGAAGAAAGCCCTAAACAGCTTGAAATTATAAAAATTAATAGATATATCCACAAACACTTAATAAACATAGTCTCTGGCCTTGGAATGCATCATTGTAGTTCACCTCTGAGGATTATACCAAGGAATAAGGAAGAATAGACTATATTATATCTGCCCTACACTTAACTGTACTGTTTACATCAATGCATTGTCCATAAATAGATCCTCAAATAATATTAAACCCCTTTCTCCTTAGAAGTCATCAAATGTGAAGCCTAACTATGACAACTCTCTTTTTTCAATTTATAAATACATTAGAATAAGTATTTAAAAAAATTAAAACTGGCTCAACTGGAAATATAAATACCAATATTTAATCCTTAAATATTAAAACAGGCACAGTTTCTAAGTCACTGAAAGGATAGAAAATGATGGCTTTTTATATATATATATATATATATATATTTTTTTTTTTTTTTTAGGACACTCATGACTTATAAAGTGTACTTCCCATTTCACCAACTGTTAACCGAATTAGTAAAAGAACAGCCTGTTGGGTACTCAATAAATATCTGTTGTTAGATAAACATAGATACATGTGGAATTCCACTCCCTAATAATTGATGTTTACCATCACAGGGCTTGCTGCACATGAAGAGTGTGAAGGATATTTTAGCTCTCATTCTGGCTTTTGGAAATTATATGAATGGAGGAAATAGGACTCGGGGACAAGCAGATGGATACAGCTTAGAAATTCTGCCCAAACTCAAGGACGTCAAAAGTCGGGTACTACGTATTTTTCATAATGAATGCCTATGATCTGCCATTATTTTCCTCCTATACCTTTAATTAATAAAAAAAGAAATATATATATATATATATATATATATATATATATATATATATATATTTATTTATTTCTGATTGTTCCATTCATCTCTAGCCTCCCTCCAACAAGATATTTTTTCTTTGCTCTCTTTTGACTTTTGATGAAGATAGATACTATTTTTTTATGTTTGATCTTATGTTGATGACAAAACTCCCAATATTGGTTCACTCTAAAATACACAGTTAGGTGTTGCACGGCACTGAGGGAATAAAACAGTATACAATATTAGCCGTAGCACAAGAGTGTGTTTGACTTCAGTGTTGGCTGTTTGTAATGTACTCTTTCCTGAGCAGGGAGCAATGCTGAATCACCAACTGATCTGAGCATTGGAATTATTCTTTCGCCCACAACAATTGGGCCGGGCAGCAACTGTCACACTCTCCTGAGCCTGATTGTCATCTGGCTCCACACCCCTGCAGAGCTACCTCTTTAGAAACAACCAGCCCATACCTAGGCGTCCCATGGGGGGCAGGGGGAGTAGAGAGAGGGGAAACACACAGGCAAATTAGAATTAGACCCATGTGAACAAGACTCAAAGGCTTCCTTGTGCGAGGACCTGCTTGCTCCTGGCCTCCCAGGGTCGTAAAGTGGCGTGGCATTCCTTTTAAGCTGTCCTGATTGTTTTTCATGCCCTTAAGAACACACATCTTTTGAAAGGTGGAAAGGGAGGGACGGTTTTCTGTTCTAGTCCCTGGTTCCTTTTAGCACTCTCCAGCCCCCTCCTGTCTTGGCTTTATGCCAGAAAAT
Organism: Rhinolophus sinicus; assembly: GCF_057876585.1. Classification (NCBI taxonomy): domain Eukaryota; kingdom Metazoa; phylum Chordata; class Mammalia; order Chiroptera; family Rhinolophidae; genus Rhinolophus; species Rhinolophus sinicus. The sequence goes on from NC_142503.1 coordinate 132,331,688, forward strand.
GTTGAGACAGTATTTTGTTTGTTTGTTTGTTTGAGCTCAGAGGTTTTATGGATTATCTGTTTGGGTTTTTTTTTCCCTCCCTAAAAAAGAATCGCGTAGTGTCATTTCTTTGTATTGATGCCATTAAAAATGGGTGGGACAAAGAAGAGAGAGGAAAAGTCTTGCCAGTCTCAAACAGTACTAGGACCAGGTATCACAAATTAAAAATATTAGGGTCACAAGCTGAGATTTCAATTCTCATCTGTATAATACAGCAGAGTCTCATGTGAATGATTTTCATTTAAGCTTCTCTTTTAAACCTAGGATAATGGAATTAATCTGGTGGACTATGTCGTGAAATACTACCTGCGTTACTATGATCAGGTAAGAAATGGCATCATGTAGAAAACTACCCTAAAGGGGTTTCAACTCTTACACATTGTTGGCATTCAGAAATTGGATGATGGATGGATGGATGGTTTTCAAGTTCAACATAGAACTTGAGAGCTATTCAAGCCTCCTTGGTTTATAGATGGGAACACTGAAGCCAAGACAGTTGAGTTGACTCTTGTAAAGAGAAGCATTATTCAGTGGCACAAATCTACTAACTTTCAATCTGCTATATAACACAGCTTCAGAGAGATCCGCAGTTATCTCAGTGCCTTCTGACCAGGTTGTGAGGGGCTCTGTGAACTCTATATCACTCAGTAATTGGTTGTATTTGAAACTAGATTCTGGGATGCAGACCAAAATTTAGGAAATTAATATTCAGTAATACCCCCAGACTTCATCAGTAGTGTTCATCTGTAAACAAGTTGAAGATGTAGAATTTGAAATCCCTCCTCTCTTCTTAAATGACATTTGCAATGAGAAATAATTTCTGTGAGAAGCTACCTGAGCACAAGTCTCTGTGTTTTATTCCTTCTTCTTCAATTGAGAACAAGGAGTCCTAACTTTGAGAAGAAAGAGGTACTGTTGTAAGTTGTTGAGAAATCTAGCAATCAATATGAATGGAAAAAGTCTCAGGAAAATGTCAGGGCTCCTGTTTAACTATCCATGGAAGCAGAGTTTTTCCTAGTTTTCCTAGGTACCCAGGGAAGCAAAGTAATGACTCCAAGACCTTATTTTCAAAAGGTCTTACAATTTTATCCAGAAGAGAAGCTAAACACTGATGACGTCTATGGTCATTCTTCCTGCCCTTTTGGTGGGTTTACCTAATTGTTCTCACTATGTCTATAACCAGGCTTCTCATCCCATCCACCCCCCACACACACATACACACACACAAACTTCTTCCCTCCTTCTATTAAGTGTCGTATAATATTTGGTCATTTAGACATGAAGCTCGTGCTCTTCTTTGATTCCTCTCTGTCCTTCAACTACATTGTCTCTCATGTTCTTCCCTGTTTCCCCAGCTCATTCAGGCTTTAAGGTAGCTCATCTAGGGAATTTCAGTTCCTTCCCATCTGGCCTCCCCACCTCTACTCATTCCCATTTTAGTCCATCCCACACCCTGTGGCCCGATTACCTTTTATAGATCTGCTCATTTCACATCACTTGTTTACTCAAAAATGAAATGGCTCCCCATTTTCAAGTGAATTAAGACCCTATCCAATTTAATTCCAGTCTTTTACAACCATACTTTTATTAGTTTCCCTCTACACATACTCTATGATTCAACTCAAGACTTGATGCTTTCCAAACACACCCTGTGCTTACTGATGTGTTTTTCGCATCTAACATTCTCCCTAAATGGAACTATTCTTGTCCTTAGCCTTTTTAAAATTTCTCTTTTTTCATATAATACTCTCTTAATATAATAAAAGACCTTTTGGGGGGGAAAAAAACTCCAAAAAAATGAATGAATGAATGAATGAATGAATGAATGAATGAATGAGCAAGCAAGCACGCCACCTAATATGTACGTAATGAGCTCTTCAGAATCAACAAGAAAAGCTCAACTTGTCCCTTCTCATTTAAAAAAAAAGTGGCAAAATGAATCAAAGATATAAATCGCCAACTAGATATATAGAATTAGCAATGTAAATTGATCAAACCTTTCTCAGGCCTATCACGCACGGTAGGCTGAGTTATTCTCTACTTAAGATCTTAAGGTCAGATGAGACCTATATCTAGTCTGTCCCAGACTCACCAAACTATGTCTCCTCTAAAGAGCACCTTGAAAGAAATTCACGTAAAGATGTCATGTGTTTGTCAAGCTGTTTGCACAAGCTGTGCCTACGTACAGGGATACCTTGTTCTAATTCATGCAGATGTGTGCTATATGGGCTAGCAAGACTTTTACCTCTTTGTATCAAAAGCCCTAGAAATATGTATAATCTTTCTAGAGAGTTTTATCCTAAGGGAAAAAAATTAGGACATGTATCACTATTTTATTTAAAATAATTTATAATAGCAAAATATTGCAAAAATTTTGGTAGATGTCCCAAGATAGAAACTAAGGTCAAACCGTGTTTCTCCGAAAATAAGACCAGGTCTTATATTAATTTTTGCTCCAAAACATGCATTATGGCTTATGTTCAGGGGATGTCATCCTGAAAAATCATGCTAGAGCTTATTTTCCAGTTAGGTCTTATTTTCGGAGAAACACAGTAGAGTCATAAAATGGAATAATACGTTGCCATGGAAAGTATATAGGAGGACATTTAGTGGCATTGGGAAATACTTTTGATCTGCTTTTAAATTACAGACGTGTTTCAAATAATATATAGTATAATCTCAAATATGTAAAGCATAAATTCACACAAACGCACAGAAAAACCTGGAAGGATATATATTAACATGTTTGATTATGTCTGGGTGGTAGGATTGTAAGAGATTTTTTCAATTACTAAACATAATAAACACATATCAATTTGGTAAAAGGGAAAAAAAGATATATAATAAAAAATAGAGCAATCTTTCATGGCCCTTCTTCCATGAAGGCTTTGCTCACCTCCTCCTGCTTTATTCCTTTGAAGGCTGGGAACACTGTGCTTGAACAACTCTCTCACAGTAGGTTTTATTCTGCCTTGTCTATAGATATCGATGAGCAATTTCCTATCATCCTGGCATTGCTCCCTGAGGTCCAGAATGCACTGCTGTCTCTTTTTTAGTGTCTGTAATGTAGGTGCCTGATAAATCCTTGCTGAGTGGCATCTACTATAAATATCAACAAGAATGTAGTAAGTGGCATCTGTAAAGAAGTAGTTGTGAAGAGGTGAAAGCTATTTTCTGGTGGAATGGGGCAGGCCTGTTGCAGTTCAGGCAGTGTGTACGTACCTGAAGTTCTGACAGCAGGTACTGATGAGGCAGAAGAATTACTCTCAGAAGAATCTTGAGAAGTGACATTTCCAATCCAAGGTTCTAAACGCATGGTAAATCCATGATTTACCTCAGAGTGTCTGCCTTAACCAAGTCAGATGCATTGTGTAGGAAGGCTGCGATTTGCCTATGATATACGTCTCTCATTGAAAAGAACTGAACCCTGTGGAATCAACTTTGCAGAGGAAAAATGTTACCATTAGAATAGTTTCAAACTTGGAAATGGCCCCATTTAGGAAAAGTAAGAAGTCAACATTTGTGTGGTGCTCTCCCAGTTTTCACTGTACAAAATGCATTTCACTCAACAAGAGTGTAGAATTATGTGATTTATTAAACTACCCCCTCCCTCTAGGAGCATAAGTGATGATTTTTGTGGTTAGTGGTGATGAGCAATTAGCTGAAGAAAGGTGGCTCCAGCTCCAAGTTTCTTTCCACTTATGCCAGGTTTTGGGTCCAAGTCTAGGTCTGTGAAGTTCAAAGAAACTCATCTAGAGCCATGTCTCTTGAATGCGAATTATACAACTTGCACAAGAGCTACTACCAGGCTGATTTGCTCAGCAGCATTTTCTCTTTTTCTACATTGAAAAAAAAAAAAAAAATGAAGCCAGTGCTGAGTCTGATAAAAAGTTTTGGACATTAGATATTATTCATGAGTTCTCCCAGTGTAGATTACCATGGAGTTTTGTGGCAAGTGTGTTACATGTTGTTCCATCTTGGCCCTCAGACCAGGGCACTGTTTTCATTGTTTTTAAAGTGGTGAAATAAGTATAGAAAAATGAGAAAAGGTGCCTTGATTACATAAAATGTTGTTGTGATCTAATGAGGAAAACTACCTTCTCCTAGCATCCCAAGTGAAGTTTAAAGTCTTAAAGGAAGAGGAAGGGTCCAGGGAATCACTGAAACCACAAGAAAATATGATGATAGGTTAGATGTCTCCTGCTAAAGGTACAGACTTCCCAGAGCAGTGTTTTAAAACCTCTCTGTAAGGCTGCTGGACAAAGTTTATTGATATGCCAGAGATAATATTTTATACTGAGAATAAGATGCAGTTTCTGCCTTCGCAGTGTTTATAGTTTAGTGGGAAAGACATACAAGCTAACATGGCAATTTGTAACTTAATGTTGATAAGTGCAGTGATCATAGTAAATACGAGGGGCTCTTGGAAACACCCAGGAGTTGGTTGCTGGGACGTAGGGGAAGTCTTTGAGGAAGTGATATCTATTCTGAGACTTGAAGGATGAGTATGAACAAGGAGATGTGAGGACATTCTGGGGAAAGGTTGGAAAGGGACAGTTTTGTATAAAAGTTGCACTGCATCCCGTTCTATTATTTTATGAAAGTTTGGGGGAAGGAATGAGAGATGGGGGAAGAGAGAAATAAGGCTGGACATGTAGACAGAGGCTGGATCATAAAGTGCCTTGTAAAGCAGTTTCAGAGTTTGGAACTAGTCCTAATGGCAGGAGGAAAGATGGAATGTGAAGGAAAGCTGGCAGAGCAGGCTATGTGGAGAGACCTGAAGACTGTCTGAGATATGCAAGATACAGAGCTTATATTAAACAACTCAGGGAGAAAGCAAGCTGGAATGGAAAAGAAATTTGAGGCTCATCTTATCTTTCTATGTGTCTGAAGGTTTTGTCCCTCAAGGTGTTTCTCAGCTCAGATACTCTATTAGGTATAGTTCTGGAGCTTGTCAAAAACTATACCCAATCGTGCCTCAGTAAATATCTGCTAAGGCTAGCCAAACAACATTTGGAAAATGTTTACAAATATGTGTGCAGAATTCAGTCTCACACACACACATGTACACACATGCGCATGCACGTGCGCACACTCACACTCACACACACATACACACACGCTTTAAGCTTCAGGGGAAGGTAGGTAAAGGCGTAAGGGAGATTAATTGTTTCGTCCATTACAGTGCCGCCTTATCCAGCACCTTCCATCTCACACCCATTGACGATGAGTTATCTAATCTAATTGCTACCATGTGAAACTCAAACAAGGACTTTAAATTTAAGTACTTTCATGTGTTCCTCCTATGCCCTTTTGCATGGAAGTAGAATGTCCAAGATCAGGACATAGCTGACAATTTTCCCTTTGATTCATGAGGCAGAATAGGACCTTACCCAGGCCATCACCAATCTAAATGCCAGTAAGACCAAAATGACATTGTGAAAGACAGGGAAGCACTTCAAAGTAACCAGTCCAAGTTTAGGAATGGCAGAGGGGCATCGCTATGACTCTTCATCAAACCTCCAACACAAGATTCTTTGGAATTTCAACCGCAAGGGACAGTTGAGAAGTATAACGTACTTTTGTTTACCTTATCTTTTAGGAAGCAGGAACAGAAAAGAGCGTTTTCCCCCTGCCTGAACCACAAGATTTCTTTCTGGCTTCCCAAGTCAAGTTTGAAGACCTCATAAAAGACTTGAGAAAATTGAAGAGGCAACTAGAAGGTAACAGGAACTGTTCTATTATTATAATAGCTAAAAAAAAAAAAATACCTTTTTTTAATGACTGAAGAGGATTATTTATGTGTGGCTCATGGGATGAAATTGGTGCAGAGTTCAGTTGTGGTACTCTGCAGCCCTCATGAAACTTTCCATGTCTGAGCATTTTTTGGAGGCACTGTATTTACATATCCCTCTCTTTTGCTAGCTTTAATTAGTGCTTGTATCTACATCTTGTTATAGTTACATTTTCCAACGTATAATAGATATAATTTTAATAACAGCAACCTTTTATCGAATGCTTACTATTGTGTCGTGATTCTTAAAACAACCCTATACTAACTCCATTTTACAGATGAGAAAAGTGAGGTTTAGAGAGGTTGTATTCTCACACCACACCAGTGAGAGGTGGATTTACTGAGCTCTAATCAGGTCTATCTGATTAGGACTCATGTATTTTCTTAACTAGTTTTATTCTCTCTCTCTCTCTCTCTCTCTCTCTCTCTCTCTCTCTCTCTCTCTCTCACACACACACACACACACACGTGCATGCTCGCATCCCTATATATTTGGTTTATCTCTGAGTCTAATAATGATGGCAAGACCCATAGTAAACCTTCTATTCCAGTTTAATTTACATTTCTAATTATACAAAACAAAATGCCGAAAGCCCTTTTTGGCTGTTTCAAAAGGTGAAAATATGTCTCTCTTGGGCAGGAATTTTCCTTTGGCATTTCTAGAGTCTTGTGTTTTCACTGTGGAGACATCTCCTTGTCCAAGAATATAAATACTTGCGTTGGAGCTTGTATAACTCCAATTGAAGAGCTCTACGGAGGATTTAGGGAGCGTGTTAATGTGGAAATGGGGCCCAGAGTGCCAGAGGGAGAGCTTGAGGAAATGAAGAGCTTGAACCAGGAATATTTTTACACTAAGACATAAAATAAACATTTTAAAAATGTTTATTGTGAAAGAGTGCTCAGAAACCTAAGTCTTAGACAGAGAACAGTTTGGAAATGGAAGTAAAGTGGGAAAGATCTGCTCCTAGTGGCAGGAAAAGCCATTTATTTTTACTTTGGGCATAAAACTTGCTTAAATAAGGATAGTGGTTACAAGTGAATATTTTTACCTTGTAAATTATTTTTAAAGGAACATGTGGATTTTTCCCCCTCCTGTTGATGTGGTTGAGAGCATGAATTCAACCAAATGAATGCTTTGTCTAGGAATGTGATATGTGAATTTACGGTTATTCTTTTCCCTTTCCTAAAAAAAAAAAAAAGACAGTTTTATCCTTGTCTAGCAGGAGCTTGATTCTTATTGTAATAAAGCAGAGTAAGCCTTCATGTAGCAGTTTTTTCTGCCCCTCTCCAGTGGCAGAATTAGGGCTCAGACCAGTCCTCCCAATGGCTGCAAGGTGAGCAGTGGCAGCAGACACCCATGTTCGTTCACACCGTGGTTATCCCTGAATTCCCATCTCCTCATCTCTTGGCCTTTGTAAACCCTTGGCCTTGCCGTCTCGTGTAGCTTTTTGAGCAGAAACCTGATCTATGTTTGATCTTTCCTCTTCTCCTTCCTTCCTTCCAGGGGCTTCCTCTGTCAGGCATCCTGGCTCGGCCACCTCCCTTTGGCGTGCCTGTGTTTGATGATAAACAAGAAAGGGATGAGACGAGTGATAGGAGGACAGAGGACAACCAGGGGTCCCCCAGAGCTTCCCACTTTGATATACCTTATTTTCTCTAAGGAGATCCTAGGAGTCATTCCAGATCTCTCAGTACTCAACCTACACTTTCCTCAGTCAAGTTTAAGGAAATGTCAGATCTTCTGAAGGAAAACTGACTCTCCCCCCCGTTATTTTTTCTTCTTTGTATTGGACTTCACCAAAAGACACGAAGTACCATAAAAGCAAATGAGGGGACTGGAACACACCCACACACATTGAATATTTAAACAAAAAATGCACTGCTAATCTTTAGGGATGCCAGTGTTTTTAACACATGAAAGGTACCTAGTAAATATTTAAAGAAAATACAGACCATTGGTTCTCTAATGAATTTCTTTTTCTTCTAAATACCATCTGGCAAGATGGCCAGAGTCGTGGCGGTCCGTTTCATCTCACATTCCCATTCAGGTTTCACCTCCTTTTCCATAAGGCCTTGGTGTGAGCCTAGATTGAATGTTTAATTGAAGAGGACATAATTTTCACACATACAGCAAAGATTTGATGAGGCTTTGAGGTTTATTGTAGCCATTAAAATGTCGTGGCTGCTGGCAAAACCCCAGAAAATGTCTAAAGCTAAACCAGATGTGATTAGCAAATTTCAAGAAGTCTCAGGCCCCAGTTCTCCCAGCAAGCAACGCCCTTTAGAAGAAAATTATTTGGAGTAGCATGAACCACGCCTTAAAAAATACAATGTTCATTAAACTGTGGTTGTTGGTTGTATGAATGTCACTGATATGAGTAGAGGTTGTCAATAAGCATCTTTCCTAAGGACAAGAACTTTGAATAGCACTTTTACGTGGGCAAACACAGCAAGGATAATAGCACCAACTACAGTTTGTTGTGTGATTATCATCTATGAGGTGCTTGACGTGTATTGTTTCTTTTCATCCTTACAATGACGCTATGAAGCAGATGTTATTACTGCTCTGTCACAAGAGGAGAAAACTGATCTTTATGGTACTCACGTACCTTGCCAAGTTACTTCACAGGTGATGACCTAGCCACATTTTGAAACTAGGTATGACTCTCAGCCATGGGCTCATGACATACCCTGCCTGTAGCCAGAAGTCCCCGTATCATGTCACAGATCAAAATAGAAAGATATGTAGTCAAGGTATAAAGCCTCATGAGATACAAATGACAGAAAGAAAGTCACTGAATGTGGGTGCATGAGTGCAAGTGTATACACACACACACACACACACACACACACACACACACACACTCCTAGAACGACGTATATACACCCTCAGATCAGAGAGAGACAGGAGAGAACTTATTTGGATTGGGGGTAGGGAAGAGGAGGATATTAGGAGAGATGTGTTGTAAAAGTGAGTAGACACAGTGTTGCATAAACCTAAGACCCCAGGCTTTGGAATCAGACATGTATTTTCTACTGCTTTGGTGAAAGCAGGATCTTGTTGAGTGATGTAACTGTAGAAACTATTCATTTTCCGACCTGTGAAATGAGACGATTATAGCACCTATGTCATAGGAGATAATGAATGCACGGTCCCTTAATAAGGAAAGCTTTAGTAAAGCTCATTAGGAATATATACCTTTTCTAATGCACACTTAGTAGAATCAGGCCCATATTGTCGAGAGGCCAATTCGCTGGGCTTGTGGAGAATCTAATTCCCAGGGCACTCATGCTGTCTTCTGTACATCGTGGAAACAGAATGAGTTCTTGGTGCTTGGGAATGTGTTCCATATTTTGTTTACTGTTTTACATCCCTAGATGAGGTGATAATTTTGATTTCCCTAATACTGTGATATTGTCACTAATAGTTGGAGGAAAAGCCAGCAAGCAGTAGGAATAATTTCTCTCTTTCTTATCCCTCAACCGTGTTTACTGGCCAAAATTCTGAAGGTATACTTATGAACCCACATGTGGCAAGCAGAAAAAACGGCTCCCAAAGATATCTAAACCCTAATCCCTGGAATCAGTGAGTACGTTGCCTTACATGACAAAAAGGGACTTTGCCTACGTGAAAACAGGGAGATTATCCTGGACTAGCCAAGTGGTCCTACTCTAATCCCATGAATCTTTGAAAATAAATCTTTAAAAGCTGTGAACTTTCCTTGTCTGTGGGAGCTAGTGCAGTACAATGATCAGAGAGATGCTTTAGAAATGGAAGAAGTGGGCAATGAACCGAGGAGTGTGGGAAGCCTCGAAAACTGGAAAAGACAAGGAATAGCTTCTCCCGAGAGCCTCCAGAAGGGAAGACAGACCTGTCACCACTTTGATTTCAGCCCAGTGAGACCCATGTCAGACTTCCATAGGTAATATATTTGTGTTGTTGTAAGCCACTTAAGTCTGTGATAATTTGTTATGTAAGACTAGGAAACAAACACACCATGCAATGTATCCTTTCTGATTGTGCCAGTTCATACCAGACACACACACACACCACTGCTGAGGCCATAAATGTAGGATTTTCCAAGTATTACAGTCACCAGGATTTCTCACCTTAAAACTTGAAATGTTATCATTTTTTCCTTTCACTGAATACTATTATGTTGCAGAACATGCATTCTGGGAAATGTAGTTTAAGAAGTGATGTTTATATTACTATCAAATTTTTAATATAAAGACACAATTGGTTAAGTCATCATTACTAGATGACCTTACCAGGAGGAGCTGTGATGAATAATTACGGTCTTTGCCCTTTAGTATCGCTCTTAATATCATCTGGCTACACTGTCCTTACTGTTTGTTACCCATGCAAACAAACAGAGTGGTCAAATCCTCTCTGGTGTCTTGATGCCTGAAAGGCAAAACGAATAACATTAGTATTATTTCAAATTACTCTAATGTCACCACCCACAAATCCACATTTGTTTGACATGATCCTGTGATAGTATTTTATTATGAAAAATTCATTCTGGCTATGAAAGTAGGAAGGTTAATTCATTTTTTTGTTGAAAAATGAGACAGGAACTCTTCAAATAGGTGTTGAGAAGTCAACTTATTCTGAAAAGTTTAAGAATAAAAATAAAGTGCCCATATTAGCTAACAATAGTTACTTAGTATCCCCTGTCATTGAGGGTGGGCTATTTAATCAGCTAGTTACATACTAAATCTTGCCTTGAAAATGATGCATTATTAGCCCTGTTGTTATACATATAAATTGGGAAAATATAATTAGTAGTTAACCCTCAGTATAAGACATTCAAACTTGTTTGAGAAGGTTGGCCAAGATGCAAGTTTGTGTGTGTTTTAAGATAATTCTGATGATGTCCTCTTCTCTAAATATTTAAGACTATATATTTGAACATGCCCTTTCTTATGTACCATTTAGAAATATTTGGGAACATACACTTACGCAGTTTTGGAAAGACAGGAGTCTCTGTTGACTTTTTTTGATATCTGTTACCACCCTAGGAATATTTATCCAATAAATGTTTATCCTAAAATGTTAACTCCTTAAGGCTTCTCTAAATGAGATGCTGTGTGAAACCCATAGTCCAGGCATTCAATAAATGTTAAAATCTTCATTCGAAGTTTGAATAGTAATAATATTTCTAAACTAACTTCGCATTGAAGTATATCAATTACATCTTTAGGTGTTTTCAGTCCTGATGTCCTTATTGTAATGGAGTGACCAGTCGCCCAGAACCATCCAGATGAACCTCTGTTTTGTACATTACTCGTACTGGAACATTCTGTTCAAAATCTAAATGACAGGAGGATGTAAATTCATACGTACATGAAAAGTAATAGTTCAAGAAAGAGCGGTTTTTTGTTGTAGGTTTTTTGGGTTTTTTGGTTTTTTTTTTGATAGATTTTTTAAACTGTAGTCAACTTGTCTTCCAAATGAAGATGGCAGATTGAATCCATGTGTCTCCGCTCCCTTCTAAAGGCCCACCAAAAAAATCAACACATGTTATTTAGAGGCATACAATCAATACCAACATAATCAGCTAAAAGAGGAGGAATTAGGGAGGGAAACAGACAGACACCTACACATGTAAAAACAGGAAGTGAGAACATGGTTACGTGGTAGTTTCTCATGACCCTTGACAGAGACTGGTGTAGTAGTAATAGTTTGACTATTTGGATATCTATAGGAAATTTTTACAATTAAAACTAGGTTAAAAACATTAGTTATAGTCAACTCTCAATTATAGGTAGGTAGATTAGTGAGGTTAAGGATTAGCCATAGTTTTTAAAAAGATAATAAAACATTATCTTAATATTAATCACTGTGAGTCAGCTATACTATTTACATGGTGGAAAACCTTTCCTATTTGAAACTACATAGTAAGCAATAGACTACCTGTTGTTTCTCCTGAAAGGTGGAAACAGTCCTCTCCTTGCCATTTAGCTCACTAAAGTGTCTGGGCAAATACATTGCTGAGATCACATTAGGGAGGTGCTGAAAGGGGAGTTGTGGGGGGCGGGGTTTGAGACTGAGCACTGATGGCATCGGAAAGGGATGCTGCCTGATGGAGAGTTGGTGTCCCCAGCGGTGGAGGAAGGGCAGGAAGACTAGTTAGCAGAACTTCATCTTACCCTTGGCTGCTTTCTGTTGTTTTTTTTCATTTTGATTTGGGTTTATGTGTGGTGTTCTGCCTTCATCCTATTACAGCAGTTCATTAAGACTTGACTGTGAGAAAGGAGGAGAAATGCTAATAACTGGTGTAACTGATATGCTGATGGATTTTCAAGTTTGTGACATCGAGGGTAGGGGGGAAGGACCTTGTCCCAGCTCCACTGTCCAGATCTTTAGTGCAAGTTCGCCTCCCCACCATCCTCTGACTCTGTCCTGCAGCCATGTTGGCTCCCCCTCAGCCAGTAAACTCTGTATCTGTCCACTACTTGGATGAAAGTACGGCCTTTGGTGGGCTAAGTCAGTCAGTACTGTTGAACCCAAAACAGAATTTAAGAAAAGTGATTGCTGGGGTGGCCAGTTAACTCAGTTGGTTAGAGTGTGGTGCTAATAACACCAAGGTTGCCAGTTCAATCCCTGCATGGGCCACTGTGAGCTGTGCCCACCTTACAAAAAGAAAAGTGATTGTCGATTGATACTATCTCAGGAAGCAAAGGAAATGATTTAAAGAAAGTCCGTAATGGCTGTTCCTTTGTATTTGTAATAGACAATCAGGGGCCTACCAAGCAGTGGGGGTAGGGGTACAGGGCTGCAGTGGCTCATTCTGCCCCCAGTACATGCAACGTGGGGATGCACTTAGGGTTTGCCAGATTTATCACATAAAATACAGGAGGCCCAGTTAAATCTGAATTTCAGATAAACAAGACTTTTTGACCGTAACTATGTCTTAAATATTGCACGGGACACAACTTACACTAAAAAAAATTATTCCTTGTTTATCTCAAATTCAAATTGAACTTGGTGTCCTGTCTTTTATCTGGCATGTCTGTAGAGAATTTAAAAGCATTAATAAAAATCTACTAAAAGTTGCTTCACTTTTTATTACCATTATGCATTGGCAATTCTAAACAAACTCAGGGATAAAATCCTCCTCCCTGCAAGGGTGGACAGTGGACATGGGTGCAGTAAATATACTCAAAGGCTCAGCGCGTGTCCATTTCCACCATCACTAGTAACAATAGTTACCATTTAATGAGCACTTACTAAATACCAGCACATTTGCCTACATCATTTCTCTTTGTTAGCACTACTTCACAATAAGTATCACCCGCATTTTCCTAGCAAGGAAGTTGAAGCAACTTTGCCACCAATGACAAAGCTGGCTTTGAAGCACATTTACCTGATCACAAAGCTTGTACTGTTTCCACTGTGTCATGCACTATTGTTTTTCTGTTTATAGGCCCACCCCTCAAGGACTAACTATATGACCTAGAATGATAAAGCTTGAAGAATAAGCCCCACTTAATTCTCTAGTTCGTCTTTTAAAGGGGCTGCAGATAATTGGATTGAATTTAGGCACTTTTTTCACTCTACCCATAACCACTCAACTAATGTTGTAATCTCTGTCTACCTGTGACCTGCCTGTCAATCTCTTTTGGGTTCTCCAACCCACTCATTCTCTTCCTCTCTCTCCGACAGGTACGTACCCTATGTTATATCCCTTCATGACCCAAAGCATAAGCAAACTGGTTTGACATGGTTAGTCAGAGAAATAGCAGACTATTCCTGGGCCACTTCAAGGCAATCCGCATGGTTTTGATTCCTTTGTTATCTCCTCCGTCTGTGCAAGTTACGTGTAATGGGATTCTGACATAAATGAGAAGTTATGGGAACCTTCCAGGACTTGTCAAGTCACACAGCAGAGCAGACTCTTGCTTCTTATGCTCGGGGCCAGCCCTGACTTGCAGGATTAGTGACTTCTACTACCTAGCATTATCCCATGGCTTCCCTCCATGAGAATATGTATTCTTCAAGAGAGAAAGAGAAAAACTAGATCTCGTCATGAGAGTGACTATTGTCTTTATTACTCATTTGAGCATGGTCCATAAGCAGTGTGGCTCTAGTAAGGGGGGAAAAAGACTTTGGAAAACTTTGGGAGAACTTCTGAGAAAAGATGGCCAATTGAACACTCATTTGGATTGAACGCTTGTGTGGGATTTCAGTTCCTCTTGAAAATTACTAAAACAGTGACAGAGAGTTCTTTGGAAGCATACACACAAGAACACAGAATGAGAGAGAAACACATAACCACAACATTTCTGAAGCTCAAAAGGTAAATAGACAAGTGATAAATGAATTGGCCAAATAAGAAAGCTGAGTTCTACTCCAGAAGTGGAGAGAAATGAGATGCAATCCAATTTTTACCACAGGATTCATGCATACCACAAATTCACACATAAATTCACACATATACATACATAAACTTTCATGTATATTCATATGTAAATAAATCAATGAAATCAAGAAAATTTCCCAAAATGATGGACACAAGCTCCTAATTTAAAAAGTCCCAGAGAGATTCTAGCACAATAGAATAAAACAGAACCATACCATTATTAGAGTATTCCAGAATACTTAGCACAAAAAGAAAAGTTCAAATACTTCTAAAAGGGGAGAGGGCAGGGGTGAGATGTAGAAACACATTACACACAGAGAATCAGGAAGCAGCATGGCTTCAGACTTTTCAATGGCAGCGTTAGAAGCTAGAAATGGATCAGAATTCTGAAAGAAAATTATTCCCATTCCAGAATTTATATCCACTAAATTATTGATCAAATATGAGGGCAGAATAAAAATGTTTTCCAACATGTTAAGTTCCCACAAAACTTACCTCCCATGTACCCATTCTCAGGATGCCCCTGGAGAATGTGCTTTGCCACAAAACAGGAAGACAAAGGTGACAAGAAATAAAAACATCTGGTGGATAAGGGAGGTGAAGGGATGCTCCAGGATAGACAGAGAGCCTGGGATGATAGCCAGGCACGAAGAACAAACATTCCAGATTAGATTAGGTCAAAAGAATCATGGAGAAGTTTCTTGAGGAATATGCAATCTGATGTATCCGAATGTTTTGACAAGATCTCGACAACTAGTAACAAGTTTGGATTTCATTTAGTGACAAGTACATAGAAAGCAGAACAAATTATTAATAGGAAAAAAATCGTTCATTCTGACTGTGAGGGAGTTTGGGGGAAAATGTTTGGGAAAGGTGAATTAATCCGAATTTACACATATCAGCTGGGACTGGGAGTTGTTTTTGCAAAGTCATAAAAATGTCAACACTGAGTATTCGTCTAAGTCAGGGACGGGCTCTACCGGGAGGGGGCTCGTGTGCGGTGGGGGGAGATCGGGGACTGCTCTTCGCAGAGTGCAAAGAGTTCATTTGTTCTTCTCTGTGCACATATAACTTTAATAAATATTAGAAAATAACAGCAAACCGAAGCATTTGTAAGTGATAGCTTAGTTACGTTTCAGCAGTGAAGGCGGGTATGTGGACGGGTACTGGGACTTAGGAGATGCAGTTTAAAAATTCACTTCTGCCTCTCACTAACCCCGTGATAAGCCGTGCAACTCTGACAAATCACTTTACCTCTGTGAGCCTCGGCTGAAAGAATGGAGCTATCACCCTACCCCCTGCCTCGCTCAGAGGGACATTGGAAGGGTCAGAGGAGCAGTGTATGAGGAAGTACTTGGGGAGGTGTGGGAGGGATTAACTTAAATTCACTCAGAGCCATGCAGTTTGCTCCTGCATATTGTCGTGTCCTAGAAGGGCGAGGGGAAATTGATCCGTGAGGACAAGCCTGGCTAATTTATCACCTTTTAGGAAGCTCCAGAAGACATGCCTTGAATGATTATTGACCGTGCCTAATTTATTAGCTCTTTCCTCCTTCGCAGTCCGTTTGTCCACTGCAGCAGTGTGCAAAGCCTGAACTCTGGTGCGGACTGAATACATTAGCCAGAGTCCTGACTGCGTTGCCATGGTGTTAAAAATATTTAGTTTTGCAAGCAAAGTTTTAGAAATGATAAAAGAAAAACTTTGATATGATTTATTTTTGTAAAACGATTTCAACAAAACAGACAGAAGGAACTGGGGTAAGAATTTCAGAAAGGCAGTGGGTGTAAAATGTTGATTAGCATGGTGACTTCTGATGCAAAGCATTCAATTAAGTGCAGCATGGTGGGGAAAGGTCACACATTTCCCAAATGGAATGCCTTCAAAGACAAGCTGTACAGAAAAAAGAGAGGATACGGAAACTGAAACCTGATTCACCCGTTTAATTAATGGAAGAAGTTTGTGTTTTCCTTTGAAGCCCTGATTGTGACATCGCTAGGTGGGAAGGATGAGTTATGTTGTCCCGGTTTCCTCCTCTCAGTTTTCACTTTATTTCTACCCTTTATTTATAGATCAACACAGTAAATAGAATTTATTTTTTGTGTTTTTTTTTTCCTTTGACAAGAGACATAAAATATTGAAATAAAAGCTATGATCATGGAAAAATCTGAGTCACAAGTCCTGAATTCGAATTTGTGCTTCACAAGCTGTGTAACACGTGGCCAAGTTTCATCCCCTCCATCTCCGTATCCCTGTGTGAAAAGGAGGGTGTCCCTGCCGCTTCACTGGTCGTTTGAGAGGATTAACTGGGATCCTCTCATAAAACAACTCCCTTTGCAGAGTATAAGAGGAAAACACTCATCTTTGATTCCCTCTGTGCCCTCGTAGCCGACATCCAGTCCATGAGCAAACCCTGTGGCCTCTTCCTTCAGAACATGCCTTGAATCAGTTTATTGCTCTCCGTATCCACACTACATTTCTAGGCCAAAGCACCACCTTCCCTCACCTGGGCCATAGCGACAGATACCTAACAGGTTTCCCTGGTTCCACTCTAGTCCTCCCTTTAATCCAATCTCCATACATCGGATAGATCAGGCCACTTCGTTGTTTCATATTCATTATCCTTGGGGGAAAAATCCAACTTCAAAACTTGCAGCCATGACTTACAAGTTTCTACACAATTTGCTGTCTCATCTCGTGGCAGCCCACCCCCTCCAGTCTCACAGGCCGTCTTTGTGTTGTGTCCCAATGAGTTTGTTTCTGTTTTAGGACGTTTGCAGCAGCTATTCCCTCTGCCTAGAGTGTCCTTCTAGACACCCCCATGTCTTGGGCCTCCCCTGATCACCCAAACTACAGCAGCCATTTTGAATAGTCACTCTGTATTACAGCCCACAGTTTTGATATTGTTATCATTTTCTGTCTATTTATTTGTAAATTTTCTCCCTTTCCTTCTTCAGGAAGGCAGAACTCTAATGACCTTTCTAATGCTTATGTCTACTGTGTTGGTCGGTATCTGCCACCATTATTTGTTGAGCAGGAGAATGAATGAGTAAATGAATAAATAGTAGAAAAGACTCAGCTTACTTCAATAATTGCTGACCTTGCTATTAGAAAGAAATTTTTATTTCCTTATGGGCAAAACGAGCATAAATGAGTAGAAGTCTTAGGAAGACAGATTTTAAAGCTGTCCAAACGGAAAACTGAGGACCTCGAGGGGTAATGGGTGCCTCAATACTTCTGCTTGGAAGACTGTTCAATGGGTGGTATATATGGTACCATCAGGAGTAGTTGTGCTAGATAATTTTGAAAGTACATTCCAACTCTGAGTTTCTAAGATGATGATTATTGATGTGCTATTTCACGGCATTCTACAATTCTCCTTATTCAGTAAGGATTATTAGGTTCATCCCTAGACTTAGATAATTAGAACCACTAAAAAAATCCCTGGAATTCTGGCCGTTTAACAGGATATAAAAGTCAACTGTAAAATTATATCAGGTTTTCTTTTTCTAAATGGTTCTCAAGGATCTGCTTTAGAATTAATTCATGCCTCAAAAATTCTAGTGTTGATACCATCTAAAAGTAATTTTTATAGAGTAGGATTCTTACCCAATATGGTTGGTTAATGGAAAAAAGTTGGCCCAAATCAGGAATCATAGAATATGATACTTGCATCCCTTAAGCTTTTATTTAAAACAAGTTAAATATATCATTTGTGTGGTTTTTGATGCAGACTTGAGGCCCTTTGTTGAATTACAGATGTGTTGAATGGAGTTTTGTGGGTCTTCCCTACATATTCTATCCCCATAACAGATCACCTATGGTTTCCCTTTTGTATTTTTAAAGTGAAGTCGTGGCTCTTGCAAATATCACCACAGAATCTTTGTAGATATTTATAATTATTCTCAATCTTTTACATCTGTCTTGCCCTCACCTTTTTTTTTAAATGAACTTTTTTTTTATTTTCACGTGGAATAATTTTAGATTTACAGAGAAGTTGCAAAGATAGTATAGAAAGTTTGTATATAGCCCTTATCCAGCTTCCCCATTGTTAACATCTTACATTGTTGTGATAAATTCATCAAAACTAAGAAACTGGCATACATTTCTATTAACTAAACTCACTAGTGTTTATTTGGATTTCACCAATGTTTTCATTAATGTCCTGTTTTTGTTCCAGGACCCAACCCTGAGAATCACATTGCACTGAGTTGCCATGTCTCCCCAGTCTCCAATAGTTTCTCACATCTGTATTTAACCGCAGTATTTTAGTCTCTTCCACTTAAATTTATAAATGTAGTACTTTTCCATAGTCACATTGCTACAGTTTACCATTGACTGATTAAATTATGAAATTGCAATAAAGAGAAAAATTGACATAAACAGGTTTGGAAACTACACAACTGTTCTTGATAAGGATGCTACTCAACTATAGGAAGAATTGCTCAGGGAAACCAGAGAGTCTCCTTCCAGCTGCAAACTTTCAGCGTGCTGTGGGAATTGGGTAGGAGAAATGGAAAGCAGCACGCATTTGGCAAGTTCATTGGCAAGAGTGTCTTTTGCATTTCCCACTCAAAAAAAGAAAAAGGTATTAATGTGGTTATAATGGTGATACCTTATTTGTGTACAGAGCTTCATCTTTTACAGTGGAGAAAACAGGTCGCCAAGATAGGAAGTCATACAGCTGGGATCACCCAGCCAGGCATAGAACGTGGGTGTTTTGATTACCAAATCTACGTTACCATAAATTTGTGTCAGGTCAAAACATTTTCTTCACAGAAATAGATTTGTGGGTGGTTTTGTGAATATCAAAATATTTTCTTACCCAAGTAAATTGTGTATCGTAGACCTTATGGAGGATTCACAATTCACAAATGGATTCTTTTTGTCAGACGCACAAGTGAGTCAAGTTAGAAGGACACCTCTTGAGTGTCTGCAAAGGGGATTGGAGTTTTTGCCAGTGTTTTTATTCCCCCCAGATTTGGCCACAACATGGCTCTTAGATGGATATAGGTTGTGGACCATGACTACCTTTTAGGTACCCATGGAAAGATCAGTGACCTACCTGGGAAAAAGCAGCCCTGGTTCAGGTCTCCTCTGTGCCATGTAATAACCTAGTCTCCCCCTACCCTCCCTGGCCTTCTGCTTCCCCATTTAAAATGGAGGGGTCCCAGTGGTGGTACTTGGTGATTTTTGGTATCCATTGCCTTGTTCCTTACCGTTTGCAAAGCACTTTCATAGAACTTCCCTGTAGGTGGTTAGAGTAGGAAGCAGGACAGCACAAGGCCAGCGGGTGTGACATCCTGAGTTCAGATTATGACCCAGCCACTTAGTATCTGTTTGACTTGACTCATCTCACCTAAAAATAGGGATAATGGCAAGACTGAGCTCATAGGATTCTTGTGATGAGTAAAATGAGGCACATAAAGCAGGCTGAGGTCTGAGATACCGTTGGCCATTACGAGCTATTTGTTTTCGATCATACAGGTTGAGGACTTGATATAGCTTTCAGGGAATGATTGAGTACAGAGATAAAAGGCTGTAGGTACAACTCACGGGCGCCGTGAGATAAGTAACTTTCTCTGTGCCGTAGCTCACAGAAAGACGAACGCCCAGGGAAAATCTAGAATGACCAATGTACTGCAATGAGCTCATTTGACTGGGTTTTTAAACTGTTTTTTCTTGACTGTTTTGATGGCCTTTAAAAACACCATCAAATCTCCAGGTATCAAAAAAAAAAAAAAAAAATCTCCCAAATACAAGGAGGACCTTGTTTGACCTTTTCAATCAGTTCACTTGTTCAGCAAATATTTATTCAAAGCACAAAGTTAGCTGCTAATTTTAAATGAACTCACCAAAATATCAAGTCATTTGTAAACACATTTTAAGAGCAAGTGTTACCTTCATTTTCTGAGGGAGAAATTTATTCCTACTTTCTCTTCTGATTTCTCCTGGCAGGAACAGATTATACTAATCTGTCCCTAAGAACAGTGATTAAACTTGCGGTCTGTCTGATAGGTGGGGAAGATGTGTAGAGTTTGCCCTCCAGCTGTTTGGCAGGTTCACAAAAACATTTGCAAAGCCCTTCCTATTATAAAGAGAATGAACAATTATTTGCTACCTGCTGTTCAAGGAACTATACCTTGGAATTACAAATATCTCGCTTGTTGTTTTTTTAATCCAGGACACACCTCCCCTTAACACCCTTACCACACCCCAAAATTGAGTGTTTTAAACTGGGGCTGTGTTTTCAAACTGAAGTATACTTTTCATGTGTTACTCTTCTTCCTTAAAGCTATTAAAAAATTAATTGTGAATCAGAATCAATGACATGTTCAAGTCAGTGACATGGAATTAAAATACAAAGGCGGCTAGTCTAACAGGAATAATTACACGATTGAACAATTTGCTCAAAGTCCTATCACAAGTACCTGACTCATCTCGAAGACAGAGACAAGTTGCTGGGGCTCCCCAGGGCAGCAGCAGATAGCGGAGATGGGCCTCCCTTGCTTTTAAATTTTATCACTTGGGCTCATTAACATCAGGGCTAGAGATGTGAGGGAGTTTAATAGGCATTTCAAAATCTGTTATACCCACCCTCTCCCAGGGGAGAATTTCCCCTTTACCAGTCCCCCATCCTTCCTAAAACATTTACGCACACTCATGTGGCATGTAACCACATAATAGCCTCCTGTTACAGACCTCACCAACTCACCTTCTCTAACCTGGCAGGCCCTGGGATGCAGACCACTGAGGGTGCTGGACCAGTAACTTTCCCTGTGCCATAACTCAACAGAGAGACAGAATCAATGACAGGTTTACAGGAGAGTGAGGCTTTAAATAGCCGAGGTCAGTGTCTGGAGGTTTCCCGTTAATACCACTAACAGCATCCTGCCAGCGAGTCTATTGGTCACTTTGTTACCCACTTTCAACTATTTCTGATTTTCAACTTTATTTTTAAACACATCCTAAGAAATCCCAACTCCCAGCAAATTGACAATGCAAACCCTCTTTTTCTGAAGCTTTGTTTATAGGCCACAATTCTCCGGACAGATTTACAAGTGTCTGTAGAGTTTTAAAAGACGATTGCTTAACAGGCATTAAGTGAGACACATAGAACAGTGTAAATATTTTAGCTGGAATAGGGGATTTTTTTTAAACATATGAGCCAAATATTGCATTAAATCTGAAGACAGTGGCAAACTGATTAACAGTAGTTGCCAGCTTCATGCTTTGGCAGTGATTCCCAGGGCCAAGATTAGATACCAGAATCCATCCACCAGCTTCGGTTGTGTGTTTTAAAATAACTTCCCATCCTTTTCTTTTCTCTCTTCTCCTTATGCCTTTCCATATTTTCTATTTTATTTCTTCATGGTTTATTTAGATGTAAACACTTTCCAGAATAGAAAATTACAGTTAATGTGACTAACCAGTAAAGGCTGAAATCGGAACATGGGCCCAGGCCGAGGTCAGAGAAACTGCAGAAGGTTTGCAGCTGTCCTGGTTGAGCAACGTGAAAGCAGGTTGCTTTTTGCTAATGGGCTTACGTATCTTAATCACTGGTCTCTTTGTAGCCAGCTGTTGCACTGCTGGAAGGAAATAATCCTAAAATGAGCATTGCTACCTTTTCCACTTACTGATTTCCTTGGATCATAAAGAGGCAGGCCTGTCGCCCTCAAAATTTATTTGTGTAAGTTCGTCATTTAATTTTAGTAAAAACTGCCCTGCAATAAGCATTTTGTCTTCAGAGGAAGTCTTCTTTATTTAAGCATTCCTATAGGCAAACAATTTTCCTGATTTGATCAATGAGTAGGATATATTGCTTGACTTCAAATGTAATTTCTTTGAGAACGGGGCATCTTACCCAACAGGGCTTTGCTCTGCCTTTGCCAATTCCATTGGCGGCCTCTTAACTTTTACCCACTGATTTTCACTAAAGATACTTCTTAAAGTAAGACTCACTTGGTTGCCAAAAAATGTGGGCTCTATCTAGTCTCTGCGAATCACTTGAGTTGTAATCATATGTCCAGATCATTATTTGATATTGTTGATCCACAGGTCTGAGCATCTTAAAATTATGTGTTTATAGTTATATAAATGTGTGTGTGTGTGTGTGTGTGTGTATATTAAAAAATCTGAGTGTTTGATGTAAATTTTTTTAATTAAAATTTATTGGGATGATAATGGCTAGTGAAATTACATAGGTTTCAAGTGTACAATTCTGTAATACATCATCTATATCTCACATTGTGCATTCACCATCCAGAGTCAGTTCTCTTTCCATCACCATATATTTGATCCCCTTTACCCTCATCTACCACCACCCCCATTCCCCTTACCCTCTGGTAACCACTAAACCATTGTCTGTGTCTATGAGTTTTGTTTCTTTATTTGTTTGTCTTATTCCTTTGTTGCTTTCAGTTTTATATCCCACATATCAGTGAAATCTAGGGTTAACCACAGTGTAAGACTAGGTTTGAGGCCTGCCCCTGAAAGCAGCCATATTTAATTTGAATATAAATTACACTATTGTCAATACCAGAGGAGTTATCTGAATTTTGGGGGGGCCTACAGGCCAGTTAAAATGTTACTGGTGGAGGTACCTGAATTTTGGGGGGCCTTCAGTCCAGTTAAAATTTAACTGGCCCCCCAAAAATTCAGATAGCTCCACTGGTATTGACAATAGTCTAATTTATATCAAATTAAATGTGACACATAGAGCCTTTCAAAAAAGTTGCTTTCAACAGCAGACCCCAAACCTAGTCTTACACTGTGGTTAACCCTAGATTACCTTTTATCAACTTTCGAATGTCACTGGTTGTCTTCACCTTTGAGTAAATGACCTCAGTGCATGTATGGTCATCTACTGTTTGCCATTCTAGAGAGTAATCACTACCAATGCAAGGGCCACAGGCCCTATATTACAGTGACAGGCACAATTCTGGCTTATATGTAGCCAGCCACCTCTGCAAAGCAGTTGAGAAGGCACAGTTTTATTTTCGAAATCTCTCCCTTTTGTCTTCCCCATTTTGGTACTATCCATGTTATACCAAAAGCAGTTTGTGTCTGTCTATCAAGAACTCTAAAAAATGTTTTTCCTATTTTACCCACAATTCCACTTCTCATATATATCCTAAAGACGTCATCTAAACTCAGAATAAGTTTTTATGGGCTCCTTATGTTACTTAAAGCCTGAATGATTCATTATAAGAAGAAAGTAGAAAGGACTTTACTGTTCGACTGCAGGGGAATTGTTAAGTGAACTAGGGTCCATCCACTTGATGAAATTTTATATGCCTGTTAAACACAGTGCTTCTGAGTTTTGTGAAACAATATGAGAAAGTGTGCATGATATGTTTAATAGAAAGAATAAAGATACGTAAATTTCTCTATCAAACGCAAGTATATTAAAAAAATAACGTATAAAGGCAACCCCTATAAGGAGTGTGTGTGTTGCAGAGGCCAAAACACTAAAAAAAAAAAAAGGTACTAAAGTATGAAATAGTGTATGTTCTGGTCACAGTATCATGAATGATGTTTCTTCTGCTATTTTTTTTTTTTTTTGTAAATGTTTATCACATTTCTTTATGTGTGTTACCTTCATAATGCTCTTTAGAGGTTAACTGCTGTTCTCCCCAAGATGCACGTCCTTCCCCTTCCAGATGCTCAAGAATTTCATGTTTGGGGCTGCCTGCCCATGGCTTCCTATTATACAGTCTACCTAGCGAGCAGAACCTTGATAAATGAGCCTTTCTCCTCCCTTGTAACTCAACTGTTTTGTCTATTGCTTGAAACCTAGCCTTTTCAAACCAGTCTGAGAAATGAATTTATACTAAAGTGTTAATGAATTTCTCTTTGGTAAGGTTTTCTTTCTCCCCTGCTACATATACATTTCTAAAGCGATCTTCTGAAGTCAGTGTCTTTAGTGCAAGGGGAGGCTTCAAAATGGTAGTGATTTTCACAGGGACCATGGGAAGGGATGCTTTTAAATAAATAGATGGATCCCTTAACACTCTATAAATCAAATCATGTCCAGTCCATCTATGTTTAGGCCTAGTCATGAGTAGGTGATTAATGAATATCTTTCAGCTAATGTCTCACAGACCAAGGCTGTGTCTATAACCACATAATCATCACAGTGGAAATTCTGACTCAGCTGTGATGTTTGATAGGAGGGACCTTCGAATAGTACTTTAGACTCTTCCATGCAAATGCTGTAGTGAGTGGCCCAGCTTCACAAGTCTTTCCAAAAGTCCTAAAGCATGTTGGCATGTCCTCACTTGGCCCTGTCACTTCTGCTTAATTTTTTTCATGGAGAATACTCGTGATCATGGGACATTAAGGTGAATTTGGTCTTGGGCAGCCTCCCTCTGTGAAGTGAATCAGCATCACGGGATTCTCCTCGGCTCAAGATCCCTGGTGGGTTTATTTTTATGCAACATTCCTCTGGAGAAAGGGGCACCCACTCTTGATCAGAGTAACTCCGGAGAACATCTTTTTGGACGGAGGGATGTTCCTCATTTTGTTATTCTTTCTCTAGCTTAACTTTTTAAACAAGTGGCTATGGAATCTGTCTCCATTTGCCTCTCCCCTCTCCAGTTTGGCTTCCTCCCTCCACCCCTCACTCTCTGAAACTGCTTTCGCGATGACCAGTGAATTCCGTGTTGCTAGAATCAGTGGTCACTTCTCTGTCTTCTACTTGACCTTTCAACAGTACTGCACCCAGCAGTCACCTCGTTCTTTCTTGCAATCCTGGTTTCCTCTCAGATCATGTGATTCCACACTTCTACTTTTGTACTTTCCTGCTCATTCCCCATCCTTTTCTGGCCTCTCCTCTAGATGCTTACATGCTTCAGGGTTTGTCCTGCACCCCTTCTCTTCTTTGTGTACATTCTTTCCCTATCAATTCATCTACTTTCATGGCTTTAAATAGCACTTTTATGCCTATGACTTCCTCATGTGTTATTTCTATCCCACCCATGCAGCCTAAACTGCAGACGTTTGTATGCAATGTGAGAGTCTCATTAGCGTCTCAAACTTAACGTGCTCTAAGTAACATGCCTGATTTTCCCCCTCAAACTTATGCCTGGCTTTCTCCCTTACTCTAGTCAAATCTCTAGTCAACTATTTTCACAGTGAGACTTTTCCTGACCACTTTAATAAAGATTACAAGCCTCTGACTTCTGTGGCCTTATTTGGCCTCCCTTCCCTAACCAGAGTAGTTCCAATTCCTTAGGGTCCAGTTCCTTTGATTTCAGCTCCTTCATTCTCGTTCCTTTGAGTCAAAATCTAGGCACAGGACACTATAGATCTGCGAAAGAAACAAGGGATATGTCCTAAAGTTTCAACATACTGTTACCATTTAACTTATTTCAAAAGACCTATGCATTCTCATAATGCTTTACTTTTACTCATCATATTTACTCTTTCTGAAACCACTCCCTTCTTCCTTTATTTTCCTTGGCTGTCTGACTAACTCCTCCGTGACCTTCGCAATTCTACTCGTAAGTTATCTTTTTTGGAAAACCTTCCCTGGCTACCGCCCAACCCCAATCTGAGTTGGAAGCCCCTACCCAGTGTCCCACGACACTACACTACATCACAATTTGTTGATTTCCTTGTCTCTCTGTTACTAGACTCTTATGAACATTTTTAGAGGAGAGATGACCAACAGATCTGGTTAAATATTTTCCCCAACATTTAGCACAGTGGCCTAGTGCAGATACTCAGTAAGTATTTTGAATGCGTGAGTATGTGTGTAACCTATATATATACATACAATACAAAGTAGGGCTAGAAACCTGCCTGTCTCCTGTAATCCAAGCACAATTTGTGCTCAAATCCCATCTCTGCAGAAAAACAAATCTACCCATAAATTTGAAGGAAAAGGGATTTAAAGGGTACATGGGGTGTACCCTTGTGAGGTGTCTCTGTTCTACATTAGGTCCAAACTCAGTGTAAAATTCAACCCCTTCATTAGTATTCATAGCCCATATTCACTCACAGCAAGCACAGAGTGCAGGAAGTTGTATTGAAGCTGTGGGGATACCTCAGAGGCCATCCTTCTCCAATTCAATTGTTCTTCTCTCTTGCTACCCTTATCTCTCGGTGTCCATCTCTTCTCCTGAAAGAAATTCCAACTCTTCTTCCTCTGTCAGGAAAGACAACATCCCTTTCCCTGCAGCTAGAATGTTAGATAACATCCACTCAAATCCTCATCTGGAGATGATGGGATGCTTTTGACGCCAAAAATTTGTCAAAGAATTTTGTTTCCAGTAATGACCATTTCCTTTCTAAGAATTTTAAATTTGGCTTTTAAGATTTTTTAAACACATGTGTCTTGTGTCTAATTGAATGAATGTGAGTAAAAATGGCATGGTGTTCAATCTACTTATGTTTTCTCCAGCCCCTGCATCCATCTGCATGTATTATACTTATAAAGAGATACATCTATATTTCTATAGAGATATATTTTTTGGATAAAATATCTGTACTGCGTGTATATGACCACCACCCCCACCCCCACTACCACCACGATTTGGTAGTTCATTCATTTATTTAGCAAGTACTCACTGAGTACATTGTATGGGCTGGACGTTATAGCAGATGTCAAGGGTAAAATAGGAAGCAACATATTCTGTTTCTGCCTAATGGGGGAAAACAATCAAATCATCATGAGAGTTATAATAAAATTACAAAGGGGAAGTATATAGTGCTATGAGACTGTGTAACACAAGAGAGCTCATTAGTATAAAGCGGAGGGTCGAAAAGAAATCCTGATGAAGTAACCTTTATGGTGAGATGAAAATGATCACTGATCCACACTAGGCCCTGATTACTAGGGGTAGAGAAAAATGTCACTGGCGAAGGAACCCCCTGATGGTGAGAGGGAGCTGATTATGCTTGAGGAACTGAGAGAGGGTCACTGTGGCTATCACACAGGGTATAGGAGGGAGAGTGTGAGTGACACTGAGGGGGCAGGCGGGAGCCAGCCCAGGCAGGGCCTTGTAAGAGCCCAGACTCTAAGAGTAGTGGAAACCACGGGCAAGTTTAAGCAGGGGATTGACACACTCAGGTGTGTATTTTCTAAAGGTCACTTTGACTCTAGTATGGAGAACAAATCAGAAGGAAGCCAGGGTGGATGTGGGAAGAACCCATAAGAAGATATACAGCAGTCTGGTGGGAGTAATGGATTCAAGAGCTCTTCCAGAGATGAAACTATGCGCTAGATGTGTAAACTTGTGAGTCACAGTCCTAGAGATGGTTGCTGAAATGTTTACCTGAATGAGAGTTCCTAGAGAGAGAAGCACAGCATGAGAGGACAAGAAATGTTCAAGAACTTGATCATTTAACAGTTGACTATAGAAGGATGAGGCTACCGAACAGACGCATGAGAGAAGCCAAGAAGGGAGGACATGGGACTAAGGGACAACATATTTCAAAGAAGGGGAAGTCTTTAACAGAGTGAAATCCTGCTGGGCAGTGAACTAAAATGAGATTTGAAAGAAAACAGAAAGGACACTGACAACAGGATGGATTCACTGGTGACTTCGGGGTGTTTTTGCAGTGTCATAATGGGGATGCAGTAAATTTCACTGGGCCTAGGAGTGAGTGGTGAGTGAGAAATAGAAAAAGTGAGTATTTTTTAAAGTTTGTGAAAGAATTTAGACTATAGTGTAATGATTTGTTGTTTACTAAAATATGCATATTAGGAATACCAATTTATTCAAAGAGTTTGTGGAGTGGCTGTCATTGTTTCATGCTGTTCTTGGAAAAGAAAAGAATAAAACCATGTACAATATGTAATCTAGCTAAGGTTAGCACTGTTTGAATATTTTAAATGGATAGCATTTTACTGTTGAATCTACAAAATGCTTTCTCATGTATGTTTCACTTAGTTCTCGTGAAATTTCCTATATCAGGGAGGTGTTATATAACTTTCCCAGCCAATAAAGAGTATGGAAAATGAAAAATAAATACTGTAACTGTATCTTTAAGTTGATAGTAGTTCAAAGAGGAAATTTTTCTAATGTTTTGATTGTTGATGTATATGTATGAGTATATACATACATATTATTGATATATATAGATATATATCATATGTAAGAATATACCAATGCTCTCGTTTTAATTTAAGTTAGAAAATTCTTTAAGTGTCTTGCTTGTATTTGCCTTCATTCCAATTATTTGTTTAAGAGGTCTTTTATTTTGATAACATTGGTAACTTTTGAAGACTTATGTGTTGATTTCGCAAGTACATGTGTATTCCAAACTCATTTTCCACTTCAGATACATGGTTTAATAAGTATTATAACTATAAATGTCTAACTACTATGCTGTATACCTTAAACTAATGTAATATTGAATATCAACTGTAGTTGAAAACATTTTTTTAATTTACTATAACTTATAATGGAGACATAGTCATACCTAAGATTTGAAAAAAAAAATCACCCTACCTTATAAAAAAAAGCACAGATAGGACATTCTTCACTTATCTGCTTGTTATCGTTCCAGTTTACTGCTTGGAGTTTCTACTTAGCCTTTTTTAACAGCTTTATTGAAATATAACCACATTCCATATAATTCACCCATTTAAGGGTACAAGTCAATGATTTTTAGTATATTCACAGTCTTACAACCATCAATGAAATTAATATTAGAAAATTTTCATTACCCCAAAAAGAAACTTTGTACCCCTCAGCCATCACTCCCTCAATCTCTCCATCCCTCCCTCCCCCAGCTCATGGCAACCACAATTTACTTTCTGTCTCTATCGATTTGCCTATTCTGGACATTTCATATAAACGGAATCATGCACTTGGTCCTTTGTGACTGGATCCTTTCACTTAGCATAACGTCCTAATTAGCTTTGGAGGCGTAGACACTATATTTGTACAGACACAAAATGGCTCTGGTGTGTGTAAGTTCATCTATGGACATGCATTATTCGGAGGTAGCATGCTGACCCAGGTACCATGTGTATAACAGCTATATTTTCCCTCCTTATACCCCGTTGCCCATTCAAGTTTTTTGAGCACTTTGGATATAGATGTTTGCCTTTGGATGAATAGAGTCATTAGGAGGAATAATTTGGACATGATAATTACATCAACTGAATTACCAAACAAGAGTACAGACAGAAAACATGTTTGATTACAGGTAGGTTGTCCACACAACAGTCATTAATGCACAGTTGTCTATGCTAGACCAGAAATTTGGGCTTGGGGTGAGGGACAGTATTTAGCAAAAAAAAAGAATGAGTCTAACAGTCCCCTTTGAAATCTAATCTAAACAAGTTTTTTTCTAGATTAGATTTTCTGTCTGCCCTCATACCACCCCACCCCAGGATTTCCTCTAACACCCCTCACTACTCACTGTGCTAAACCTTAAAATGCCCTCCATATTTAGCATTGGGGCTCAAGAACGTGAGATAGGCACTTTTTATTTCACGTTTTTGTCAGTTGTTTTTGGCTTAAATCAACTTGAAGTCTTCCTTTATGTAGTCTTTAAAAATATATATATAAAATATATATAAATATATAAAAATATATATATAAATATATATAAATATATAAAATATATATATAAATGTATAAATATATAAAAAATATATAAATATATAAAGATATATATAAAATATATGTAAATATATAAAATGTATATATAAAATATATATAAATATATATATTTATATATACACATATATGTATATATGTGTGTATATATGTATATATGTGTGTGTATATATACATATATATTACATATATATACATATATATAATAGCCACAAAATAGTACATTCTCATTTGTGCAAAATAATAAGCAAATTTTAAAATTCTTAATATTTTACTAGTTTTATATATGATTTTCCCCTTTCATACAAATCCGTGAATTGCAGCTAGCCAAAAGCCGTTTTTATTTTACTATTTTAATACATTGGAATTAATGTAATTTCCTAACCATTCAGTTCCAGGCCAATACCGTGAAAAAGACTTGTGTAGGTTTGTTGTGCTAATATCGCAATTTTGACATCTGAGTTTGTTTTTTAAGTTTGTTTTGATAAAAGTGTGTTTGGGGGTAGGAAACCAAAAATTCTCTCTCTCTCTCTCTCTCTCTCTCTCTCTCTCTCTCTCTCTCTCTGATGTGCAGAGCATTAGGAAGGACGTTATGCTATCCTAGTATTACTAAAAAGCGTCATTGGGGTACATTATGCTACCATGAAAGGAACTAATACACAGGCTTGCGTGCAATTCACATTACTAGAAATAGTCATTACTGTGTCCCTGCCCACTAAAACATTTTTGTTGGTGATCCGTTCACTACAATGTCTGAGGGGAGGGATTTTAGTCTGTTTTTTTTTTTTTTTTCACTGATATAGCACCAGTACCAAGTACGATTTGTGGCACATAGTCGGCACACCGTAGCTACTTGGTGAGCTGATGTGTTTGTTGAGTGAATTCCTTCAGGATAAACCCCTAACCCCGCATCGTGTGACTCTGATGTGGATCTTTCTCTTAAATCTCACTGATACAATCTTTTACTTTAGTCAAACCGTTCTGTGTGTTGCGGTGACAGTCCTCTGTGATGATCCTTTGGAGCATGGAACTCGTGGAAAGGACAGGGACCTTGTAAAAGTGAGGGAGAGGTAGGCCTGCATAGAACCGTGCAGGGCGTGGGGAAGGAGTTAGGTAAGCAGAGGAGAGAATTCCAGATTGAAGAGACAGAGTCTAGAGAAACCTTTCCTGTCCTCTAAAGATATATTCTGACTTACTAAGCCCATACAGAGGTCTTTCAACACAAAGAGAGAGATGTATTCCACATTTTCTTAAAAAGTACCCGTGTACATTTGATCTGTTACAACAATTAAACATATATTAGATTTTGATTAATTATATCTAGATCTTGCCTGTGTGTCAGTCTAACCTACCCATGCTTTTTAAGTGGCTCAATAAATGTTATTCCTTATTCTTGGGGGGATCAAAAACAAAATAACAGATAACCACCTGTGACCTTAACTGTCTAATATCTAAAATCTTAAAACATTCAAGGCCGTGTCTTTCCTTCACTAAAATGCTTCACAAGCACTTAATCTTTAAATGAGAATACTTTCAATGTTATTGTCTATTATTTCATTATGTATTGGTTTTCAATATTTAATCACTCTATCTTTCACAATGATCATTTGTAGTTAACTTCAGAAATTGATGTATTTTTAATTCTGTCAAAAATTTAATGGAAAGAAAAAGAAAGAGACCCCGCTGTGACTTTGGCTTTTAACATTGGAACTCCCGGCACAGCCTGTGTCTGAGGCAACCTTGGTGGTCTAGCAATATTGTATACATGTCTTGTGGGTAGACAATAAACAACATTTGTGGATTTGTCAGTGACCTCTCTCCTTGATGCACTGCTAGTCTCCAGTGTCATCATTAATTAGTCTTCAGATCTCCCGTTTGTCTGCTGGAAAGCATCTTGGATAAACCAAGTTCAGAAGTTGGAGCACAACTGTGCTGAGGCAGTCAGAGTGCAGCCCTGGGCTTTACCCGTGCGGAGAGATTTAATTCTAATAAGCCGCGTGGATGGCTGGGCCCATTGGGGTGCAGAGAGAGCCTCAGCACAGCAGGCCAGCTGCTCTCATTTGTGCTGAATTCAGTTTCTAATTTCAGAACGCTGAAGCTCAGAGGCCTAGGGCACTTGTTTCACATTTTACTTCATCTTGCCCAGGAGATTCCTCAGTGAACTCTCACAATGAATTGTGGAACTTCAGTGAGGGGATGACAGTCATGATCCCTAGGTTCCACACAGGAGATTTCCACCAGGGTCTATTTCTGTAAATATGGTGCGCAGCATTTGTAGTGACCGATCCCCAGCCATGACGCTCTTGCCGTTCTGTGACGTGTTTCCTGACCAACTTTACTAAATCATAAAAATAACATACTATGAGGCTGCTTGCTAATGCCAGTCATTCTACAAACCACTTTACATGTGTTATCTCACTTAATTTTTGTATCATGCCTGTGGGGGGGGGGGGGGACAGTCCCCATCTCGCAGATGAGAAAAGCCACAGCCCATCTGAGGCCAGGTCGGTCTTGATCCAAGCACCAACCCTTTACCACACCAATATAGAGCCTCATAGTATGTGAGCACTTTATGGGCGTGATGGGCTCTGTCACCACAGCTGGGACAAAGGGAAAACCGCAATCATCAACCCTTTTAATTCAGGCAAAAGTGGAGGTTTTGCTTTTGTAATTAGAAAAAGAAGCTCTACCTTTGGCATTGCTTGGGCTGGGGAGAGGTAACCCTGAAGAAATCACTGTCGTGGCTGAAATTATGCCCTATTATCACAATGCAGGCATGCCTCGTCCTATTTACTTGTGTTCATGAAAACTAGTTCTCTCTAAATGGAGTTGTTGGCATTTGAATGTAGTAGAGAGCAAGTTAAAGGATTTAAAAGATTCTCCCGATTTATAAGGTGAGAAATTCTAGTTTTCCTTTAAATATGGCTCCCTGTGTTCTCAGAATCACAGATGGATATCATCAGAAAAATTTACATGGCCGTGAAGGTTTATTGAAAAGTGCTGATTCCCACTGGCCAGTCTTCTGCTTCTCAGAACTACCTGGTCAGGAGAATGCTGTTTGCGGTCCTGCTTGTGCCTTATGGCATGAAGTGGTGGGTGTTTTGGGGGGTCTTTAAAATACACTGGGCCCTTTCAAATCACGTTGGGCCGATCACAGTGTTTGTAGAGTGAAGACACTGAGACCCTGTGGTCTACCTCTCCTGGAAAGGGAGGAAAGAGATGAGAAGTTCACACTGTACCTTTGCAAAGCCCACTCTCAGTCTGGGTTATTTGCTCATTTTTTTTCAACTTTCCTCCACATAAGAATCTAGTTAAGGTGAGGAAATCTGATGCTTTGGCCAGATGTGCGTGGAGCCCTCTGGAGAAGTTGGGGGATGAGTATTTGAAACCCATAAGATGGCTTTGCAGGGATTAATATAAGTACATAAATAAATACAATTAAAGGTAAAACATAAATGGTCCACAGAAGGTAGATGTTTGAAGGATACTGAAACTTAAGACTGAAAAAAGCTTTGTTGGTGGGGCAGTGTCTCAGA